>NC_138784.1:75631135-76366135 GCF_965178545.1 Coloeus monedula | reverse complement strand
GCTGCGGGGTTTCCTGCTCTTCCTGCAACGCCATCGGTCCAGACCAGGAGACCTTTCCTGGAACAGATCTTCCCTGTAAAGGGAGCTACACCAAAGCTCAAGCCCTCATTTAGAGACCCTTGGAAAAGCAAAGGTGAGAGGGGATTACCTGGAGCCCCAGGGGACCGAGGCGAAGGCGATGAAGAAGCAGACAGCAAAGTGCTTCCACTGCTTCTCACTCCAGCAAAGGGAACATCCCTGGAATTTCATGTCCAGCGTCGCTCCCAAACCCCACAGGTGAACCCACACGTACTCCAGGACTGATCTCCTTCAAACTTCCAGCAGCACAGACTCACCGGGAGGAACTGCGATCCAAGGACACACATCAGCAACCGTCTTCCCGCTTGCCCCTCTCTCCACATTTTCCCTTTCCAGCGGGATGCAGGTGCCACCCCCCAGAGGCAGGAAAACTGCCTTGCAATCCGCTACAAAACCTGCCTGGAAAGCCCAGGATGCCCGGAGCCACAGCCGTTTCTCCTGGAGCTCCTGCTGACAGGCATTTGAAGCCTGCTGTGCCTCACAGCTGCTTTTCTGCCAAGGGCATTCCCATCTTTTCTTTTTTAGCCCAAATAAAGGTTTGCAAAGCTGAGTTTTGTGAGAAGCGCTTCATATTTGGATCATTCTTAACTTGGAGTTTCCCTTGGCACCAAAATCAGGGGCTCACCTTTTGCTTGGAGCTTGGCTGAAGTCCTCAGCAATGCCAGGGAATGTGGCCATTGGAGGCTTTGGGCAGATTTGGCTCATCTGCCTTTTTAGGCCTTGTTTCTTCCTCTCAGCCTTCCCACTGGATTGTGGCCTCCGAGGAATACGTAAAATCCCATTCCATTCCTATTCTTTCGGACAATTTTTTGTACCGTTCCTGTACAAAACGAGGCCCCCTGTTCGGATGCTTTTCCCCACCGTTCCCCGGCACTTTTATCTGCCGGTGCATTCCCTGCGTTGCTTGGGCTCTTCCCAGCTCTCTGAACTCCTTCACAAGGCAGGAGATCGATTTGGCCCAGGAACTAAACCCTCCCGAGGAATTGTCTGATGCCATCTCCGCATTTGACACCTGATCCTTGTGCTCAAAGGATCCCTCTTTCTTCCCTTCAGCCAATTCCAAGGCTCGCTGCCCCCAGCTGCGATCAGGCCCCAGCCTGATCCCTGCAGTCTTCCCTGCCGGGATCCTGCTCAGGAATCCCTGGGCTACAAATGTAAGAATTCATTCTTCCCACCCCTGCCCAGTTCCAAAGGATTTGGTGTCTGCCTTACCCGGCTGGAGCCTGCTTCCAACTCTGTTCTTGCTGCTTCTGCTGCTTTCCAGTTCCCAGGAATTCCACCGACGGAGCGACAGCGTTTTCCAGCTCCGCCAGGATTCCCTCTGCTGCGTTTGGGTGCTGGAAGGATATCAAAACCAGGCTCTCTGGGGCTTTACTATCAGGAAATTACATCCCCGGATTTGTTCATTTCCAAATATTATCTCTTCCCAACAAAGCACTGGGCATCCAAGGAATACAGAAAGTGATGGGCTGACCACTGCTTACTCCTCTGGAATGCCAGAGCTTGGAAAAAAAGGGCACTTGAGGCTTCTCCTGGTGCTGCCCGTGAGGTGTATTTTACTTGAGAGCCCCTTCCCGTGTCTTTCCCTGTATCCACCAAAAAATCCACCCCTTCATTCCCCAGCTGCTTGCTTCCTCCCTCTTTTCCTGTATCCAACAGAATTTTAACAGGTCAATAGTCCCCTCTGCAAGAGCACCTTTCATTCCAAACCTAAGAACAAACGAATCACTTCCCTTCCACCGTCCTTATTAGGATTCCACTGAGAGCAGTGGATGGAAAATGATCCTCTCCTGGTCCCTGCTGGATTCCCGGAGCAGGGATCCTTTCCCTCTTTCCCCCCACCACGGTGCCCTCCTCCCCCTCCCGCCCCACCCCACACCCTTTTCAGGCTTTGTTCCACAGCTTTTGCCTCCAGGCCTCAGATCCTTTCGTTCTCCACGAGCTCCCAGCAGCTCCACAGCCTTTCCTCTCCCATCCCGACCATTTCTCCGGGAATGGAGCTCCGCATTTCAATTGTCTTCTCTTTTCTCTGACTACTCCCACCAATCCAGAAGACCTAAAGCTGACACAAGGAACACTCGGTGCCCACAAATCCAAACCCAGACCCGGCCATCCCCAAACCAGCAACTCCCGGACAATTTGCGTTCATTCCAACCTAACACTGAGGACTCCCCCAATCCTTCAAAATTCCCAAGAAATATCCTGTTGCCTTCACAGCTCCCAGGGGATTCTGCTTCGTGCTCACACGAAGGATTTGGGACTTCCCTGAAAAAACCCGTGCAGGGCACGCTGGAATCCCCGATCCCGTGAATCCGGGGAGCGTTAAAAGCTCGGTCCAGCCTGGGCCCCCGGAAATTTTTGCCAAATATCCCCCAAGTCCTCGGGATAACAGAACTCTCTGGTACTGCATTTTTGGCGTTGTAAAGCCTGGAATTACTCTATTCCTAGTGCTGGGCTCTGCATATGGCCGAGAAAATCCCGGCCTCCACACAGACCCAGGTTCCAAACTTTTTGATACATTTCAGCAAGCCGAGAAATTCACCTTCCCTACTTCTTCTTAAGGGCATCCTTCTCTTCCCTTACCTGGCGTGCTCTCTCCCACTGGGGGTGGGTTTTCCCCTTCCCATGCTAATTAGTCCCTACTTCTAGGAGGTTTAGGTACCTTTCTTCCCTGGGACGGATTTCTTAACACAGCTACCGAGGCTTTGGGAGTCTCCTTTATCTTCTACTTTCTGGATCCATAAATGCCACAATCCAGACGCCCAACTTCAACAAGACATCCTTTTTACCTAAAAACACACACTCTCAACTCTTAGCTCTTTTAAAGTTTTACCCCCGCAAAATTCCCCTATTTTTCCACCACTGAATTCCTCAGTCCTGCTTCCAAGGATTTCTTGAATACCACGGGGCTTTTCTCAAGATTTACCCCCACGACCTTCCCTACGTGCCCACTGCTCATCACCTCATTTTTCCCTCAATGTGGTCGTTCTCCACCCCAGAGAGTTTGTCAAGTGTTGCCTCCAAAATGTTCCCCATCTCTCCACTACTCAGTTCCCCATTTTGCCTCCAAAATATTCAATCTGTCCCCTCCACATTGCATCCACTTTTACCCCCAGCGTTTTACTTCCTCTACAATATTGATTCAACCTTTTCCACCCCAAAAATCTGCATTCTCTCCCTTAAACAGCACCTCAGCTTTTCCCTCAAAAATGCCCCAGAGGGAAACTCAGATTCAGCCCCCAAACTCCCATTTTCCTACACAAACAGTTCTTGTGGCCCCTCTCAATTCCCCCAGGCTTTCAGCTCAAGGAAGAACTGGAAGCCTATTCCCTCATCTCCACCCTTGTTTTGCTTTCCTGGAAAACCTTGCGATCCCACACTTTCTCCAAGAGATCTGCTGGGACTACTGGAAGGTTTGCTCTCTCAGAGCGCCAGGGGGCTTTACAGCACTTGTTCCTCTGCATCTTTACCCTTTTATCAGCTTTCCCCTGGAACGGTGTTGTGGGAGAAGCTTGGAACTACCAGAAATGGATCACGTTCACATTTTTTCCCCACCAGTTTTTATCTGGTTTCAGATTCCTGGAATTACCCTCAAATGTGCCCTAGAACACTGCTGTGAAAGGATCAATGAGAAGAACAGCCGGAAAGCAGAAAACCACCTCCAGCAGCAGCCACAATGATCCCATTTCTCTTCTTACCTGGTCCTGCCAGAGCTCCCAACAGCCATTCCCATTCCAAAACAAGAGCTATGGAAGACATTCCTGCTGTCCGTGAGGGTGAGGCGGCAGTTCTGGATGTTCTTCGCTGTGCAATCAGACAACAAACAGAGTGTAAATGATCCTGGTGGTCCCTTCCAAGCCAAACCAGCCCGTGATTCCATGCGTGGATCAGCACCTGTCCCAGCTCCATTCCAGAAACCTCCTCCCACTAACCCAGAACTTTCCTTTTTCTGCTCAACATCAGGGCTTTGCTGCCGAGTGCCCCGGGCAGGGGACGCCTCAGCCTTCCCTGGGACCGCAGCATTCCCTGGGCTGCCTCAGCATCCCCTGCGCTGCTGTTCCACGCCCATCCCGTGGTCCAGCGCCTGCGCGGGCTGCAGTGCCGGGCTCTCCCCACGAGGCGGCAGCACCGGGAGCGAGCAGCCCCGGCCGGTCCCGCTGTCTCGGGGCAGCTGCGCCTTTAACCCGCCCTGAGCCGGCGGGGCCGTGAACACAGCGGGCACAAACCCCACCGCTCCCCTTTATTTCACCCTCAGAGGCACAGGATCGCAGCATTTCCTGGGCTGCAAGGGACCCACAGGGAGCATCGAGTCCAAATCCTGGCCCTGCACCCCAAGAATCCCACCCTGTGCCCGAGAGCCTTGTTCAGACCCAAACTCTTCCCCCAAGATCCTGAAAACACAGCGGGGCTGGGAGAAGGATGACCACGGAGGATTTTTTTATACAGATCTCCTTGCACGATCGTTAAATAATATTATTAGACAGTCCATGAACGCATCCCTGTGCCGGGACAGCCACCCCTGTGCCGGAACACTCATCCCTGGGCCGGAATACCGATCCCCCGCGGCCCCCACCGTCCGCTCGGGGCTGTCCCCGTTCCCCGCTCACCTCCGAGCCCGGAGCACCCGCCCCGGTGTCCCCGGCCCGGCAGCGCTGCTCCCCGGGCTCCCCGCTATCGCCGCTCCTGGCGAAGAAGGGCGGAAGTCACCGGTACCGCACCGATGTGGCTATTCGACCTTCTCAAGATGGCGGCCGGAAGGACCCCCCCCCCCCCCCGGTCCGTCTATTCGACTGCCTGAATGCTCCCGCCTGCCCCAGGCGCCGCTGACCCCACAGTCGGTGTCCGCGTAGCGGGAAACGCCTCAGAAAATTGCGCGCAAGCGCTGGGCTGGCGTCGGCGTCGGCGTCGCGTTCAGGCAGCCGAATAGACGCAGCTTGGGGGGGGGGCCTTCCCTGCCGCCATATTGAGAAGGTCAGAAAACAGTGTACACGACCGCCATCTTTAGTGTGGCAGTGACGACACTTCCGCCCTTCGCCGCCATCTTGGGTGCTGGCAGAAGCCATGTCCGGTCGAGCCGCCATCTTTACTGTGGTACACTTAGGGCCCCCGCCGCCCCTCACAAGGGCTTCTGTCTAGTCGGCTGCCTGAATCCGGCCCGGACTCCGACGCCGGCACCGCGCTTTCCGCGCGATTTTCCGCGGTGCTTCCCGGTGCGAGGACACGGCTGGCGGGGTCAGCCGCGCCGGAGGCGGGCGACGGCTCCGCGACCGGCGGCAGGCATCGGCAGGGACACCTCTCGCAGGGGGCCTACTGCGTCCGCCATCTTGAGTGTGGCGGAAGTGTAAACCACCCTCTGCAAGGTCCTGGCAGATAATAAAATAATAAAATAAAATAAATACTGTCATATTCTAATAAAAACGTCACTTAACGCCGTCCCGAGAGCGCGGAACTGCGCCTTCCTTTCCGAGCCGCCTCCTTGAGAGCGACACGCGGGCGGCTCGATTCCGACCGTGCCCGCCCGGTGCCTCCCGCCCGGGTCGCGCTGCGACCGCGCCTCTGCTGCCCGGCAAAACCGGCCCCGCCGGGCCGCCCCCCGCGCTGTCATTCCCCGCGGTCACCGCCCCGCACGGCGCCCGTTCCTTTTCATAGCTGTGGCCCCGCTCATGCACGGCCGTGTCCCTTGGCGCTGCGAACCGCCCTTCGCCCCTCCCCTCCGCTGACAGACCCGGCCCCGCTCGCTCCCGCTCCTTGCCACGCTCGGCAGCCACCGAGGCCGCCGCCCTCTCGGCTCAGCCGGCACCGGGCGGCAGCAGCGCCGGGGCGCCGTGTCGGGGGCGGCAGTGCCGCGCTCTCGCCACCAGGCGGCAGCAGCGCCGCCCAGCTCAGCCCGGGGGCAGGCACAGAGCACAGGGAAAAGCCGGCTCCGGGCGCTCTGCAGCTCCTGCAGCCCGAGCGTCTCGGCTCCTGCGGCCAGGCGCTTGCTGCTTTCCTTCCTACAGAAAAACGCCGGCTCGTTATTCTCAAAACCTGCGGATCTCTATTCCCAGCTTCTTATATTGCTGTATGCGACAGAGTAGACAGAGAGGGCTGGCTTATTTCCAAATGAATTTACATCTACATCAGTAGCATTTGCCTATAGACGTAAAAGTGAAGAACTTAACAGGTTTTAGTATTCTGCACACAGCCCTCGCTGGGAGGAATAGTAAAAAGTTAAAAACAAATGAAATTTTAAAAGTAGAAAGTTAGAAACAAAGTTACAACGGCAGAAATTTAGAAACAAACAAAGAGGTAAAATACAAGAAACAAACAAATTTCTAAAGGGAGAAAGTTGAAAACAAACAAAGTCAGAAACAAACAAACAAAAATTAGAAACAAACAAAATTAGAAAGGTAGAAATTTAGAAACAAAGTCAGAAAGGCAAGTGTTGAGCCTTTGACAGGGTACCCCTCCTTCTCGGACCAGGGTGAAAGAGCAGAGGAGGCTGCTGTTCTGCTAAGTTCTTTATTTCACGGTCTCACAGCTGTCTTGAAGGCAGAGTTCAAATGGGGTTACATGATACAGCCAAGCAGCAGCAGCAGGCAAAAACAGCTTCTTCTATATGCTCCATACACTATATTTTTTCTTATAGAAGTGTGGATTCCATTTGTTCATTGACCAGTAAGATTAACACACGATTCTAGTTTTCCTTAAACCCATCCTGCTCTAATTCTAACAGTCGTAAGCCTCACACAAGTGTCATCTGCCCTTGTTCCATAAGGAATCCCTCTACAGACAGGGAGTTGTCACCGGCCCCGTGCTCATGGGCTGCAGGGGACACCCGCACTGAGGAGGAAATGGAAATGGGAAAGAGGGAACTGCAACCTGATGGGACGCACCTCTGGCACCACATTTCCTCTTCTTCCTGCTGTCCTGGAAAACCCCAAGTAAATCCGGTCCCTCAGACCTTGCATCCCTGAACACCAGGAGAGCCGGTGTTTTACCCAGATCCCAGTGCCCTGCACGGCTGCGCTGACACGAGCACAGGCCGATTGCTCTGCCCAGCACCATCCCTCATTTTCTTCCCATTGCTCCCCAAGCGTCCCCAAACCACCCCAGCGTGTCTGTGCCGGGGCCAGGGCCTGCCCCGAGCCCGACCAGAGGCTGTCACCCAGCCCTGCACCAGCTCCCACCCCCGGGTGAGCTGGGAATGCACTGAGAGCTCGGCTCCCCGGGCTCCCCAGCACCCAAACCGGTCCTCAGACACACAGAAATGCCCAACCTGCCCCTCTGGGCACAGCCAAACACCACAATTCCATCATCCCCAAGCAACTCTGGCACTTGCCTCTTCACCTCCGCCCATTTCCAGTAGCCGGGGCTAGGACCGGGCTGTCAGAAATAGCATTCCCTAGGCAGTTCATCCCAGCACAGAGGAGAAGAGGAGCCTGTCCCTGACCCACACCATGGGCAGGACAAGGGGGGCCCTAGCTGGCTTTGCCTACTCCAGCACCAAAGCTCTTGGTCCCAAAGATGGGGCGAGTTCAGTGGTTTTTCCTGTCCTGAAAGAGAGCAGAAAAGGGAAGTTAATCCCACTGTGGAATCCAAGACTCCTGCATTTCCTATTTCTGCTCTGATTGCTCACCGTGGAGTTTTATCCATGGAAAAAAAAGGAGAATGACACCATATCAAATAAAAAGTTGATTAATCCACGTAGGGGCTGTGGAGAGGATACAAAGGAGCTTTTCCATGATTTTGGGGCTTGAAGAGGGACTGAATTTCCCTCAAAGCTGGGAAGGGCCTGAGGATAATAAAGCAAAGGAGCAGCTTCATCTCTCCCTGGCAGAGAGCTCGGGGCTCCATTATGGATACAAATCAATCCCAGCAGGATTTCAAAGGGTTTCTTTAGGATGTCAGGTCCCTCTTTATCAGATCCCTGCTGGGATTCAGGGCCTGCCTGGTCACGGGGTGCTTTGATAAGGGCTGGATTTAAATCCCAGATCTGAGAACAGACATGAAAGGTCCCTGGGTTTCTAGGGGGTTGAAAAACTCAAGCTGGATTCGCTGCAGAGCTGAAAAATCAGGGTAAGAGAGAGCAAGGAGTGGCCAGCAGGCCCAGGCTCCTGATCACGCCCCTGGGATCCATGGGATCCATAGGATCCACGGCCTCTGGCACGCTGCTCCAGCACCCTGCAGGGTGACTGACAGCCGGGCAGGGGAAGGAGCCACCAGCAGCTCTGCCATGTGCACCATCATTCACCTTGCACGTGGCCTAAACAGCCACCAAGCACTGATGGACTGACTGAGCCGAAAATATCGGAGAGATCTCAGTTTGCACTCCAAATTCCCTGCAGCCTGTTCCCTTCCTGATCCATCCCTTGAAGCAGCAAGAGTGGAATTCCTTCCGTCGTTGCTCTTTCCCTCCTGTTTTCCACTCAACAAGAAAAAGAGCAGCCACGTGAACAGGAGTAAAAGCCCCAAACCCACAAAAAAGCACATTCTCAGCATCACTAATCCCTGCCAAACTGCCAGGAACCTTCCAAAACTACATCCAAGCTTGGAAACAGGGATCCAGTTGTTTGTTTAAGCAGCTATTGATCCAGTCTCTTCCAGCTAATTAAACTATTCACTATTTAAACTCATTAAACTGCTCATCCTGCTCCTGGCAGCCAGAGGCAAAGAAGAAATCGTGTCTAGATTAAATGGTGTTGGTGAATGTGCCCATCCCAGTCCTTGGAGAGGTTGGAATTGCATCCCTGTTCCTCTGCTCTCTTTTCCTTCCTTTTTCTTAGAGTGATTCCCACCCGGATTCCTCAGCTCCAGCTCTCTGAGCAGCCTCAGGGGGAGCATTTCATCCCCTTGGAGCCAACTCCATTTGTTGCATCCTTCATGCCTCAACCACCCCTAAAAGCAGGGAAGTGCTGATGGGCAGTGCAGCTGCTTCCACTTGGGAATGTTTCCAGTGGAACAGGGAGGGAATTCTGAGAAGCTTCCACCCACTGCACGTTATTGCTGGATAAAAGGTGAGGCAGCAAAGGATCAACAAAGGGAGATTTCAGCAAGACAAAGTTCAGACAGAGAGGCTGCAAGTGTGGCTGGGGCTGCTAAACTGGGAAAACTGCAAGGTCAGGCTGTGGGAACATGGATTATATTGAGGTCTGGAACTGGTGTTGGGAAGAGAGGGAGAAGGAGAAGGAGAAGGAGAAGGAGAAGGAGAAGGAGAAGGAGAAGGAGAAGGAGAAGGAGAAGGAGAAGGAGAAGGAGAAGGAGAAGGAGAAGGAGAAGGAGAAGGAGAAGGAGAAGGAGAAGGAGAAGGAGAAGGAGGAGAAGGAGGAGAAGGAGAAGGAGAAGGAGAAGGAGAAGGAGAAGGAGAAGGAGAAGGAGAAGGAGAAGGAGAAGGAGAAGGAGAAGGGCCCGAAGTAACTGCACAGTGAATTTCCTTACCATGAGCCAGGCTCATTCCCTGAGCTGACCAATATCTCTGAGCTCCCCTTCATGGCACAGCCCTGCCAGTAAAGAACAGAAGTTCCTGCTGCTCCCACTGGAATTCTGTAGTGTGCCTGGCATTCCATACGTTATGCTGCCTGAGAATTCCTGCAGCCGTCCTCGGGAAGAGCAGTTCACTGCCACAGGAGGAACAAGAGGAAAGCAGCTGCCACTCTCGGGTTCTGTGCCCTGTAAAAAGTAAAAGGAGATAAAGATCAAAGCTCCATAAAGCTGGAACCATCTCCAACCTCGGGACAGCACTTCTGTGGGAAAAGCGTAGATGGGCAATTAGGAAGGAGATCATCATGCAAATGGGCAAGGGGGGGAATTAAATTCTGCTGCTTTCTGATTGAGGCCTGCTTCAATTTGCAGCCTTTATAATATCAGTTTAATGGGACTTTTTGTGCTTTAAAGAGGTTTTTATTAGCTGGGGGTTGTCCCTGCCTGGACTGAGGCACAGCACAATGAGTCTCCTGCCTCCTGAAGCCGTGTCGTTATCCCAGCATCTGAAATTAAAAACCAGCACTCTGGGAAACCTCTCTACTCTGAGGAGAAGTGTGAGGAGCGTTTGGGTCTGTGGAAAGCCTGGAACAGCTCTGAGAGACACCAAACATCCTGTGGATCCCAATAAACAGCAAAACATTCCAGCAGCTCCTTCCAACACCGCCCTTGTAGGGAACTCTGTCACCCCAGTGGGTATTTGTGGGAGTAAGGAAGAAATCCCACTAATGACCTCAGTGTGATCACCTCTGGTTTGTCTGGGGATAAATCTCCTTTATCCTTCTGGGAGAATAAAGGAATCCAATGCTGCCTTAATCCCCAGCTCCTCAGTCTGGATTTCCAGAATCCATCTCCTGGCCCAGCATGGGAAGGGTTGTCCAGCGCTGGAACAGCTGCCCAGGGCAGTGGTGGAGTCACCAACCCTGGAAGTGCTCATAAAATACATGGATATGGCACTTGAGTGTTCATAAAATACCTGGGTAAATACATGGGTAAATATAGGAATAAATACATGGGTAAATACATGGATAAACATATGGATAAATATAGGGATAAATATGTAGGGATAAATATGTATGGATAAATACATGGCACTTGAGGTCATGGGTTGGTGTGACCATGGTGGTGGTTGATGTTTGGACTTGATGATGCTAAAGGCCTTTGCCAGCCTCAACAACCCCAGCATTCCATGATTTTCTGCCTTTTTCTCCTGCTCTGGGGCTGAGAAACTCCTTGAGCGGAGCAGCAGTGGGAGCAGGGAGCCACAGGCTGCACATCAGAGCTCTGCAGGCACTTTTAATCCACCTCTCTTCATGTTCATGGAAGATGGCACAGGAAATCTCTCAGCCCGAAAGCATCTCCCCAGCTCTGCACACCCAGGACAAAGCCGAGGTGAATGATCCCCTCCAAGCTCCTTCCAGAGCCATTCCAGCGGCAATCAGAGGCAGCAGTTCCTAGAGAAACGGCTCCTATCCAATTCAGGAGCCTTCCCTTGGGGAGGAGACATCCATTTCCCCTTCTACCTGTCATTCTTCTTCATTCATGGACTCGATAAGGCAGGAAATCTGGCAGGCTTGAAGTAAAAAACGAGCTGTTCACAGCAAAGAGAGCCTCAGCGGGTAAAAAAAAAAAAAACAAACCCCAAACTGTTGGAATCAAGATGAAGTTAATAGGAGCAAAAATAAATAGAAACAGACCCTAAATGTAAATGAACATTACATCACCACTGGCATTTCAGCTCCTTTTCAAATACAGAAATAGCAGCAGATTTAACTTGCAGAAAGCTGCTGTGTTCACACAGCCAGAGCTGCTTCAGGGGCACAGCCCTGAACCTTCTGCTCCCCAAAACAACTCAAGACTCGAGAAAGGAGAAACAGGGATCAGGCAGAGGGGGAAAATCCCAACTTCCCGGTCAAAAGAGGTTAAGAGAAATACAATTCCATCCCTTAACCCTGTGGAGATGGGATCTGTTGGCGTTTGCCAGCTCCAGAGGAGTTCACTCCACCTCGGGCAGATCGGAGGTGAAAGCAAATAATGCAACTGCAGCCCCGGAGAAGGCTGGGCTCTTAATTGACAGAGATTCCAGAGAGAGGGAAATAACCTCCAGTACCATTTGGGCAGCAGGTTTCTCTCCCAGCTGCCACCTCAAATCCTCGAGATTCCCGTTGGCCACCCAAAATTCCAGGCACCATTTCCAGCCTGGAAACAAACTCGGAGTGCTCTCAGAGCGAGACCTTAAAGCTGGAGCACCTCAGCCCCCACACCTGCTCAATCCCTGCTCTCCCAGGGGCTCAGCCTGGAGAAAAGGAAGCTCAAGAGAGACCTTTTCTCTCTCTGGAATTCCCTGACAGGAGGGGGCAGCTGGGGGGGGGGGGGGTCGGGCTCTGCTCCCAGGGAACAGGGACAGAAGTTCTGAGTCATTTCAGGGAGTGAAGAGTTACAGGGCAGGAAACAAAGGCAGCTGAAGAAGATGTGAGACGATTTTCCCTTATTCTTACACACCTCAGACATTCAATTTTGTCCAAGTTTGTGTCTCGAATTTAAACCCAACTCCTTCCCTGTGGGAAGGAGGAGATGATCCCGGCCTGCCATGTGCCAGAGCGAGAGTGACAGAGGGAAGGATGTTACTTGGGGAAGGGTGGCACACTGACATTTCATGGCAGAGAGACTTCATTTTTTTTAACAGCAAAAGCTTCAATATTTCACAAAATCTGTGTTCCCTGTGATTATTTGTAAAGCATTGTGGATGGGCTTGGCACTTCCCTGACAGAAACACTGGCAGGGCTCTGCCTGGAGGGATCTATAATTGGAGATGGGAAGAGTGGATGGGAGGACAGGGATGCAGCAGAGGGAGATCAGAAAGAGAATTACGAATTCTTTCATTCTTTTCTGGATTTTTTGGGTTCTTTTAATGTGATCCATTTTAAATCCAGGCTTAAGATCTGATTCAACTTCAGATTTTTTTTGCTGCCCAAACTTTCTTCTGTCCCTGGCTGGAGCAGAAAACCAAAATTCCAAAATTCCTCATGAAATAAATAGGAGGGTGGTGTGGGAACAGCCTCACTTTCCCAGGTGGAAACACTTCCCTCCGGGATAATCATTCTGGGAACAATTCTGGCCCAAAGAAGGGGAAGCACAGAGTGGCACTGCCAGGGTGTGACACGGCCAGGGCACAAGGAGGCCCTGGGTTCTCCTCCAGGTTTGTTTGTGGAAGGTTTGGGGTGGTTTGGGGTGGCTGAAGGGTTTCTGACAGCATTAATTGGGAGTCAATCCCCCTACGGATCCCCATTCCCAGTTCTCCCAGGAAGCTCCTGCAATGGTCTCTAAGGAGTTAATGGAATATCTGCTTTTCCCTGCACGGATGACGGGGCCCAAAGCACTTCCCTGGCCCTGCAGGAGCCCCAGCACTGAAAATCCCCGAGCAACACCTCGGAGCTGCCACAGGCACCCAGACAGAAGGGGAAGGTGCCCGTTCCCTCAGCTCCCGGCTGCCAGATGGGGGAATATTTTGGGCTTTTGGGAAAAGCGTTGGGTTTCCACCTTTTCCCTGCGTGTGAGGAAGCGCCTGGCACCAGGGAATGCTCTGCTGAGCTGGGAGGCCCCGGCATTCCTGGAGAGAAATCTTTAGGATTAGGTGGGGGATTACACCACCTGCTCCCTTTCCCTGTGGCTGGGGGCACCAAGCTGAGGGCACAGCGGGCGGGATGTGCCGGAGACCCAAATCCCACTGGAACCACGGCGTTTTCCATCCCCTTGGGTCCAATTCCGGGCAGGAGCAGCACCTGGAGGACAAAGCTGTGCGGCAGCCGAATGCCGGGTGACAAAACCCCTGAAAAACAGGCTTGAGGAAGTGGCTGGGTGGAAGGGTGAGCTGAGGGAGGTGCTAATTAGAGCACTGCGGGAAGGTGGTAATTAGAGCACTGGGGGAAGGTGGTAATTAGCTCTGCTGCTCACCGTGGCTCAGCCTTCAGCTGTCACTCACCCACGCCTGGAGCCTGTGGAACACGTTTCTGTCCCATCTGCGAGGGAAACGCTTCCCCTTCCCTCTTCCTGCAAAAGCAGAGGAATCCTTGTCCCTGGATGACCAAGGCCGGGCCAGGGGTGGAGACGCCATCCCTGCAAGGCTTCAAAAACCGTGGATGTGGCGCTGGAGGACAGGGGTGGCTGGGGAGCGTGCTGGTGGGGCTGGGTTGAGGGTTGGACTTGGCGATCCCAAAGGTCTTTTCCAGATATTCTCCTGCAAATAGAATGTTTATATAATAAAGCACACAATTTGGAGCTCGTTAAACAGTTACATTTCAGTCAAAACTCTGCACATAATCTCTTCATGAGGGGTTTTGAATTCCACCTCCCCTCTGCAGCAGCGATCCCGTGATTCCAACACGGATCTCCAGTCCCCTTTGGCATTTTCTGATTTCCAGGCAACATCTCATGGCCTCAAAAGCCTTGGTAGACTTAATCAAAGCTGGGCTGAGTCTAAAGTGGACTCGAGCACAACGTTCAGGTGCAATGGATGCTGCTGGAATGGGGGCTCTAATGCCAGGTGTCACATCCTCCCAAACTTCCAGCTCCCGGAACTAGAAAGGAGCTTTAATGGATGGAAAAGAAATCCCCAAACCACAACCCCGTGGGAATCAGGGATGCAGGACTCGGCTGTGCTGCCATCACTCCCTCAGGAATAGCCAGGTTTAGCTCATTCTGTCTGCCCAGAGAGGAGGATTTGCCCCTGGATGCCCTGGAATGTTCCAGGCCAGGCTGGACACTGGGGCTGGGAGCAGCCCGGGACAGTGGGAGGTGTCCCTGCCCGTGGCAGTGCTGGCACTGGATGAGCTTTAAGGTCCTTCCAAGCCCAAATCGTTCTGTGAGTCTTAGAGCCCTGAAATTCTCATGACAGAGGTGGAACTGCAAGAGCTTAAGGTCCCTTCCCAAAAAAACCCCATTGCACGACTCTGCAGCTTCTGGAGCCCTGGGTCTATGGAAATGCAGTTTCAGAGGAGCTCCGAGGAAATGGGTGTTTTGGGGAGAGCAGAGTGGCTGGAACAGAGGAACAGGAACGGTCTTCTCGAGCAAGCCCTTGTGTCTCAGGGAGCGGGATCGGCTCGCTCCTAACGCACCTGGTGACTCCCAGAGCAGGGGATGGAAATGCAGCCCAGGTCCGAAAGAAACCTCTGCGCATCATGCGCGGGCGCGCTGCCTTCTGCGCGGGCGCGCTGCCCCACTGCGCGGGCGCGCTGCCCCACTGCGCGCGGCCCTCGCGCGGGCACGCCCGCGCGGGCCCGGTCATGCGCGGGCCCGGTGGCTACTGCGCATGCGCGGGCCCGGTGGCTACTGCGCATGCGCGGGCCCGGTGGCTACTGCGCATGCGCGGGCCCGGTGGCTACTGCGCATGCGCGGGCCCGGTGGCTACTGCGCATGCGCGGGCGCGGTGCCTACTGCGCATGCGCGGGCGCGGTGCCTACTGCGCATGCGCGGGCGCGGTGCCTACTGCGCATGCGCGGGCGCGGTGCCTACTGCGCATGCGCGGGCGCGGTGCCTACTGCGCATGCGCGGGCGCGGTGCCTACTGCGCATGCGCGGGCGCGGTGCCTACTGCGCATGCGCGGGCGCGGTGCCTACTGCGCATGCGCGGGCGCGGTGCCTACTGCGCATGCGCGGGCGCGGTGCCTACTGCGCATGCGCGGGCGCGGTGCCTACTGCGCATGCGCGGGCGCGGTGCCTACTGCGCATGCGCGGGCGCGGTGCCTACTGCGCATGCGCGGGCGCGGTGCCTACTGCGCATGCGCGGGCGCGGTGCCTACTGCGCATGCGCGGGCGCGGTGCCTACTGCGCATGCGCGGGCGCGGTGCCTACTGCGCATGCGCGGGCGCGGTGCCTACTGCGCATGCGCGGGCGCGGTGCCTACTGCGCATGCGCGGGCGCGGTGCCTACTGCGCATGCGCGGGCGCGGTGCCTACTGCGCATGCGCGGGCGCGGTGCCTACTGCGCATGCGCGGGCGCGGTGCCTACTGCGCATGCGCGGGCGCGGTGCCTACTGCGCATGCGCGGGCGCGGTGCCTACTGCGCATGCGCGGGCGCGGTGCCTACTGCGCATGCGCGGGCGCGGTGCCTACTGCGCATGCGCGGGCGCGGTGCCTACTGCGCATGCGCGGGCGCGGTGCCTACTGCGCATGCGCGGGCGCGGTGCCTACTGCGCATGCGCGGGCGCGGTGCCTACTGCGCATGCGCGGGCGCGGTGCCTACTGCGCATGCGCGGGCGCGGTGCCTACTGCGCATGCGCGGGCGCGGTGCCTACTGCGCATGCGCGGGCGCGGTGCCTACTGCGCATGCGCGGGCGCGGTGCCTACTGCGCATGCGCGGGCGCGGTGCCTACTGCGCATGCGCGGGCGCGGTGCCTACTGCGCATGCGCGGGCGCGGTGCCTACTGCGCATGCGCGGGCGCGGTGCCTACTGCGCATGCGCGGGCGCGGTGCCTACTGGCGTCCCGCATCATTGGCGATCCCTCCGCGGGCAGGACCGCATCACATATAGTCACTCCTGGCGCATCACTCCGCTTGGGTGCGCATCACTCCTCGTCAGGCCGCATCACTGGCGATCCTTCTGCGGGCAGGACCGCATCACAAATAGTCCCTCCTGGCGGATCACTCCGCGGTGGGGCCGCATTACCGCGGGTCCCTCCAGCGGATCCCTCTGTTTTTCACATTTGGGGTGAAAAATCGGGAATTTGGGGTTAAAAAGGCGGAATTTGGGGTGAAAAATCGGGAATCTGAGGTGGAAAAAGGGGATTTGGGGGTGAAAAATCGGGTATTTGCAGGAGATTATTAGGAGACAACAGCAAAAAGGGTGTTATGGCCGGGTGCTTCGGTAGAGATCCAAAGGCACAACTCTACATCCAAAAGATCGTCTTTAAAAGTACATGGCTTATTTCGGATTCATCACCTGTCGGGATCTCCTCCCCCCGCCATGGAGCCCTGGGAGCGGGGTCCTGAGGGGAGGCACGGGGTTTCCCTGCTCCTTAGCCCCTGCCAAATGCTCCGACCGTCGTTTCTGGAGGAATGCTCGGGATGCCCCCGTTGGCCCCTCTGGATTAGCAGCTCCCTGTGCGGGTGTGCCCGGGTAACCCTCTGAAAGCAGCTGGTCACACCTGGATTTTGATGCCAAAGGAAACTCTGAGTTAAGAATAATCAAAACATGAACCGGTTCTCATGAAACTCAGCTTTCCAAACCTTTATTTGGGCTAAAACAACAAAAAAAAAAAGGTGGGAATGCCCTTGGCAGAAAAGCAGCTGTGAAGTAAAGCAGGCTTTAAATGCCTGTCAGCAGGAAATTCAGGAGAAATGGGCTGCTGGCTCCTGGCATCCTGGGCTTTCCAGGCAGGTTTTGTAGCGGATTGCAAGGCAGTTTTCCTGCCTCTGGCGAGTGGCACCTGCATCCCACTGGAAAGGGAAAATGTGGGGAGAGGGGCAAGAGGGAAGACCGTTGCTGACCTGTGTCCTTGGATTGCAGTTCTTCCTGGTGGGTTTGTGCTGCCAGAAGTACAGAGGAGATCGGTCTTCGAGTACCTGTTGGTTCACCTGTGGGGCTTGGAGGAGATGCTGGACATGAAATTCCAGGGAAATTCCCCTCACTGGGGTGAGCAGCAGGGAAAGCTGTTTGCTGTCTGCTTCTTTATCACCTTCACCACCATCCCCTGGGGCTCCAGGTAATCCCACCTCCCCTTTGCTTTTTCCAAGGGTCTCTAAATGAGGGCCTGAGCTTTGCTGTAGCTCCTGTTTATAGGGAGGATCTGTTCCAGGAAATGTCTCATGGTGTGGACCGATGAAAGTGCAGGGAAAGCAAAAAATCCCACAGCTCCTGAGGCTCACTTGTCTGAACTGCCTCCAGGCAGCGAGGATTGTTCCCAAATATCATCCCCTGGCTCTGGAACTCGGTAAGGTTGCGTTCCCCCAAAGTGCAGGGACTGCATCTTGGTGCTGTGTGCCTCTTGCCTTTGCCTGCTGTTAACAGCTTTGTGGTGCAGCTCAGTGAAATCCAGTTCAGTGGTTTCTACGCAAAAAACCTCTGTAGTGAGCAATTAAAAGAGAGGTGTGAAATTGGTGATCCTTTGACTTCTGCAGTGGGCTTAGGGGTTTTTTTTTTATTCTCCTCTCTTTCAGGAAAGGAAAATCCATTTAAGTGGGCCCAGTGATGCCAAAAGCTTTGGTGTTTGAGCAGCCAAAGCCAAGGGGCACCGGCGCCGGGGGCCTGTGGTGGAGGGCCCGTGGTCTTGCCTGCGCTGTGGGGTCAGAGGAACGCAGGGTTCCTCTTTTCCTCTCTGCTGGGATTAAGTGCCATGGGAATGACATTTCTGACAGCCCGGTCCTACCGCATGTCTGCTGCAAACGGGCAGAGGCGAAGAGGCAAATGCCAGAGTTCCTTGGGGGTGATGGAGTTGTGGCGTTTGGCTGTGCCAAGAGAGGCAGGTTGGGCATTATTCGTGCGTCTAAGGACTGGTTTGGGGGTATGGGAGCCCGGGGAGCAGAGCTCTTGGTGGCTTCCCAGCTCTCTCAGGGATGTCAGCCGGTGCGGGGCTGGGTGACAACCTCTGGTTGGGCTCGGGCGAACGCTGGCACTGGCCCCAGCACAGACGTGGGTGAGGTTTGGGAGCAATGGGAATAAAATGAGGGATGGTGCTGGGCAGAGCGATCGGCCTGTGCTCGTGTCAGCGCAGCCATGCAGGCCGCTGGGATGCGGATAAGACTCCAGTTCTCCTGGTGTTCAGGGATGCAAGGTCTGAGGACTTGAATTTACCTGTGGGGTTTCCAGGACAGCAGGAATAAGAGGAAATGTGGTGCCAGAGCTGCATCACATCAGGTCGTGTTTCCCTCTGAGGACAAAGAGTCTCTGGCCTGAGGTGAGATTGCTGTGAGTGCTTGGATGAGCAATCGAGGGAACAGGGAGCTCAGAACTCCGGTCACTTTAGGTCTGTTTGGTTTGTGTCTGTGAGAACTGGGATCTGAGCTGCAGAGGTGCTGTTGGGAACAAAGGATGGAGTAAATCCACTCCCTAGATGCACAGTGAAGGACTGAGTAGCAGGCAATGGGAGTATTTATAAACAGTATCAATATTTCACTGAAACTGGGGCCAGAGCAGTGATGAGGGTAGTTGGGTTTGGCCTGGGCCTGTCAAGATGAGCCATAAACAACTTAACCAAACCCCTGACCCCTCAAGGGATGTGTCAAACACTTCCACAGAAAGCCAAGTCAGTAATGATTCCAGAGAAAAAGGTATTGGAAATTGCTTATGATCAGTGGGGAATTTCCTTTGGAATTATCAACCAGAGAGTTTATCAAAGAAGAACATTTCTTTTGGCTCTCTTTCTGATTTTCTCTCTGGCTTAAATTAGTTTCGTGTGCTTCCATTATGGAAGCGGCGTGTTTTCACCTTGAAATTTGGTTTGAGGTTTGAATAGTCCACATTGTTATACATGACTGCTTTGGTTATGGGTCAGAGAGAGGGAAGGGAAATTAGTTTTTATTATCTTGAAACTTTTCCAAACAGAAGATGTTGTCTTGCCTCTCCCCAAAGCACTCTAGACACATGGGAGTAACTCAAAAAACAATGCTTGAGAGGTTTAAGCATTAATAACAACTCTATTGTGTCTCGGTTGCAAGGATTCAGTCCTACAGTCCCAGACCGATGAGGAAAAAAAAAGGAACTTCTGTTGTTCGTGAAAAATCTTCCATTATTCCTTGTGTGGTCTTTTCATTGTGTTACATGATTTACTGTCCAGTATCTTTCTAACAAAATGTGTTAGAAACTTAGATTAAGAATTTGAGTCTATTCACTACAAAATCCTGCCAAGCTTGAAGGACTGGGGTGATGACTGCTCTCAGCAATGGTTATTTATTAATATTCCGTCAGATTTCCCTCAGCTCTGGGCAGAAAAGCCAAGGGTTTGTGTTAGGAATTCTGCAAGCAGGGCCTCTGTGGCCATTGGCTTATTGTGCGCGTCAGTGAGCCAGGGCTGGGACAAAGACTCATGCAGGTACTTGAGCTGGCACTGGAGCTGTTGCCCTTTGGAGTCATTTAAAATGTATGATTATTGCACATTTTGGAGGCTATTTCCAGAATTCCATTTGTAGCCAGATCTCACTCCAAGTGCAGCAGTCCAGGTGAGGGTTTTTACATCTCCGGCCCAATGCCGTCTGCTGAGCCCCAAAAATGTTCATTTTGTCCCCTACAAATTACCTCGGATTTCACTCCCAACACATCCTCTGACTAGACTAAGTTTTACCCCCAAACTGTCCCTACTTAATACTTCTGTTTTACCTCTGAATGTTTTTTCTGTTCCCTACTGATTGCCCTTCTTATATTAAAACCAAAATTTTCACTCTGTCCCCTGTAGTTTTCCTCGTATGTACCTTCAAAACGTTCATTCTGTCCCTCACAGATTAGCTCAGGTCTTTTCCCTCAAATTGTCTCTGTCTGTCCCCTACCGATAAGAACCTCAATTTTCATCCCAAAATGTCACCTACTAATTGCCTCGATTTTACCTCAAAACGTTCATTTTCTCCCATACAAATTAACTCACATTTTACCCCCAAAACGTTCGTTTTATCCCCTACAGAACGTGCCCAGCATCCGAGCAACAGGACCGCGAATGCCTGGCGGCAGCAGCGCCACCGCTCCGCGATTTGCGCTCTGGCCACTGAAGCCCCACACGGCCGGGACAAGCATGAGGCGGCGGCACCCACGGAAATCGTGAGGTCGTGGCCTGCGGTACGGGATGTTACCCCCTGAGCGGCAGCACCGAGCGTAAAAAGCCGCCGCGCCCGCACGGCCTTCCCGCGGCGCTGCGCGTGGGTAGCTGCGGCCGCTCCCTGCACACGCGCAGCTTTCTTCAGCCGGCGTCGTTGGGCCAATGCGCGCGTGCAGCTGCTCCCCGGGGTGGCTGTAGTGCCTCCTGTACACCAGCAGGTGGAAGCAGCGAGCAGCACCACGCAGCTCTCCCGCTTCCCTGCGCGCACGTCGCTTTCTGTCATTGCACCGGTGCGGTTTTCCGCGTTACTGCACGGGCACGGCTTCTCAATTTACTGCGCGTGTGCCGCTCTCCAAGTCGTTGCTCATTCCTTTGCTTTTTTGAGTTCTGCCGCTTATGTACAGGTATTTTTGCTGGGTTTTTTTAATGTTTGAGGAGTTTTATTACTGCTTTTTAACTGCACGTGCACGGTGCTGCTGAGTTCACATGCACGGGTGGGATCTTCTGTACTGCACGTGTGCGGTGTTCTTACTTGCGGTGTTAGCGAGAAGGAGAAGAGCCCAGCCCGTGCTTGGGTTTGGGAGGAGTGCAGCAATGCGCAAGACGAACGTTTGAAACAACGCAGGTCAGTGCGGTGCAAACGACCTGGCAGGTGAGGGTAGCGCACAGCGAAAGGCTACTACGCGCACAGTAGCAGAAGTCAGAATTGTGACATGGAAAAACATGCTTTCTTTCTCGCCCCCGATACAGGAGTCCAGGATGGATGCTTGGAGCACATCCATCAGAGCACCAAGGACCTCTGCAGGAGCCACAGCCCTAAAGACTCACGATGGCACTGAACACCTCTGTGCTCTGTTAACCAAAGACTGGGGCAGATCATGCCTGTTTTTTTCCAAGCTGCTACAGAAACAAACAAAGGTAGAAAGGTAAAAATGAACAAAGGAGGGAAGGTGAGAAAGGTAGTTTGAAAGTCAAAGTCAGAGAGAGAGAAAGAAAGTCAAAGCCAGAGAGAGAAAGTCAAAGTCAGAGAGAGAAAGTCAGAGAAAAGAAAGAAAGTCAGAGAGAAAGAAAGTCAGAGTCACAAAGAAAGAGAAAGAAAAATAGAGAGAAAAAGGAATTGAGAAACAGAATAGGGTTTGAGAGAAAAAGAAATCGAGTTTAAAAGAGAATTAGTGTTGAAGAGAAAAAGAGAAACTGAGAAATAGAGTGACAGAGACATCCAGAAACAGTTAAACAGTGAGAAAAAGATAGAGTTAGAAAAAGTCAAGGGAGGAATAGACTGAAAAGTAAAGCAAAGCAGAGCAGCAAAGCAAGAAATACGGTGAAAAAATTACTAAACCACACCAAAGGAAGAGAGCAACCAAAAGGGGGGAGGGGGGGTATCTTTATTAGGGTTTATTCAACTTTATTGAACGAGGGTTTTTTATTTACACTTCAGCAAAGCAAGTGGAAATAACAACATACACAAGCACAAGCACAAATACAATCCATATGCACACTGGTCAAAGTCCAATTGACATACAGAGCAATATGTGCAAGTGCAGCAGCAAACACCAACACAGAGCAACACAAGCCAACCCCCTATCAGTACAATGTAACAATTGTTCTATTTCTGGAAAATTCATTACATTTTATTGTTTCAGGAAACCCAAAACAACAGCAGCACAGGAAAAAGAAAACACTCATCCACCACACACCTCCTTCAGCTGACACACAAACCCACCCTCGCTCTCGTCTCGAGAGCACCCCATGGGAACGCAGTTCCCGGGAGCCCCAAAATCATCCCGCCTGACAAATCCCCGGCACGGTCAGCACCCAAACCCTGGCGATGAACGGCACCTCACAGACTGGCCAGGTCCCAGATAAACAAACCCAGCCAGGAGGGAAAACATCCCCAGACAGCGCAGCTGGGTTGTTTTTACCCTAAGTTTAAAAAGTAGCTGAAAAGCCTGAAAGGCAAAACTCACACACACAAGGTTAGGACCATTCCACACACGCACTCTTCTTGCAGGCAGACAGACACAGGCACACACACACACAGTCACACACCCTTCAGCTTACACTCTGACTGCAGCCCTTACTCCAAACATTCCAGCCATGGAGATGCTCCGACACAGCTTCTGGATGCCGCTCCTCGACGTCGAACGGCGCGCGCCAGGAAAATCAGCAGCGTCGGTGACCGCGGAGATCCGAAGCTGCCTCGGGGACCTGCGAGACAACGGGAGGCGGTCAATGAGACGCCGAGGGCTGGGAGTTATTCCCACACCGGGCCCGTAAGTCTTCTGCCCAAAAACCCATGAAAAAGAGACGAACCACTAAGTTTTATAACTCTTCTACTTAACCGTGACCCTACGTGCCAGGGCAGGGCAGCTCAAACCCAGAAAGCACACAGGGAAGTGAAACAGAGTGGGCCGAGAGGCAAGAACTAAAACGCAGGGGAAAGCAGGGATTAGATACAATAAAATGTCGGTAGGGCCTTTTTTAAGCTGAACCTAAGTCGATCACTACATCAGGTTGAACTCTATGTTAACTTCCAAAGACATATGTCTTTTCAAATCCAGACAGCTGGTTTAGAACTTCTGTGTTGCTGTTTAGACATCAAGCTTTGGGGCTGAGGTTTTTTTATTCCCAGGTGCTTGCTGGCAGTAAAAATACACTTCACATCTGCAGTGTGTGTACGTGGCTTGGGCTGTGGATTCTGGGGCAAAAAAAATTCAGGAATCAGGGAAAGAAAGAGATGGAAAAGAGAAAGAGAAAGGGAATGTGAAGGGAAAGGGAAAGGGAAAGAAAGGTGGAAGAGAGAAAGGGAAAGGAAAGGGAAGGGAAAAATTAGACATAAAAATAATATTAAACCCAAAAATAAAAATAAATATGATGCCGCTCCCCATCCCGTTCCCCCGTTCCCCATCCCGTTCCCCCGCTCCCCCATCCCGTTCCCCCGCTCCCCATCCCATTCCCCGCTCCCCCATCCCGTTCCCCGTTCCCCATCCCGTTCCCCCCCGTTCCCCATCCCGTTCCCCATCCCGCTCTCCCGCTCCTCGCTCACCGCCCGGGCCCGTCCGTGCCCGCCCGCCCCAACCGCTCCCGCCGATTCCAACTGGCCACGCGCAGCCCCGAGCCGCCTCCCCATTGGCCAGCCCTCGGCCCGCCCCGCCTTCCCATTGGCCGCTGGGCCCGTCAATCACGCGGGAAACCCCGCCGCCCGCAGGCGCTGTCCCACGGCGGCCGCTGGAATGCGGCCCGGGTACATCCCCAAGGGAAAAGGAGGCACAAAATGAGGAATTGGGAAGTAAAAGGGGAAGGCTGCGCAGCGCCCGCGGCGCCCCGACAACGAGGAGCAGCCCCCACTCCTCTCCCCATCTTCGTTTTGCACCCCCGAGCCCTGCACGTTATCAGGGAGCAGCCCCAACCCTCTCCCATCATTAACTCGGAGATATTCCATGGTTTTTCCAAACTGCTGAATTTATTGTGCTGAAGAGCCGCTTCGTTCAGCACACACCGGTCCATAGAGCTGCATAGAAAAGTGCTGAGATACAATTCCAGGCTTCCCCAGCCCATCTCCAGGTGTCACCCCCAGCCCTCCCAGGGGCTCCCAGTTCCCAGGGCAGAGCAGAACCAGCACCCAGCCAGCAGCTCCTCGGTCCTGCGAGGTGTGTGGCACTTCCAGAAGTACACGATGCCTTGGAGCAAGCTGGCCAAACAATTCCACACCTAAACCCTTCAATCCCTGCAAGTCAAGGCAGACTCACAAACGCCCAAGAATTCGCACCTGCAATGGAAAAGCTAAAAGATCAACGTCTGCCTGAACTGCATTTGCAGAGTCCAATTGCACCGATTTTGCTCTGCCTCACGCTCGCAAATTGCCCGGAACGTGCTGTGTACAACAGCCTGGAAACCATGGAAAACTCCTGACACTGGTATCCCGATGCCTCTTGCAGACACCCAGCTCAGGGAAACCTTTGCAGCAAAGCACATCCTAAAGGAGCTGTTTTCCCCGAGGAAGCCCAGCAGCGGCAGCGCTGCCCCAGAGCACAAAGCAGCAGCTCTGCCGGGGAAGAGCATCCTTCAGTTCCTCTGCTGCTCACTTGACCAGAGAGCTGTTCCTAGGCCACATTCACTGCCCCACCCTGAAGGAACTACCTGCACCCCCCCTTCCAAATGCTCACTGCTCCCTGCTGTTCACATGACCTTTTCTACATAAAACTACCAAGAACAGTGGAGACCTCTCAAAAAAAAAATTAAAAAAAAAAAAAAAAGATAAAAAAACTGGGTTTGCACAAATAAGCACTGAATCCAAAACCTTTTATGTTTCCAGTATTCCAACCACGTTCAGATGCTGAGCAGGTGCTAAAAACAACAGAAAAGCACAAAAAGAGAGAAATCTTCCTTCTCGACCTTCAATATCCTCAATTCAGGAAAATCACCCAAACTCAACAGCTCTATATAGAAGGGCAAAAAAACCCCACGTGTACTTTGAGCTGGTGAGAAGAACAGGAACCTGCAGCAACTGAGGCTGCACAGTCCACAGCAGTGAGAGCTCAGCACACGTCCAGACAGGCAATTCCAGCACCTAAATTTAAAAAGAAGAAAAAGTTGATCTCTTTTTTTTAAAGTTACTCTAAGTTCATAAAACTAAACCAGCCTTTGCTCTTGATTTTGGCTCACTGATGCACACACACACACAAGAAGCCAACGGTCACACAGGGCCCCCTTGCAGAATTCCTGATCCAAACCCTCGCCTTTCCTGCCCAGCACTGAGGGAAATCTGACAGAGGATTCATAAAGAGCCCTCGCTGAGAGCAGTCATCGCCCCAGACCTTCAGGCTTGGCAAGATCCTGTAGGGAACAGACCCAAATTCAGTTCCTAAATCTGAATCTCTGATAAGTCCTGTTAGAAAGACAGTGGACAGTCCATCAGAACACAGAATTAAAAGGCTGCACAAGGAATAACAGAAGCTTTTCCAGGAACAGCACAAGTTCCTTCTCTCCCTCACCGGTCCGGGACCGTGAGACCGAACCTTGGGCCCCAGGAGACAGGAGAGCTGTTATCAACACCCGAACCTCCCAAGCGTTGTTATTGCTCAGAGAGCTGCGCCGGCACTGAGCTACTCCCATGCGCCTGCAGGGCTCTGGGGAGGGGCAAGACGACCTCCCACTCCTGCCTGGAGAAATTTCAACACCCTAAAAAGTCATTTCCCTTCTCTCTCTCTGAGCCATGGCCAAAGCAGCTGTGTAGAACAACCCAGGGGATTTATGGGAGGGCTGATTCTCTCAGGAAAGACCCCAGACCCTGAAGAAACAAAACCACCCCAAATTTCCAGCTGAAAACACGCTGCTTCCTGAACGGGAGCACACAAAACTCTCTTAAGCATCTTCAGAGATGGCCCATTCATCATCTAGGATGGACAATTAATCAGACCCAGGAAAGGCTTTGTGCAGCCCAACTCCGGGACAAGAAAACATCATGAATATGCTAAATTGCGAGAAAAATAGAATTAATTCGGACTCTGCCCAAAAACTGTATAAGAAGGAACCAGCTGAAGCAGCACCCGTGAACTTGGGAGCTCTGGTGCGATAGAGATCAGATCTGTGCGTGTTCACCCAGCTCCGACCCCGGGCTCGGGCTGCTTTTCTCCATCGTGGCTTTCTGTGTGACCGATCTTTCGGCCGCGGAATAAAATCTATTTCTTTATTAAATTTAATTTGGCTGAATTTCTTTACCTCACATTCATAACAATGATGTAACATGCGAAAAGCCAGCATGACAATACCATTTATAACAGAGGGATCCGCCGGAGGCACCCGCGGCGCTGTGGTCCTGGCCGCGGAGTGATCCGCCGGAGGGACTATTTGTGATGCGCTCCTGCCCGCGGAGGGATCAGCGCTGATGCCGCCCCGCCCGCCCAGCTGCTCTCGCTGCCTTTTCCCGCTCTCCCCTCTGCTCCCAGCGCTTCTCCTGCAAAGGGCGCGGCTTTTCCTGGGCTCTTTTCCTGCCGGGCTGCAGCGAGCGCTCCCCTCAAGGAGCAGGGGCAGCTTTGCTCGCGGCGGCAGCGATTCAACAGAGCAGGCCCGGAACAATTCCTGCTTAGCCGGGCTTTGAGCACATTCCTGAGCCAGCACGGCAGCAGAGTGAGGCAGCGGCACATGAAGGAGGCTGCGGCTCTGGCCAGGCTGGGGAGGGGTTCCTCTGTAAAAGAAGAACATGGAGAGACAAACCAGAAAGGGCAGGGAAAAAAAAAGAAAAAGCCAAGACAAACTAAACTTTTTTTAAAAAATAATCTGGATCCAGAGGGACTTCTGGCTGGAGAACTTCCTGGGGAGCAATCCTGCCCCTCTGGGAGGCAATGCCAGGGCAACTCCAGCTGAAACCTGCACACAAACACCACAAAGATTTCAGATATTTGCAGGAAGCATCCACTTAGCAACTGCTGGTTAATAATTTATTCCCTTTCCCATTAAATGGTACATTCAGTCCACAAGACTTAAACACCTTTCTGGTAATTTTATTTACAGTCTGCAGCGTGTTCTGTAAAACACAGGAGTGCTCACAGACACACACGCACAACATAGGGATTTGCAAACATTTAAAGAAGTACAGTTTATTCCAAAGGAAGTCTACGCACTACTTTTTCCATAAAAATTATAAAAAATACTTTAGTTACTGTACTTTACCTAAACCAAGATACTTGAGAATTCTTCCACAACTGATGCCCCCTCCCCACAAAGGGCACTCCGACAAGAAGAAATTCAGGAGACTGCATCACCAAATAAAATCCTAATGGCAACTGCTTCAATCCCCCAGAAGAACAACGAATTCCCACTCTGCATCCAGCAATCCCTGCTCTGCAGCCTGTCTGCATCTGCTTTTGTAGGGCTTGTGGGGCTTTTGCACTCACTTCCTTCTCCAGGGCAGTTCCCACAAACAAAGAATGACTGAATTTCTGCAGACTGTCACTCGGCAATCCTGAATTTCACACATCCAAAAGGAAACACATCCAAAGGGAAACACTTTCCTTTGAGCCCTTTATTTCAAGGAGTCTCTTTTTTACTGAGCATCCAGTGAGAACAGTGCCCAGTTGTGGCTGTTATTATTTCTCTACTTTTGCTGCGTGGCAATATTGAGCTGGAGCTCTGCAGAACACCCACTGCAGCCCTTGTCTCACTGGGGCACACTGAACTGACAAAAAAAAAGGCACAAAGATGAAACTCCTAAAGCAGCAGCAGCCCCAAGTCACTGAGCTGCTGCTTCCCACCACCAACACTCTGTGTCTCAGCAAACACTTCCAACGCACGAGCCAAGGCCACAGGGGAGTGAAAAGCCCAGAGCCTGCGGGCAGGACAAGCACTCCACTGATCAGTAACAAACCAACACAGCTCAGCTGGATGGTGCACTTAAGACTGGACCTGGAAGCATCAGGAAAAGCCGCTTTCGGTGTCCCTGTGCCCGTCCCTAGCCCGGCTCTCCGCTCCACACCAGCCCAGCCCGCCGCTTTTGGGGCCCGCCCCGGCCCCGCCCCAGTCCCGGCTCCGGCCCCGCTCCCGATGTCCGCGGCCGTTCCAGCAGCCCCTGCCCCCGCTGCGTTCTCTGCCGCGGCTCCATTGAACCCGGTTTCGGCCCCGCGGGCCGCGCTGGGCCCGCCGGCAGCTCGGCCTCCTGGCGCCGTGGCTGCTGCGGACCCGTGCCGAGGCTCCACGCCAGCCTCTGGTACCGGCCCCAAGAGCTGGTGCCCTTGGCGGTGCCGGCAGCAGCCTCCGCCTTCGCTCCCCCGCTCCTGCAGGAATCGGCCTCCGAGAGGATTCCCACCTCCTACCCCCCCTCCCTCCCTCGCCTGCACCGTTCCCCTGGCAACGACCGCTTCTGCTGCTCCTCTGAAAGGAGAAGCAAAACACCAAAGTTCCAGCTCGAGGAACGAGCCCTTGCAGAAGGAAATAATATCTGGAGACGGTTCTTCCAGATGTGTCCAAGGAAGAAGAATGTCAGGGTAGGCTTTAGTTGGTGGGGGGACTATGCACACTGGAAGATTTAGCACACAAGAAGGGAAATACATCTACTGATTCAAGGTACGCTTTTGGAGGGGTGCACGCCTTTGGGAAAATCTGGGAAGAAAGGGGATTGCTTGGTTCAGAGGGAGAGGGGCTGATGCATGGGAGACTTGTTTTGGAGGTTTTAGAGGCGTTGGAATTGCCTGAAGAGAGAGCTGTGGTACATAGGGGGGGACAGTGGGGGGATGGCCTCAGAGATGGGAGGAGGGAGTTTGGCAGATCGGGGGGGCTGAGGATGCTGCAGAGAATGGGATAAAAAGGGTTGTGTTAATTTTGACCTCGAAGAGCGAAAAATTGGAGACTCCAAAATTCAGTGAAACAGAGGAAAAAGAATGAAGGAAGAAGGGGGGGAAGGCCAGACGAATGTGGAAAATGGAAACTTCCTGACGGAAGGCAGTTACTTCATAAGTCACTCACCAGAAAAATATTAGAAAACATGCATCAAAAACTCATTGGGGTACTAAGGCTTTGTGTGATCACTTTCTAAGGAATTATGGGTGCATTGGAATCTATGGGTTGGCTAAACAAATAACTGAAAGATGTATGGTTTGCCAAAAAGTAAATAAGAAGGTGATGAGAAAAACAACTTCAGGAGGTCGTGAGTTGGCTCTCCGACCATTTCAAAGTATCCACGTGGACTTTACTGAAGGCCCCCACGTGCAGAGGTGGAAATTCTTGTTAGTAATAACAGACCATCTTCCCCATTGGGTGGAAGCTGTTCCCAGTGTCAGAGCCACAGCCAATGTAGAGTGTAAAACCCTCTTAGAACAAATTATTCCCAGGTATGGAATGATTACTAAGATAGACACACTTTACATCAAAAGTTTTACAGCAACTAACTCAAGCCTTAAGAATAAAATGAGAAGTACATAGCCCATGGCACCCAGAGAGTTCAGGATGGGTAGAGAGGATGAAACAAACTTGAAAGAGAACCTTAACAATTGAATTAATAATTGAAACTCAAATGTCATGGGTAAAATGCCAACCTCTGGCTTTATTGAGAGTTCAGACACAACCAGGTCAGACGTGAGAGTGTCACCTTATGAAATGATGGTTGGTGTTGAAGATGAAAGTTTGGTAAGAAAGTTTTGCAGATATGTGGGCTCGGCTGAGAGATCTCTGAGTGTGGAGCCTGAGGATGGGACAGAAATGGAAGCAGGTTTTGATGTAGAGTGGAAGATGTTTGCTGAAACATTGATCACTGAATGGGTGAGAGGACAAAGGTTGGAGATGAGCTGGAAGGAGATTTTTGTGCTTAGGACAGAGGTATGTGACTGCAAACAAGGACATGTTTTTCACCGGGTGGGTGGGTCCCAGGAAGAGCAGAAGTAAATAGAAAACATGTTTTTGCCAGGAAGAGAGCTATGGCAGGCAGACAAGGAATGTTGATGTGGCAGGAAGAAGAGAGGTCTGAGAGTGTTCCATTGTGAGCTTGAATTGTAGCTTGCTTGCTCTTGTGATTGGATGGTGGTGACTCTGGGGTTCTATAGGATATGTACAGTACGGTGGTGGTAGTACCTAAGATAGGCTATAGGCAAATGTAAAGGCGTTGTGTCTGGTGCTTGTTGGTTGTTATGTCTTGGGATACTCAGCAAAGAAAGGTGTACAATGCTCTCTTGAACAGAAAGCGGCTTCAGTTATGCCTACAAGCTGTGGCTGACAGCTGTGGGGCTGGCTCTGGATACCCACTCCCTGAAATGCTTTTGTGACTTTTCCTATGCAATAAACAGCTTTCAAGAGAGCTGCCTGAAGTCCAGACATCCTTAATGAACCCTTTTCCTATAGTTTGGGTTACCCTTTTTGAACACCCAACATGAAACTGCTACCTATGAATTAGGGGAATGAGTGTTACAGAATATGTCAACGCAATTGCAAGGACCCTTGAAGATTTGCGGTTCAAAGGGATAATCCCTCAAACCACTCCTTTAGACTTTAAAATCCGTAACATCCATCCAGGGGAGTGGGTGTTAGTAAAAACATGGAAGGAGCAATCTTTAGCTGCACAAGGGAAAGGTCCTTTTCAGGTGCTACTGACAGCTGAGGCAGCGATCCGGGCCAAGGAGCGAGGGTGGATCCACGGCAGCCGAATCAAAGGACCCGTGCAGGAACCTAAGGAGTGGACTAGAACATCTAAGCCTGGGGATACCAAGGTAACTCTTAAGAGGGAACTGGGGGTTAATGTGCTGGGAAAACCCAAATGATTCAAGAGATACACCAAGAATCACACCTGACTGGGAAATAAGGCCAAGCTTATAGCAGTGGTTTCAAGTGTTGCCTGGACAAGTCCTGAGACACCTCCGATACCCTCCTTGGGGAGGAATCCTTCCACTCCAAACAGGAGGATCAGGACTATTTTGGGCTGAGGGTTCTCATATTCTGCCCTTAGCCTGTGATTTATTCAAAAAGGAGGAGGAATTGCTACCTCCAACAGTGCCATACCACATACCCTGTCTAATTCATCCCATTACTGGACATGCTAGCTGGGTTAAATGTAAATGTCTAGACTGATAAAATATTGCTACTGTAGTTCACAGAAATGACACTCTCACTGCACGAAGTGTCGAACGCCAAATCTATTCCCCAATCCAGGCAGAGCAAAGAACAGCTGAAACAGTAACCCTGCTTTGTGGATGGGAATTACTAGTGCCTGTTGAATGGGAGATACCTGAGGAACGGTGGGAAGCTACAATTAAGAAGTGTCAAAAGCAATTTGCCTGGAAATCAGCGAAAAGGAAGTGACGAGGAAATAGAGGGCAAGGCCCGATGACCACTGTAGCTGCCACCAAGAAGATCACATACCCCTGCTGTGGGCAGCAGCCCCACAGGCACGGGGGGTGGAGGTATTGGCCATATGGGACCTCTGTTATTCCTTTATCTGTCACTCCTCTTTTGTCTCTGCCCTCTGGGGATACCGACACAGCCACACCATGGGTGGTACCGAAAGCTGTACATGGAAAACACCCAGGTTCCTTTTTCATTGCACGTACCCATGTCAACAGTCTCTGTTACAACCCATCCAAAGTAGAAAACTGTATGCAAAATGGGAAAAAGCACTGGACTGTAGAAAACCTAGGAATGAGTGGGGGCGGGTTGGGAAGTAAATGTCCAAAAGGGGAAAGGTCGGTTTGTTTCGCATCTATTGTTGGGAATAAAGTCTCAAGCTTAGTAAAAGAACAACTAGTAAATAAAGAGGCAAAGCCAGCACAAAAATCTAACTCTGTATCGACCCCAGTTCAAGACATGTAGTTGAAACTCAAACAACAATTAAAAAAATGAAATCTCAAAATTGAGAAAAAAAATCTGTTTGTGGAATTAGGGGAAAGGATAGGTAAGGAGCCGAATGTAACCAACTGCTGGGTCTGTGGAGAGCCTCTGATGACAGAGGAATGGCCACGGAAAGGCAGGAGCTTGAGTCCAATAGAACTCCGTAAGTGTTTTCCACACCTCCGCAGCCGGACCTCCAGCTCCAGGACACGGACAGGATCGCGGCCGCCTCTCCCACATCCCTCAACCAGATCCAGCCTGGAACACTCACCCGGCACGAGCACAGCGCCAGCCTCTTCCACGGGGTGTCCCTCAACGGAGATTTTTCACCCACAACCGGAGACTCTTTCCTTTGACCCTCCTAAAGGCCACCAAAGACACCGCGTGGCCCCCGGGACCCCCCGGCCCAAGTCCCGACCCCAAAAGCGCTCCCGGTTCCCGCGGCTCCTCTGCCCGGACCGAGGCCCCCTCACAGCCCCTGGGACGTCACCGCCGCGCCGCCGCCTGCCCTTGGTCGCTTCTGGCCCCGCGCCTGCGCACTGCGCGCCCGGAGCAGCGCTGCTCCCGCCGCTCCCGGTGCTCCCCGTGCCCGCGGTGTTCCCGCTGCTCCCGGTGCTCCCCGTGCCCGCGGTGTTCCCGCCGCTCCCCGTGCCCGCGGTGTTCCCGCTGCTCCCGCCGCTTCCGCTCGGGCAGCGCAGCCCCTCCGTGTCTGACGCGGCGCGGCAGCTCCTGCAGAGCTTCTTCCTTCTGCTGCCCGCGCTCATTCCCGGCTTGGAAAAATCCCTTCCCGGAGCCAGCGAACTCCTCCCCGGCCTGATCCCTGCTGCTTTTCCCGGAGACAGGAACGCTGGGGCCTTACTGGGAGCACTGGGAGGCCGCTGGGGCCATAGTGGGAGCACTGGGAGGGCACTGAGGCCTTACTGGGAGCACCGGGGCCATACTGGGAGCACTGGGAGGGCACTGGGGCCTTACTGGGAGTGCTTGGAGGGCACTGAGGCCATACTGGGAGCACTGGGACGGCACTGGGCCCCATACTGGGAGCACTGGGAGGGCACTGGGGCCATACTGGGAGCACCGGGAGGGCACTGGGAGCCCTAGGGAGCACCAGAGCCATACTGGGAGCACTGGGAGGGCACTGGGGCCATGCTGGGAGCACTGGGGCCTTACTGGGAGCACTGAGGCCATACTGGGAGCACCGGGACCATACTGGGAGCATTAGGATAGCACTGGGCCTATACTGGGAGCAATGGGAGGGCAATGGGGCCATACTGGGAGCACCGTGGGTCCCTCAGTTCAGGTCTTTTACTGACACGGGCCAGCGGCCACTCCTGCCGCAGTACCTTTACAATATTTTTTAGACCACTCTCAATATTTTATTCCGCTCACACTTCCCAGCCTTTCCGTGCGGCTCTGTTTAACCAGCAGCGCTGCCCCGACGCTCCCGCGGTGCAGCTCTTTTAGTGACACGGGGCAGCGACCACTCCTGCTGCTGTACCTTTATTGTACCTCTTTTAAAATGCTCAGCATTTTATTCCCTTTACACCTCTCATGCTTTCCGGGCCCCTTTTTAAGCAGCAGCGCTGCCCCGACGCTCCCGCGGTGCAGCTCTTTTAGTGATGCGGGGCAGCGGCCACACCTCCTGCAGTACCTTTATTGTACCTCTTTTACCATGCTCAGCATTTCATTCCCTTTACACCTCTCACGCTTCCCGGGCCCCTTTTTTACCAGCAGCGCTGCCCCGACGCTCCCGCGGTGCAGCTCTTTTAGTGATGCGGGGCAGCGGCCACACCTCCTGCAGTACCTTTACAATATTTCTTACACCATTGTCAATATTTTATTCCGCTCACGCTTCCCAGCCTTTCCATGCTGCTCTGTTTAACCAGCAGCGCTGCCCCGACGCTCCCGCGGTGCAGCTCTTTTAGTGATGCGGGGCAGCGACCACTCCTGCAGCAGTACCTTTATTGTACCTCTTTTACCATGCTCAGCATTTCATTCCCTTTACACCTCTCAGCCTTTCCGTGCTGCTGTTTAACCAGCAGCGCTGCCCCGACGCTCCCGCGGTGCAGCTCTTTTAGTGATGCGGGGCAGCGGCCACACCTCCTGCAGTACCTTTATTGTACCTCTTTTACCATGCTCAGCATTTTATTCCCTTTACACCTCTCACGCTTTCTGGACCCCTTTTTTACCAGCAGCGCCACCCCGACGCTCCCGCGGTGCAGCTCTTTTAGTGATGCGGGGCAGCGACCACTCCTGCAGCAGTATCTTTATTGTGCCTCTTTTACCATGCTCAGCATTTTATTCCCTTTACACCTCGCACGCTTTCCGGGCCCCTTTTATACCAGCAGCGCTGCCCCGACGCTCCCGCGGTGCAGCTCTTTTAGTGACACGGGGCAGCGGCCACACCTCCTGCAGTACCTTTATTGTACCTCTTTTACCATGCTCAGCATTTTATTCCCTTTACACCTCTCACGCTTTCCGGGCCCCTTTTTTACCAGCAGCGCTGCCCTGACGGTCCCACGGTGCAGCTCTTTTAGTGATGCGGGGCAGCGACCACTCCTGCAGCAGTATCTTTATTGTACCTCTTTTACCATGCTCAGCATTTTATTCCCTTTACACCTCTCAGCCTTTCCGTGCTGCTGTTTAACCAGCAGCGCTGCCCCGACGCTCCCGCGGTGCAGCTCTTTTAGTGATGCGGGGCAGCGGCCACACCTCCTGCAGTATCTTTATTATGCCTCTTTTACCATGCTCAGCATTTTATTCCCTTTACACCTCTCACGCTTTCTGGACCCCTTTTTTACCAGCAGCGCTGCCCCGACGCTCCCGCGGTGCAGCTCTTTTAGTGACACGGGGCAGCGGCCACACCTCATGCAGTACCTTTATTGTACCTCTTTTACCATGCTCAGCATTTCATTCCCTTTACACCTCTCATGCTTTCCGGGCCCCTTTTTAACCAGCAGCGCTGCCCCGACGCTCCCGCGGTGCAGCTCTTTTAGTGATGCGGGGCAGCGGCCACACCTCCTGCAGTACCTTTACAATATTTCTTAGACCATGCTCAATATTTTATTCCGCTCACGCTTCCCAGCCTTTCCGTGCTGCTCTGTTTAACCAGCAGCGCTGCCCCGACGCTCCCGCGGTGCAGCTCTTTTAGTGATGCGGGGCAGCGGCCACACCTCCTGCAGTACCTTTATTGTACCTCTTTTACCATGCTCAGCATTTTATTCCCTTTACACCTCTCACGCTTTCTGGACCCCTTTTTTACCAGCAGCGCCACCCCGACGCTCCCGCGGTGCAGCTCTTTTAGTGATGCGGGGCAGCGGCCACTCCTGCCGCAGTACCTTTACAATATTTCTTAGACCATTGTCAATATTTTATTCCGCTCACGCTTCCCAGCCTTTCCGTGCTGCTCTGTTTAACCAGCAGCGCTGCCCCGACGCTCCCGCGGTGCAGCTCTTTTAGTGACACGGGGCAGCGGCCACACCTCCTGCAGTACCTTTATTGTACCTCTTTTACCATGCTCAGCATTTTATTCCCTTTACACCTCGCACGCTTTCCGGGCCCCTTTTTTACCAGCAGCGCTGCCCTGACGGTCCCACGGTGCAGCTCTTTTAGTGACACGGGGCAGCGACCACTCCTGCAGCAGTACCTTTATTGTACCTCTTTTACCATGCTCAGCATTTCATTCCCTTTACACCTCTCACGCTTTCTGGACCCCTTTTTTACCAGCAGCGCTGCCCTGACGGTCCCACGGTGCAGCTCTTTTAGTGATGCGGGGCAGCGACCACTCCTGCAGCAGTATCTTTATTGTGCCTCTTTTACCATGCTCAGCATTTTATTCCCTTTACACCTCTCACGCTTTCTGGACCCCTTTTTTACCAGCAGCGCCACCCCGACGCTCCCGCGGTGCAGCTCTTTTAGTGATGCGGGGCAGCGGCCACTCCTGCTGCAGTACCTTTACAATATTTCTTACACCATTGTCAATATTTTATTCCGCTCACACTTCCCAGCCTTTCCGTGCTGCTCTGTTTAACCAGCAGCGCTGCCCCGACGCTCTCGCGGTGCAGCTCTTTTAGTGACACGGGGCAGCGGCCACACCTCCTGCAGTACCTTTATTGTACCTCTTTTACCATGCTCAGCATTTTATTCCCTTTACACCTCTCACGCTTTCCGGGCCCCTTTTTTACCAGCAGCGCTGCCCCGACGCTCCCGCGGTGCAGCTCTTTTAGTGACACGGGGCAGCGACCACTCCTGCTGCTGTATCTTTATTGTACCTCTTTTACCATGCTCAGCATTTTATTCCCTTTACACCTCTCAGCCTTTCCGTGCTGCTGTTTAACCAGCAGCGCTGCCCCGACGCTCCCGCGGTGCAGCTCTTTTAGTGATGCGGGGCAGCGGCCACACCTCCTGCCGTACCTTTATTGTACCTCTTTTACCATGCTCAGCATTTTATTCCCTTTACACCTCTCACGCTTTCTGGACCCCTTTTTTACCAGCAGCGCCACCCCGACGCTCCCGCGGTGCAGCTCTTTTAGTGATGCGGGGCAGCGGCCACTCCTGCTGCAGTACCTTTACAATATTTCTTACACCATTGTCAATATTTTATTCCGCTCACACTTCCCAGCCTTTCCGTGCTGCTCTGTTTAACCAGCAGCGCTGCCCCGACGCTCTCGCGGTGCAGCTCTTTTAGTGACACGGGGCAGCGGCCACACCTCCTGCAGTACCTTTATTGTACCTCTTTTACCATGCTCAGCATTTTATTCCCTTTACACCTCTCACGCTTTCCGGGCCCCTTTTTTACCAGCAGCGCTGCCCCGACGCTCCCGCGGTGCAGCTCTTTTAGTGATGCGGGGCAGCGGCCACTCCTGCAGCAGTATCTTTATTGTACCTCTTTTACCATGCTCAGCATTTCATTCCCTTTACACCTCTCACGCTTTCTGGACCCCTTTTTTACCAGCAGCGCTGCCCTGACGGTCCCACGGTGCAGCTCTTTTAGTGACACGGGGCAGCGACCACTCCTGCAGCAGTATCTTTATTGTGCCTCTTTTACCATGCTCAGCATTTCATTCCCTTTACACCTCTCACGCTTTCTGGACCTTTTTTTAAGCAGCAGCGCTGCCCCGACGCTCCCGCGGTGCAGCTCTTTTAGTGATGCGGGGCAGCAGCCACTCCTGCTGCAGTACTTTTAAAGTATTTTCGACCATTTTATTTTATACCCTTCACAGATGCGACCTTTGCCGTGACACCTTTGAAGCAGCACCCCTGCCCCAGGTGCGCCGCGGTGCAGCTCATTTTACCCTGAGTAAGTAGCTACTCCTGCTGCGGTGTTGTTATTATTTCTCAGACCTTTCTCTATATTTTATTTCCCTCACACCTCCAGTCCTTTTCCGTGCCGCACGTTTACCATCAACACCACCCCAAAGGTGCCGCGGTGCAGCTCTTTTAGTGAACCCACGCAGCGGCCATTCCTGCTGCAGTACCTTTTGAATATTTCTTAGACCATTGTCAATATTTTATTCCGCTCACATTTCCCAGCCTTTCCGTGCTGCTCTTTTTAACCAGCAGCGCTGCCCCGACGCTCCCGCGGTGCAGCTCCCTTAGTGACACGGGGTAGGGGCCGAGAGCCCTCTAGGTGCGGCTCTACTCTGGCACTTTACCGTTTTCTATTTTATTTCATTGGCACCTCGCGCGTTGCGCCGGGCGGCTCATTCGGGGACATGCGCCGGCTCCCACAGCGCCCCGCCCGCCGCCGCTCCCCGGGGGCCTCCCCGCTGCTCTCGGGAGATCGCACACCGCAGGCGGCCCAAGCCCCGTCTCGCCGACGGCACTCACCACCCGCCGCCGCGTTCTCCCGCTCCCTACCGGCACGAAGCGGCGCTGCCGATGACGGAGCCGATGCGCGGCTGCCACGCCGCTTTCCCCGCGCCTCAGGGCCGGCGCCTTCGACCGCACAGGGCGGCGTCCCCGCATCCGCGCCAGCCCGCGGAGCTCCTGCCGCCGCCGCCGCCGCCCCCCGACTGAGGGGCCGCGACGCCGGCGCCCCCTTTTATACTCCGCACCCCTTTTCCCGCCACTGCCGCGGTGGGCTTCCCCCGCCTCAAAACCGCCCAGAAGCGCCCGAGGCGGGATAACCCCCGCGCCGGAATCCCTCCTGTCCTGGAAAAGGTAAGCTAAAGAAAAATAAAAAAGAACTCCGAGCTTTCCACAAATGTCCCAAAAAACGAAGCAGCTGTGAGGGGCTTCGAGCTGTGCCTGGTCCCTCAGAAAACGGCGCTTTCCATTGGCTGCCGGAGTGGCCAGGGCTCCTATTGGCTGCCGGACGCTGCGACGCTTCCGATTGGCTGCTGCCCGATCCGCAGCCCCCGGGCAGCTGCTGCTGGGGGGCTCGCCAGGCGGGCTGCCGCCGGAGCAGGACACACGGCAACGCCAGCAGGCGTCCAGCGGTGCTCGGTGTCTGTCGGCGTTTGCAGTTCAGACAGACAAATTGAATCCAAATTGCCGGCGATTCCCACCACATGCTATTTCTCCTCTGTTTTCCTGGATGGATTTGACAGCGCTTTCTTTCCCCCCCACAGAGTTGGAAAGCAAAATGCTCAGCTGCCCCTTGGCCATCTCCGCTTCCTTCCACAGCTCCAGCCTTGTCCCTCTTTCTCTCCCCTTTACTTTGCACCAGGTTCTCCCTCCTCCTTTCCCAGGCAGGTCGCAGCAGAGACATTTCACCCACCGGCACCACCTGCTTCCTCTCACTCCGTCCCAGTTTGCCCACTTTGAACTACTGTAGCCGCCTGCCCGCGGAGCCGGACCCGCCGCGCGCCTGGGTAATGGTGGCGTGAATTATCGCAGGGATTATTGGGGTGGGCTGGGCCTGGCCAGGTGCCTGGTGCCAGCGAAACCGCTCTGTCCCTCTCCTCCTCACCCTGGGCAGGGAACAGAACACATCAGGAAAGACTTGAGGATCGGGAAAAGGGCCTAGACAGATCACTCACGGGTCACTGGAGCAAGAGACACGACTGGGGGGAATAAATTGAATTTCTTGTCAAACAAATCAGAGCAAGAGAATGAGAGGTAAAGCTGCAGGGGTTCAAGCCTAGGAACGAGGACTTTTTCCTCGGCAGCTCGCAGCTGCACGAGGGGGATAAAGGATCCCCCGGGGCCCCCGAGCAGCGGCTCTGCCCCTCCTCAATGGGGATGTGTCCAGACCTGCCGGTCCCATCCCGGGCTTTGGGGGGCAAGAGCGGAGCAGGCGCTGAGCTGCTCCATGGAGCTTCCAGCCCCTGTTTGATCTGTCGGGGCGTGACACAGTCACTGCTGGGCGTCCGTCGGCGCTCGGTGTCTGTCGGAGTTTGTAATCCCGACAGATAAATTTTTGAGTCCAAACCGGCAGCGCCAGCTCATCTTTACTGTTCTTTTTCAATTTCTTAATGAATTAAGGGAAAACTCCCTTTAGTCGCCATTTCAAAGCCTTGAATCAAGGGGAAAACGGAGGTTCCCTCTCAATTTAGACCCGTAATTGATGCATAAGGAGGGTCTCCCCTAAATTTAAACCCAAATAAAAAGTGAATCAAGGGGGAGTTTTGCTCAATTTTGCCTCCTAAAATGAGGGGAAATGCAGCTCCCTCTTCAATTTCCCTCAAGAAACACCATTTTGGGGTCTTTTGGACACATTTTTCCTCTATGAAGGTCCCTTCAAATGAGGGTCCCCCCTCGATGGAACTCTTATAATGGCACATAAAGAGGTTCTTCTCAAGGGAAGCCCTTTAAAACCAGGGACGGTGGTGTTTTGCCCTCAATTTTAACCTTAAGATGATGAAAATGGGGCGGTTTCCCTCAATTCAAATCCATCAAACAGCACCATAAAGGCTTTCTTCTTCCATTTAGATACGAAAATAATGGAAAACGGTGATTCCCTGCCAATTGAGATACAAAATCATGAAAACGTGTGTTCCTTCAATTGAGACCTTCCAAATTGTAGATGAAGTGGGATCCTCCTAAGTTCAAACACAGTTACAGAAACTGAGTGTTTTCTCCTCCATTTAAATCCTTTTTCTTCTCGTACTCCCCCCCGCACCCCCCCCACACTTTTTTTTGGGGGGGGGGCAGGGCACTGGGAGCACTTCCTCCGCCTCACTGGTCGCACTTGGGGCTGCTGCACGTTGGAGAGTGGTGGGAAGTTTCCTCCCAGTTCCCTCCCAGTGTTCCCAGTATCTCTTCCAGTGCTCCCACTGGCAGAACACTGGGGGACACTGCATGGTCTGATGATGGGGGGGTGCATTGTCGAGGATCACAGAGGGGCCCGGGGGGTCCCGGGCGTCCTTGGGGGGTTCCAGGTTCAGCAGTAGGATTTTTCTGACTATGAGTGAGCTGTGTGGCCTTTGGAGGTGTCCCTTCCTCTCCTGCTCACAACAGAGCAGCTCAGAGGTGCTTTGGCTCCTGAGCGTTTCAATTTAGGCCCCCAAAGAGAGGAGGAGCTGCTGCCCACATTACACCTTACAGCTCTGCCAAGGGGCATCTAACCCCATGTGTGCTCAGGAGGTGGGGATGCAAACCCCAAATCCCATCTCCACCTCCCTCTGCAGTCCTTTAAGGGGTTCCTCTAGTCTGGAAAACCAGTCCCATAACTACAGTAAACCCAGAGTCTCCTGAGTGAGAAACCACGTACTTGTAATTCCTCTGCAATAGCCTCATCCCACTTCCAGCAGCCCCTGGGAAGTTGCAGGCAAGAACACCTAACCTGGTAAGCAACTCCATTTCTTGGCAGATTTCCAGGGCAATGCAAAAACATTTCAAAATATTTTTTCAAAACATCTGCTTATCGTCCTTTAATGCAAAATAGTGATTCCATACCAGTCCTAAGAAGAACAGGCCCAGAGAAGACCTTGCTCTCTACAACTCCCTGACAGGAGGGTGTAGCCAGGTGAGGATTGGCTGCTTCTCCCAGGCAACCAGGAACACGACAAGAGGAAATGGCCTCAAGCCGCACCAGGGTTGGACATCAAGAGGGCTTTCTTCCTGGAAAGGGTGGTCAGGCCTTGGCAGGGGCTGCCCAGGGAGGTTTGGAGTCCCCGTTCCTGGAGGTGTCCAAGGAACACCTGGACATGGCACTCAGTGCTCTGGGCTGGGTGACAAGGTAGGGATTGGGCACACGTTGGACTCGATGACCTTAGAGGGCTTTTCCAACCTCAGTGGTTCTGTGATTCTCATTATTCCAAATTCATTTGCAAAAGCTCTCACACCTCTAGTCACACCTTAGCAGGTGTGTAGGCCCAAGCTCATACATTTGAGAGATTTACTGCCTCCAGTGGGATCTACACCGCAATTTCAGGAAGAGGCAAGACTTCAGCCCTTACGAGAGAAAACTTTGCAAAAGCATTCCCTAGAGAGACATCCTGAAGGAAGGTGTCTCCCCCTCTTCTGACCATAGAGGGAGCTGAGTCTTCAGTGTTAATTCTAAAACTTTCAAGCTCCAAGTCTGACTCCCAGAAATTTTATTGGCCCCATTTCCCAGCACAATACTCAGACCTCACACGTTGAGGAAAAAAGCAGTGCAGATTAAATAATTAATGCTTCTGGGTACTGTTCTCCCTCTAAACTACACACAATCCCAAAGGAACAAAACCCTTAAAGAAGATGGATTGCTCTTGCTAGCATGAGAAGGAGAAATCTGACAGGGATATACTTCATCATTCTGCCAAGGCTTTGTCAAACACCTCAGCTCCTGCACTTCAGGGAATAAGAAGTGGATTATAAGAAGTGACTTTTATGTCAGTGAGCATGTTATTATGGATTAATCTCGCACTGGAAAACAGTCTTCATACTCTACTGCATCACCCAAAGAGTTTGGAGGCTGCTGCCTAGTGAGCTCCTGAGTTGTATCTTCCTTGTCAATCTTATCAGCCCCTTGTTTGATTGTAAAATCGTAAACAAAATGCAGCAAGCGTTGACCCAACAGCTCAGGACTTGCATATCTCTTCCAAAGAGAGGGAGAAAAAAGAGTGTTTCTCCCAAATCACAGAGTTTAAAAGTTCATGTTATCTACATAAATTTTTAAAAGAAAAAGAGGAACAGTAAAATATCAGTTACTGTGCCAGTGGTGCTCCACTCTATTTCTGTTCTCTTCTTCCACTTGTAGCATCTCTAAGAATACTTTAAAACCAGCCAACCAACCAAAACAACAACAAAAAGCCAACGTTGAATTGAAGCTGAACAAGAAGCAATCTGGCTGCTGGCTTGTGAGCACTCCACTGCCTGAGTTCCAGTAAGGGAGTTTATCCTCTCCACAGTTTTGAGCCAGATCCCAAAGTACTGAGCATCAGCTTTTAGCTTTTTAAAGAATTTAACTGTAAGAAAAGCTGCTGGGGAGGGCCATGCTCCAGGCACATCCATGGGATTTCACCTGTGCAGCTCCCTAAGCTGAACTTGTGTCTTTTCCTCTACCTTGCTGGGCTTGGCTCATGCATTTCTTGAGGGGAAGGCCCTGCACTGATCAAAGCATGTACTGACCTCAGATAAACAGCTTCTGTCAGTGTGGATCTATCCTAAATGGACCATTTCCCAAAGTAATTCAAGTGCCTGAATTTCACTTACTCAAAACTGCTTTTAAAGAAACCGGGTTTAACACACTCCGTTTCTAAGCAACTACTGGGCAGCGCTCCTTCACTCCCTGTCAGTGTTATTCTTTGACCCTTGGAGAAAGGCTTTAAAGCAACAAAGGGCTTGTTAAGCACCAATAATTTACTCAGTCAAGAATTCAAATCAATAGCAAGGGCAGAGCCTGACTTCAAAACCTATTTTAAACCAGAATTTAAAAGCAGTTGCATTGCCAATTGACAGGATTAGAAAGGTTTCCTTAGCAGTTGTGATTACAAAGTAATGAACTGTGCATGGAGCAGGTGGGGGGCAGGGGGGAAGACAGGAGAAACCTTCATTTGCACTGTGGGTTTTTAACCATCATGGTCACATCTCAAGGACCTGCAGAAACCAGTCTAATCTCAAAAAAGGAAAAACTTCCTGGATATTTTTCATTTCAGCAAGAGCCTAAGGAAGCCCTCAGCAGCAGGAGATTGGAATAACTGCAATCCCTTGAGCAAAGGGAGCAGGGTGTGCTCCTCAAAGCCAGACCTTCATCCATAGCACCCAGAAGGTAGCAAAACAAGGATACAACAAAGCCTTAAGTGGGGAATGGGTTATCAAGGGTTTTATAAGGAAAGAACAAGGTCTGGAAAATAGGACCTGGAAGGTGAGAGAGGAAGGAAACAGGGAGGCAGCTGAGGACGAAAGGAAAGGAAAGGAAAGTCCTACCACTTTGCTGTGCTCGGAATCTCCCCCTTTTCCCGACCCCAATCTCTTGAGCAACCAACAGCTCATAAGGAGCTGGTCAAGCCAAGGATTTTTTCACAGCTTGTTTCAGGCAGAGGGAAGGAGAAAAAACAACAAAAAAGGAGGCTGTCCTGGAATGTGCAGCCTGGCAATCTCCAGACAATTAAAAAAAAAAAAGCACAGTGCCTTGCAAGTGGGGGGCTCACAAGCAATGGGGCTGGTGGAGAGTAGCTCTTTTTATACATCTCAAAACAGCCTCATCCCCGGTGTAGACTGTTTTCCTCCACAAAATCCATAGGCAGCTCAATCTATTACTCTCTCCTCATGCTCTACCTCTGAGGAGGTTCACAAAGGAAACAGGGAGGGAACAGGACAGGTGACTCGAACTGACCAAAGGGATATTCCTCAGCATAGAATGCCATACCGAGTACATAAGCTGGAGGGAGTTACCCAGAAGGGCAGCTGATACGGGTTCCAGAAGGGAGGGTCTGGCATTGGTCAGTGGGTGTCGAGTAATTGCGTCACTTGTTTTTTTCTATTACTATTATTATTAACCAATATTATTGTATTTTACTTTACTTTCAATTATCAAACTGTTCTTATCTCAACATACAAGTTTTACTTCAACTCTCCTCCCCATTCCACTTGGGTGGAGGGGGAAGAGAGTGAGCAATTGTGTGATGTTTCTTAAAACCACAAGACATTCCTAAACCATGACACTCCCCTTTACAGAGATCTCCTCTCCCTCTTCCTAGTATCCCTCCTCACAGCTTCTTACAAAGGCATATATATATATACTGCTGGAATGGTCTCTCAAAGAACATGCTGTCCCCAGAGCCAAAAGCCAGTGACGTTGTTCAGTTACAGAAGAACTGAAACATTAAGAACAAAACACCCATCTGCAACTTAGACAAAAAATGCCCCCACATCATGCTATCACGACACTGTTACAAATGTCATCACTGCATCTTAGCTGGGAAATGTTTCATCATCGGCAGAAATGACAGCTAAGTAAGTTTTCTTTAATGCCAATTAAATAATAAATTAAACTCCACTCACAAATATTCAGGATTATTATTGAGAATGTACTGTGTACATGCCCTTTTCCTTTATGTTCATCAAGAAGATTCCGTACAGTGTGTGTAGCAGCTTGCTGCAACACTGCTGACAGCTACAACTTCTTTGTGATTTCTTTAATACATCAGAGGCACTGACAAAAACTCTTCACATTCCTAAGAACTAAAAATAGGGGTGTTTTTCTGTATATCAGATGATAATAAAAAAAGCCATTTTACATCTGAATGACCCACAAAACTGCAGGAGACTGAGGACTTATAACAGGTGCAGAACAGGTTCAAAAGAGACTTGGGGAAAAAACTCCACCTTCCTCAGTCCAAAGGGGCACCAGGGCTCACATCTGCTCACAGTCATCCTCTGGAGAGTGGAGCAATGTTTGTGTGGAAAGATGCTTGGGGGTAAAATCGGAGGAAACTGAGAAGTTATAGTCATATCCTAACAGGGGTTATAATGGGACAGAAATTTTAGGGTAAAATATAGCTGCTGTTCTCAGGATGGAACTTGGTTGGCATGCTCCATGATGATTCTCCATACAACCATAAGCACCTGCTAAAGGCAGGTGGAGTGGAGTGGAGACACCACAACAAGACTCTGCTGAAATCCTTGCAGGGGCAGCAACTTGGTGGTACTTTGAAGCTGATAAACTGCATAGCAGCTCTCAGCCAAGGGAGAGAGGAGATGTCTTGCTGCCAATCCAGCAACTGTGGCAAAATCACTCTCCTTGGATGAACGTGGTTCATTATAGCCTAACTGTAATATTAACGCACACCTCCATCCCAAAGTTACCTGCCTCCAAGGTATGACCATCTCTCACTGGGCACGTGCTCTATATTTTTTTTGATTGTATCTTTAAAAGTGAAGTTAGATAATTTTACACCAATCAGTAGCCAAAAGTATGCATGACTAGAATCACTCAAGCTTCACCTAAATATAAAGAAATAGTATAAAAGCAAGCCAAGAATGAAGGAAAAGTTAAGGAAGGCTCCATCATAACTGCTGCGATCAGTCAAGGGGCTGAACCTGTCTTCTCCCCCATAGAGGACGCCTGTTGGGTTAGAAATGCACTCTGCCTGCTGAACATTTTTATTGGGGACTGCAGCTTGTCTGTATATTGCTTTGAATAAGTTTTTGCAGTCAAATACTATCACCAACGGATATCATCACCAATAATCCCTGAACCTTAACCTGTCACAATTTTTTATTAATAAAGAGTGTAATTCCATAAACTGTTAGTGTGACTCCTTCACAGATGCTAGCAGTTGCCAGCAGCAGGTAATGTACTCAAATAGGAAGTCCCACTGAGGGGTCATAAAGTGGGAAGACCTGCTCAGGGGTCTCCCTTATGCTGTTGGCATATTTCCCTGAATGTCAGTCAAATTTCCCTCCAATCCAGCATGACTGCTCAGTGAAGGATCCCTGTAACAGGACGCTGACAGACTGGTCGGGCACAAGGGTCTCAGCCTTCCTGGGGCACTGACAGACAAATTAAATACTAAGTGTCAAGGAAATTTTCCCTTCTCATGTGACAGTTTGCCAGGCTGTAATTCCTTGCAGAAGCTCTAAGACTGCAGACACGCACATGCCAGTGGGACTTGGAGCATGAGCCTGCCTAGAAAAATGTTGGTGGCTACTCTAAGCATGATCACTCCAATGACAGTACTTACTAAATCTCCCTTGACTTCAGTGAAAGGCAAGACACTTTGTTTTGAATACTATTGTGGTGGGTTGACCCTGGCTGGATGCCAGGTGCCCACCAAAGCCTCTCTATCAATCAGTTCCCTCCTCAGCTGGATAAAATACAACAAAAGCTCATGAGCTGATATAAGGACAGGGAGACATCACTCGCCAATTACCATCACAGAGAAAAAAGGGAGAAATTAACTGAATTTATTACAAATCAAAATCAGAGTAGGATAATGAGAAGTAAAACAAATCTTTAAAACACCTTCCCCCCATTCCTTTCTCCTTCCCAGCATTAACTTTATTCACGATTCTCTCCGTCCTCCCCACCAGCAGTGCAGGAAGATGAGAACAAAGCTTACGGTCAGTTCATGCCACTGCTTGCCCCTCAGGAAGAGGAGTCCTTGCACTGCTGCAGCATGAGGTCCTTCCTACAGGAGACAGTTCTCCATGAACTTCTCCAATATAAGTCCTTCTCATGGGCTGTGGTTCTTCATGAGCTGCTCCTCTATGAGGTGCCTTCCCTGGGGTCAGTCCTTCAGGAACTGCTCCAGCATGGGTCCTTCCATGAGGTCAGTCCTTCAGGAACAGCTCTAAAGTGGGTCCCCTATGGGGTCACAAGTCCTACCAGGAAACCTGCTCTTCTCTCCACAGGCCCACAGGTCCTTCCAGGACCTGCTCCAACATGGGGCTCTTCTACAGGCTGCAGGTGGACTTCTGCTTCCCTCTGTGGACCTCCCTGCGCTCCAGGAGGATAGCCTGCTTCGCTATGGGCTGCATCAAGGGCTGCAGGGAAATCTCAGCTCCAGTACCTGAAACACATCCTCTCCCTCCTTCTTAGCTGACTTTGGTGTCTGTAGAGCTGTTTCTCTCACATATTGTCAGTCCTCACTTCCCTGACTGCGATTGCTTCTGCCCAATAACTTTGCCTTCTTAAATACGTTATCCCAGAGGATAACGTATAACGTTATATCCCGGAGGATAACTACCATGGCTGAAGGTCTCAGAGCCAGCTGGCATTGTGTCTGCCAGACATGGGGGAAGCTTCCAGCAGCTTCTCAAAGAAGCCACTCCTGTAGCCTCCCTGCTACCAAAACCTTGCCATGCAAACCAACACACATATCAACTTCACAGAAACCTAAATATAAGCAAGAATAAGTCCAATATAAAGTTTTGTTGCAGGTCTGCAAGTTCTTCCTCCTGCACAGGAAAAACATGCCAACTATGCATAGGCACTCTGTTGAACTTTTCCTGCATTCTTCTTTCCTTCTGGTTCTCTCCCCAGATTCAAAAGAGCTTCTGATCACGACCTTATCTAATGAACAGTGAACAAGACACAGTTTGCTGGGTTTCTCTCCATGCTGCATCACTCTTCCCATCGTGTACAAAATCAGAGTCATTTACAGCAGCACTCTCTAGAGTATCAGCTTCACTCCAGCATTCACATGAACAGCACAATTCACAAGTCACCTTGGTGAGTTGTTTCTTTCAATTAGATTGTCTCCTCAAGAACAAAAAGAAAGACCAATAAAGGATGTGTGAGGGCAATAATATTAGGATCATCTTCAAATATTTCATTTATCATAGAGTCACAGAATGGTTTGCGTAGGAAGGGACCTCAAAGATCATCTTGTTACAGCCCCATGCCATGGGGCTAGATCAGGTTACTCCAAGCCTTGTTCAATGTGGCCTTGAACATTCCCAGAGACTCAGTTGTATGAGAGGAGAGTAAGTAGGACAATGAGTATATAAAAGATTTGATCTCTCAAGTGATTCTTCTGCTTTGGGAAACAGGGTAGCGTATTTTCTCTGGTTACAGAAGCTGCTCCAAACTGTTGACTTGTTTGCTATAGTTCTTTGATCACAGAAAGCTTGAACAGCTGCAGCTGGAGACAGATTTGTCACTATCAGACTGGTTTTCCTTTCAGTTCTTGTGACCTTATAACTAAAGCTGCTTCTGTAGAGACTACCAAATCCAAGCACATCTGGTATGGACAACCATGCTGGTGCTTATGAACCAATACCATGACAAGAACAGTGCAAGTTACATTCTTTTGATAGTTCTCTACACTAATAACAGTTTGAAACTCTTCTTCTGTATGTCAGAATATTTCCTATGCACTCCACCACCCAGTTCTGCTAGTGCTCTGTACAAACTTGATGTTATTTTTAGTCCATTTCAAAGTGACATTCTGGGACACAGAATAAAAAGGAAATTTGTTCCCTGAAATTTGGCCTTTAAATTTTAGAAAGAGAAGTCAAATACTGCCATCGAGATCCAGTTTTTCTGAACTTGCCCTGCATTTATGTGGCTAAGCTTGAGCATTTGTACCAGAACATGCACTCCGATGCACAAATATAGCAGTGTCTTTCTGTTCCTACTTCCATATTCATGTTTATGGAAATTTTGTTTTTTTTAAAAAACATGCTGTCATTCCTTCCTTGTGTTTCTACATCCTTCTGTCTATTGGCAAAGCATTTTTTTCCAGCTTGATTTATACACTATGCCGACGGTTGTTTATCATGGCCACAATGTGTGACAGGTCCAAACTTTTTATCATAACCTCCATGAACTCCTCATCTTTCCTTGCTCCCTCCACAAATTCATCCAGAGAAAGTTCACCTGTGTCAGACACAAATAAAAGGCATCAGAATCCACATCTGACAGAAAAAGGAGTACAGTAGTCTAACTTGAGAGACCACTTACTATATAGGCACTGTTCTAAAGCACTGTTCTAAAGACCTCAGAGAGTCTTCTTAAGCTTTTATGAAACATCCCCAGTATCTAGACAAAACCAGCTTCCTTTTTTTCCCCATACAAGGGAAGTGGCACATAAGAAAGAACGATACATGTGGGTAGCTAAGGAGTGGGATCATAGCATCCTTTTTGGCTCAACCTGTCATAGTAAAAACCTGCTCTATGCTTGCTGGTTTTCAAGGGTAAAGCAACTGACAGAGGCTGTGACAGGCAGAAACAGATTTTTCTGACCTAGGCCAAAAAGCCCTTGTGCAGGGAAGCAGCTCAGCAGAGTTATTCTGGAATAACAAAAGAGCCTGTCAGAAAGTAGTGAGCCCCTGAAGTAGCAAGGAAAGAGATACCTCTTGGGGACATACAGGGACCACAGTGACATTGACCAACTTTTGACTGAGCACTTAATGTTCTTGCTGTACTGCCTGCAGCAGACCCAGTGAAGAAACTGTGAACTTCAAATTAAATTCCAGTTCTTCCTTTCCATGCTGAAATACTTAGGAGCAGCTGGGGCTATTTGGTACTATTTCCCAGTTCTAACTGGCATGAGCTACACAGCAACATACAAAAAGGAAAACAAAACACCACTCCAGAACCCCACTACCAAACTCATGTGGATAGAACAAGCTGACTCAGTAGAGGGAACAAATCCTGTCACACTGATTATGTATAATGCCAGAAGAAAAATCCTTTTTGGTCCATGGAGAATGCATTACTGGCTGAGAATGCAAACAGAAAGAAAATATGAAATGAAGAGCCCTAAAGTTCAATCAAATAAGGAAGAAATGGATGTTACTCTGTAGAACAGAGACTGACTGAGCTGGATGACAAAGGCAGGAATCTTACCGTCGCCGTTTACATCAATCCTGTCAAAGACTCGGCTGGTGAACTCTTCTGCACTGGTTTCATGGTCACCACCATTAATAGCTCGAATAGCCTAAAATAAAGGAGCAAGAACAAGAAGCTGCCTAATGACTCCCAGACTGATTCCACAGGTCAGCATAGATTCAGAATAAGACAGTCGTGCTTGGTACCTTCCCCATACAAATGAATAAGCATCATAGGAAAACAAAGCACAAATCATCAGGCCTTATGGATGGCACTGAAGGGTGCAAAGGGAGTGTGGCTCTGCAGCATGGAATAAGCAGCAAAACCCAGAGGATTGGCCTAATTCCGCTTAGGTACAGTTTAGGTGCTGCAGAAATGGCAGAATCAGAATCCAGCTAATTGATCCACTTTGGCCCACTTTGTGACCCTACGGTCCACCAAGCCTCAGAAACACTGTCAAACACCCTCTGCATTTGACATTATGAAATTCCCTTGTTATACGCTGTGGTCATTTATTTCTATTCTTACTTTCACAATTTCCATTTATATACTGGTTCCTGTGTGTCTGGCTTCTCCCTAGAGCTCACAGAAAATTCATTTTCATCTTGAGAAATTTTAAGCATTATCCACTTTTGTTTGCTACAATTCTCCTTATTCATTACTACATAGTGCAGGGTTCTCTTTTCTTTCAATGCTAATTATTTCCTTTGTTTAAGGATGTCCATGAAATATGTGACTCCAGAGCCTTTATACTAAGACTATTCATTTTCTAGTTTTTACCCTTTGATATTTGGTAATTTTCTTCATTCTTTTTCAAATGCTATTTTACTAAAACTAAGTATCATCTCAGCAACTTCCTGAGAACCACCACATAAGGTTACCAAAAAAGACACTGAACTATACCCACAAAATTCAAAGGGCAATACATTTCTTGCCACCAGTTGTTGCCCACCAGACTTGTTTGTCAAGAGCTCTGTGTTAACTATTGCTATCTGTTGCTTCACTGTAATGTCTATTTCTATGCAAGCTACTAGGAGGAGGCTGTATGTTACTACAGTTATTGATTTTGGTCAGGTCTCTTTGATATCCAGCTCTAAAATTTTTACCTAGATCAGAATGCATTATTAACATCCTATTAGTGCTTTATCAAATCAATTTTATGACATTTCTTATTCAGAAATATAATTTTTTTAGGGTCATTGAATCTTTCCTGCATCTTGGTAATTTCCCATTATCTGGAAAATAATCTGAATTTGGAGCATAATTCATTTTGAGATATTTATAGTGATCTTTATGCCCGTAATCCCAACCCCATCCACAATAGCTATTTGCATACAAACCTTTCCATTCTCAATCATTCTTCTTCAGGCTACTCACCAGAGTCAGAAATGTTTTATTATGTTGATATTTAGGAGCTGATTCTAAAAAGAAAACTGGGAGTACCTCTCCAACTTCTCATGGGGAAAAGGACATAGGAAGGACACATTGCAGAGATAGCAACTGACAGTCACAGACTCTGCAACCTTGGAAAGTGCAATTTAGGTCACAGGAAGCTAAAACAATTTTACGGTTAGCTATGCTGTAACATAAGCTATGGTGATAAAGAAGAGTCTGTCGAGTCTGCTTATTGCATTATATGGTGGTGGGGAATTCTGCTCAGAGAAGGAATGACGTTAAAGGTCTCATCCATGATCATGCATATGGGAACAGCAAAAGTCTTACTTGTGTGATTTGTCTTTAACGAAAGAGGCAATGACACAGACCCCTGGAGATTCACCTTAATGATGTTGAGCAGTTCATGTCGGTCAATGCAGCCATTGCCATCTACATCATAGAGCTTGAAATACCACCGCAGTTTCTGCTCCATCTTCCCTCGTAGAACGAGGCTGAGGGCAGCCACATATTCCATGAAGTCAATATACCCATCCTGTGGGAAAAAAAACAACAAATTGTGACAGAAATAGACTAAGGAAGTTACTGCTCTGGAGTTGTTCCACCTTATTGTTCCTTAGATTCACATCTGAAAGAGAAAGGCCAACAAATGGCACAGAGACTTGGACTTAGGAAAAATCCTTAGCACACAGACACATGTTATTTCTCTGGCCACTAAATACCTTCCTAAAGTTATCATCTATTACATGTCTAGACTCCCCTCTGCTCACCCCCTTCAGTGAGGGAACACTCCTTTTCAGTGTGAACAAAGTCCCCTCTGTGCACCAAAGCTGACTGCCTTTGGCCTGCTGGGAGAGAATGTTGAGCCCAGCCCATGGTCTGCAAGTTTTCTGTACTAGTGTGTAGATACAAAAATGCTGCTAGCAAGGATTTTCTTGCTATTTTCTAAGTCCGTGAGAGACTTTTGTCTCTCACAGAAGAAGTAGCAGAGTTCTGTAAACAATGAAACACCTGCAACCTTGAGAAGTCTTGTTTATAGTTCTATTATAGTAGAAAAATATTTTGACAATGGATCTTTTAGGATTTTAGCCAATCACCCCAAGGGGTGGCTGATCCTTTGTCCAATTAGACTATGAAGAAAAACATCTATAAAAGAGTTCGTAAAATAATTAAATGGATCAGTCTTGCTGCACAATTCCTGCCTGCTGGATCTTCTCTCCTCCTCTCTATGGCTGCAGGACACAGTAATATACCCTAGGGTATTTTAATACTAGTGTGCTCTGCCTTTGTGGGAAACTATGCTGTTCCACTAAGCTGTAGATCTCTTCTCCATTTTGTGGAAAATAAAGTGACTGGGGATATTTTTAAAAATACATAGAGCATGATTTGACCACTGAAAAAATGTTCACTATTTAGATTTTTAATATTTCATTTCTTGAATCTACAAAGAAACTCACAAAGCTCTTGTTTCTTCTGCAAGGAAAATGCCAGATAGTAAAGGTTCATCGGCCCTAGACTTAATGCTGGCTAAAATTTGAAGTGGTTAAAAACAAACTACAAATAAAACATGTATCTAGATCAAAGATTCCGAATAACTACTTCAAGAAATTACAGAGCAAAAAAAATGAAACTTTCAATTATTAAGGTATTTAATCAAAGTCAGATGCCTTTCTGAAATGGATGTAAATAAACACATGTAAAAGGTGAATGTAGGTGAACTAGCAGAGCACCGCTGTTTTACAGCAAGGATCCCAACATTTTAAATACTCATTCAGGGTGGGAAGAAGGGCATGACAGGCTAAGTTATGGCTGGTCAGCCTGGAGAACAGAAGGTTCCAGGGAGACTTTGGTGCCCCTTCCAGTACTTAAAGGGGGCTTAGAAAAAGGCTGGAGGGGTACTTTGGATGAGAGCATGTAGTGATAGGACACAGGAAAAATGGCCTTAAGCTGAAGGTGGGCAGGTTTAGATGAGGTGTTAGGAAGGAATTTCTGACTGGTAGGGTGGGGAGGCCCTGGCACAGGTTGCTCAGGGAAGCTGTGGCTGCCCCTGGATCCCTGCAAGTGTTCAAGGCCAGGCTGGATGGGGCTTGGAGCACCCTGGGATAGTGGAAGGTGTCCCTGCCCATGACAGGGATGGCACTAGGTGGTCGTTAGAGTCCCTTCCACCCAGACCATTCCATGCCTCTATGACTCTGTGCTGCCCCTCCCTGCCATGGCCAGCACACAGAACCGGCCCCTCTGTGACAGCGGCCCTGGGCTGGGGCACTGTGAGCACCACGAAGCCTGTGGCCGCTGTGTCGGTGGCCGCACTGGAGGTGACACCGCAATCCTGGCCACTGCCACCTGCACTGGCACCGATGGCTCTGCTGGGGCTGCTCGTCCTGCTGGCCCTGGTTGGGCCCGTGGGGGGCACCTGGGATACCTGCAGGTGAATGGTTCCTCTTAGGGGGTCCCCTGTGTCGGTGGCCCTGCATGTTCCCCACACCTGCACCACAGTGTTCCAGCCTCAGTCCCTGGAGGAGAAGCCTCAGTCCCTGGTCAGTGCCCAGCTACTGGCACAACCTGTCTGCAGAGCTGCAGCAGAATGGGGTGGAGGACAGATGTGCCCCTCAGGGGTCCCTGGTCCTCCTGCCGCTCAGTGCCAGGCAGGAAGGGATGATGGGGGACCTTCAGCCCGAGCAGCAGCAGCCACCGAGCAGAACACTGATGGCTTTGTGCTTCCAGAGGCACCTGCGGGCTCCGGCCCATGGCGTCTGACCACAGCTCTGCTGCCGGCACGTCCCGTGCTGAGGGTGGCACCAGTGTCCAGCCAGGGGCCTGGCCTGGCATCGTCAGCATCCAGGCCACCTGGGAGAACGGCACGTGGCACATGTGTTCAGGTGTCCTCCTCAGCTCCCAGTGGGTCCTCACAGTTGCACACTGCTTCGCCAGGGGCGGGTAAGGAGGAGCAGGGACAGAGATGTCCCCCGAGCACGGGCAGGTGGCCAGGTCACAGCACCACATGCCACTTCCATCCTGGCTCTTTCCTCTCTGCTTCTCTCTCTGCCTTGGGAAGCAGAAGGCCGGGAAATGCTGGGCTGCTGCAGCCTGTGGCTCTGCTCCCTGTCACCCCTCTCTCCATCTGCTCTCCAGAGGCGTCTCCACGTGGGAGGTGGTGATTGGGACCACAGACCTGACTCAGCCGGGCCCCGAGTCCAAGGTGCGCCACATCCAGAGGCTCCTGGTGCACCAGCACTACGTGGCTGCCACGGCGAGGAACGACATCGCCCTGGTGGAGCTGGACCAGCCCGTGGAGTGCAGCGACTACATCCAGCTGGGCTGTGTGCCCGACGCCTCGCTCAGGGTCTCGGAGCTGAAATCCTGCTACATCGCCGGCTGGGATTTTGCTAAAGGTGGGTTCTCAAACAAGATGTGTGCGCCGAGGGTGAGCTGGGCACCCTGGCGACATGGACTGGGCACCCCAGGGACATGGGCTGGCCACAGACAGGGTCCGGCTGCAGGACGTCAGCGGGGCCGGGGCTCGGAGCAGCCCGGGCTGGGGGAAAGAGTCCTCGCCCAAGACGGGGCGTGGAACAGGATGAGCTGTAAGGTTCCTTCCCACCCGAACAATTCCGTGACTCTGTGAAGCCTCTGGAGAGATGGGTCTGGCCCCTCCCCCAGAGCCAACAGCAGGGACACAGCTGGACACCGTCGCTCCACGGAGAAGGGGCAAAGCCAGTCCCAGAGAAGGGGCAGAGCCAGGCCCGGGGTAGGGATTCACCCCAGGCAGGGGAGAGGATGGGTACCGAGCTGCTGGGGGCTCATTCCCCTCTGTGCCCACAGCTCAGGGATCGGGCATGGTGCTGCGGGAGTCCAAGGTCCACCTCATGGACACGGAGCTCTGCAACAGCAGCCCATGGTACGCGGGGGCCGTTCATCTTGACAACCTGTGTGCAGGGTACCCCCAGGGCAGCATCGACACCTGCCAGGTAGGAGTGTGTGACTTACTTTGCTAACATTCAGTGCAAAAATGCTTGTTTGGGGGGTGAGTCCCTCAGCCCCCAGCAGCACAGGGACCCCCTCACCCCCCAAACATGGCCCGGCATAAGCTGGGCCTGGCCTGGCATCCTGCCAGCACCAAGTCCCCACCACTGCCTGGGCTGCCCTTCATTTTCCCATCTGAGGGTCCCTCTCCCATATCCCGGGGCTGCTCTTCCCTTCCCCATCTGTCCTATGTCCCTCTGTCCTATGTTCCCTTGTCCCCAAGGCCTGGTCCTGCCCACAAAGTCCATCCAGTGCCCCCAGCAGACCCAAAGCGAGGTTGTGACCCTGGAACGTTTGTCCTCCGCACATCTGGGACCAATGTGCAGAGATGGGAGAGCCTCCAAGCTGCTCCCAGCCGAGGGCCTGGAGGCTCCGGCCCCTGAGCAGAGCCTTCCCGTGCCGGGAGTGCGGACCTGACAGGGGCTGGGAGAGAGGAGCCAGCCCTGGTGCTGGCAGCAGCCCCCCCCCAGCCCCTGAGCCCCCTCTCCTGCCGCAGGGGGACAGCGGGGGTCCCCTCGTCTGCAAGGACAACGAAGCCGACTACTTCTGGCTCGTGGGAATGAGCAGCTGGGGCAGAGGCTGTGAGAGAGCCCGGCACCCCGGGATCTACACCTCCACTCAGCACTTCTACAACTGGATCCTGCTCCAGACGGGCCTGAGCCCAGCAGAAAGAGCCGGTCCAGCACCAGAGCCAGTCGTCACCTCGGCCCCTGAGCAGCGTCTGAAACCAGCACCAGAGGAACACATCAGCTTGACCCCTGAGTACAGCCTGAGACCAGCGCTGACATCCTCAGGCACGTTAATGCCCATGGCATTCCCACACCAGATCCTGGTGCAATTCCGGAATCTGCTGCAGGAGTTCCTGCAGTTCCTGAAGGACAAAAAGGCTTGAGCAGCAGCGGGATGAGCAGGAGCCAGGGCTACAGTGGACCACGGCATTTCCTGCTGGGCCAAAGGTAGCCTTGGGGCCAGAAGCTTCTCTGTCCTGCCCATGCTGCTCCGCTGGAGCCACGCCGATGCTGACGTGACTGAGGTGTTGAAGTAAAGTTTCTGTGTTCACCATTAACCTTGTTTTCAGCCCTGCTCAGTGCACCCGCGGGCTCGGAGAGTCCCTGCTCTGTCTGTCCATCTGCTGTGCGCTTCACATTCATTCTTCAGCCTGCAGAGGGCTCTAGGGAAACCTCAGTGCCCCTTCCAGTGCCTGAAGCAGGTTATAGTAATGGGGGAGAGCGGCTTTTTGCACGGGCAGGTCCTGACAGGACAAGGAGGAGTGGTTTAAATCTAGAGGAGGGGAGATTTGGATGAGGTGTTGGGAAGGAGTTTTTACTCGGGGTGGTGAGGCCCTGGCACAGGTTGCCCAGAGAAGCTGTGGCTGCCCCTGGATCCCTGGAAGTGTCCAAGGCCAGGTTGGACGGGGCTTGGAGCAACCTGGGACAGTGGAAGGTGTTCCTGTCCATGGCAGGGGGTTGGAATGAGATGACCTTTAAGGTCCCTTCCAACCCAAACCATTCTATAATTCTATGCTTGCAATTTATAAAAGGAAAATATTGAAAATTTATCCTCTTTGTCATCATCAAAGTTCTCAAAATCTGAAGGCCCAGAGGGCAGACAATTCCATCCATCATGTGTGTATTACAACAGGGTGGATTTTCCTCTGGGTTCCCTTGTTCCTTGCCCTTGTTTATGAAAGGAGCTTACATTAAGTGACTAAGTATTAACAGACTAAGATTAACTGATGTAGGTCCATCTCCCCTAGTTGCCACACTCTTACTTCATTCCTCCTGAGATCGCTATCACTTTATTTAGATGATAGTTTTTTATCTTTTCTGACCAAATTTGAATTTGAGAATCTTCTTATAACATCGTTTACTGCATAACACAGGGCTCACAGGAGAACACTGGAATGCACAACATCCTTGAATAAATTTTAAAGTCCTTAAACATCCCAAGAAATGAGAGAGGTGAAGTAAAAGAAAGACTTGTGCAAAAGCTGCAAAGGTTTTGCTTTAGCTGATGAAGCTGCTTCTCATCACTATTATCATGCTGGATGCAGAGGACTTAGGGATGAAAAAAAGATGTTCTTTGAGGTCTGCAGTTATTTCTAGTCATTACATCCACCACAAGACCTCAGCTACCCTAATGGAGCCTGTCTGCTCCTCTCTTTAAGAATTTTGTAATATTCCTAACCATTCCTTAACTCCTTATGCTGTCTCACATGTCCAAAATAACATTCTTTGTCAGTCCCTAAGCTTTCCTTCTTTAAGACTAGCTCTGTGATTTCCCACCTGGTTCACATGCCTCTGTAACTGGATCCTCCTTGACTCCATTCCAGAACCTTGGAGCAGAGAGCAAAGCTGAATTTTCCCAGGATGCCATAAACTCAGATTTTTTTGTCATTAAGAATACAGGACTGCAAGCATAGGCTGAAATACATATGGATAAAAAGCAGGCAAAAGTGAGGGCCATTGCATGCTTAAAGGAATTATGGGGGCTACAGTTTTCTACCAGCAGTTGCCCGTCACAGTGAGGAACACTACTCCCCCCCTCACTCCTGCTTCATGCTGCACCTCCTGGCACCAAGGAGAGCCACAGACATTGTCTGCCCATGCAGTGTTAATTTCAGCTGCCAAATACCTGGAAACTACCCCTCTGTGAATGCTATAATGATTTCTATTGTGTCGGATTCCTGTGGTGTCCACGACCTCATACAGATCTATTTTTGAATAATAAGAACACGTAAGAAGAATAATGAAATTAGCATTTTGTGAGTCAAACAAGGCCAAGTCAAATAATAGGCAGTAAGTAATTTCCAAAATTCAAAGATGTACTTGCATGAGGTAGTTAGATAATCAGGTGTACCTATGTTTATGTCATCTATGTTATCACCTGTACACATTCATTTGCTCCTTCCATTTAGCTACTTTGCATTAGCATCCTTTGGCAGCTTTCCACACCAATGTTTGCAAGAGAAAATGTTTGCAAGACAATATTTCTGTTCTTTATGTTTGCAAGAGAAAAACAAAGACTCTGAAAGTGCAGGAGGGGGATCACTTCTAAGCAGCACGAGACAGTTAATTCCTTGCTGGAGAACTCACCTTGTTCATATCAAACGTGCGGAACATCTGCTCAATGTACTTATTGGCCTCCGGATCCAGCCCTCGAAGCCCAAAGAACTGCTTAAATTCATGCTCCGTCAGCTGTCCAGAAGGACACTCTGTCATGAATTTCTTGTACCAGTGGTGGATCTCGACAGCCTGTAGATCATCCACTGTGGAGCTGCTGTTGTTTCCCATATGTATCTGTGGTCAGAAGAATGATGCTACAGGAAAGATCTTCTTCCTCCTGTGGCTTTCACAGCACTGCCTGTTTGCTCCTGTCCACGTTCAACACTAATGTCAGTTATGTGAGGGATCTAACTTTCCACAAGCCAATTATAAACATTAATCTTCTTAGAGGCTGATCCACAAACCAGAAAGTTTCAATGATACAAACAGTCTTCTTAGAATGGAAAGGAGATGCAAGATAATCTAGCAAATCGCTGCTATTTCAGGAGCTAAAGCAGAAAGGATGAGAAGGTTAATCAGACACTGGCATTGGGAACTATACTGGTTTGGTAGACTACCCTATTTTTAACCTTGATATAATTATACATGAAGATAAGAGGAAATGGCTACAAGATGTGAGATGTGAGGTTAAGTAAAGATCTGCTCCTCTAACTGGATTTGAAAGTCTGTTTTCTCAAATAGACATGTTGAATAACAGAGTGTGTTGGACCAGAAAGTGTTACAGAAGTGGCCCAGTACAAGAGTGAGGTTATGTGGGAAAAAACTCACCCCCACGCACACAAAGGAGCACAGAGGAACAACAGGGGGTGGAGGAACCCAAATAATCCCCTGGTTTGGCTAATCCAAGAACCACCATGGAAGTGCAGTCAAACCATGAAAAGCTCAACTGCACAAAGAAGAATGAGCAAAGAGAGACAACCACAGGCTGGGGAACACAAATAACTCAGTAAGTGAAATGAAGGCCCTGTCCCAGCTCCTTCTAAATCTGTCACAGGGGAGCCATCAGTCCCATTGGGCCTAGAGGTGGCACCCATCATGGTGAGTCAGTGGGAGAGGTTGTAGAGTACCCTACAGACTAAGAAGTGTGCTGCCTAGGACTGTGGGGTCCAGGGCAAGAGCATTTGGGGATTGCACAAGACTCACAGGAGGATGTTTAGGGGAAGAACAAAAGGTGGGGAAAGGGATGGGTCTAGGTGGTTTGGGAATGAATAAGCATGAGAAAATGGAGGCAAGGGGAATACAAGGGACTGGTTGCATGCAGAATGGTGCGAATTGGTATGAATGTCTAGCCATGCCTGGTGCCTGGTCAGCACAGTCTTTCCTGTGTTCTAACACTTCTACCTCCTTTTTTTTTTCTGGCTGCACAGAGCTGTGCTCTGGGCATATGTGTGCATGGGGATTTAAGAGCCCACAACTGGATTGAGTGAGACCATGTCAGTCTATGATCACTCATAAATATCAAGCCAGACTAGTCAGCAAATAGGCAAAGTAGTTTGGGAAATAGGTGTGTGTATGTCTCTGTTAGTGAGAACATTGGAGTAGTTGACTATTAGACTGAAGGTGTAGAATTGAGGGTGACCCACTTGTCTGTCTGTTTCTCTGTGCAGGAGACAGACAGCTGCATACTGAGAGCCTCATCACATGTATGTGTCTGTTTGTATGCTGTTGTGTGCAATGGAATCTGTACCAGTGACTGTGGCGGGGTTGTGCACCTTGGAGGGTCTGGCATATCCAGGTGCGGGTAGCTGGGGAGACCAGGCATCGAGAGGCAGCTGCTGGGTAGGTTGGATATCTAAGCCCAGACATTGTGTGTGTTTCCCACTGATGGACCTTCACAGAATCACAAAATGGTTTGGGTTGCAAAAGTCCTTAAAGATCATCTAATTACACCCCTTGCTGTGGGCAGAAACACCTCCCCCTAAAGCAGGTAAAGTGGAGGCTAGGCTCCCTTGCTGGCTATGTTCCTTCTGATGGAGCCCAGGCTACAGTCGGCTGTGAGCGCACATTGTTGGCCCATATTCAGTTTTTCGTTCCCCAAGACCCCCAAGTCCTTCTCCACAGGACTGCTCTTGATTCACTCATCACCCAGCCTGTACCCATGTTTGGGATTGCACTTGGCCTTGCCAAACTTCATGAGGCTGGCATGGGCCCTTCTCTCTAGCCTGTCCAGATCCTTCTGGAGGCCCTATTCCTTCCCTGTAGAGTATCAGTCACACAACTTTACATATACATTTAAAGCCACAACTTATTTTTAGTATAAAAGAAATTTTAACAGTCTAATTTGAGAGTCATAATTAATCTACATCTAATTACAGAAAAGCAAAGAAAAATAATGTAGGTCAAGTATTTATATACAAGACAAAAGCCGCACTAGTAGCAACAATCCAATTAAAATTGCAACACACGCACTTTGTTTCTGTGTTTTTTCTGGTGTTACACTGACCTGCCTACTGCTCCTCTGGATATTAACATCTGTGGTTCACTTGGATGTTTGCAGAGGGGGAGGAGAGAGTCATGGGAAGTTGTCAGCATCTGGAGTTCTACACTGGAAGAAATGTGACGTTCTTGTTAACCGTTTCCTCGTCCTCTCTTTTTCTTTTTTTCCTTCCTTACTTCTCTTTCCTTCCACTTAGACTCATATAGGTGTGTGTTAGAGTTGTAAATATCTCATTCTACGTAGATAAACTCCTTGCTATTACTACGAATATAAGCGCATGGTTGTACCACACAAAGATAGATAAGTAAAATAAATTAGCCGTAGATACCTGAAGAAATTGCTCTCACAGCTCAAGTGAACATAGTGAACAAAGCTGCAGGCAGGGCAAGAAAAATTCAGAGCAGGCCTGGAAAGCCTTGGTCCTGAGGCCCTGTGAACTTGGGACAGAGCCCATGGCCATACCAGGACAGCAGTATATGGTGCCATTAGAAATAGGAATACGGTGCATCTGAGTGCACAATGAGGGTGGGCAGGAGGCAAGGAAACGGCGCTGCTCAGGCTTCCTGAAATCTCGCCCTACACCTGGCTGGGGGCAACCTCTGGTGCCAGTACAGACCAGGAAGTGAATGTGTTATAAACATATATTGTAATATTGGCTTCTCGCAAGTATTAAAGTAGATATTATATAATGTTAGAAATGCTTTTGCTGTGTGGATGTTGTTTTCTTTCTTTTTAGCAAGAATGTTAGCAAGTGTGAGCAAGTAAGATAACCTCCAAGCGAGCAGAGGATGAGGCCCGAGGAGCTGCTAATCAACACTTTGTCCAGGGAACAAAAGGGCCCAAAGGCTGCTCCGCCCGGAGAACGGGCGGCCAGGAGAGTCCGAGAGCCGCTATCACCGCTCTGCCCGGGGGGCAAAGAGGCCCAAAGCTGCAATCAGCCCTGACTGGAGAATTAAGAGATCCACCCTACTATCAACTCTCACCTAGCGAGCCCAACCCCAAGAATCGAAAGAAATAAAACCGCAAGGCAGAACAATACGCATGCTCTAAAAAGGCGGAACCAAGCAGTGGCCATGCAGAACAGCTCCGGGAAAAGTTTGAATATGAATAGAGAACAGACAGTAAAAATGGTATAAAAAGGACTCACCTCGAGCATCAGGTGTGCTCTTGGCAGAGCGCCAAGGCACCCGGCCGTTACCCCTTTGCTTTATTTTATGTGTCTCTTATTGTCTTTATATTAAACCCTTTAAATTCTCACAGGAGAGTGAACCTCGTTTTTCACAAATGGATCAAGAGTTCTGAGAAAGAATACAAAAAAACTGGACAGGGACTGGCAGCATGGGCAGCAGGTAAGTGCGAGAATTCTGCCCCTCTGCCCACTCAGGTGAGACCCCACTTGCAGAGCTGCCTCCAGTCCTGCAGCCCTCAGAACAAGACAGATTCGGAGCTGCCGAAGCGGGTCCAGGGAAGGCCACGGAGATGCTCCAGGGGCTGGAGCCCCCCTGCTCTGGAGACAGGTTGGGACAGCTGGGGGTGTTCAGCCTGGAGAAGGCTCCAGAGAGACTTTATTGCAGCCTATCAGCATGTAGAGGGAGGTTAGAAGAAAGACAGAAAACTATTTTTATGCCAAGAGCTGTGCCAGAGCAAGGGACAACAGCGCCCACGTGCACAAGGGCAGGCTCGGATTGGACATCTCCGGAAGCTCTCACGGCCGGGTTGAACGGGGGTTGGAGCAACCCGGCCTAGTGGGAGGTGCCTATGGCAGGGGGGCGGGACTGGATCATCCTTAAAGGGACGTTCCGACCAAACCACTGGGCACCACTTCGGGCTCTGCCCGGCAGTGACTAAGCGGGAGACTGAGTCGGCCCCGGCCCCGGCCCCGGCCCCGGCCCCGGCCCCACCGCCCAGTCCGAGCCTCTGTCTCACCAACACCCCCGGCCCGGCCCGAAACGCCGCAACTGATTGGTCGCTGCCTTGTTATTGGGCGGGAGCGCAAAGCATCCTCGGGATTGGTGACTTTGTGCCATGTTGTAGGACAGCCGTGGCGCCAAGGCGGCTGCTCCGTCGCGATTGCCTGGCGGTCCCGTCCATCTTTCAGCCCCCGTAGCTGGTTGGTTCTTCTCTGGCCGGGGGGTGGGGCCCCGCCGGAGGCGGAAGCGGCGGCGCCGCGTTCCGGTGCTGAGGTGGCGCTGGGAGCGGTGTGGTGGCAGCGGCGTCGGCGGGAGCTCGTCGGCAGGTTAGAGCCGCTCCTCGGTGCTGACCCCTCCGCCGTGCTTCAGGTCAGTGCCTCCCCCCGCCCTCGGTGCTGTCCGGCCGCCCTGTGCGGTCCGAGGATTCTGCCGCCCGGCTCTCGGCGGTGGTCGCCGGCTGGGCTCCTTTCGTGGCCCTGCGGGGCCGGAACGGGTTCGCAGCTCCCTGGGGCCCGGGCCGTAAGGGGCAATGGGCCGGGGCGGGCTTCTCCTCTCGCTCCGGGCTTTGCGGCCCGGCCCAGCCCCCTTCCCCGCCCCCCGCCGGTGGGACGCTGCCGGCGGTGCCCCCAGGTACCGGGAGCGCAGTCCGGCCGGGGGCGGTTCGCGCTCCGCGGGGCCCGCCGGAGGCGTGCGGTCCGGTCAGTCTGCGGGGCTGCTGGGGCCCGTCGGCGCTGCCCGTCACCCCTGTGGCGGCAGGAGCCGCCGCTCCCGGAACCCAGCACGGCGCTCCAGTGCTCCCTGTCACTCCTTGTTTCTCTTGGAACCCCTCTGCACAGCATGAAAAGTTTGGCCCAGGGCTTGTGTACAGCAGCAGTGCCTTTAATGCGTGTTTGGTTTTAAACGAAGGGAAATGCAAGGAATTAACTTCGTTTATGTATAATAAACTTATTATAGAATAAATTAGGGAAGAACACTATCAGTTCTTTCTTTGCTATGACTGATACCTAGGGATAGAAATGCCTGGATTTACACCCTGCTCACTGCAGACTCTGCAGACTAGCAGCAGGCTTAGGCTGTTTGAGTCAGGGATGGGTATTTCAGAGGAAAGGCGCCTCCTCCACATCACTGTCGGTAGTCCCAGTGATCAAAGTAAAGTCTCCCCAGCAAAAGTTCATTAGTCATAGGAATGCTGATCAAAATTATTTTCCACTACAGCTAGAATGTAGAGGATCCTGCCTCACAGCCTGAGCACAGCGAGAGTCCTTGTGTTCTGCTGCTCATTACAGTGATGGGAATCCATATGCCAGTGTGAGTCTGGGAGAGCAGCAGTCTTGCCTCTGAGAGCTGCACTGTTTGCTTTATTGGGGTGAGGCAGTGAAACACAGAATAACTGTCCTTTTCTGTTTGTGTGGAAAGTAACTGGCTGGCATTGTGTAACACCAGGATATTCCTGCCACAAGTCCTTGAAGCTAATGAACAGGACAGCCACCACCCTCTGTGCAGACTGTTGGCTTTGGGTCAGCATTTAAAGCCATGTTATGCTTGTTCCTGGATTTGTTCTCAGGGAGAGTTCAAAGAAAGCAGAGCCAGGCTCTTTACAGTGGTATCTGGTGACAGGATGAGTGGCTGTGAGCATGAACTGAGACAGAGGAGATTACCTCAATCATCAGGAAATGTTTTTTCACTGTGTGGGTTACTGAGCAATGGCACAGGTTGTCCAGGGAGGTTGTGAAGCCTCTATCCTTGGAGATATTCAGAAGCTGCCTGCACAGTGATCCTGGGCTCCTGGCTCTGGATGGCCTGTTTGAGCAGGGAGCTTAGACCAGATGACCCCCTAACTTCGGCCAGCCTGTGGTTCTGTGATAAGATTCTCCTTGAGCCTTTTATTTGTTGTCCTTCACTGAATTTTCTCCAACAAGTTCCTACCTCTTATTCTGGGGAGCCCAGAACTGAACGCGTTACTCCAGACATGGCCTTGCTAGCACGCAGTAGAGAGGAAGGATCACCTTCCTCCTGTCAATGCTCCTAATGTAGCCCAGGATGCTGCTGGCCTTTGTCATGAGGGTGCATTGATGGCTTAGGTCAGTTGTCTGCTGCAATTCCGAGCCTCTCTCCGCGGTGCTGCTTTACAGGGATGTGTTCTGAGGGATGCTGTCCAGAGCAGTGGCCCACCTAGGCCCATGTTTTCCCTCTTTCCTCTACATAGACAGCAAACCTGCTCTGTTTATAGAGTTGTAGAATCACTTTTTGTTCCCCATTCACATGCCTCGCCATATTCAGCTGACCTGAGAATATAAATTAAAAGTGAATTCAAAAGACATGAATCTCTTAGACTTGAGTTCAGGTTATTGAAGTCCGCATCAGTGCAAATAGCTGCAGATGGTTCCTCTATTTGCACGTTGGGAAGGCCAACTGTGAGCCAAACCCAGCAAGGCTTATTAGCTTGCGTGCAGTATCAGGTTAATGTGGCCAACCTGGGCAAAGGCCAAAGAATATTTTCTCAATCCAGGTATGCATGCTTGAAACTGTTCATACCTGTAGCATGCAGATATGTTCTGAGGCCCATGCAGATGCCTAGATTCTGAATATTTTTCACATTTCTAATACCTCTTCTAATAATTCGTCTATTGGTTCTCTTGGTCCCAGCCACATATTATGCATTTGTGACTTTAGAAGCTGTGGCCTAATGCTCAGCTGGAAGATCAGATCCATCTTCTTCAAGTATTGGAGACAGTTAGAAAGAGGCATTCTTGCATTTGGATGGCTGTTTTCTAAAATGCACCGCTGCCAAGACAGCCGGTTCGGTTCCTCATTGGGGCATCGTGGGAGTGATGGTTTACAAAACTATAAATACTTTATTATTCTTATAATGGATTCCAGACATTCCAGGTCTCTAAATGAGTGTCTCATATTACCACCTTGGTAAGCAGTTGATGTCGTCAACTAGGAAATCTCCCTAGCAGGAACTGTAAAGCTGTACTATTCTGGAATTCCATGCCTCAGTCTCCCCCAGGACCAGCTGAGAAGTGAACAAAGCACCAGGACTTGTTTCATTGACTGTTGTGTTGTTGCAGCACGTGAAAAATCCTGGTATTCTGACTGTGTTTCTGGAGGAGTTGCATCCCCTTGAGTTCTTTGCAGGAGCCTGTCTGAGGCCTGGCTTCTTGCTGCGTGTCTTTTTGCTACACCGACTGCTGCTCAAGTGTTTTATTCCATCGACTGAAGAGACTGAGCTCGTGCTATGCAGTGTGAGAAACCAGGGCATGTCTGCAAATCCATGTTCCCAAAGAGAGCAGACTTTCACTTTTTCTACTTATTGCAAGTGACTCACGAACAATCCTGGAGTGTACTGTGTAGGATGAAGGATGGGCTTATTTCTTTACTATTGGATAATTTATTTTCCTCTTCCCTTTTTGTTCTTCTTCGCTTCTCTCTCCATCAAAAGTCTTGGTTCATGCAACCTGTCAGTACTCAAGAGATAAAAAGGAGTGGCATGAAAGACCCGTTTGTGACTGCTCTACCTTGGAAGCCTTACTACTGAATCAGCAGAACCCATGAGCTCCTTCGAGCACAAAACAGGTGAGTGTACACATGCTCTTTTCTGCTGTTGAGGCTCTGATGTGTATTGTCATGTTTTCTACTTCTGCAAAATCAGGTGGCTGCCGCAGAAAAATAGCGCACTGCTCCACTCCAGTGTCAATATTTTCACACATTTAAGTGGCAATCTAAGACCAAAGATTTCCTTAGTAAGACAAAGGAGGTCAGGAATCTGTGTAGCCAGCTTCAGAAGCCTACTTCTAGTGAGGCAGACACATCTTGTCATATTAAAAGTTTCCAGTTGATGGAGATAATTTTAATAATGTGAACTTGATCTTATAGCTAATCAGAGTTTGCCTAGTTTCAGCTTGCACTACTGGAGCTTCTGTAATTGTTCAAATGGTTTTGCCACTTACAGGCATGGACCATTCTGGGGCCTTTCTGTTCAGAGTTGTCAAATGTCACATGTGACCTCTTTTTATAGAATACTAGAATGATGATTCTGTTGTTCTTAAGGGATTTTGGGAGTTCAGTTGGTCAAATACTTTGCTCTTAGCTTGTCTAACATCAAAAATCAGATCAGGTTGCTATGAGCCTAATACAGTATTTTAACATCTTCCCTGTGCATTTTTTTCCCTGATTGAAATTGCTTGTGTCCTCTGCCTCATGTCCATCTGATGTGGACCTTGTAAGAGGAGTGTGGCTCTGTCTTTAGCTCCCTTATAGGTGGTTGTAGGGAGGACAGCAGTTGCATCCCACTCTTCACCTGCTGTTCTCAGGGCTGAACAAGCCCAGCATTCTTATACTCTCTATATGCCTTGTAGCCCAAACCCCAGTCATCCTGGGGGGTGTCTGCTGTACTTGATTCAGTATTTTGGAAGTGGCCACTCTACTTCAAATGAAGTCTTATAGGTGTGAATAGAGAGGAAGGAATAATTGCTGCCTGCAGTCCTACCAATACAGCTCAGGATACACCTGACCTTTGCTGTGAGTGCACTGGTGGCTTGTGCCAAGCTTGGCCACTGTACACTTCAAGCTTGTCTTCTGCATCACAGTTGTACAGCCAGTTGCTCCTTAGCCTGTACCACTCATGCTTTTCCCATCCAAGGCATAGGCTTCTGCCTTTCGTGAGCTTCATGATGTTTCTATCCATCTATTTCTCCAGCCTGTTGATATCCTTCTGGTTGGCAACTCTATACTTTGGCTTATCAAAGGCTCATTCAAATTTGATGAATTTACTGACATGGAGTGCTTCCCATTGTCTTAGTTAATAACGGAGAATTTAATTTGCTGCTCTCCCCGAAATGACAAGTTATATGTTGCTTGCTGGTACTGTTGTGTGTTTTTTGGCTCTTCACTTCCACTTGCTGGATTAGTTTGGCTCCTGAATTTCAAGGAAAGGAAAAAAGGTATGCTAAGCAGCAGCCAGAGAATATATGTCCTCTCCAGATTATTCCCCTGTGTCAAGGTCCTGTCCCGTCCCGTATGTGACATGCGGAGATCTCATCATCTCTCTAATGCGACACACTTGCATCTTTTAGCAAACTTCAAGGCTCAGTCCATTATTTCCACTACTTATTAGCAGAAAGCTGATTTTATGTTACGGGCCATGTTTGGCCTGTAGAGAAATTACTTCATTTAACAATCACCCTTCTTTTCAGTGAACTGAACAGATCATGGTTCTGTAATGTCATTTTTAAGAAAGATCAAGAGTGAACTATGAGGATGACTTGGCATCTGGTATAAAAATGTATTTACATGTAGAGCAGTGAAGGAATCTTTGTCTGTCTTGACACCAGCACATCCTCTGCTTTAATGTTCAGAGGATCTGGCTGCTCCTGTTAACGTGACTTTTTTTTTTCCTGAGGTTTTACTTTGACTTGTCTCTCTTGGCGAAAGAGACAAATTCCCTGCAAGCCTGGTCACCAGCTGTTGTAACATTACAGATCAGCATGATGGAGCTTATTCTTCATAGCAGTTTTGACTCTGGAACTGTATTTTGACTCTTGGTTTTGTTTTAGGCTCAAGATGCTGAGTCGTTTGTCAGGTTTAGCAAGTACTGTTTTACAAGAACTGTCTGGGGAGGATGGAGATGCAGTTACTGAACCATCTATTGCTGTGAGTACAGTGTTATCTAAAGACTTTCAAACCTTACTGACAATTAGTTTGGGGGGTGTGGTTCATTATACTGCAGTGAGAACTGTCTCCTGCTTCTTCCTTGCTGAGCACTAGACTGAACTGTCATTCCACTCTGCTTTTCTCCTCCTCCTCACCTCTTAAGTCACCATTTCTGTTGGGCAGACCATAATCTCTTCAGTTTCCACATCTCAAGGTGATCCTAGGAAACAAACTGGAATTAGGGTGAAGAAAGACTTTTAAGAGTACTAGTGATTGTGTGTAGCAGAAAGGGAAGCTCTGTGTGGTTGGGTGACAGTAGGGGGCTTCATCTCTGTGCTGCCCTTTGGTACTGAGACAGTGGATAGTGTGTGAGGATGCCTCTCGTTTTAGATTTGTGCATGTGGTGGTCAGCAAGGTACTCTTTGTTTTTGTGTATTGGCTCATGAGTTCTCTGAGCTTTCCTCCTGGTTTCATCTAACTGTGTATTCCTGCAGGCTCCATGAAATGCCTGCAGGGGGCAGAACGCAGCATTTAGGAGTGGAGCTGAAGATACCGTGCGGATGCTCCGCTGCCGGCTGTTTATAGTTTTTTCCTTCAGAACACTAATTTTGTTGTTTCAGGTACATGCTTTGGAGTCAGAAGCAGAGAGCATGGAGGAGGCACCTGAGGAGCTGTTGGAGCGCCTAGCCCAAACAGAAAAGCTAGTTGTTCAGCTGAAGGATTTGATTCGAGAAAAGGATGCTCTGCTCCAGGAAAAAGAAACTGTACTCAAGGTACCATTTCTTTCTCTGGGGACTGAGAATAAAATGCTGCTGCAGTTTTCTGTGCAAGCCAGTCTCTGGTTTTTTTTGAACATGAGATACCTGCATGATGAATGGCATCAGTTCCAGGGAATTATTGGAATTTGAAGAATGGACCCTAATCCAAGAGATGCAGGATATCTTCTGTTAGTTTGATTGGGTTAATTTAGTCTAGAGTAGATAAGTTGCATCCAAGTTACCCAGCATTTTGTCTCAGAGCTCTTTGAGGTCCATGCAGATTCCCAGGGGCTCTAATAAATACTGACACCTTGTGTGAGGTTGTTCTTTCCCTGCTTCAGGGTGTTTGATACAGAGTAGCCTGTGCTGCACTCATCCGCTAGTCCAGTGGTTTTATGGCACATTCCCAAAGGTTTGTGTTGCCTACCCTGTGGTATGGTGGTAGTGCGGTTACTTGAGATAGTTCTGAGGGACTGCATATAGCAGAGGAAGTCAAACTGAGTTTGTATTCACTGCTGGGTGAAGTCCCTGAGTGCTCTGTCCCTTGAAAGGAAGTGCTGGGGTAGAAGCTACAATTTGGTATGTGCAGTGTTTCAGAACAAATTTGTTTTGCAGATGTATTTTTAATAGTGCTGTTACTGGGGAGGCAGGGTTAAACAGAGTATGGCAGACTGACAAGTTGTGTCGCTTTTCAAAGTGATGCTTCTTGGGTAACAGCACTGGAGCTTGAGGTGCAGTCAGTTTGTGTCCTTCTCTTACAGAAAGAGCGAGAGGCTGCAGATGCAAAGCTGATGAAGCTTAAACTTCAAGCCAAAGCCAAACTGGCCTCTCTGAACAAACGCATCGAGGAGCTGACAGAGAGAGGATCACCACTGCCTACACAGGCCTTATCAGAAGAGCTGGAGTATCCCAAGGTTGGGAGAACGGGGCTGCTTAAAAGATGTGGCTTCTATTGATAACCTGGTACTGCCTGATGTTTCAGGTGACAGTGAGCCAGCAGGGCCTATTTGTCTTATTAGCAGGATGTTCACAGTTCCAGCAAGGATGTCTATGCCTGTGCTGTAGGAAGCCTGTCTGTCTAGCTCCTTGTACTGCAGATACCCTTGGACTGCTCAACTTGATCTCCTCAAGGGCAGAGGCTAGTTTCCCTTTGCATAACTTTGGTAATCCATTGTAGCCAAGGTCTTTCCTGTAGAAACTGTGTGTCTGTCTGAGCTTAGAGCTTCAAAATGTTAACCTGTCCTGTCAGTGCAGCAAAAGTTGGCTGGAGTACAAGAATGAAGAGGTAAGGAGGTCATTGAAACTGGAAGGCAGCAACTTAAATACATAAAAAAATAAATATCTATTTCTTCCAGTCATGTAGCTTCCTGAGCCATCATAAAGTTTTATGGTTGACAAACCATAATTGTGTAACACTATGTAAAAACTGAGGGGAAAGTATCCTCTATGAAGACATTAAAGAGGCTGTTAGCTACTGACCAGAAGCTCCCATTGGAGCTGGTAATTTTTGAAAACTTAACTATGTGATCAGCAGAACAATGTTTTCTTTAAAAAGTTGGTAATATTACACAAGGGAGATGGGATATAAGTCCAAAATGGTTTCCAGACATCAGATGATGTTCATTAAACCAGAGAACATAAAGGTTATTTCAGACATTGAAAAAAATATTAAAATATTATAGGAAACAATAAAAGGTGCATGTGAGAGCTGTCAGATGAGAGGTGACTACTAACAAAGCAAAGATTGGTTCTGTGACTTGTGCTGACTATCTTTGATTAGGAGCATCATAAAATCATAGAAATGTGCTTCTGTAATTCCCAATACCAACTTGAGAATCCTTCTCAATGCAAAGCACCATCTGTTTTCATACATGAAGAATTGGATGATCTCAAGGATTGAGCTAATAGAAAAATAAAATAAAATTTAACAAGTGCACGATCGAGCATTTCTGGTGTCATGACACTGTATACTGCAAGGTCATGGACAATATTCCCTGGCTGCAGAGGCCAGTGGAGACCATGGAGGCTGTTCAGCTGTGTCAATTGACATGGCTGTGCTGGTGCTGAGGCTCTTTTTAGCTTACCTATATGCAGCATGTGTGTGTAACAGTCATGTGCTGTTACATGAGTTTGTGTAGACTTGCTGTTGAAGACTGGTGAGTGTTCTTGCTTCAAAATTCAAATTTATCAGTCGAAGAAGGCAAAATGAGAGAAAGCTTATCATCAGTTAATTGGTGCAACATCGATTTGAAAAAGAGGCCTTATCTTTTTTGCATACCGTTCTAGCTATTCCACTGAGAGTGGCAAGGCCTTGTGTGGCGTGTTGTCATGTTCTGCTCACTTGGAATTGGGAAAGAGAAATTCTGAGAGCCAGCAAGAGACTTTCTGTTGTCCCATCATGTTAGCAGCTGCACTTGGGAGACACTCAAATAGCTTGGTTATTTAGTCAAGCAAAGTCAGAGAGGAAATGTCTTTTTTTTTTCTACAGTTGTATGAGGAAGGTGAGCACCAAGAAGGTGGGAGAACTGTTAAAGGATAATGCAGGTGAATGGATGAATGTAAATTAGTCATTAAGAAAAATGGCCTTCTAATTAGAGGAATGAGGGCTTGAGACAGTCTCCAGTGGACATGGTATGGACCACTGCCTTATTTGGTTTGGGTTAGAGCATAGTTTGAGTGAAATTATGCTAGGGCAGTTATCTGCAATGTTACGTATTTGACCCAGAAACCACTAGCTTCTTTCTTGCAAGGTTGGACGTACTGAGAAGCTACAAAGTACTTTATTTACACTTATTTCTCCAAGTAGATGATGTCTTGAGTAATGGGGGTATCTCCTAGACAGTTACACTGCCATTTGAAGGGCAAAATTCTAGGTTAGGGTTGCATGTTGTGCTGAAGTATTGAACATTAGCAAAGGGCTGGGTTTTTTTCCTCTCTATGATGTGGGCCCTATGGGAAGGCTGTATTTTGAATATCTAATTAGTACTGTTGCTTCCTGGGCTTTTAGCAGAGTGCTTTATTTTGAGAAGAATGGAAATATCAGCTTATCTCTTTCTATCAGATAGTATTTGTATACAGAACAATTGAGGCTCCTCTCAAACTTTTAGAGTGGGTAAAGATAAATTATGTTCAGATATAAGAGTTTATACATTCTGTAAAAACATAATATTTAAGAGCTTGAGCTCTGGGAACTTTATGGCTGTGCTACTGTTCTTAATTGTGGCACTCTGTGTAATGGCCAGTGTAAGAGGCTTTTCCAAATCCGACTGTAAATGTCAATCCTGAGAGCTAATTACAAATAAGCAAACTAGTCTACCCGTCTTCCCTCCAGCAACTCCTCTGCCCCAGTCTTATAAGTTATGTATATCCCTGGCTTCTTAGAGCTTCCTGCATTTCTGATCTTTATTTTTCTGTCCTGTTCTATTTCTAAACTTAAGCATAGTTGAAGCTTCCTTGTCTGTCTGTTCTACTTCCTGCCAAAGACCTTCTCTGTAGGTGAAACATCTTTTGAGGAACAGTAGCATCTTATTCTTATTACACTGATTCATAAGTACTTCTAAAAGCCTTCATCATTTTTTCAGGATGGGTTTAAGGACATAAATACTCTGTAGAATTTCTGTGTTATTGGTGGTATTTGACCAAATACCTGTCACAAATAAAAGAGATGCATTTTCTATATATTCAGTACAAAATACCCAGCACTGAGTGCTCACAGTAGCTGGAAGTGCTGAGATGAGAATGTGGAATGGGTTTGTCTGCTCAGTGATGGGTGGTGTGAGGGACCTGCCCTGACCCAGGTGTGAAGCACAGCTGTGGGTTCAGGGGCCTGCCTTCACCCAGGTGGTTGAGAGACAGAGAGAAGAGTGCAGGTGTAGTGTGCTGGGTTGTCTGAGTAGACACAGCCTAAGCACGTTTTATGTGAAACGTTGTTTACATTTCATGGTTATAAGCAGAGGATTAAAGTGCTTCAGAGTGGAGTAGAACTGGTAATTGTTTGCCTGTTCTCTTTGCTGATATCTAATAAGTTCATTGCTATTAATCCTGTAGTCTAAAGAGATTTCCATGGGCATTTTCTATAGTCTAGAATGTCTACCCCTTTGTCACATGGAGAATACTCTTCTATAGCTAGTTTTAAAATGTTTTTATTTCGGGTATTAGAGAAAGATGTGATGTTAAAAAGCCTCACAAATCAGGGTAGTCATATAATAAATTATGTATTATAATGTATTTAATAATCTAATTTGCCTTAGTTTATATAGTGAGCAGTCATGGACTGTTAGCTGTTCCAAGTGCTTTGACACTTCCCAATTAAAGGTGTCTTGTGCATATCTACACAAAAATAGAGAAGATAGTTACTTAATATAGGACAACTTCGTTTAAAGAAACAAAAGAAATGTGAAGTTAAGAAATGAAGCAATGTAGCAAAAATCAGCATCTGATTAGGAGTCGAGTGCAGTAGCATTCTAGTATCTTTTTAAAAATTAATTAATTTATTTAACTTATTAACCAGTAATACTGATAAGTTTACTTTCCTCTATTTCTCTTTTTCCCACTTGTTTCCTCTTGAAATGTCAGAAAAACGAAAATTCAAGTGAAGGGCACAGAGAGGAAGTGGAAGTACTGAAAGAGCAGCTCAGGGAGCAAGAGGGGACTGTTCAGGACCTGAAGAAACAGCTGGCTGTAGCCAAAGTGAATCTGAAAGATGCTGAAATCAAGTATGCAGCACAGGTACAGAATTTTTTTTCTGTTCATCAGTCTGTGTTTCCCATCTCACTGCTTAGACTAGTATGATAGAATAGAACAGTACTTACACAACTGGTCTTCAATTCCCTTACCTCAGTTTTTTCAGTTTTGTTCCTCCTCAAATCACCCAGGTCCGTGAATTTCACTGCCTTTGGTTCCTCCTTTAAACATCACAATCCCCACATGATCTTCACCTGCCCCCCTTCTTCTACCCCCAGGCCAGAGCCACCCTTGGTGCAAAAGGTGCTCTGCAGGTAAAGGATGGATTTCACCCTTGGACAGTGGGACTGATGGCTCTCTGGGGAGGGGGGAAACAGTTCCTGGAAGGGCCTGGATGGCATGTGTACCTTCCTCTGAGGCAGAATTTGGGTTCTTCCCTGTCTGCCCTTGCTGTTCTGTGATGGGTTTTGCAATAGCTGGGGTAGAGTGTTCTTCCAGCTGCCAGGCCTGCCATCGCCTGTCTGTGTTCTGCTGTGGGTGTGCAGGGCAGCTGCTTATCACAGAAGGTCACAGCTTTAATGTTACATTGTAGTTATTTATGGCAAGATTTTTGTTAATACTCTGAATTGCCGGTTTAGCTTTTGAACTGTGAATTGGGCTGCATCCCATACAATTAAAACCCCAGAAGTTTTATGAACTGTTAGTTATATACTAATTCTTCATCTTTGTAGATGAAATTCTATGCTTTTTGCTTTCTGGGATCTGAAATACTATCTGTTATTATACAAATATTAGTAGTATAAAGACACTAGGTAAAAATACCATTTGACCAAGGTGATGTGTAGGATTGTCAAGCTGAAAACTCCATCACACACAATATGCTGATGCATGTTGAAAGCAAGCCTGTGTGTCTGTCAGGTCCATAACCTTGTTGGTTTGTTTTTATTTTGTGGCATATGTTTTCAGCTGAGTTCCCTGCAGGAAGTGATTCAGGAGAAGGAAGCTGTCTTGGAAGAGCATGTGAAGCAGCATCAAGCTGAATTGCTCAAGATGGTTGTCAAGTCAGATCTGGAAGTAGAGATGCAACAGGTATATTTGATATAATAATATCATGGGAGGACGAAGGAAAAGGAATTTTACCAGAAGACACCCTGAAAGAACAGTTCTCATTAAAGTAACTCAGAAGGGATAAGAAGGAAGAGGCTGTGGTTGTTTGGAGTTTTTTGGAATGCTAGTTGGGACTTTGAGTCCTAGCTTAAATCTTCTGGTTTGCTATCAGTTGAAGAGAAGAACAGTTGAAAAAAGTATTAAATTATTGTGCTCCAGTTCCCTGTTCATGAAGCAGTGTGAGCTCGTCCTCCTGCACCAGGGCTTCAGAATTGGTGTCAACAAAAATGAAGTAATTCAGGCTATTAAAGTAACCATGTTACAAAAACGAGGTATATCAATGAAACCTGGGAATCTAAACTTGCCTCCCCAATTATGGAACAGCCTTGTCTCTCTCACAGAACCTGTGTGCACTCCAGAGAAAGCTCGAGGAGCAGGAAGCAGCTCTGTTAGGACGAACTCGGGAGGTAGAATTGCTGCAGCAGCAGTTACACACTGCTGAAAAACAAAACCAGGTACCTGGTCATGCTTTTTATTGCTTTACTCTGTGTGTGTGTGTGGTGGGTGGGGCCTTTGTCAGTAGCTCGGAAGTTACCAGATTAGGTTTTTTTTGGCATCAGGTTTCTGTCATGAAATCAGCTGGGGCCTCCCTCAGGTCAGGTGTTAGAGCTGCAGGTCTGTGTGCACAGCTTACAGCAGGTACAGCCAGACAATGGGGTGCTGCAGCTGCCAGCTCTAGTGATCCAGGTCCTGGGCAAGTGGACAGGGTCTACATCTATCCATATCCATCCTGCTGACTGTACTTTCAAAGCCAAATACACAAGCCTTTGCCAAAAGCAGAAGTGCCTAACATGGTGCTGCTGAAGCCTCAGTGTTTCTGGACTGCAGTGTCCAGGCCAGATCAGAGCAGAAACAGATATTCTTTGGTATGTCTTGCTGAGAACTTGCTTATATGGTGATTGACACAATTCGTGGAGTGGGATTGGCTCCCACTTCATCAGTTCGAAGTGTGAAGAGGACAAGATCCAGTCTGTGCATACATGACTGTATATACATGTGCTTCTTGAGACAGAATTAAGTACACAACCTCTTAAAAGGTTGGTTTGCAGATATAGAAGGTGAGTTTTTCCAATATCTGAACTTCTGAAAATTCTCCATCCCTTTAGAAGAGACTTACACTGAATCAGTCTCATATTTCTAGGCTGCATGGTCTCCAGCTAGTATAATGCTGAACCTCACTTTGATAATTTTTACACACTTGTGCCCCACATATTTTCTTTTCCTCTGTGTCCCAGCCAGGCACAATGGTGGGTCCTCTTACTGCCAGGAAGAGGTAAAGAGCCTCAGTGAGCTGACTTGTGCTCACTACTGAGACTGCATTGCTCAGCAGGGTGTGGCATGGGGTGGTGGTGTGGATATCTTCATGACGTGGTTGTTGGGATTCCTTGACTCCTCCTCGGTGTCTTTGACTTCCCTCATACATTCTGTGGTCTGAAGGCAACCTGGTATAGGTACAAACTTGAGGCCATGTAGCTGAAGCTCCTCTTCCTACCCATAAAGTAAAAGGAGCTCCTCATCATACTCCTCCTGAAATTAGCTATGCTGACCATCCACAGCTCCAAGAGGAGGAAGTTTGACAGTAGGAGCTTGGGCAAGTGTAAGGTCTGTTTCTGTCTCATGGTCGCCTTTAATCTCTGGTCAGTGTCGACCGGCCTTCTGAGATCTTCCTTAAAGTAGTGGGTACTGTGTGGAGCCCTCTGTTACCACCAGATTCATATTTCAGCATTCCCCTTTCACATACACACTTTTGTTCTGTTCCTTTTTAATTCTACTCTGTAATTGTTGAGTTCTCCCTCATTTGTTGTAGCCCTTCCTCCCCTTTTTGGAATGTTTGCTTTCTTCTAAAAGAGAATTCCTGGCCACTGTTCTATTGGTTCTTTCCTCTAAATTCCCCTCCTCTAAATCAAGACTTACCTTTTCTTTACCACAATGACGAGTTGTTTCTCCCAGCATTGCTTTCTTGCAATCTCCAAATAGTGGGGCAGTTTCTTTCTAATAAATTGAAATTTCTGACATGTTTGTTTCCTCCCTTCTGCTACTAAGGTATTTTAAAAGGATTGAATGAAAACCTTAAAATATAGTTCAGGTACTTTGCTTTTTCAGGGTATTTAACTAGCTGAGAGAGAAATTAATTTCTGTATCACTTTACAGACACTCCTAGATCGGTGCCAGAAGATGGAAGTGGATCTAAGCTCCATGAGGGATGTGCTAGATGCGGAGCGACAAGGGTCTCAGGATCTCAGGGAGAAGATGGAGCTGGAACTAGCTGAGAGGAAGCTGTCTTCCCATCGCTTGCAAGAGGAGGTGCAGCGTCTCTCAGAACAGCTGGAGGAGGCAAGAAGAGCACAAGCTGAACTAGAGGTGAAGTATAAAGACCTGGAACAGGAACACAGGCTGGAGGTGGAAGACAAAAACCATCTGAGCAGTTGCCTTATGGTGTCTGAGCAAGAGCTGCAATGTGGCCGTGCGGCCCTTAGAGCTGAGAAGGACCAGCCGAAACAGGACATTGGCCAGCTCTTGGTGCAATCTGTGGAACATGGAGCTGCAACACATGGAGCACTGGGTGAGCAAGCGTGGCGCTTAGGTGGAGCAGGTTCTCAGGAGCCTGAGTATCACCGGTCGCCTTCTCTTTGGCTTTGTTTTTGTAACAGCTCGTAGGAATGGCTGGTATAACAATTCCTAATTGAACAAGAGCATAGGAGGGGTGGTGCTGCCTCAAGCTAAGGGGGTCTAATTCGATCCCACCGTTCTGTCTTTGGCAGCTGCAAGAGCAGCAGAAGCGTGGGGCAGCTTATGTGGTGCTTTGCTTGTGTACTGTCCCAGCCTCTAGTCTTTTGGGGCTTATGGATTTCTTGAGCTGGATGCATTTCTTAATTGATTTTATTGATTTGTTAGTTTTTTTCCATCAACGTATGTAAGTCCTTTTTAGATGTGCCATGTTCTTCACAGTCTGAATTTCTACTGAAATTATAAATAAAACAACCAAGAAAAGCAAACTACTATTTTCCCCATAGACCCGTGTTAGAAATAACGACATTGATCTTGCCTCAAGCTCTTATTTCAAATTGTTTTTCTTCCAGCTTCTTTATGGCCCAAAGCTGACGCAGGGACTAAGAGATAAGGGATTTCATAAACTATTGTGCATGTGTGTAAAATGGGTGTAGTTTGGCAAAAAAGACAAGAACACATCTTAACTCCGCTTTTTCCCTTCTGTCAGATAAACTTGTACAGAAATCTGAAGAATTTGTCTGCTATCAGGATGAGCTGAAATCCCAGTCACAAGTGCAACTCTCTGAACCGAAGCAGCACGTATGATATTTTCAAATGATTCTCATTAATTTTTCCGGTATATTTAGGAACTGAAGTCAAATTAAATGTCTATAATTCCTTTTTTTTATCATGCATTGCCTGAGAAAGGCTTTAATTAGTTCTCTCAGCTGATGGGCAGGCATGTTATGACTATAGAAGCCTGGAAAGAAGTAGAAGTCAATTTGAGTAATTTAAAAGTTGCCAATTGATTTTTTTTTTTTTTTTTTTAAGTTAACCAAATGATCAAAGACTAATAGGTATTTATAAACTGTATTAAAATTTATCTTTCTCCTCTCCATCCTGTTTAAACAGGATGAATCAACCTCACAGGAAAAAATAATAGATCAGGAAGACCAGAATGAGACTTCATTCCTACCCACAGAAAACTTGGAAAGACAGGAGACAGAAGGTTGTATGATTACCTTACCTATTTTAATATTCTTAATATATTTAAGATTCATTCTAGAATTAGTTTGTACAAAATAAGATATAGCTGAAATGGTAGCTTTCCCAGGTACAAAATACTGACAATCTGCAGGTGGTACCTAGGTGGAGGGGGGGAGTATTTTTGATAGCTTTTGCTGTAACAGCAAGGGGCCCGTCTATATGCCACATATAAAAAAAACCCCAGACAATTACATTGGTTTTGAGTGTCTGGTCATGTAGACTGGTAGCAGCAATACCACAACTCTATTGGAATTGTACTATAAAACAATGGATTCTCTGGTGTTTACTTTAGGGTCTGGTGCACTATGACAGTAGGCTTTCATTGATTTCTGAGAAATTCCTTTTGCTTCCTGTCATTCAAAGATAGAAGCTCTTCATAAGAATCCTGGTGGGGGAATAATCACCAATAAACCAGATTCCTACAGTCCTAGAACATCATCTTTCTCTTTTTTTGGTCCACAATCTCAGAGATGCAGGTCTTTAATGGACTTCAAGACATTGTTTAGAATCATGGCATGGTTTGGGTTGGAAGGAAGTCGTAAAGATCATCTGGTCCATCACTTCTGCCGTGAGCAGGGATATCCTTCACCATGTCAGGTTGCTCAGAGCCCCATCCAACTTGACCTTGAACATGTCCACTGATGGGCCAACTGGCAGCTTCTCTGGGCAACGCAGAGAGAAGCAGCCCTCTTGAAAGGGTGCGGTAAGGCCTCCCTGGAGCCTTTCTTCTCCAGGCTGAACAACCACAGCTCTCTCAGCCTTTCTTCACTGGAGACATGTTCCAGCCCTCTGATGATTTTTATGTTTTCTTTTGGGCTCACTCCAACAGATTCACGTCTGTCTTGTACAGGGGAACCCCAGAAGTGGAAACAGTGCTCTGAGTGGGGTCTCACAAAAGCAGAGAAGAGGGTGAGAATTGTCTCCCTCAACCTGCTGCCCACACCTCTTTTGGTGCAGCCCAGGATATGGTTGGCTTTCTGGCCTGCAGGCACACACTGCCAGCTCCTGTCCAATTTTTACTTTACCAGAATCCCAAAGTCATCCTCTGTAGCCTGTTTTCAATCCATTCAGCCCACAATCTGTGCTGATACTGGGGATTGCCCCAGCCCAGGTGTAGGGTCTTGCACTTGGCCTTATTAAACCTTGCTCTGCACAAGGCCGCATGGCTGCATTCCTCAGGCTTGTCCAGGTCCTTCTGGATGGCATCACATCCCTCCAGCAAAATCAGCTGCTCAGCTTGGTGTCACCTGCAGGTGTGCTGAGGGTGCACTCCCTCCGGCTGTCTCTGTCAGCAGTTAAGGCACTAAATAGTACTGGTCCCAGTATGGACTTTTGTGGGACCTGGTTTCCACTTGGATGCTGAGCCATTGACTGCAACTCTTTGCATGCAGCCGGTTCCTTACCCCACCTAACAGTCCACCTGCGAAACCCGTATCTCAGCAATTTAGTAGCAAGGGTGTTGGGGAGACCATGTCAAAGGCCTTACAGAAATCCAGCTTTCAATCTGATATCACGCCCCAAGTTACAATTGAGTACATCCAAAATGCACCTGGAAAACTTCAATCAGCTTTCTTAAAAAGCATCTCCTCCCTCTACTGAAAGGAATTCCACCTGAAAAATGCAGTGACTCAGAGCTTTATTATCATGTTACTTAAAACATCCTTTCCAATGCATGTTTAGCTGCATGTTTACTTCAGAACAAGCTGCTGCTGTTGTTGTTGTAATTCTGTTTCCATTGGGTGCATTGAACACTTGATTGCTGACATTTTTTTAGATCTTAAACACTGGGTGATGTAATTTCTTTAAAAACCTACCAAAATATTAAATGAAATGTAAAAAATCATCATCTTTTAAGTCTGCTCTATAGGTTCTAAATACTTTGTTACTCCTTTTTGTCCCATGAATTGTCAGTCTTATCTAAAGTGGGATGCCTAAAACTGCCCACCGTAATCCATTCCTAACTTGAAAAGAATGAAATAAGAATTTATAGTTACCTTATATTTTGCAATTTCTGATGCTTTTCAAGCAGACCTCAACAAATGCCTTCAAATTTCAAGCTGTCATTGTTTGAAATGTAAAGATTCTTGAAATCCTTGTAGTCTTTCCATTTCCACGGGTTTAGCAGTGCATTATACCAGAATATCTATAACTCTCTTTACATCCATATGAATTCCTTGAAGTTTTCTTGAAGCAGCTCTTTGAGTGATTGAAGGTCTCTCCTCCTGCTACGTAAGGGAACATTGTATGAGGCTTTCCATAGTTCAGTTGGTGGAAAGACTACAGTATAGTATGAATCAGTAAAGGAAAGCCATTATCACAGAAAACACAGACTGTCTTCCAGTTGTTAGAGTTCACAAAACTGATTCATTTGAGCTTCCTCAACTTCCATAATACTTAGCAAATACAGTTTTGTATAATCAGTTGTATGTAGAAAAGTGTTTAAAGGGGTACAGAAGAAAACCTTGTACTGTATGTTGATGGTATGTGTGTCTTCTTTGCATGCTCAGAAGTGAAAAGTACAGAAATTTGAATGCCTAACAGAACTGTTTTACTTGGTCCTGAATTTTATTTTGCATATATATTAACATATTTTTCATACCGTCATTGGTAGTTAATGTGTCTACAAAAATGGGGCCCATTTTTTAATGCTTCTAAGTTGGTATTTCTGGGGAAGACATAGTGTTTGTTGCTTTACTAGCTCCTATACTAAAAAACAGAGGCATCACTTAATACATTAATTAGAACTGAGAAGAATTACAGAATGTGTTTTTCTTGTAAATTTATAACAATTTCTCATTTTATTTTTTCCAAATGAAATTTGAAACATTTTGCTACAACAGTTCTTTCTCTCCTCTCCTTTATAAAAATGTTTCTTAAAACTTGAATCTCTATTTCCTGTCTTTCAGTATGTCTGTATGACAACAATTGTTCTTTTCTAAAAGCTGCTTAAAACAGCATGTTGGTTATGGGGTTACCTCTAAAAAAACTAAACCCACATTATCCAATGGCAGTGTTATGTATCTCCATTAACTGTTATTGACAGCCATGTGTCCTTTCTCTAAAGCTCCTGGAAGACTATCCCATTTCTGTCTAAAGCAGAGTCTTAATTTTCAAAGAAATTTTTTGTGTTTGAATGTTTCAGAAATACCGCATTTGCAACTTGTTCTCCAGGAGCCTCAGCAGGAAGCTGTGATGGTCACAGAAGATGCAGAACAGGTAATCATTAAGCAGCTGAAATAAGCTAAAACTAAAATAGGTCAAGGACTGGCCTTAAAACAGCTAAGCTGTCATGGTCTTTTTATCAATCCTCTTTGGAAGGTTATTTTTAACCAGATTAATGGTGAAAGAAATAGCTTCCAAATACGTCTTGCGCTGTGTTTGTAATGGACTGTGTTTCCCTTTGCTGGCTGTGTGGGTTTCTTGTGTCCTTCATCCACCCAGTCCATGTTTGTGCTATTTTCTGCCTCTTGTGAGTTAGTTTTTCAGCAAAACCATGGGCTAAACTGAGACAGGTCTCTGGAAGTACAGTTCCAAAGACTCAGCTGTCATTATATAAGATGCCTTTCAAACGGGCCCTGTCAGTTCCCACTGCCCTGATGGGCACCTGGCTGACCAACTGGGGGAAGCTGTGTGCTCCTTGAGTGGGAGACAGGTGGGCACTGTCCTTGTGCTACTCCACTGTGTCCAGCTGCAGGTACAAATGCAGTCAGGCTATTGTTGGGAAGAATGCAGGATTAGGAACCTGCTGCTTGGCTTTACCCTCAGCATGGGGAGGGAGATGACAGCCTCTGTGTATCTGTACTGAGGATTTGCTGTGGAACTGTTTATTAGCTTAGACCAAGGTCTCGCTCTTTGCAGCCTGTTCTGCTTGCCCATCCTGTCCACAGGGGGAAGGTTAATGCTGTGTTTTATCTAATACATTCCTCTCTATCAGAGGGTTTGTGTATTACTGTGAAGTTTTAAGGTGAAGGTTGATATTTGGGACTCATTGGAACTGGAGAAATGTTTTGAGTCATTCATCCTGCTTGACTCAGACCGTTACCTTCCAACTGCCTGGAGTCAAGCTGTGAGCTGGTAGATCAGTGGCAGTATGCACACACCCACGCATGTAGTCTTTTCAAGGGCAGATGTAAGCATTTGAACTATTTTCTACTGCCTCTTAATAGATAGTGGAAAAAACAGGTTATTTAGCATATGAATCACCTGGAACAAGGTGGATTAAGTTGAAAATGGGTCAATGAAAACAACCCTAGAATTGTCCATTTCAATGTATTCATTATAAAAAAGAGTCCAGCTAAATAGCTTGCATCTAACTTTTTACACGTGGACAGCTATTCCTACCATTTGTGCACCTGACCCATGGCTTTAGGCCAAGTTACATAGTTACCTAAACCCAGGTTAAGGACATCTAGCAGTTAAAAGGTTCTTATGGGGTTATTAGTTTGTTTGTGTGATAGAGCCTAGCAAAACTTTATTGGGAAGACTCCAGATCCTTTATCTGCTGGAGCAATGACACATAGACTGACAGACATGTGACCTCTCACCTTCTCTGCTTGGGCAGTCAGTGAAAGGTTATGATACTGTAGTTAGTCCCTTTGAAGTAGTGAAGATGGAAGAGAAATCATCTCAGGGTGGGAAGGAAGTTATTTAAATCATTGCATCGATTGATATGTTAATCTGGTGAGATATGTCTTAGTCTATTGCTTAACATCAAAACAAATCTCTTTTTTATTATTTATTTATTTTTCGTAGGCTTCAGAGTTGTGTCCAAAGTTGGGACTGATAGGTTTACTTAGAGCTTGGCAGAGCAGTAGACAGCTATAAGAGCTGTCTTCTCATACCAGGATCCTGGCTCAAAGCTCAGTGTTTTTTCTTCAACCCACAGAATAAGAATATTGGTGCTGAGGCAAAATTGCAAGACTTGAAGACTGTGGAAACTCCAGCCTCTTATGTAGACTGTTCTTCTGCTTCTTCAGGTGAGGACACAGAATAAGGCATGTGACAAGAAAATTGTGAAAATTTGAGAAGTTTCAGGGACAACTCTTAAAATTATTTAGGAGGAGGTCTGAGGTCCGAATCTAAAGATGATAATCTACAGAAGGCAGAAAAAAATTTACATGAGGTAGAAGACAACATTCTAATGTGGGATGGGTAGGATATACCAGAAGAGAAGAAAAAGTGGTTGCTAAGGTTAGAAAGAGAGAAGGGTTTGAAGGAGTGCGTTTGTAGATGCAAAGAGTGATGTGTAAGGCACAGAAGAGAATTAAGATAAAATGAAGAATCATGTTTTTCTCTGCAAGCCAGTAAATTTCTCTTTGTGTCAGGACTTAGTTCCTGCCCACATCCCACATGAGAAAAAGAAAAAACAGTCAAACCAATCTATTACCTGGTTCACTTGTCTCTTTGCTCTTCATCCTTCTGCAGGGGTCAGAAGTGCTGTGTACAGGTGATGCCAGCATGTGGCAAACACAGGGAGTTGGCAGAGCCGTATTGCAGCTGCAGGGTCTGAATTGCTGGCTGGGGTTAAACCACAACAGGATGTCTGTGCACTGCATAGACTCAGACTCTGGGTTGCTTTTTGTGTGCTTGGTTTGCTGCCTTTTTTTTTTGTTTGTTTTGTCTTTTCTCACCTTCTATAGAAGCTCCAGTGCAATTTAGTGTCCCTTCACTCACCTACCGAGTTTACCTGCAAGTTGTTATGCTGATGGTGACAAGTGTACCTTTTTATCATTAGGTGTGTCAGGAGAGCTGGTGAATTCTGAAGTGCAAAAGCCTTTTGATGACACTTTCGTGCTCTCTGAGGTACAAATGTAGTCCAAAACCCTTTTGGTTTCAGTATTGTATGCATTTGTAGATATGAAAACTTTAATTTAGTTTAAAAGCCCCAAAGAGTTGGCTTTTTTTAACCTCCTGTGACTTAAAGTGGTTGCTGCATTACGACAGCAGACTTTTTAAGAGCAGCTTTCCTTCAGTGGTGGATGAACAGCCTTTACAACGCAGCGTGTTAACTTATTGGTGGGCTGTTGATCCAAAGTTTCTGGGGAGGATTTGTGACTGCTTTTCTTTTGTAATCTGTTTTGGGGGGTGGGAAGAAACCTTAAGATAGTTATTTGGAAAAAGCCAAGCACTTTGTTCCAGGTGCTTTGTCTAGCGCTTTCAATTTGGACATAGACACAGATTGGAATATGGGCTTCTATCCTGCTTCTTCTTCATGTTAAATGGACAGATAGAATAGGGGACAAAACCTCCTTATTCTAAGACTATGAATAGGATGCCACAAAAATGTGGCTGGATAAGTACACTAGAGGGCTTGTGAATCACAGGAGAACTTAAAGACTTCAGAGTCATACTGTCTTGTAATCTAGAGAGAAGGGGAAAAAAGGGAATAGGAAGTTGTCCTTATGGTCTGATCCTTCAGACCATAAAGCCAGAATCTTTCATGATGCAACTTCAGAAACTCAAATTAGCAGAAGTGACCTGGGAAGTCACAGAATCACAGAATAGTTGGGGTTGGAAGGGACCTCTGGATGTCACCTAGTCCACCCCCTGCTGCCAAGACAGAGTCCCCCTTTATTAGTGAGGCTTCTATTTATTGCAAAAGCCAGCTTGAGAAAGCTACAAAGGCTACAAAATGTGGACAGCAGATACTTCCAAAAGTGGCCCTTTCACAAGATTCAAAGGAAAAATGATACCTGCTATTTTCTTTCAGGCAGGAACAGATGGCTTTACCAATGGAAACAAGCAGTTTACTGAGGAAAGTTGTCCACCTGGAATTCTAGAATATATCGCTGCAGAGAAACAGAAAGAGCTGTCAGTTTTGCTGCTCGAACTGAAAGAAGCCCAAGAAGAAATAACTTTTCTGAAAAGCCAGCTCAAGGGCCCCAGTGGCCAAACTTCTACAGGCAGCCAAACAGAAGCTAACCAGCTGGAAGAGAACTCACAGATACAGTGTCTGGAGAGGAAAGAGCTGAAGGTGTCAGATACACAGAGTGTCTCATTACTGAGAGAAACAGAAATGCAGCAAATTGGCTTTCTTCAGGAAAACGGAATCAGTCTTCAAGAAGAGCCTCAGGGAAGCCCTGTCCCCTGCAGCAGTAAGGTGGAGGCAATGCAAGAAGTTTCTACAGCAGATCCAGAGCCTAGCACCTCTCAATCTCAAGAACTGATAAAGTTACAAAACCAAATTACAGAACTGCAAATAATTCTGCAGAAATCAGAAGAATCCTTTAGGAAGGATCTAGGAGAAAAATGCGCAGAAATAAATAGGCTAAATCAGTTGGCTGAGGAATACAGAAAAAAAAGAGAGGATTCTGACAGTACATTTTGTGTTTTGACTGAAGAACAAGATCAGCTCTTGTGTCAGGTGAAAGAACTTTCTACCGTAACAGAACTGAAAGAGCGAGTGAAGCAACTGGAGGAAGATCTAGCTCTTTCAGAAAAGCAGAGGCTGTCAGACAGTCAGAGCAGTCTTCTAAGAGAGCAAATCCAGAGCCTTAAAAATGAATTTAAATCCAAGGATATAAAAATTGAAGCTTTGCAAAAGGACTTGGATGAAGCACAACTTCAGCTTTCTGACCAGGACATGCAAATAAAGGATCTGAGAAGCCAGGTTGAGGCAAAGGAATGTGAAGTACTTGATCTAGGACAACTTTTGAGGAAGAATACAGCAGAGATGGAAGAGCTTTCCCACAAGTTAGCCGTAAAGGGGCACGAGGCAACAAGCCTAGAACAGCTTGTTGCTGCGCACACCAGGTCTATAGAGAGCCTGCAACAAGCCTTGCTGGAAAAGGACCAACAGATGGCAGAGATCAGTGTCAGCATGTCTGAGAAAATAGTTCTACTGAACGAAGAGAAATTTTCTCTAGGAAATGAGCTGAAGAGTCTTAAGGAGCAGACAAGTCTGTTATTAAAAGCTCAGGAAGAAAAAGAACAAAACATAGGAGCAAAAGATGCATGTCTGAAATGTGGGGCATCTGAGCAGCAGAATGAGACAGAGCCAGCAAGTAAAGAAAATGAGGAATTAGTAAATCAAGTTGAACTTCTGAGAAAAGAAAATGAGCAAGTAAAGCGGAAGCTGCAAGCAGCACTTGTGAACAGGAAGGAGCTTCTGAAGAAGGTTACCAAATTGGAGAATGAATTAGAACAACTGAGTAGAGAACAAAAATCAGAAACCTCAGTGGCTCAGGCAGCTACAGGGGAAGAAAACATGAGAAGCATGATCAGCAAAGAAGTGAGTCTTGAAAACCAGCCCAGTGAGTACTATCTAACTCAGCTGCTTTCTGAAAAGGAATCTGAGTTGCAGAGCATCCGGAAGGACCTGCAGGATAAAGAAACTACTGAAGCACGACTGCAGGCAGTGATTGAGGAAATGAGGCAAAGCTTGCAAGGTAAGGCAAACACTGTTTCAATTAAAGATGAAATCATGGAGCACCAGACAATTCCTGACAAAGTAACTGAAAGCAATGGAAGCCCAGAAGATGATGAAGAAAATGAAAAACATAGTTCAGCACGTACAAATCTGGAAGAAAATCAAAAGTCTGCTCTTAAAGAAAGGATTTTGGTTCTTGAACAAGAAAAAGAACAACTTCAAAAAAAACTTCAAGAGGCTCTGGTATCTCGTAAAGACACTATAAAAAAGGCTCAAGAAAAGGATAGGCATCACAGAGAACAACTGAAACAGCAGAAAGATGATTACAACATCCTGCAAGAACAATTTGATCAGCAAAGCAAAGAGAAGGACAGCATTCAGGCTCAGCTCAGACAACTCCAAGAACAGAAACAATCATCAGAGAGTGTTTTTGGGAGTCAGGGTGGGTTGGAGTCTTCATGCATGGAAGCAGAAGATACAACAAATAACAAGCTTGTACAAGTTGCAGATGTTTCTGAGGAAGAATTTAAAAAACACCTTGACCAATTGCAGATGGAGAAAGAGAAATTGGAATGTAGTGTCAGCCATATGCAAAGGGAACTTGCTCACAAATCAGAATTAATCTTTGATTTGCAACAGCACATAGCACAGTTGTTTGTGGAGATAGAAGGGCTAAAGAGAACCTCTGACCAAGCTGAAGCTAAGGGAGCAAGTCTTCAGACAGAACTGGAGGAGAGTCATGGAAAAATTTCTGGAGTGGCCAGTCTGGAAGACTTGAAAATCCTTGTGCATCAAAAGGATGAAGAAATGGAATTTCTTAACCGGCAGTTAAAGGAGAAGAGCAAAGTTCTTACTAATGTGCAGGCACAATTGCTGGAAAAAGAGGACTTAGTCAAAAGACTGTGTGGTCAGTTGGAAGCTCAGGCTCGGGTGCATGAGGAACAAAACAGGCGACTGCAAACAGAGATGCTTGAAATTCAGGAGAAACAAGAGGACAATGCAGAAGCAGCTAAACAGAAGAATCAAATGCAAAGAAAGTTGCAAGCTGCACTTATCTCTAGAAAAGAGGCACTAAAGGAGAGCAACTCTCTAAAAGAAGAGCTGGCTAATGCTAAAACTACTATTGACAATCTTTCTGTCAAGCTGACAAATATGGAAAGCCAAATATGTGGCCATGTTAAAGAAACGGATACCTTAACAGAAAAGTTAATGTGCCTCACTGGAGAGCGAGAAAAACTTACTGCAGAAATTGGTAAAGTACTTAGAGAAAATCAGAATCTTGATGGATGCTGTAAAAACCTTACACTTAATCTGGACAGAGTTATTCTAGAGAAAGAGAAGCTGGAGAAGGAGGTAGAATCATTGAAGTGCTTTCAAGCCACTGAGAGTTCTGAGTGGCAGGAGAAATACAAGGAGCTTCAGGGAGAATATGAAACTCTGCTGCAGTCATATGAGAATGTGAGTAATGAGGCTGAGCGAATTCAGCGTGTGTTGGAAACTGTTAGGCAGGAAAAGCAGGAAATTTTCCTTCAGCTAAAAAGGGCTGAAGCCAAAAAAGAGGAAACAGATAAGCAGCTACAGGAAGCTGGACAGGAAATTGATGGAATGAAGGAGAAAATGAGAAAATTTGCAAAATCAAAGCAACAAAAGATCCTAGAACTAGAGGAGGAGAATGAGAAGCTTAGAGCAGAGATGCATTTTACAGATGGAGAGCTACACAGGACTGGAGAGAGCTTTACAAACACTAGCCTGAAAGAAGATCTGGAGTGCTCTAGGAGGGAATGCCAGTTTCTTTCTACTCAGCTTGAGACAGTAATAGCTGAAAAGGAGTCTCTTAATCAAGAGATCACAGACTTGAAGTGTCTTTTGCAGTCAACAGAATCTAAGCTGAAAGAAAGCAGAGAACTTGTAAACAAGTATGTTGCCCAGCAGACAACAGGGGAAGAAACAAATGAGGCAGTTGCCACACCACCACCAATGGAAAGGTCTGAAAATCAAGTGGACATAACTTGTAGACCAAAGCCTCCTGCTGCAGAGCTGGAACAAGAGGCATTTGAAGGTGATAAACCTTGTGAGGATCCTGGTATCTACAGACAGCAAATAGCTGAGCTCACTAAACAAATCACGGAGCTGGAAAAGAATAGAAGGGCTTCAGAGCAACAGCTGGGGGACATCCACAGGTGTGTTGAGACTTTAGCAGGTGAGAAAAGGGCTTTAGAGCACCAAATGGAAGAGAAAGTCCATGAAGTGAATGCTCTTCAGGCTACAGTAGCAAAGATGGAGCAAACAGTCCAAAAAGCCAAAGATGACCTGGTCACAATGACAGCACTGAAGGATGCGCTAGCGGCTGAAAAGGATGACTTGGAAGAAAGGCTCATGAATCAGCTGGCAGAACTTAATGGAAGTATTGGAAACTATCAGCAAGATGCAACAGACTTCCAAATCAAAAATGATCAACTGAAACGTGAGCTTCAGAGTTTGCAGAGAATGATGCATGAACTGGAGGAGGAGAAGAGTCGGATGGCAAAGGAGAAAAGCAAAGCAAGTTCAGAAAAGCAAAAGGAATTTGTAGAAAAGCTAAAAGACAATTGGAGAGGAGAAAGCAGCACACATATAAAGGAGCTTCAAGAACTGCTGAAACAGAAACAGCAGGAGATTAGTCAGCTGCAGAAGGACTGTATTAAAAGCCAGGAGAAGAACAGTAGTTTAGAAAGAACTGTTAAAGCTCTGGAATTTCTGCAGAGTGAGACTCAGAGAGAGGTAGAAGCAGCCAAAGAAACTTCAGCTAAAGCAGTTGAAGACACCAAGAAAGCCCAGGCAGAGCTTGCTCTCTGCAAAGTAGTGTTGGATGACACTCAAAGTGAGGCAGCAAGGCTTCTAGCTGAGAGTGTCAAAGTGAAAGAAGAGTTGCAAGCAAACAAAGAGAAAATTAAAATTCAAATGAAGAAAAAGGATGAGGACTTTGAGAGAAGACTGGAACAGGAAAAAGACAAGCACTCAAAGGAAATTAAAAACATGGAAGAAAAGCTGGCAACATTGCAGAGGGAGAAAGACCACATGGAAACAACAGTTGGTGATCTGCAAGACTCCTTGAGGTCAAAGGATCACGAAGCCAAGCAACTGGAAGGCAGTCTAAACAAAACACTAGCCCAGCTTGCAGCCTTCACCAGGAGCATGTCTTCCCTTCAGGATGATAGGGATAGAGTGATAGATGAATCAAAAACATGGGAGAAGAAATTCACTGAAACTATTCAAAAGAAGGAAGAGGAAATACGTTCAAAAGAGGAAGCTTGTGTTGTGCTAAAGGACCAGATGAAACACATGGCCATGCGTATGGAAGAACTCCGGACTCATATATCCAGGTAAATAACCTGTGTCAGGGGAGGTTTATGGGGAAAAGGTTACTTTGTATTTATTGTCTGCACAAGGACACAGGGTGATCAGCAATCTAAAATAGTCCTTCTTCACATCATTAGGATACCTGTGTTAAATCTGTTCTCTGTGACAAGCACTCACCATCCGATTACTATCTAGAGTCTTTCAGATTTCAGATTAATTAGTTTCTTTTGCATGGAGTTATTGCACTGAGACGTCAAGAGAGCATTGGGATACATAATTCCAGTTTAATCCCAAAATAAATTTTATGGGGAAGATGGAGCTATGGAAACCTATCAGAACGTACATCTGTGTATTTCCAAAATTCAGAACCAAACCATTCTTACATGAGTAAAATTGTTTTATAAAATGTTTATATGCTGTATCTTTGCATGCATGTCCATGAAATGGATATCAAAGGTATCAGAGCAGCAATTTCATTGTGGGATGGTGTGGGGTTTTTTTTATTGTTAGCTACAGTGGACGAGAGAATTAATGTAATGAAAAGGAGGTGATAACATTCAGTGTTTAAGTGCCTCCATTTTTTTCAGTATTGCCATGAACAACTTTAAAAGAATATATTCCCCTGGCACCACCCCCTTCAGGCAGTAGTACAGTCAGAACTTTAAAAGATAGCTTGAATTTTAAATTGAGAGCTATTTCCAGCTCTTCCAGTTTTTCTTTAAGTAAAACGAATTCTGTGGCTTTTCTAAATTAGTATAAAACCAGTGTTAGTGTGGGTTAAGATATTGAGGTACTTCATGGATTTTTGACCAACTTTATATTTTCTGTTTTCAGGCTGGAATGCAACAAGAAAGACTGGGAGGCTGACTGCAGGAAGGAGATTCAGCATCATCAAAAGACATGTGAAATGTTGCAGGAGGAAAAAAAAGAGCTTTTGACTCGGCTTGAGCGGTCTCAGGAACTGTACAGCAAGTCTCAGAATCAACAGCAGGAACTGGGGTCAGAAATCAGCAGCCTGAGAGACCAGCTTGCTGACTTACAGAATTCCTTCACCAGATGTGAGCTGGCCAGGGAAGAGCTGGGGACTGTGGTCAAGCAACAAGAGACCAGTATCCAGAATTTTAAACTCAACTGTGAACAGCTTGAAGCTGATCTGCAGGCTTCCAAGGACCTAACAAATAAGCTGCATGAAGAAACCAGTGCCAAAGATCAAAAGATCATGAGTTTGCTGTCTGCCAAAGAAGAAGCAGTGATGGCTGCTCTAGCTGAATTACAGCAGCAACATTCTGAAGAGATGAAAGAGTTGGAGTGTAGGCTAATTAAGGAGGAAGAAGATAAAAAAGCCTTGGAAAATGACAAGAAAAAAATTCTTGACAAACTTGATCATCTCACTGAAAAGATGAAGATAAGCAGAGAAGAAAGTAAGCAGCAGAAGGCACAACTGGACTCCTTCACCAAGTCCATGTCATCTCTGCAGGACGACCGAGACCGCATACTGAGGGACTACAAGCAGCTTGAGGAACGTCATCTTGTTATAATCTTGGAAAAAGACCAGCTAATTCAAGAGGCTGCTGCTGAAAACAACAAGCTCAAGGAAGAAATTAGATGTTTCCATAGCCAGATGGATGACCTCAACTCTGAGAATGCCAAGCTGAATGCAGAGTTGGTGCGGTACAGAGAAGACCTTAACCAAGTGATTTCAATAAAGGACTCCCAACAGAAGCAACTTCTCAAAATACAGCTTCAGCGGATCCAAACTCTGGAAAATGAGAAGGCAACCATAGAAACACAGCTGAAAGAGTCTGAGCGTACTCAGGACGATCTCAGGAAGTGCATGGAAGCCTTGAGAGAGGATAAAGTCAGTATGTCTCAAGAGATCGAAACCCTTATGTCCTCTCTGTCACGGGTGCAGAGTGAGATGGCAGCATTACATGAGGGGAGTCCCATCATGGCGTGTCAAGCAGAACTGAAGGCTCGAGAGGAAGAGGTACAAGAACTGAGTCACAAGCTTTCCCTCTCCCAGAAAAGAATAATGGAACTTGAGGGGGAGCTAGAATGTGTTCGAAGGGATGCAGCCAAGAGAGTGGGAGAGGCTGAGGACAGGCTCCAGAAGGAATTGAAGCACCTGCATCATGATGCAGGGATACTGAGGAACGAAACAGAGACAGCAGAAGAGAGAGTAGCAGAGTTGGCACGGGACTTGATGGAAATGGAACAGAAATTGCTTACAGTCACAGATGAAAACAAAGATCTCAGAGCTCAAATTCAGTCTTTTGGGAGGTCCATGAGCTCTCTTCAGGATAGTCGAGACCAGGCCAATGAAGAGCTTCACGTTTTGAAACGGAAATACTCTGCAGACTTAGAGGAACAAAAGAGTCTAGTACAGAATCTTCAGAAGCAGATGGCTCAGCTACAAGAGGAGCAACATTCCATTGCCAGGGACCGAGATATGGTGAAGTCTGAGCTGACAGAACTGCAGAAGGCTATTGATGAAAGAGGTCTCTTGGCCCACATTGAGAAACTTAATCAGCAGCTCAGAGCTAAAGATGATGAGCTTCTCCATTTGTCTTTGGAACTGGAAGGCTCTTCCAACCAAGTCAAATCTTTCACCAAGGCTATGGCAAGCCTGCAGAATGACCGAGACCGTCTGCTGAATGAATTGGACAAAACACATAAGATTGAAGAAGTGAAACAGCAAGCAGAAGGGAGCACTTCCACCACTTCTTCAGAAGTGCAGAGTCTGAAGAAGGCACTGGCCTCCTTGCAGAGTGACAGAGACAGAGTAGTAAGTCCTTGTTCTCTCTTCCTGCTCTTACTTAAAGCACCACACGAGACTTGGATCTTCAAGTCTTAAAATTCAGCACACTTAGATGTGGTAATTGCAATGTGATGCATAGATCATTGTCGTCACGACATCACAGAATAGCTGAGATTCAAAGGGTCTTCTGGAGATCTTCTAGAGATCTTCTGGTCCAACCCCCCTGCACAAACAAGGCTGGCTGGAATAGGTTGCTCTGTACAATGTCCTGTTGGATTTTGAATATCTCCATTGGTAAATATTCCACAGCTTCTCTGGCCAGCCTGTTTTTTCATGTATGTGGAAATGGTTTCCAGAATTAGTTGCTCCCTCACTTTCCCTGGGATGGAGATGAGGCTGACCAGACTGCAGGTTCCCAGCTCCTCTTTCTTGCCCTTCTTGTAGGTAGGGATGACATTTGCTTTCTTCCAGTCTTCAGGAACCTCTTGGGTCACCATGACCTTTCAAAGGTAATGGAGTTGCCTCCCAATGACCTTAGTATTTGTGGGCATGCTCCATCAGACCCCATGGATCTGGTATAGGCCATCTATGTTATTTTCTCTGACATGGAGGCTGTGATTTCTTTGTTAATTTCCCAGGGTGGTTTCTCTGTTAGCTTGGTTTAAAATACGAAATCATGGAAATCAGGTCCCTGTTAACCTGCTTAGTTCACACCTGTGTCAGCTCATGCATTCGATTTGCCTTAGGTTTCTAAAAGACTAGAGCAAAGGCTTGAATTTCCTCCTCCTCTTGGCAGCTGGTTTCCAAGGCGGGTACAAGGCGTTGCAGATTCCTTTTGACATCCTTGCCTGCACACTGGATGTGTCTGTGTTTGTGTAGTCACTGGCACAGCGCAGCCCAGCAAGTTTCCGAGTTCTCGTTGCTGGTCAGAAGACAGACTGACAGTTACGTCCCACTGCCACTTATTAAGTACTTTCCCGTCTCCAGAGTCAGCCGTATCTTCTTGTCTTCAAAAACAATTGCAGTGATGCATGCGTAACAACGACTTACTTCTAATTACAGCATGACTGGAATTGTAAAGTCAAAAGGATTTTACTTCATCAGTTTCCTGGTTTACAGTAAATACCAACTTCGGGAGTTATGCTTAACCAGCTCCTTCTGTTCCTTCTTTTCCTCTGAATAAGATAGTTAATATTATAGCCTGGAGTCTTCTAATGTATGTTGTATCTTCATGGGAGGGCTCAAAATTCAACTGCCCTCATTAACAATACAATTCTCTGAGGGTTTTTTTTTTCTGAGCAGTTTTTAGTACACTGCTGCATTTGATGATTCAATTTCTAGTTCCTCTGTCATCTGAATGTGACCTTTTTTCCCTCCAGATACCACACTGAGAAATGCTCTTGAACAGTTCTAAGTAATAAACCTGATGCTTGCTCAGCTGTCACACACTGATGTTTCCCTTTAATTCCAGGTAAGAGAGCTGGAGAATCTGCAGCAGCAATACATCCTGGTTGGGGTGGAAGCCGCTGAGAATTCTCGCTTAAAGGCACAACTGCAGGAGTGGGAGCAAGAGGCAGACAAACAGCTCCGTCTGCAAGAACAACTGCAGCAAGAAGGACTTGTGTACCGGCAGGAGCTCCAGCAGCTCAGGTGAACTGTCTGTCTGCTCCCTGCCTCGGTGATGATGCAAATGTGTTCGTTCCTGTCAAAGAGCAGTTGTGGGCAGAGGTGAAGGGAATGCTGAGAACCTCAGCCTGGACTGTGCCAGGTGCCACTGAGGCACTCTGCCCTGGCCAGGAGAGGGCACATGTTTCCCTCGTCTAGCTTCTGCCTCAGAATTTCAGCCCAGCAGGTTGGAGGTCAGTGCCTGTGCGAAATAGATTAGTGACCTTTTAGTTCTTATTTCCTTCATCTGGTGGTGGTCAGTATCATCTGTTGGAGAGGAAACTGAGGCTGTTTCTTGTATTGGAGTTTACATATATGATCACAGTACTCTCCATTACAGGCTGCTGCTGAAAACCCTTTATTATCCCACTGATACCACAGTTTAGAACATACTCCTTTTGTATGGCTGTCTAATCCTTGATTTCAGTTGATCTATGTCTTCTAGTGTTTTTAAAAAACTCTGTAATTCACATCTAGTAAAATTGTCTTCTCCAACTGGACTAAAACTAGTCAGACAAATATGTTCTGTTCTGAAAACGGGGCGGGGGGGGAAACGCTTTCAAATATTTCAGAGATCCATTTAAGAATGCCTGAGGCTGGAATGAAAAGGGTGGGATTTTCTTTGTAAAAAGGTCTATGGCTTATCTTTGTCCAGAGTGATATAAAAACCTGTAGTTCTCTCCCTTCCCCCTGCCCCCAATCTGACCCTCAAACTAAAACTTCAGATCTCATAAAGTTGAAGCATCTTACAAATTTTATTTATCCTGACAAAAGAACAGGAGGTTTATTTCCTGTGTTGTTTTTACACTGTACATGAAGTGATGGCCTCAGGTTGGTGTGGTGGGATCAGTACTATGGGTCTGGTGCACATGTGACCGTGTAGAGAAATTGTTATGGGGACAAGTGGCAATGACAGTGACTTCCTTGACAAAACTCTGTACAGTGAGATCAAAACAATGTCCAGGAACACAAAAAGTGTGAGCATAGAACAATCAGAAGTGTTCAACCAAATACAGAGAACTTCCTTAAACCTGCTCTTAAGGTTCCTCTACTTAAGTGAGTTGTTTTGGCTTGGCTTGGTTATAAAACTTCATGTCTAGCATGGAGATGATGATTGAATCACCCTTTGCTCATTCTTAGCTGGATACCTGGACATCATAAGTGATACTGGTAACTTCCTTGTAATTTCCCTTGTTTTGTGCTGGGCAGACAGGAGAAGACCACCTGGGAAAAGCAGAGCAGCAGCATGAAGGAGCAGTACCTGATGGCCATAGCAGAGAAGGACAAGCAGCTGAGCCATTTACAAAGGATCACACAGGAAATGACGCTACCCTTCAGCAAGTCTCAAGTCATAGAGGAACAGCACCAAGGCAAGGTGAGTGGGAAGATACTTCTTTACTGGAAGTGTGAGCCTTGAAACTCTTCCAGAAGAGCGTGTGTTGCCTGTATCCAGCTCCTACAGACTGCAGTATTGGATGTGGTTATGAGGCCTCCGAAGATAATACCAACAATTTAACTTGCATCACTGAAAGTTTTAGAACTTACCCTTAAGTGCTCTTCCTTAAGTTCCTGGTTTCCAGTGTTTCAAGAAAGAGGGTAAAAGCGACAGGGCTTCGTAGGCACTTTGGGTCCTTTGGAGCAGCATGGAACTTCTCAGGTGTGTATTCTGGCTGTTTTAGAATTGCAATCTCGCACTGTCTTTGAATCTAAGATTTTCTGGCTTAGTTCTCATTTTAGTGTCACATCTTAATTTTTAAGTTTTCTAATGAATTTTTCTTGCTGTTTTTACTAGAACAGGGATTTACAATCCTGGTTCAAGCCCAGAGAGGCTGAGGCTTGAACACTGCACCTTCTCTCTTATTCCCCCTGTATATATAGTCCTAAAAGTGGAGTGGAAAATGTTTGGTATTTTGCTTGTCTAGGGAAGGCTGCATGCACAGTGCAGTGCATCAGAGCCAAGAGAGAACTCTCCCACCCACATCTGCAATTTTCCAGTGGTGTATGTCAGTGGAGGGGGTAGGAAATCTCCCTTATCCCTTTGATACACCCATGCATATATGCAAAGAAAAAGTTTGAACAATGTTCATGTGATGCTTTCCAGGAGGATTCTTCAGTGCTGGCCTTCTGGTCTTTGTTGATTAGAGCAGTGTGGACATTGCTTGGGGTTTTGTTTGTTTTTTTCTTTTCTCATTCATGTGCCTTTTTTTTTTTTTCCTTCCTGTATTGTAAACAGCTTTAAGACAACTTTTGAGAAGGACCCATCATATATGCAAGTCTGGTGATCTTTCCTAACCGTTTGGATTTTCAGATGGCTTTTAGGATATTTCTGTTTATTGCCCATTTGCTCTTTTGCCTGAGCAGCTCAAGTTCTAGGTCTAGGAATAATGTTTGGTTTGACCTTGGAATACTGAAAAGAGAGGACTAACACAAGAGCGAGTTGTCACACGTGCAATATATTTTTCATTGTTCTTTCCTTGGCAGATTTCTCCAGGAGTCCTGAAAGGGGACTTTTCAAGCCTAGAAACAGAGATGAAACACCTCCAGGCCCAGCTAAGTGACAGTCTGAAAGAACTGCACCAGAAAGAGCTTAGAATTCAGCAGTTAAACAGCAAGGTACTGATCCATGTCTTATACTTGCTTGCAGATGAGGAATGTGGGGAGGGTTAGGGTGGAATAGGGCTCAGGAAGCAGGAATGAATCTGTCCTTGTGGGCATTCAATGAAGTAACACAAAACCAGAAATATATCTCTCAAAAAAGCAGTGTTATAATCACATTGATGGATTCCCTGTTGCTGGATGGGGCTTGCACAGCACTAGAGCCCATCCTTCATCTCCCACACTGCTCTCCCTCAGTGAGTAACTGGGGTGAGTCAGAGCATTGGAGAGAGAAGCCATGAGTGGGACAGCTGTTCTGTATGGACCAGAAGGATATCCAGGCCCCATGCAGATCCCATCCAGCAGGCTCACTGACACGGTCTGAATCAGCAGCTTTTCTGCCACTGAAATGTGGTGCCCTTTCTCCCAGGTGACCAGAGGGAGAAAGGAAGAGGGAAGAGGACAGGGGAGGAAAGAAAGAGGTGAGAGAAGGGGAGAGGTGGGGAGAGAGGACAGATGAGGAGAACTGGGGGAAAGATTGGTGGAGGGAGATGAAGATCAGACAAAGGGACCAAAGAGTGAGACCATATGAAGAAAGTTGTTTACAGGTTCCATGTCTATTGTTGGGAGCACTTTCTAGCCTCCTGCTTTCTGGGCTGCTGAAGGAAGTCCCTCCTTGGGAAGGCAAGCTTGTCATCTTCACTTCTGCCTGCCAGTTTGAAACACTTCCTTCGTTGCAGTGCAGAATCACAATCAGTCAATTCCCACACTGAAATGGAAGATCCAGAATTTATCCATCTTCAGAAAGAGTTGTGTTGAAGGAGAAAATGAGAATATAAAATCATTTACTGATGATATTTCTGAAAGGTTTAGGTCAATCGCAGCACTTTAGAAATATTGTTCTTGACATGCAGTATTCTGTACATCTCTTTGATGTTTTGAGACTTCCAGAAATCTTTGCTGCAAGCTACTCTTGGAGATTGTCACTGGTCTTCGGACCTTAGTGATGGGCAGTGTGGTAGATATATGTTCTCAAGAGAATTCTTACCCTCAGTTAGACAGAGAAGAATTTTGCTTTCACAAAATCAATTTCTTTGCTTGCTAGTTGTGTTCTCTTCTCAGCTATCTCAGGTCTTTGAGGAGAAAAATGCCCTCTCCCTCCAGCTGCGTGGGAGCAGTCGGAGCATCTGTGAGAGCCATCAGCACTACAGTGAGGTCCTGAACCGCTGCCTAGTGCTGGAGAGGCAGCTCCAGGAGCTGCAGGCTGCAGACAAGAGCATGGTAAGGGGGTTGGGCTTGGTGCACAGCAGGGAAAAGCTTATTTCAAGTGGCTCTGCTAACTGTCCAGCATTGTAGTGGCTGTGTGTCCTCTTCATTCAGTGCAGTCTGCAGTACATTCCTGTGTTCTTTCAGGAGCTGTTTGCAACAGATGCTGCTCCAGGAGCACCCCAAGAAAAGAATGAGCCGCAGAGAGGCAGTTACACACCTGAACTGCAGGAGCTACAGCTGAGGTAAAGAAAGTCTGAGAAAACAGGGATGGGGATGTTGGTCCTGATGGAGTTCTTGAGGTTAGTGATGTTGCTTTTATTCTGTACCAGTGTGTTGGGAAAACTCAGTCCCACATTAGGATCTTGTGGATTTGGAGGAACTGTCGTATGCACTTAGTAGCTGTCATTAGTTATCTCTTTGGATTAGAGCTTTAAAAAACCACAGTGACAACATGCAGCAGCAATGCCAGCCAGCCAGCATCTTGGATCTGGTCAGCTGCATCCTCAGGAGCTGCTGAAGTATATCAATGGTCCTGGTCTCAAGGTTGTAGCCTGAGTGTGTCTGGAATTGAGATGTAGCACAAGATTCCTTTTAACTTTCTGAAACTAAGATCTAGCACATGACTCCTCATACCCTTTCAAAATAATTTTCAGAAGGTGGAGCCATGGATGACAGAACCAAGGAACTCCCTCCTGATGTGAAACAGAAGCTTCAAGAGATTTATCTTCTCTCATGTTTTCCAAATAGTTTAAATATAGTAAAGATAACTAAGTCTCCTGCGTGAGCTGGGAGGTAATTTGAGTCTCTTCAAACACTGCAATAGTCAATATAAACAGAAACACAATAGTCCATGAATTAGGCCTTTTTTGGCATGTGCTTTGTTTTTTTCGGAAAGGTTGTCTGAAACAGAGCATTTACATAGCAGCACAAAGCAGGATATGAAATATTTGGAGGAGCAGCTGGAGGAAGAACGGGACCGTCGTCTTGCTGCAGAGGAGGCGCTTTTTGCGGCACAGGATCAGATCAGGAGGTGAGGCAGCTTGAGCGAACAAACACTATCACCATAGAAGCGTGGTGGTTCTAGCTCTGTTTTTCATTTGCACTTCATCATACCCTTCTGTCAAATGGCACTGGGGGCATAGAGACAACTACCGTGTCTGTCACAGAATCACAGAAAGGTTGAGGTCGGGAGGGGCCTCCAAAGACTGTCTGGCCCAACCCCCTGCTCAACCTAGACCCAGCTGCCCAGGACCATGTCCAGATGGCTCTTGAGTGTCTCCAAGGAGGAAGACTTCACAACCTCCCTGGGCAACTGGTGTGGTGCTCAGTCACTCTTACTGTAAAATAAGTGTTTCCCAGAGTTCAGGAAATTCATTTCCTTCAATTATAGGCAGATAGAATAAGACTAATGACTAGACATTGACAAATTCTGTCTAGAAATTAGATGCCCACTTTTTCAATTAGTTACATTAACTACTGGAAGATATAATTTGGAGACTGAGAATTGGGTGCAGGCCAAAGAGGAGTTGTCATGCTTCCAGGGGATTTGTCTTCTCAGTAAGCACTTGTCTGTCATGCATGAAACAGTTTTGACTTGAAGAATGTCATTCTTTTTTAATGTATTGCCAATTAACACAAACTTTTCATTAATTTGGTTGTTGAGAAACAATTAAACACTTAGGAAAAAGGACTTTTGTCCACCTTTGCCAGGCTTAGCTTCAGCCTAGCTCCCTCTCCTGCCCCCTCCCCAGTATCCAGCACTGTGCTCTGCACTGCACAGGACACTGCGTATCTTGGGGCACTGGACAGATGCCCTGAGAGTCAGCAGAGCAAAGGTGGCTGACCTGGACTAGATGTTGGGATTAGGATGCAGTGAGTAGCAGGTTCAAAATGCTCGATTCTCCTCATTGGCTACGAAGGGTTTTTTAGCACATGACCTGACTGTAGGCACTTAACACTGTGCATTTCCTCGTAGTTCACATAACTGGAGTTATGGACTAGTGGAGTCTTTTACAGGAAAGCAATGCCTTTCTTCTGATACACTTGTTGATTCAGCAAAAAAATAATTGTCTGTATGGAAGAATTCTGGATGAAGTTCCCTGGTAATTGCTACACAGTTTGGACAACTGTAGCTCCTTCTGTCATTGAAGTCTGTAAAAGCCTCCTGCAGCTGATCTCATTAATAAATGGCAGCCCCAGGATGTGACTGCTGCCTCTGTCACTAGAAAATAGTTAGAAAGAACCAGCACTATTGCAGCTAGAGCTGGATTCCAAAATAATTTCACAGGACTTAAAACATACAGGTGTATCATCTGCTCTGGCTTCTTTCAAGTCACACTATGAATTTCACTCGAAAGGAAAAAGGACTCCTGCTAGTTGGGTCACCCTGTTCTTTTGCTCAATGTGAGCTAAGGAGGTCTGAAACCTGTACAAATGGAACCAGTTCTTAGCAAGTGAAGCCGGGGTTTGCTTGCAGGGGTTGATTCCTTTTTGGAGAAATACCTTCTTTCCTGAGCTTGATTACAGTGTTGATTTGGGGCATCATAATAAGAAACTGAATTTAATTTCATGTTTGTTGTGGCAGGTTGCAGTCAAGTGAGTGGGCATCTTCTTTAAGTGCCAGCATTGATATGACTCCAGGTCACGAGCAGTCCTTGCTGATCGACTCCATGGATAGTAATTCCAGCAGAGTAAGAATTTAACATTCGCAGCTGTCAATTATGTGAGCCCCAGCTGACGCAAGAAACTGTGAACCTACAGCAGTTAAATCCTTCTGTAGACACACATAAATTGGTTGGGGACTGTGTAATTCTTCTGCTCTTGCCATGCTGGAAACAGGATTGGATGGGGCTGGTTCATGGAAAACCTGCAGAGAGCAGGGGAAGGGCAATATTTCATGAGGATTGCCCTAGTGTTAGGATCTGACAGTGAAATGATTTGGGGAAGGTTTATGCTCATTAGCTTAAACAAACTTACCTCCATGGTCTGGAGAGCTCTGGATGGAAGGCAGCTGGGGACACAACCATTCCTTGTAGTGACTGCTCTCTCTTTACTCTTCCAGACTCGGAGTACTCTTGGACTACGCCGCCTGTTACGCTCTCTCTTCCGCTCCCGGACCCACTTGCCTCTGCTAGTGGCCGTGTATCTGCTTGCTCTCCATGTTCTGCTCTTCCTGTGCTTTACAGGCCACCTGTGAAGAGGAGTGACAGCCTTTTATGGAGCCTCAGCCCTGTGTGTACCAGGGGCCTGCACGCCCTTGTAGAAGGGCAGCACTTCTCCCAGCTGCCGCCTTTCCCAAACCAGCCCTGAAGCAGCAGCTGCACCCAGCACGCTGTTAAGAGTCAGTGCTGGTGCTGGGGAGCTGCTCTCAGGAGATCTGCCATTCCCTCGGTCTTTCTACATGAGTGTTCATTTTCTGATCCAGGGTTGTGCTGCAAGCCTTGAGGACAGCATCTGTTCCTGTACCTGGAAGTAGTATCACTCATTTTAGACAGTATAGTGCTGTGGTCAGAGTAAGAAAAATACTCTTGAGTTGCTGCAGTACGTCAGCACTTCTAAAACTGCAGAATCTTCCCCCTCTTAGGCTGAATCCATGAGTGGGGTTGGGGGAACACTGTAGCTGGATGTAAGAAGAAGAATTGTCTTCCCTTTCTTCCACCCCTTAGATTTTCTCCGTGGCTCAGAGCTGTCTGAAATGCATCTCCTAAGGAAGTTATGGGCACTTTAAGGAATGTGAATCTTAAAATCATGTTTCCTACTCAGTTACATCTCCTGTTGAAGAAGGGCCAAAATTAGTATATCTGACCCTGGTGAACATTCCATTGAAAATCAGTCATATGTCTGCCCTGACGGGGCTGTAAAGTAATGCCAGTAATTTAGTTATTTAAAAGGAATAGGAAACATGAAACTTTTTAGCTCTTAAGTTAAAACCCCTCCTATTTATAGCATTTGTGCACCTCTCATGATGGAAGGTGCTGCCTTACCTCTAGAAATGAGAGCAGCCCTGCTCCTGCTTTCTCATCTACTAAACACTCGTCTCGAAACTGAACCTGCACAGGCTGTGTTGAAGGGGTCCATAATGTGCTGTGTGGGCCCAAAGCAAAGGCAGAAACTCCAGAAATAAACTCTCTCCCCTGTGCTGAGGAAAGAGCCAGAGTTCTGAAACCTTCTGGTATCCCTAGTGTAGAAAGCTGGTGCTGATGTTTGGCCGTGTTTGGACCCAAATCAAATGATGCAAATGGACTGGGTCTTTTAGGGTATATGGAAATATGGATATATTTTCATATGTTTTCTAAAGACCTCCTGAATTTGAGACTGCCCTCTTCCAAAAGGAGAATGTTGAATGCCAAGGAAGTTCCAGTCGTGTTTGCTGTCAGATCCTGAGTGGTCATTTCATTCAGAGTACTGGCCAGGAGAATCCTATCTGCCTCTTAGTAGAGTATTAACACTCACATTTTTCCCATGGGAAAGAGGTAGTTCTTTTGATATTGCTGGTAAACTATGCTGCTCTAGCCAGTGCAAGAAAGCCTGTTTGAGGATGGATTCATTTCACTGGTAGCTAAACCAGCTGGATCTCTGGCAGGTCCAGAGCACTGGCACTATATATCCTCTTGTGCTGTCCAGGAATTATCAGTGTGAACTTCCTCTAGCTATGTAAAATTCAGTGACCAAATAGTTTGTCTATAGCTTCCTGGGATATGAGCTCCTGTATGTATAATAAAGTTTATTTTTCAGATGGAATTTGTGTAATGTTGTCATGTAACTGTCAAAAGTGGAGGATGCAGTGCTGCTGTATCACCACACCTTGTGTGGGACACAGTGGGACTGCAGGTCTCTTGTGTGTGCGCTGCCTTGGGTGATGGGCAGAAGCTCTGTTTCTTTATACAGTGTGAATGCCTAGGTGCTGACCTTTTTTCCCTATCATACTTCTTGCTCAGCCTTTTTCAATTGACAAAATAAGGAAATAGCACTTGAATAGGCAATGTCTCATGGCAGGGGTGTGTGGAACTAATGATTTTAAGGTCCCTTCCAACCCAAACTATTGCATGAATCGTGGAAGCAATTCCAGTAAAACAATATCTACTGGGGTTTACTTTTCCACATTTGCCTGAGCGCTGCACTCTGTTAGAGTTGTGCAACCCTAGGACAGACACAGGAGTTGGCAACAGTGAGCTGGAATGTGCTGATAACTCAGCTGGGACAGTTAAACTGTCCCCTTCCAACTTTCTGTAGCCAAAAGCAGATACCCTTGTTCATAGTCACTACTACAGTCCCCCACCACTGTTGGAACGAACGCCAGCGTGGGGGTGTTGTAAGGCTGTAGATAATGTTTCCACTGTGTTTAACAGGAACAACTATTATAAGCAAAGTATGTTTCCTTTAAGCCCATGCATTTTTCTTCCCCGAACTGAAGAAAGGCACAATTCTGATGCCTCAGATTTATATGTTTTATACCTGCAGATGGAACAGTTATGGCTTAGATTAAATATAGGAATAAAACCTCAAAAGGAACTCCTGGTCTGCTAAGCGTAATCTGACTGAACAGCTTTGTGGTTTGACCTGATGAAAGATGGGGCCTTTTAGCTGATGTTTCCTGTCTCAAGCATTTCAACATTTTGTTTCTTCTCCAATGGACCTGTCCTGCCTTGATTTTTGATCTATCTTCAGTAGAGCCTGAGAAGGAGATCAACCAACAAAGCTGTGCTCTATCATCCCTGGGACACTCACGCCAATTCTGCACCACCACTGAGACTGAGACAGGGTCTGGTTTTGTGCCAGGAGAAAGGCAACATCATGGGATAGGGAGGAGTGAATATAAGTTACTGCATGGAGCTCTAAGGGACCCTCTCAGCTCCCATTACAGGACAGGTGTTAGGATCTGGGAATGGCAGACAAAGCACATGATGATGTAGAAGAGAAGGAACCGATGCAGGTGCCCTCACCAAGGGCAGATCAACCCACCTCTCATAATGCTGCTCTCATTAAGGCCAGTGCTGAGGAGAACGACAGAGGGGTACAGTCACAAGTGAGTCACTCCTGAGCAGAATGAAAGCACCCACATGCTAGACTCTTTTCAGGATTGCTTGCTGCCTTCCAGGAGCCTGAAACAGGAGTGTCACCAGACGACTGACTAAGTTCAATGCAGCCTTTGGACAATGTCCACTCTGGTCCTTTCATGTGGGTACTGGTGATGTTGCAACAAGAAGTCCAAGGTTGATCAAAGGAGTTTTCAGGGCCCTGGGCAGGATGGGAAAAGGTTCAGGAGCACAGTTAGCGCTGTCCTCAATCCTCCAAGTAATGGGGAGAGATAGTGAAAGTAAAGGCATGCTCAAGACATCAATACCTGGCTCCAGGATTTGTGCCTCCACCAGAAATTTATTTTTCATACTCATTTGAGAGTTTTCTTTAAAACACAAGGTGTGCTAGGACCTGATGAGATCCACTGTGCTGATGAGGGAACCACTGGGTCTGCACTGTGTCAGTGTCTCAGAGCAGAGGCATCCTGCAGGGGAACTGCAGCACTGGGGCCAGTTCTGGGACTCATGACTTGAGCAGAGCTGGGGGCTGGGAGGCAGGAAGTGAAAAGAGCCGAAGTTAAAACAGGAACTCGGAGGAGACACAGGCCCAAAGCTGTCGCTGGCAGCAGGTGCCTGAGCAAAAACCAGCAAGTTTGCCAGCAGGAACTGGTGAGCCTTTAAAGGTAAGAAAACTTGAGTGGGTTTTGGGAGTGGAAAGTGAGAAATTACTGCAAAAAAGTGCAGCGTTTGGTGGGAAAAGAGAACTCCTTCCTGACCAGGCATGTTTTAGTGGACAGTGCTCGGCATTTGCTTCTCAGGCCATTGTCCCGTCATCATTGTTGTTCTTGTGTTTGAGGCTCTAAAGAACCACGTTACCAAATCTACCAGCGTGACTGTGCTGTGTGGTAGCCCTGTATTTGTGCTGTAGTGGATATTTTCCCAGGGGAAAATGGGATAAAAAATGGTTTGAGATGCTACCCTGGCTGATATTTCTCATACAGACAGTGTCCAGAGCTCGTGATGCAGCTACAGCCTGTGGTTTGTCATAGTTCCCACAATGTATGGCAGGTGGCTTTGGAGGATGGGTGGTCAAGAACCATTTACAGGAGCATTTAAAACCTTGAATCATCTTATCTCAAATCAGCTCAAATCAATGGCCCTGATAATGAGCAGCCTTGTGCTAGCTGGTTATTACTGCTGGTTTGTGCTTTACAAAAGTAAGCGATGAATTTGAAAAATCTTTGGCATGAGAGATGCCAATAAATTAGGGAGGGGAAAAAGAGAAGAAAGGTGGTGTTAGATGGGGCTGTGTTGTCCATGTGAGTCTTTCTGCTTCCCCTGCTTCTAACTGCAATTAGCTGTATTCAGTTTGGCATCGGATTGCTGTCAGTGGGGAATGTCACAGACATGCTGTGGTCCTGAGGCACCTGGAGAAGGCCAAAACCAGGTCTTCACTGTATATCTGCCTTAGCCCTTCGTCTTCTCCCTTAGATGACTACCTGACCTTTGTTTAACAGAAGAAAGAATCATCTCTGCTGTGCTCATTTGGTTTCTGTTCTCTTCGCTCCCTGGTCTTACAGTGCTGGTTCTCTGGAAAGGACAACTTGAAACTCAGCTGGAAAGGACAGCCTGAAAATGAGCAGTGCACTGCACTAAACAGGAAGGTTATTCACTTAAACAGCTTTTGACGTGGGACAGTTAATCACTTAGCAAAACCAGATAATTACTTAATTACTCAGCATAAACATTCTGCTTTCACAGGTGCCTGGTGCTGTCTGAGCCTTCTATACAGCTGTGGGAGAGAGGGGTTAGTGCAGCTGAGCAGCACATGGCAAAAACTGCTGTTAATTGAGGATCCAGCACATAGGAGGTCTCTTCCTTCCTGTTGATTTGGTCACACTCTGGTGTGATGGAGAACAGAGCTTAGCTCAGTCTTTCCTGTACATTCTCTTCCATCTTTCTCCCTGCCCCATGAAAAAGCTGCTTTGGGCAACACAGAGCAGAACTTGCGGTTCCTCAACACTGCAGGCAGTAAAAGGGGCGGGATATGAAGGGATGGGGCTCTGATGAGAGTGATTGCTCTGGGGTGTAGGGGCAGCCAACTCATCATTTATCTCTCTCTCATTTTGTAAAAGCTCAGTTGTGTGTGGGTGGGGCATTTTCATCATGTTTTTTTCACAGTCACCTTGAAAATGAAATGCAGGGGTTTTAGATTTCGCATTACTTTTAACTTCCTCTTCCTGGGCCCATCACTTCCTCCAGGCCTGCAGGAGTGGTTCCACCACAGCCTCAGCTAGTTTAACCCTACATCCTCAGTGCTTTTAGACCCGTTTCCCACTTTTTCCACATGACAGACATGAACACCATACAGCACCAGCTCTGTCACATCTCTGTCCAGCCTTGCTCTGGCCCTTCTCTAGGCTACTGGGAAGGGATTAAAAGGTTGAAAAACAGACAAGAGGCTTGAAGAGTCCACTTCGGTTCCAGCAGCACAGTGTCACAGTGTTGGAGCACGCCATACTGGTGTGTGTGCAACTGTGCTAATAGGGGGGATTAACACAAGGAACAGCCTCCCACAGCACAGAAAATTAATGTGTGTTGGGAAAGCAGAATCTGGTAATTGGATGCCAGCATTTATTTATATTATAACAAGGTGAGTGTTCTAACTGCAGAGTCAGGGTGCATAAAGGAGGTGGTTTACACCTACACTCCCTGTGTGTTTTGCCGTAAGACATGCTGGGGCTCAGGAGCAGCTTTTTTGGCGTGCCCTGTCCTATATGAGGGACAGATGTATGAGGACAGGTGGCCTGTAAGGACTCCTTCCAGCCCAAGTTCTGCTGTGACTGGGTGTGAGCCAGCTGTGGCCATGGGTGACACCATGTCCTTGTTGTGCAGATGTGGAAAGCAGTTGTGGGACACAACGTGTCAGTGAAGGTGGAGGCTCAGGGAGATGACTGGGACACAGACCCTGATTTCGTGGTGAGTGTCTGGTGTGGCAACTGTTATACTGGTGGTTCGAAGAGTTCCTGGCCCTGGGCACTTGCTGCTGAGCTGGGCTGGGGCTCAGGGCTTGGCACTGCATGCAGCACCGCTGGCAGGGCAGGATCAACTGAGTTCCATCAGCGCCTGCAGGTATTGCCAGGTGACCTGTCTGAGCCACTTCTGACACCAGGTTTAGTCTCCAGAGCTTCCTACATCATTGCACAGCCTATGGCTGACCACAAGTAATGGCACTTAAGGAGTACAGAATATGCAGTGTTTCTTAAACCTGCTCCCTGGTAACTTCCCTTGTCCTCCCCACAACGTATGTTACAAGACACAGTGAACACTTACATTTTCTCCGTCCCACACTGTTTGTAACTGTACAGGACCCAGGATTTCCCTCATTTATCTTTTTTTCCAGATGGAAAATCCTACTCTATTTAGAGTCAGCTTGTGCAGATGCAGCTCTGTGCCTCTTATAGTCTTGTTTTCTATCTAGACCGACTCTGAGTGAGCTGGTGAGAGAAGAGAAGGGCTCAGCCTGGGGAGCACTCTGCATTCATACAGGGTCATGATTTTCATTTTCCGTTTGGTTCTCTATTACTTTCCTAATTAGCCTCTCCTGTTAGACAAGAGTCCTGTGTTTTTGAGGTTCAGTCTTGCCTAATTATTTCCAGTAAGAAATTCTAGTTTGGGACAGAAAAGCAAATTCCTTTCTCATAGTTTCAAGTTATTAATGTTTTAGGAAAAATCTACACTGTCCGATTCTTTTGCTTACCTAATTTCTTCTATTTGTGGAAGCAGTCAAACTAAGTGTGAACAGAGTAAGACTTCGTATTAATTTTTTTCATCCTCTTTCATATATACATATTTTCAGCTTTACTGTATATTAGGAAAGACTTTATTGATGCTTCACTTCATCGAATGTATGTTCAGACCTTCCACAAAGCTACAGCACAAGGCTGTGATAGCCAGGCCCGAGGGCTGAGGTCTCTGCGGTTTTTCCAGTATTTTCCCGAACAGCGAATTCCGCAGACTCCTGGTGTCATCTCGGCTCTGCGGAGTGGGTCGGAGACCCCGGCCCGGCCCTGCCCTGCACTGTCCTGCAGGGCGTCGGCGGGCGGCGGGGATGGGGTGCCGGGAATTCTGGACTGTGCGTGGTCAGACGGAGCGGCACCGAGCCCCGTGCGGGGCCGGGGCTGACGGCCGCGGTTCGCCCCGCAGAACGACATCTCCGAGCGGGAGCAGCGCTGGGGAGCCAAAACCATCGAGGGCTCCGGCCGCGCCGGGCACATCGAGTGAGTGCGACGGGGGGAACCAGCACCGGGGGTGCGGGGGACCGGCCCGGCGGGAGGGGGAGGACGAGCGGGGCGTTCCGGGCCGCGTCCGGGCTGGCTCGCGGCGGGCCCGGAGAGCTCTCCCGGCGGGGCGGGCGCCGCTCGGGCTCCGGTTGTGCGGCTCCTCGCTGGGTGGGGTCCGCGGGCCGCCCGGGCTGCTGTGGGGGATCAGGGGGAATACCTGCACATGGGGCTGCCCCAGTGCAAAGGCTTCTCGTTCCTTCCCTGCTCCCTCGGGACAGCCCAGCGCGGCCCTGCGGTGTGTCCAGTGCAGCACTCAGAAAAAGGAAGGTGTGGGGTTCCGAGAAAGTCGGGGTGTAGCCCTGAACAGGGCCGCAGGAGGGGGGATGGATGTCCCCCTGAGACCATTACTGTGGTCCCTTGCCAGGCGCCGGGCTGCCCTCTCAGGCACGGTGGCCGCGTGTGTGGCTGGCACCCAGGGGAGCCCAGCGCAGGCACACGGTGGCAGCTGGTCCTGCGTGCGTGTCCTGCTGTGTGCTGGGCTTTGGCTGGTGCAGGGGCACAGGGATGCTCCAGCCAGCTGCATGGCTCTGCAAAATCCCATGCTGACCTGCCCTGTCTCTGTCTCCAGCATCCATGAGCTGAGGAACAAGGTATCAGAGGAACATGAGGTCATCAAGAAGAAGGAGCTGGAGACTGGCCCCAAGGCATCCTATGGCTATGGGGGAAAATTTGGAACAGAGCGAGACCGAATGGATAAGGTAACAGCTGTGGAAGGCTTCCTTGAGCCTCAGTGGAAAAGTGCTTTTCTCATAAAGGAAGGGGCATCCCTGTTTTCTGGCCTGACCCTGAAGGGAGAGAATGGAGAATTTGCATGGCTGCACAGATTCACACATGTCCAGCTAGCCCATAATCTGTATCCAGGATCTGTTTTAATTCATTTGTATAACTCATCTCTGCAACTTCTTTGCAATGCTGCCTTTAGCTGTGAAGGACTTCCTGTGGCTGTTCAAGCCTGCTGCATAACAATTAAATCTGGTGCCTCCCTATTTGTGCTTGTAGAACTAATGTATAGTAATTCCCTTCTCAAATTCTGCATTACAGACCTCATATCTCCCTGAGATAAAGCCTTCGACATCAGATCCTGTCTATGTTTTGTGATGATCATCATCATAATGCTTCTTCCTGCACCTTTCAGCATTTAATTCTTCTTTTTCAGAAGTGAGATGGTTCAATTGCAGTAGAGTTCAGTGGGTGTGGTCACTGTGGGATTGAACAATACCGGGATGGCAGGGTGAGAAACAGACTGTCCTGAAAAATTCCCTGCTCTCCCTGCCAGAGGTGTTGTAGTCAGGAACTGCACACACTCCTCAGGAGAAGGGGCAGAAGCTGAACATTTGCAGCATCCTGGTGCAACTGGACAAAGGCCAAGAAGTTGCTCAACAAAAACATCCTCAGTCTGGTCCGGCAGAGTCTGAGCACAGCTGTTCCATTTTGGCATAGAGTATCTGTGGTTCCTGGCCACAGCACCTCCAGCAGGGAGAGCAGAATCCTGGCCTGGCCTGTGGCCAGGTTTGCTGGCCGTCACTGTCAGATGAAGAAACGGGGAATGGGTGCCAGATCTCTGCCTGGAGTTCTCGGTTGTGTGTGCCTATCTGCACTTTTCTCTTCTTTCCCCTGTGATTATCCACCATGCAACTCCACCAGCACTTGAGAGCAGCTGGTATTTGGCTTTGCTTTGCCCGCACTTTGCTTAGTGAGCTGGCAGTGGGGATGGTTTGTGAGATGATAGCCCTTGAGGCTCCTCCCAGGCCTCAGAGCAGAGCTGTGCTGGCAAAGACCACATGGAGAGCATGGCCACCGTCGGCACAGTCAGCTTGGACCTGTTACCCCGTGGCTACGAGCGTGTCAGCAGCATGTAGAAGCACGTGGATCTCTGTCTGTCCACCATGGATGCTCATGTCATACTGTCTCTCCTCTCAGTGCGCAGTAGGACACGAGTACATTGCTGATGTTGGAAAGCACTCCTCCCAGACAGATGCAGCCCAGGGCTTTGGCGGCAAGTTTGGAGTCCAGCGGGACCGAGCTGACAAGGTGTGTTGGACAGTGCAGCTGAAATACGTGCCTGTGGCCTAGAGCACTGCTGCATGCCAGACTGTGGCTCAATTTTCAAAGCTCGGGGTGTGCAGGGTGTGCCGTGTGCTGTGGTCTCTCTGAAGCACAGCTCACCTGTGTGCGGGCCAGTGGCCGATGACACAGTGTGGGGCACCTGTGGAGATAACTGGTGTGCATTGATGTGGTGGGCCTGTCCCATCCAGGCAGAACACTGTTTGTCCTGGGGGGCTGTGGTGTTTGCCCCTGCACTCTGCAGCACAAGACAGGGAGCTGGTAACAGCCTGGCCCCAGGGGAGGGAGACCGAGATCCATCTTGGCCCTCAGGATGACTGACAGTCCTCCCCTTCTTGTTCCAGTCAGCACTGGGCTTTGAATACAAGGGTGAGGTGGAGAAACACTCGTCCCAGAAAGGCAAGTCCACGAGCACATGTGGCCCCTTGACCCTTTGCCCAGCTTCTCTTCTGTTCCCAGTATCCCGTGCTGTTGGCTGTGGCACAATCTCCTGTCTCTTGTTTCAGATTCCTGTTCCCAGTCCATCACCCTTGTGGCCCCATTCCCCGCTGTCCTGTCACCATCCTCATACTGTACATCCTGCTTGTCTCTGTGCTTTGCTTTGGTGGAAGCCCCATCCTGGCTGAGCAGAGGAGACACCCCCACCTTACAATGTATGGCTGGTGCTCCCTGTCCTCTCAAAGCCCTTCTTAGAACTGCTCCAGAGGAAGCCCAAGCACTGTAGCACTTGAGAAGTGACTGCTGCAAAAGCAACTCTGTAAGGAAAAGGTACAACAATGGGTATGAAAACAAAACCCTACAGAGCATCCAAACTTCTGCAGAATTCTGCAGATAATTCAACAAACAGTGCAAGAATTGAAACTAAGGGTATTTTAAATATTCTGCACCCAAGAGAAGATGAGAGGACATCTCTGAGATGAGATGAGATCTCATCTCTGATGAGAGGGCAGTCTGTTAAGGCAGCTGGTGTGGGGTCAGTAGCTCTGACCCAGGACGCTGTGACCAGTCCAGAGAGATGGTCCCATGGAGGATCGCCTTCCCAGGTCCTGTGCAGAGAAGCTGTCAGCTCTTAGTGATTTTCAGCTCATGGTTCCAGCTCTTGCTCTACAGGGCTGCCTCCAGGCCAGACCAGGGAGAGGGAGAGACGAGAGGCCCGTGTAGGTGTTCCGCACGAGGCAGCTTTATTGGTCTGGCGAAGGAGAGACAGGGACAGGCATCTCTCTGCCCTCGCAGGGGTAGAGGGCTGGCTTTATAGGGATGCAGGGGGTGGGTGTCAGAGGGTACAGGCCAATGGGTTACAAAGGATCTGCATGGGGTCTCCCAGAGGATTCTGGCTCTGTCTTCTCGCCGTAGCTGAAAAGTGGCTCCCTTTCCAGGGAGTCTTGCTGGGAGATTGAGCACTCTCCTTATCTCAGCAGATGTCCCTCCAGGGCAGGGTGGGCATACCCCACAGTCTGTTGCTGTTTGAGGTAAATGCGAGGAATACTGCATTACCAAGGAAAGAATCGAATCAGATTCATTTAAAAGGAAACTCTAAAAGAGAGAAAATGGTTTGAGGCATTCTTGGTTGATCTTAAAATAATGAATCACATGCAGTTGTGCTCCATTAACATATTCTTGTAGACATAGAAATTCATCAGGCTGTGTGAAGCCACAGAAGTTGCTCAGGAAATGGAAATGTCAGAAATAGGGTGTTTGGATTCCTTTTCATAAAAATGTGTCCATACTGGAAGCTCTCGCAGCAAGGTAACAGTCATAAAATCTGTGTTTACTGAAAACAGCTCTCTTAAAGATCCATTTCATAACAGCCCCATAGGTAGATAATAGTTTAGTCACAATAAGTTTAAGAAATTTTGGGACTTACAGGTTAAGTAACTGAGCTTCTATGTAGCAGAAATCCATTCTGGAATACATAATATTCTTATGCATGTTTCTCTAGATCATAGCCTCCATGGATTGGTACAGCTGAAGTTCTTGGAGACAGCTCAACTCAGTCCCATGAAATGCAGACCTGTGAGAATTGTGTCAGGGACCAGGGAGAAGCGACTCCAATTTACTCCTGAAGGGCAGGATTTAGACACCAAGCAGGCAGGTGTCTAAAAGGAGGAGTCTGTACAGCCAGGAGTCAGGATGAAGGCTGAAATGTCTCAGGAATCAGCCAGTAATAACCAGGTGGTCCTTAGAAAACAGCTGAACATGGCTGAAGTCATTAATGGGTCACTAGTTTGGAGATGGAAAAAGGAGAAGCACAAGGCAACCATGATGTGCTCTCACACAATGGCAAACGTGCCAGTGAGAAGAGTGGGAGCATGTCTGCAGAAAGGGGGGTTCAGCCTTGGTGGCAGTCCCCAGGGTCAGGTGCTTCCTTGTGGAAGCTGAGATTCCACTATAGCAAACGTAAGCCCTTTTGCTATTCTTGTACTTCCAAGGCTCAGTGTACTTACAGCATTTTCCCAAGGCTGGCAGACCACAGGCTGAAATCCTGGCTCTGGAGGTGGGTTAGGGAGTGATGCCCCAGCTGTCAATGCCCAAGTCCTGCTTGGCTTTGCCTTCGTGGGTGGCAGATCTCCCACTGTCCTTGGCATGTCCATTTTCTTCCTTTCCTCCCGGCCTGCTGTGTCTCCTGGTGCCCTGACCCACATTTGCCTTGGGCCCCCATTCCTATGGGCTCTTGTCTTTGGTGCTCCCTCTGTCCCCTCCAACCCTTCACTTTCTATGGTGTTTTCCATAATCCCTGCTGCCATCCCTTCTCCCTGGTGGCCCTTCCCAGTGCTGCTCCCCATCCTCTCCTCACCAGCCCCATGCTGGGGGCAGCATTTGACTCCATACACCACTTCAGATTACTCCAAGGGCTTTGGTGGCCGTTATGGAGTGGAGAGGGATAAGGTGGACAAAGCAGCTGTGGGATTTGACTACAAGAGCCAGGCAGAGAAGCATGACTCTCAGAAAGGTGAGCCACAGCAGCCAGGTGAGCTGGGGAAGCTGGGTGAGGTGGGAGATCTGGGGGAGCAGAGGAAACTGAGGGAGCTGGATGAGCTGGAGGGGCTGGGGTTGCTGGAGGAGGTGGGGGAGGTGGGGGAGCCAGCTGAGGGCAGGGAGCAGGGCTGGAGCTGGGGACTGCCCACTGGGACTATGGGGCACTGTGCAGGGCTTTTGCAGTCTGCTGCAAGAATGGTGGAAGAGCTACAGGGAGCTGTTGGGAATGGGTCAGGTGAGGAAAGCCATTGCACAGTGCATGGCTTCTGGAAAGAGTTCAGGCTAAAGGAAGAGGAGCAGAAGAGTTCTGTGGGCATAGGGATCTCTTGGACAGCATATCACCAAAGGAAGGGTGAAGGGGAAGCCCAGGCAGGTGCTAATGGCAGCAGACCTATCCCAGGGAGGAGGGAGGGCTGTTGCTGCAGCACCAGTGGGGAAATCTGGCCTTGTTCCATGTCTGAGTCCTGGGCACGGAAAATCTGTGAGAAAAGCCTGAACTCACACTGCTGCCACTTGTCTCCTTCCCTCCCTTGTCTGTTCTCTTCCATGCTCTGATCTGGATCCCTGTGGCTGAAGACTATTCTGTGGGCTTTGGTGGGAAGTTTGGGGTCCAGAGGGATCGTCAGGACAAGAATGCCCTTGGCTGGGACCATCAGGAAGAAGTGCAACCCCATGCATCCCAAAGAGGTCAGGCAATGTTGCCAGAGGTGGTAGCAGTTTCCTTGGAGCACACATAGACCTGGAGCTTGTGGTTCATAGTAAGAGATCCAGCTGCAGAATGTGTCCAGCACGTTGCAGAGCAGCTGAGACCCAGTGAACCCCAAAGCACAAGGGCAGAGTAGGTGTGTGCTTGGATCAGTGGGGGACATGGAATGTGAGTCCCTGAATCAGGACTCCCAGACTCTGCTGTGCATTCTCTGTGAGGGACATTCCTAACCATAAGCTCACTGTAAAGGTGAGCACAGAGGAGTGAGGCAGAACAGATCCCAGGAATGCCTTGGGTACAGCACATTTGACTTCACTGAACAAGGCCACGCTCCACTCAGGTGGGGTGACTGGCCTCTCACCCCGGTGCCTTGGATTCAGGTTTGGCAGCTACAGCCATGCACACCTGTGCCCTCAGCTGAAACAAGGGAGGGATCAGTCCTAAAAGCTACTGTCCAGAGCACTTAGCTTTATCCATATCTCATCACATACGGAACTAACTAGAGATAACACATGCAAACTCATTTTACTGCTCACAGCATACTGAAGTCAGAGGTACACACAAAATAAAAAATACTACAAAATAACATTTTTTCCATACAGACTATGCCAAGGGATTTGGAGGCCGTTATGGGGTCCAGAAGGATAGAGTGGATAAGGTGAGACTGCTGCAGCCTGCAAGTGCTTCCTCCTAATCACTGCTTTTTGCCTAGCTGAATAAAAAGAGATTCTCCAGGTGGAGGTGAGATCCCAGTGCTCAGTAAACAGCTATGGCAAGAAGGAACTGGCTGAGTGCAAAATGCCAGAGGGTGCAGAGGGATGCAGCCTGGGGAGATTGTAATGCAGGGAATTCCTCATGGCACTGTCTGTAACTCCTCACTTTTCTGCTGTTTGTTACCTTCTGCAGGTTTTCACTCCTATCAAGGAGTGCCTCATGGTCTGTTTAGGTGCTAAATCTTCCTGCACACCTTGACAAACCCCATCAAGAATGGGATTGGCATAGATCAATCTGACGTGCATGAGAAGAGGTCACCCAGTTAGCTGGTTCAGGTTTTCAGTTTGGGCTCGTCTGCAGTCACATCTCAGACTGAAGCACTGGGATTAATTCTGTGCTTGGAAGGCTGCCCTGAAGGCTCGGTCAGCAAAAGGAGTCCTGCCAGTGGGTGATGATCTGCATGGGTGTGGATAGCCTAAAAGATGCGAATCCTGGAGCTTTGGGGTATTTGCAAGAGGCAGTAAGGGTGCCTTCCCTGAAACCTGCTTTCCCTGCTGTGGGGCACAATGCTGTGCCTGGTACAGCACCAACGCTGCTGTCCTCGGGAGCTCGGGGAAGCAGGAGAGGATATAAACACACTGGAGCAACCCACATGGTCCTGTCCATGCTGCGTGTGTAGGCTGGGCCAGCAGCAGAGAGGGAATGTTGTCCTGCCCTCAGAAGAGATTAGCACTATCTGTGAATTTAACAACAGCAAATGGAGGGGCATTGACAAAAGTCACATCTTGTCTGTGGTCAAAAACAACATGCAAAAGCAGATGACGACTTGGTAGAAGGGCGCTGTGGGTCCTTTGGGAAGCAGGGTGCAGAGGAGATAAGCAGTTCTTGTTTGTATCAAAGTGAACATGAATTTGTGTGTTTTGAGAATACTGAAGCATAAACAAACATAGTAAAAATAAGGATATTTGGGCAAGTAACTAAGTGTCTGATTGCCTGGTCCTTAGGCGCTGCAGAAGTTCTGAATTCACTGCACCAGAGGAGAGCATAACAGACCCTCAGGCAGCCTGAACTCCCCTTTGATAAAGTTCTGGACTCTCAGTGTCAGACTGAGTCTCACACAAATGCTGTCATATACACAGCATGTCCAGGCCCCTGCTGTGACCTGTGGACACCTGGTTCTGAGCCTGCAGGCTGGTTTGCCTGCTCAGGGGTGTTTTCTGCAGGGACAGCAGAGCTGCTGACAGGGATCCGTGGCGGCGGCAGTGGCAGTCGGGCACCAGCTTGTTGTGACACCTGCAGGCAGCACCTGGTGTAAAGTGTCAGGCTGAAAAGTGGGTCCTACCTGCTGGTTCCTTTCTGCATTAAGTAGTTTTCTCATGAAAGCAGATAAACCCTTAAGCCCTCTCTATCTCACTTTGATTTTCCTGCAACCTCCCCACCAATACTATTCCCAGTTCAGCATCTCTCCACACCTCCTGAAGCCAGTGACGCCGCAGGTATCTGTATCTGTATCTGTATGCCACAGATGCTGGTTTCCAGCCTGTGCCACTGCACACACATGGCAGGTGAGGCAGCTGTGCATGCAGCAGAGAAGTGCTTTCAGGCTTTGTGCCACTGGGAGTGCAGGGATGGATGAATAGTGTCCCTGGGCCTGGGGAAGAGGCAGATGGCCAGGCATCCTGCCAGGCACCCCCTCAGCTCCTTGCCATGGTACAGGGAGTGCTCCCAGCCCTGCTGTCCTGTGCCACTGCTCAGCCTCCCTTGCTGGGCTCCACAGCACTTTTCCAGCTCTCAGTGCCACCTCTCGGGCAGGGACACCTGTGTCCTTGGCTAGGGGGGCAACCGGCACGTCCCCAGGGTAGGGAGGTGTCAGAAGAGGGGACTGCAGCCAACAGCCTCCCCTGGGCCAGGGCAGGTGTACAGGTGAGGACAAACACACCTGGGAACAAAGCTTGCCATCACCAGTACCCAAATCTAGCACTGGCACTGCCCAACAAACTGAACAATTCTTTCCCTTCCTCTTGCAGAGTGCTGCTGGCTTTGATGAGATGGCAGCTCCCACCTCCTCCTATGAGAAAACAAGACCCCTGGAGGCAGGTGAGACCTGAGTTCCAGCCTTGGGCTTAGGAAACTATGGGCTTCACAGTCCCTCTGTGGCAGCATGCTGGCAGGTGTGTGCAGTGGTGGGATGGGGGTTTAACCTGTGCTGGAGGGCAGGAGAAAGTGGCTGAACTGCAAGATTCTCTGGAAGAGGCAGAGGTCTGGGTTTCTCCTGGATGCTTGGGGTGGTGGAAGGAAGACATAGGGCTGGGTCAATCAGTTGTCTCCTCACAGGAGCTTCCAGTGGCACCAGCAGCCTGCGGTCACGGTTTGAGCACATGGCCAAGTTGGCAGAGGAGGAGAGCAGAAGGCAGGCAGAGGAGGAGCGGGTGAGGCGGCAGGCCCGGGAGCACCCAGTGGCTCAGCAGCAGGTGAGCCAGGGCCATCTTGCCGTGTCCTCCAAGACTCCTGACACAGACTTTTCCTCAGAGCCAGGCAGCTCCATGTCCTTCTATCTGGTGTCTTGAGGGTAACCTCATGCCTAAACTGCTTCCCTGCACCTGCCAAGAATGGCCACTGAACTTCACAGTTGTCACTGGACTTTCCTTTTCAGCACACCAAACACTCATATAAGGACATACCTGCGCCCAACCATGGCACCTGTGCTCTGGACTCAGCTCCTTTTGCCTCTGGTGCCTGGCAAACAATGTGGTTACTCCTCCCCAGCACTGCTATCCCAGCAGTCTGTATGTGGGATGCATTCCAGCAAACTGGAGATGGCACCCAGCCCCTATGTTTACTTGCCTTCCTACCTGGTGCTCCTCCTGCACTCAGAGACCAGAGGGGTGTTGACAGTGAAGCTGTCCTGTTCCCCCCAACATGCTCCTCTTTGGGGCTGCCCCTCTGTTGTCACCAGCCTATGAGTGCCCAGGCCCAGAGCAGGTTTGTAGGTGGAGGAAAATGTTCTGAGTTGCTCTGTTGGGAATGTGAAGAGCCATTGTTCTGGACTTGTTCAAAGGGACTGAGCACAGTCTGATGGCTTTTCTCCAGCAGGAAATCCCACCGAGAGAGAAGGAACCTACCGGGGCAGCCTCTCCAGCCATGCCAGCAAGGGTCCCCAGGAGCACTGCTGGGGACCAGCCTGTGTCACCAGGAGAACAGGTGCCAAGGCAGCCTGGGAGAGCTGGGAAGGGGAGCAGGCGGAGGGGATTTCACCTGAGAGGGGCTGTGCTTTGTGGGCAGCCCTGCAGGAAGATGTGGAGCACAGCCCCAGCGTGTGAGAGGAAGGATAAGGGGGAGCATTGGGATGGGGATGAGACTTGGCTGCACAGCACCTGACCCCCTGGGACAAGCTCTGGGAGTGGGTCAGTGCAGTGGCAGTACCATGGGCAGTAGTGAAGTATGAACAAACACATGAGCCCTGAGGGTCTCCAGAGCAATCCCAGGTGCTGCATGGCCCGAGTAGCTCAGCTGTTTCCCTGGTGTGCAGGGGATGATGCTGTGTGATGATGTGTGCTGGGATGATGTGCCCTGGCAGCAGTAAAGGGGCTGCCTTGTGTCAGGTGCTGGCAGTCGGGGAAGAGCTGCCTGTGGTGGGTGCTTTTCAGGTGACTTTCCTGTCACTTTCTCACCTCATGGCAGGAGGCCAAAAGGGAGGATGAAGAAGTACCACCCACTCTGCCACCAAGGCCAGCAGATCTGAATGCTGAGCTGTGCAAGGTCCCCAGCCAAGGTCAGCCCACCTACAGTATAAGTTCGGATGTTGGTGGAGATTATGAGGAGCTGCCAGAGCCCTCTGACTACTGTGACAGTACCAGTGGAGTTGCTGACTATGAGGAGCTGCCAGCCCCACTGGGAAAGCCAGATGCCACCTATGACTTTGGAGGAGATGAAGGTGAAGACTATGAGGTGATCCTTCCTCAGGAGCCCAGAGAGACCCAGCCGCACGTGGGTGAGTACTGATGGAAGAGCCCATGTCTTGGGGAGTTTGTACCTGTCCACTTACCTCACTGAATGTATGGGACAAAGTCCAGAGGGAATTTTTATCCTGAAGTCTACTGTGATCAGGATAGCAGCTCCAGCAGTCTACTGTGATCAGGATAGCAGTCTCCTGGTGGAGACTTGGTTGTGTCCCACTCCCCTGTCCAGCTCTAAGGTGCAGTTGAGCTGCATGGGATGCTGGACCAGACAGCAGGAATCTGTTGGATCGGGGTCTGGGCAGGAGGCTGCCACAGGCTCAGGAGAAGCTGGATGTGGACCAACGCTCTTGCTGCAGTTTCCTGGCAAGCGGCTGCCAGTGCTGCACCAGAGCCTGAGGGTGCCTCTGGTTCAGCCCATTCCTCACGTGGCTGGTGTTCTGGTGGAGTCTCCTGGTGTGAGGAGTACAGGTAGCCTTTGTCTAAGCACAGGAGCAAACTGCATGGGCTGCTGTCAGTGCTTCTGTTGCAGCTTTGCTGGTACTGGAGATGGCAAGTGAAGAGGTTGGAGTTATTCCCCACCTTTTTCTTGGGAGAGGAGCATGAAAGATCAGGACCCAACTGTCTCATTGAAGAAGGGGAGGGAAGTCACACCTTGCTTTGGGGATGTCGTGCACCTCTCCTTGTTGACAGGGTTTGGATGTGCTTCCCCAAAGCTGGGCTAGAGGGTGGCACTGACCAGTACTGTGTGGTTGCTTCAGCCTCTGTCTCATTTGTCCATCCTGTGTTCTGCAGGGAGCATGGACAGTGCTTATGAGGGGCAGAATCCTGGGATCTGCGCGGTGGCTCTCTATGATTACCAAGGAGGTGGGTCTGCCATCACAGCTTAGGGGAAGGCGCTGTGCCCCGGCAGGGCTGTGCCCTGGGGACGTAGGGATTCACTGCATCAGCAGAGGGGGAAAGATTGTGACTTGGTGGTTTAAATTTCTTCCTCCTGGGAAGCAGAATGCGACCTGGCTTGGGAACTGTCATGGTTTAGGAATGGTATTCTCCAGTTTAGTACTCTCAGTAAAAAAAAACCCTCTCTAATTGGAGGCAAAAAAAGGCAAAGATCACAGGTTGAGACAAGAACAATTTAACTGGAAACAGCAATAAGAAAGTGAACAGTAACAGCAACAATATCAATAACAAAAAGTATAAGAAAAGAAATTATTCACATGGAAAAATACCCAATAATAGACAATGTTGGATGCCTCCCTCCACCACATTTTCTCAACCAGAAGGAACCCCGTCTTCCTCAGAATCGAGAGTCCCTTTCCCCCACCCCTGGCAATGACATGAGGGGGTATAGAATAATCTCCGTGTCTTGGCCATGGCCCCTCCCAGCAACTGCAAAAAATTAGCTTTGTCATGGCCCAAACTCGGACAGAACAGAGAAACTTCATCTTTCACCTGTGATGTCTTGTTCTTTCTCTACTTTATCTGTGCTGTTGGATGGGGTTGGGTGAGGTAAACTCTTGGGGGTTATCAGAGCACTTGTTCTGTCTTCTCCTGCCTGGGGGACGGTGGGAGGAGGAATGTGAACCAGCTCTCTCTGAGGTTCTCTTTGCATTATCACTGTCTTTTCTTGACAATTTTTGCAGATGGAGATGATGAGATTTCTTTTGATCCTGATGACACAATCACGCACATTGAGATGGTGGATGAAGGCTGGTGGCGGGGACAGTGTCATGGCAGAGTTGGCCTCTTCCCAGCAAATTATGTGAAGCTTCTGCAATGAAATGAGCACAGTGCAAGCTGCTTCCTTCCAAACTTTTGCCTCTGTCGTGCTTTGATACTGGCCAAATGCCAGGCACCCACAAAAGTCACTCACTCACCCTCCCCTTGAACAGCCTGGTAGAGGAGAGAAAAATTTAATGAAAGGTTCATGAGTTGAGATAAGGACTGGGAGAAAACACTCCAAGGGCAAAACACGCTCAACCTAGAGGTACAAAGTGAATTTATTACTAGCAGAGTCAGAGGAGGATAATAAGAAGTAAAATACGCCCTTAAAAACACCTTTTTTCCCCCCCCCAGCCCCTCCCTCCTTCCCACCAACTGTGCAGGGAGACTGGACGTGGAGGTTTGGTCATTTCGTCACCTGAGATCTGCTGCTGCTGCTCAGGGAGAGGAGTCCTTCCCCTGTGAGACCATGGGTTTCCTCCCAGGGAAGACAGTTCTTTGTGAACTCCCCCAGCGTGGGTCCAATCTCACGAGCAGCAGTCCTCCCAAAACTGCCGCAACATGAGCCCCTCCCACAGGCAAAGCAGTCCTCCCAAAACTGCTGCGGCGTGGGTCACTCTTCCACGGGGTGCAGTCCTCCAAGGCCAGGCTGCTCCAGCCTGGGAGCAGGGCCCTCGCTCTGCACTGGGTCTCCCACTGGATCACAGCCTCCTGCAGGAATCCACCCGCTCCGGCGTGGGCACCTCCCCCAGGGGCTGTGGGTGGATCTCTGCATCCCCCAGGGATCCCCAGGGGCTGCGGGTGGATCTCTGCATCCCCCGTGGATCCCCAGGGCTGCGGGTGGATCTCTGCAGGGAGACACCAGGGTCAGTGGAGAAGGAGGGGCAGGAGGTGCTCCAGGAGCCAGAGCCGAGATTCCTCTGCAGGCCATGGTGATTGCCATGGTGATGGCAGCTGTGCCCCTGCAGCCCCCGGGGATCCACGGGGGATGCAGAGATCCACCCGTCCACGTCCAGTCTCCCTGCACAGTTGGTGGGAAGAAGGGAGGGGCTGGGGGGGAAAAAAGGTGTTTTTAAGGGCGTATTTTACTTCTTATTATCCTTCTCTGACTCTGCTAGTAATAAATTCACTTTGTACCTCTAGGTTGAGCGTGTTTTGCCCTTGGAGTGTTTTCTTCTGGTCCTTATCTCAACTCATGAACCCTTCACTAAATTTTTTCTCTCTCCTCTGCCCAACTGTGGCAGGGGAGAGCAAGTGAGCAGCTGTCGTGGGTGCCTGGCATTTGGCCGGTGTCAAACCATGACAGCCTCTCTCCACTTCAGCCTTTTCCATGTTATCAGCTTCATTTGGCTCAGCTTGGTGTATCCACATTGAGAGAAATATCAAGGAGCAAACTGGCAGTGTCAGAGGGAATGTTTTGTCTTATGCCCAAGAGGATTTTGATTCTCATCCACTTCCAGGTGGGAAAGGTGGGATGGTTTAAGAGCATATGAGTGCAATATAAGGTGTCTTGACTCTTCTATCTAGGCTGCCCCACCTGGCAGCCAGCAAGCCTGCAGGAGTGTGTCCTATTCCCAGTGGGGCAATTCCCAGAGCAGAAATACCAAATCTAGTTCAGGCAAGGCAGAAGAGACGTGAGCTATGTCTTTCAGTTGCTGTGGCCCTGGATCTCATCCTAGTCAGGGGTCAGGGAAAAGAGCACTGGGAAAGCCAAATTTGCCTTTGTTCCAAGGAAGGGTTTCCACTTTCAGGATGAGCCATGTTTGCAGCATAGAGCAGAGAAACGTGAGTGTGGTCTGTGTGCTCCTTTTGGGCACAGGTGTGTCTGTCCCAGGAGGCTGTGCCCTCTCTCACAGCTTCTGCTCTGGCCTGGCTCAAATTGTGTCACGGTGATTCTGTGACAGCTTGTGTCCCCTGTGCCTACTGGAGGCTCCTGAAAAGGCCCCCTGACTCTTCATCACAGATGTGGGGAGAAGGCTGGGCAGGTGGGAAGCAGGACAGTAGGAAATATTTTATCATTAATGTTTAAAACAGTTTTCAGAAACGCAAAGCAAATCCCTCCCTCAAGCCAGTACATCTTAGGCGGATGCTCAGCTGTGGGAGTTGTTGCTCTGTGGGATGCAGGTACCATCACAGCAGGAATAAACCAGGAACAGCTGAGTAGAACAGTACCTGAAGGGCTGTGGGAACACTTGAGGGGCTGTGGAAGCACACCCCAGTCACTGCCACTGCCAGTAGTAGGTGCACAGGGTCCCACTGTGACACTAAAGCTTTAGAGTTCAGTGTGGTTCACAGCTGAGTTTTGGACCACGCAGCAGTTGACCAAGCCTGTACTACCTGGGCAGGAGTGTGGCATTCCTGCTCAGTGTTTGATTCTGGGAAAACCCACAGGCTGTGTCTGTTACAGGAAAGGTGCATTGGGATTCAAGTTAAAAATTATCAATTTTAATGTAAGTTTTCCAGAGGTTTCTTGTTTGGGTTTCTGTTTGGTTGGCTTTGGGAGTTTTGTTTGGTTGGAGTGCTTTGATTTTTTTGTTTCTCTGAGGTAACTTCCCCAGTCCTTTTTTTGTTGTGCAGTTCCTGCTGTGTTTCCTGCTGTTGCTTTCCAGGGGCTCTTCAGAAAGGGGTTTATTGGGCAGACTCTGATGTGTCCAGTGACACTGGACTGAGGGTGGTTCAAGGACTTTTTAGAATCCAGAAGGGCGTATAGGAAGGAGGACTGAGGGGCTTGCAGCCTGTCTGGGTAGGAGGAACAGCCCAACCCAACAGGTGGGTTACAGAAACATTTCTTTCCCTGAAGAATAAAATCAGTATGTGTTGTGCATTAAGAAATGGCAAACTGCTCCTAACAAGGCCATGTGCCTCCTAGTCCCAGTTCTGACTCTCCAGTGGGTTTCTTTGGGAACAGATTGGATATTGCTGGGTATCTCTTGGTAACTGAGCTACAGATGAGCATGTTTGGGTCCAGCTGACGTCCAGCCGACGTAGGTTGTGTGGCTGCAGGTGTGACCTGCCTGTGTCATCTCCCTTGCCCCAGTGAGTCCCTGCTCCTGGCTCTGCCACAGTGTTGAACACTGCTGTTCCTCATGTACGCACCTGCAGATTTGGCCATTACCCACCCAGTCATTTGAGCTTGGACCCAGCTGCAGACGCCCTGCTGGAAAAGGTGACTGAGGCAGCGGCAGTAGCCCCACGTGCCCAGCCAGTCCTCAGCTGCTGTCAACCAGAGCCACACCACACACAACAGCTGCACAGGTAGATTTTTCTGTCCATAAAGCAAAGCATTTCTGATGAGCAGTTCAGTGCCACCAGCTCACAGCTCAGTGCTGAGACCTCCCTGTCTGACTGCAGCACTGAGGCCATGGGTGGCCTGTGCAAGCGGCTGTGCTTATGTACAAAGTGCTGCAGAGTCACCCTGGCAGCCTGGGGAAACCCAGCAGACATCAGATTCAAAGCCAAGGCATGTGGGGAAGGTGGATGGTGTGACAGCCCCTCTGTTCAGGCCAGGTTATGCAGTACAAGGCACTGCCCTTGTTCTGCACAGGGCTTGACTCAAGACCTGGGGCAGCCCTAAGGCAGAGCTCGTGGCCGTGCTCCGGGCCAGCACATGTCTGGCATCACATGAATTTGCCTTTTGCAGAGTTCCCTGGCAGTAGCACAGCTACAGCAGGTCCTGTGTTGAGCTCAGCACACGGCATCTGGAAAATAAAGACAGATCCTGGACCTGTAGCCTTGTTCCTGACTTTATTTTTCCATTCTGCCATCAGTGATACGCTGAGGGTGAGACGAGTGATGGCAGTGTGCCATGTGCTTGGGCTGGGAGACCCAAGATCACTGTGCTGTCACAGATGTCCCATGGATGGACACTGCAGTGCCAGCGCCGTGTCGGCAGCCTGTCACAGCCCTGGCATTGCTCAGGCGTTGTTGCCTGGGGAGCTTGGTGTGCCACTCACCCGCACAACCTTCCGCAGGGCCTCCCATACCTCCTGGTTGCGAAGGCTGTAGATAAGGGGGTTGAGCATGGGGCTGATGATGCAGTACAACACAGAGACCAGGGTGTCAGCTGCTGGTGAATAGCCCGAGCTGGGCCGGTTGTAGTTCAGGTTGGCCGCCACGAAGTACAGGATGACCACAAGCAGGTGGGCAGAGCACGTGGAGAAGGCCTTGCGCCGGCTGGTGGCCAGTGGCATCCCGAGGACAGTGGCCAGGATGCAAAGGTAGGAGATTACGACAAGCAGGAAGGGACTGAGTCCCACAAAGATGCTGGAGACATGGAGGGCCAGCTCATTGGGGCGGGTGTTACTGCAGGCAGCCCCCAGCAGTGGCGGCACATCACAGAAGATGTGCTGGAGCTGGGCAGTCCCGCAGAATGAGAGCTGGGCTGCCAGGAGGGTGTGCACAGCTGAGTCCAGCAGCCCCCAGAGCCAGCAGCCGGCGGCAGCCGTTGCACAGGTGCTGCGGCTCACGGCCTGGGCGTAGTGCAGGGGCTGGCACACGGCTGCGTAGCGGTCATAGGCCATGACAGCCAACAGCGCGCACTCGGCCCCCGCGCACCACATCAGGAAGAACGTCTGCGTCAGGCACCCGCGGTAGGAGATGGTCGCCTGTTGGCGCAGAGTGTTTGCCAGGATCTTGGGCACCGTCACTGATGAGTAGCAAAGGTCTAGGCAGGACAGGTGACTGAGGAAGAAGTACATGGGGTTGTGGAGATGGGGGTCCAGGGACACGAGGGAGAATGTTGCGGAGTTGCCCAGCAGCGTGGCCAGGTAAATGGCCAGGAAAAGAGCAAAGAGGAAGGGCTGTCCGTGGGAAAAGCGCAGGAGCACAAACTCCGTCACCTGTGTGTGGTTCATGCCTTCCATGGGGCAAGCTGGGTCAGTCTTTGGCCAGAACTGAGCACAGAGGAGGAGGGGGGGACTGTGAGCCAGGGGACTAGACCACAGACCCCCATGAGGCCCGGAGTTCACTGGTGGTATGGCTCTGATCCCATGTCCCTAGTGGTTGAAAGTTTCCCATGTCCAGATTTCACAGACACTGGGATTTTGGAGTCCAAAGAGCTGCCATCCGGTGTTGGGTACCTGACTAGAGAAGAAGCACACAGAAAAACCCAAGAGCAGGAGGCATCCACCCACACCTCTTGAAGTTCCTTGCCAACCCAGCCCCTGGTCCTGATGACTATTCCAAGCATGTGTCTCTCCCCCTCCTGGATGTATTTATGGTGACTAAATGCTCCCCTGCCCCTGGACAGGTCACAGCATTCCCTAGATGCCACAGCCACTAAGCCTGCTCTTCCCCAGCCCCGGGCTGGGGATATGGCATCACCCTGCACCAGTTAAAAGGATGCTTTTTCTTTATCCTGTTTCCTGCTCTGTGATAACCAACACTCACAAAACAGGGGTTCCACTTACAAAAGTACAGGTTCCAGCAAAGGGCAACTCACCACATGGGGTTTGTTGAGCCACAGGAAAATTTAAGCTATCAGGCATCTCCTGGCCTGGACCTCCCAACCTTTTTTCCATCACCCTATTTCAGTTTTCACGCTGACACAAGGGTTTTGCTCACAGGCACATGGAGCTGTGATCACCGTTTCCAAGAGGTGGAGGAGGCACGAGGAAGCATTTAAGGTTCGGAACCTCGGCCAAAGGCTGGTGAAGGTGACATGTGCTGGGCGCTTATGGCCAGGGCTGCTGCTGCCCACCCTGCCCATGCCATGGACTCCACAGGTGGGGCCATGTGGTGCTTCAGTGGGAAAATACAGTGGGCAAAGAAGAAGAAAAAGAAGAAAGAAAATAGAAAGCATCCCATTCCTCTTTATAGGCATACTTTTTGCAACAGAAGTCAATTGTCACGTCTCTTCAGGAGATTAAATAACCTGATTAAATTTCAGGTTGGTTCCCTTGCTTTAGACCCATTAATCTGGTTTTAATTTCTCTGCCTGAAGCCTGTATCTGTGCATCAGTCATGTGTTTATAACATTAAGTGCTGGAGAATTCACTGCTTCTGTTGGGAGTTTGTTTCTTACAGTTGCTTACCACAGGAAACCGTCAAAGCACTGTTAAAATTGTGGGCTTTTTCCTACTGGATTTGCTCCAGTCAGTTCTGTCTCATTCATAACTTTGAGGTCCTCCAGCTGAAGACCATCCTGTTCTGAGGGTATTTTCTCCCTGTGCACTGGGAGCAATACCAGGGTTTGCTAAGCAGAAGCAGAATTAAGTTCTGATTCCTTTCTCTTTCACTTGCTAATTTTTCAACATTTTTTTAAAAATTTAACTTTGAGAGGAAAATGTTCAGTCAGCAGATGAGTTCTTCCTTGCCTGGCACAGTGACATCCTAACTTGTCACTCCATCCAGGATGTGCCAGGCTGGGAAACCTCTGCCTGGGCAAGCTCTCAAGCTGTTGCCCGGTCAACATATTCTTTAATTACTAATTCTGCACACATCGGGTATTTTTAGATTACTAATTCTGCACACATTGGAGAGGGACACAAGGACTGTATCATCCCATGGTCTGGAAATCTCAGACCATTGCTTTTCCTCCAGCTCCAGCTTGAGCCAACAGTGTTTCGATGAAGGAGTAGCCCAACATGCCTGTCCCAGTGCTGCAGTAGGGAGCGGGTCCTGGGGGGGTGAAAGCTGGGGGAGCCCATGGTGCAGTTTCCTGGGAATCGCCTCCTGCCTCCCACTGTCCCTGCTGCAGTGCTGCGGTGCGCACGTGCACCTGTGTGCACTGGAAATTCAGGCTGTGTGAGCTGTCACAGCACTCAGGCAGCTGCTTTGTGAGGGCATAGCAATCCCTGTTGTGTGGGGTGAGAGGGGAAGGCTCTGTCCAGGACTTGCCTGGATGCTACTCCTGCTGACCTGTTCGTCAGAGGTAGGGGGCTGCTGACAGGTGAACCTGTCACTGGCAAAGGTGGGGATCTTCCTGTTGCATAGGGGACTTCAGGGACCAGAGTAATAAAAATGTGAATAAATTCAATAGTAGGAGGTTGGGCATATAAAGGTTAGTCACCTGTTCATGCTCCAAACTGGGGCTCAACACCTGGAAAAAGAGCAGGTGAGCAAGAGGTGTGTAAGTCCATCACACCAGGAAATGAACCTTGAGCCCTGCATGGACCATGGGTGCACAGCAGTGACCCTGTGTCTCACAGAATGCAGGAAATGGTTAATGTCACTGCAGGAGGGGCAGCAAGGGCTGGAGAGCTCAGCTGGTGCCCTCCCCATGCTGACAAATCCAGGCTGGATTGGACATGGAACTCCAGGGCTGCGGAGCAGCCACAAGAATGTGCAGAGGAATGACACTGACGTTCACCCTGGAGTGATGTGGCAGTCAGCAAACACAGCCACAGTTCAGAGATGCCAGATTTAATCCATTTGTCTTCAGACATTCTGCGCACCAAGGAATAGGAAGATGTGGGAGGAGAACCTCCCTGTCTCCCTTGGACTGCACAGGAATGAGCCTGGAAAGAGCCTCCACCTGGCTCGACCCTTTTCCTCCCTCTCTCACTTGCACTGAAGGCGATTTCTCATGGTAACTCCTGACCGACCAGGTGTTACCCTGTGCAGGTACCAGCACAGGTACACACACTCTGCCCAGACAGGCTGGATGGGGAGCAAAGAGGGAACACAGCCGCCACCAGTGCCAGTCAGGTTGCTCTCCTTCCCTCGTGAGATGGGAGGGACCCTTGTGATGGTGACATATGAGCCGGAGACCCAGCCCTGCTCTGGTGCCCTCCCTGAAGCAGGGGACCTTCTGCATAACTCCAGCGTTTTGGGGACCATTCTGTCACCCTTCCTCGTGCAGGAGCACATATGTGCTCTGTACCTGCCAGGGAAGCTGCTCCTGCAAGAGAATGCAGTTCTCCTCACCAAGCCACTGCATCCATACTCAGGTGAGGAGAGCAGGTAGCCTGGAGCATACAGCACTGGGAGGTGGGGTCCTGAGCCTTGGGCACAGCCAAAGCCCAGTGTGAGGGTATGGCTGAACTGAGGGAGCAGATAACAACACGGGATTCATTTCTCTTGGGAAGGACTGGATGCCTCTATTGGAGGCAGCAGCAGCAGCCACAGCCTGCCCAGACCACCCAGGAGCCCTGGGGGCCAGCACCAGGTTCCCCCCAAGCAGTGCATGACAGGGACCTAGCGAAGCCCTGCCCTCTCACCCCTCCTCACCTCCACAGCCAAGAGCAGAGACTGGATGGCACCTACTCCTTAGTAAGCTGTCCCCAGGTGCTGTCCTATGTTCCATGTCTCAGCCAAGTCCCAGGTGCTGCCTGGTTTGTCTTACCTGCATGAGGAGAAGCTCACGTGTCCTCGATGCTGTAAGCGCAGCAGAAGCTTTTAACCCTGCAGGGGCCCTGGGGAGAGGCTTTCAGAGGTGGCTCCTGTTCAGTGTCAGGAGCAAGGAGCAAGGAGCAGCACCCTCCAGCCTGCACCAGTGGGGTCTGGGCCCACGGCACCAAGCCCATCTGACACCGGACCCACGCTGACCTCCCATCTTGCTCCAGGCTGTGCCGGGTGCAGACCAGTGCCAGACTCCACTCCAGCCTTGCAGCTCTCGGGCACCTGGGCTGCAGCATCTGGGCATGGGAGGAGGATGCCAGAGGGGCTGGGAACTGCAGTTCCTGGGCCCCAATCCTTCCCACAGCCCCATTTTACCTGTTGCAGGGCTGTGAGGTGCCAGCAGAGATGGAGAGCAGTGATGCTGCCTTTGGCCAGACTGGCAGCACCACAGCTGTAGGGACACAGCATGGTGCCTAAAATCCCCTGTACTCTCACCACCTGTGCTAACCATGCCCACCCAGTCCAGTGCAGAGCTCTCTGGAGGAGATTATGTGGTCCAGAGGCCTGGAAGAGGACTTGGACAGGTGGGACATAGCCCTGTCAGGGGCACTGACCGGACACAGAAGGCACCAAGCAGTGTCCAGTGTGTTTGAAGGGCTCAGCAGTGACATGGTGTCTTGGGGTGACTTTATGATGTGTATCCCATGTTGCTGCCCTATGCCCAGAAATTAATTTTGTGCCTTTCTGTGCCTTTAAACTGAGCCTGAGATGAGAAAAACCCGACCAAAACTTTCAAAGCAGTTTTGCAGTTTGTTTTCATGTTTTCGAGGACACAGAGATAAAACTGGTCTGTTTCTGCAGCGGCGGGAGTGGAAGGTGACAGCTTGCTTTCCAGGCAGTGTTCGGCTTTCTTTTTCTCCAGAGAGAGATGGAGAGCCGAACTTCTGTTTTCCTGGGTCTTTGTTTTTTCCCTTTTTTCTGCTGGATTGCTTCAATATCAGAACACATCAGGAGGACTTTCCACCGAGCACAGAGGGCCTGGGCCTGGGCCAAGTTCCAGCTCTGAGGAGGAGGGAGACCAAAGGGAGGACAAGGTTTTTCTCCACAGTGAGAGATTGTAATATTTAGCATTATTTTTTACCTCTTTCACTTTCCTTCGAGGAAAAAGTGGTGGGGGAGGAGTGGTTTGTAACCTGCCTTCTCTCAGGGGATATATTTCTAAATTTGGCCAAACTGGCACACATGGCTCTGACTCAGGCTGGGTGAACATTGCCTGTTCAGAGCCTGGAGCTATTCCTGGTAGAAGGAGTAAGTTTAGCTGGAGTTCACCATGTAGTGACATGGAAATGTAAAGTGGGAACCCCAGGAAACATGAGGACTGCCACAGGGAGTGAGTCTGGAGGTCGAGACAGCACCGTTTCTGCAGCAGGGAAGCAGTATTGCTTCGCTGCGGTGTCCTTGCAGCTTCTGTTCCTGATGATGGGGCAGTAGGAGATGGTCCAAACATAAGCTCTGGATCTGGAATGTCAAGAGATGAGAGCCCGAGCAGTAATGCCTTTTGGGAAGCAGGGAAAGTGTAGGCTACAACCCTAGAATGGGATGAACACCCTGTGTGGAAATCCAGCACAGATACCAAGGGAGCAGCAGCCTCAGTGAGGGGAAATGCGGGTCAGAGGGTGTCTGGGGCTGAAAAAGATAAGCAGCAGGTGGTAAAAAAAGAGCAGCTGTGACTGTGACCCTGTGTGTGCATGTGGCTGTAACTCTGTGTCCTGTGTGTATATGGAGCAGTCACTCTGGGCTCTGCCTGTTCTCAAGCAGCTCTCAGGCAGGGCAGCTGAGCTGGCAGGGGAGAGGGGGTCACAATAATGGGACTTTTTCACTCGTTTGCTTTGAGTTTACAAAATTGCACCTCTTTCTTGCGGCAATGATGAGCATTTCCTTGTTTCACACAGAAACTCGGTGCCATGGCATTCCAGTACAACCTGGCCTCTCTCCCAAGGTTGTAGGGAAGGCGCATGCTGGCAGCACTTGGAGAAACCTCCTCCCACTCTGATATTTGAAAAGGGACTTTTCCAACACTGAGACCATCAATACTTGGCACAAATATTAAAACATACTGAAATCTCCCAGGATGCCAGAAACTTCAGTTCTGGTAGTCCACATCTTCAGTACAGCCTTTAGGATGAGAAATACCACGGTTTGTGTCCCCCTCTAGTCTCCTGATGGATATCAAACCTGGCCAGTGCTGTCCAGCAGTAAATCAAATCTCCATGAACTTGTGAAATGTTAAGGAAGTTGTTTTTTAAACCAAATACCTCAATTTGGGTGTGCAGCCTTCAGTATTGGGCCCAGATCCTATAAATACTCAACACTTCTGAAAATCAGACTCTTAACTTACCTTCTCCAAGCATGTGTTGTACTTCCCAGATCCAAGTGCACTGTTGTAACACCAGGAACTTCTCCCAGTCCTGTTTCCCTGCTTGTTTTGAGGGATGCTCAAGAATTCTTTCTCCAGCAGAAACCACCCTCTCTTGTATCACAGCTCCCTGCAGCAGCACTGCCAGCTGGTCATGGTTGCCATATGAGCACAAATGCTTCCTTTGAGGATGGGGACAAGAAAATGGTGGACTTTGTCTGGATTTTGCCTGCCACCCCTCCTCCTCCCTCTGTGTCCCACTGTAATGAGCATGGCACTGGTTTTGGGATAATCTCCCTGTAGGGACTGGCAGACAAACGGTTACTTGGTGTCCCCAAAGCCATTCCTCCTGCTGGCAGAATCCACTCAGCACTTCCAGCCCCTGCTCTCAGCATGGGACTCCAGCCCTAGCCTTTTTGGGGGGTCTTCACTGACCTCTCCTGAGACTGTTGGTGCATTTTTGTTTCAGGGAGCACTGGGTGCAGGACCTGGCATTTGTCTTTGTTGAATTTCACCAGTTCCTTCCGGCTCCATTTCCCAGTCTGTCCATGTCCTTCTGGCCCTGCCCTGGAGCTCTGGTCCCCTTGACTTGTGTCAGCCACAACCCTGACAGGAGTACACTCTGTTACCTCTTTCCTACAACTGATGAGATGAGCATGTTCCACAGGACATGGGCCAAGACAGATACTGGTGACACTCCGCTTGTCCCTGCCCCCAGGTAGAGCATGACTTCTTCACACCACCCTCTGGACCTGGTGGCCTGGGCAGGTGCTTTCCCTGACATTGCTGCTGCTCTGACATGTGCCGGCTGAGTGCCCTCCTTGCCCTCATCTCTGCTCACCCTGCTGCTGCCCAGGCAGCTTCTGGGCCTGGGATCCCTGCAGCCACACCTGGCTCCAGAGCTCAGTGGGTTGTTAATAGCCATGACTCTCCCTGCAGCTGCAACAGCTTCTTGCTCAGGTTTTTCACCTCAGTGGTTTTGGCTGTCTCAGATGTAGTTCTGAGGGCACTAAAACTGTCCTGTCCTGCAGATGTCACCCAGTTCCAACAGATTTCATACAACCTAGAGCTTGTGCTTGTGTGTTCTCCTTTTCTTCTCAGGTTGGGTTTCTCCATCCCTGGAAGTGTCCAAGACTAGGCTGGACAGGGCTTAAAGCAGCCTGGTCTAGTGAAAGGTATCCCTGCCCATGGCAGGGGGTGGAACTGGATGAGCTTTAAGGTCTCTTTCAACCCAAATCAATCTGAGAGTCTGTGATTCTAGCACCACTTTTTAAAACTCTCCATGGGCACTCTTCTGTAGGATTTTCTCATAAGCCCCACTGTTGCTGGAACAAGGAAAAGGGGGCTCTGACCACGGTCTGCAGATGCCTTGTGTTACTGGGGAGAGGTGATGGGTACAGACTCTTCTCACAACTGCATGGTGACCAGAGAAGCAACTGGAACAAGCTGGAACAGGAGATGTCCTCACTGGATCTCAGGGAAAAACCCTTTGGGCACTGGATAAAGGCCCTGAGAGGCCCTGGACTCGGACCTTGGGGATACTCAGCACTCACCCGCCCACAGATGAGCATACTCACAGCCAGAGTCACCTCTGCTACCAGGGCCTGCTCAAAGCAGCCCCTGCTCACCGGCACAAGTCTGATGCTGGAATGAAACTCTCACCAGGTGTTTCAAGAATAATATTTCAGGGGGTCCTCCCAATGATTTCCTCAGGGTAAACACTTCCTTCAGGATTTTTCAAATTATTTTTAGCTAAGTTGTCAGGCCCACCTGTTACCTGGACCAGGCAAGGAATAAGAGTAAGCTAAATTTGGCATTTCCACTTTGGCCTATCCAAGACAGGACAACAGCCTCACCCTACATCTCGTGGCAGAGGTCATGGATTCCTGCCAGAGTCCTCTGACAACACTTGACAAGGAGATTTTTGTCTGAAGAAATTGTATAGTTCCAAGATTTTGTCCAGTGTCACTTACACTTAAGGACACAGGGCAAGAAGGGTTGCAGTTCTATGGTCTAACCATAAACTGGCCAAAGCTGACCAGATTTACATGTGTTTGTAATGTGCTGACGTTTGCAGAAGCCCAAACACTGCAATCACATATGAAGTGAGTGGCCTGTTACGCTGGGGCATCACCCTTGCGCAGCGCAGTTTGGAGAGGTCCAACATCTACAGGGGCCTGGAAATGGAAAGTGTGCTCCTGCCACCAGCCCTGGGGTCACTGGTTCTTCCTGGCCAACTTGTGCTCAGAAAGCACCAAGGGAATTCTCTCCTGTCACCACTGAGCAGCACTTTTGCCTCATGGTTGCTCATGGTCCTTCCTGGGCAGTTGTGGCACCTGCTGCCTGTATCCTTCCCACAGCCAGCTCTGAGGTTCCTCATTCAGGTGTGGGCACCAACTCTGCCCCTGAGGCCAATTAGTGCACTTTCACCAGGAGGCTGAAGTTGGAGAGAGAAGTTCCTGTGTTCCCAGTTTTCCCACTTGGTCCCACTCCCCACAGACTGCTATCTGTGGGGAGCAGACCACAGGAGTTCCAGTGCCAATTACAAAAGCCCAGAGCACTTCACCTGCTCACCTGGCATGTTTGTGAACGTGTAAACAAGGCCCACAGTGGGCTGTTAAAAGTTCTGGGCTGGTAAAAGTTCAAGGCAGCCACTTCCTTCACACCAGCTGGGATCAGTCACATCCTAGAGGCACTTGGAGCGAGAAGGCCCAGGTCTGCACAGACCTACCACCTTTGAAATGTCTGTGGACACAACACTGTTGAAGTATAATAAAAAGAGAAAACAGTAAGCATTTGGCCAGTGCATTGACAGGCCCTGGGAAATAGCTGGATGACAGGTGTTTTGAAAACATCTGTTTTGCAACAAGAAATACAGTGTTGAGATTCCAGGGCTATTTGCAATCCTGGTTGTACCTCCTGCCCAAATTCCTGCTCTGCTCCAGCCACACCAGGTATACCCCACAGTAGGTAGGAGCAGTTATTACACCACTGCATATCTCATACATAACTTGTTTGTGTCATACTGGTGCCTCTTGGTCCTATGCTGAGTCACCTCTGATTTGTAACTTCCAAAGGGTTTAATTTAACACAATTTATCTCATTTTTTTCTCCTTGCTGCCCCTTTCCCATCCCTGATCTGTAGGTACAGACCAAGCTGAAACCAGAGACCTGGGCCTGCCTCAGACTTGTTTTTCTCTGCCACAAAGATTTTCTGTTGCTTTATTTGACCTCCAAACTTTGTATCTCCAAATAACAAAGACAATTACCTGAATGCTGGTTCAGCTTAGTTTTGTGATGGCTGATGCTGCCACAATCTCACATCTGTAATTTGGCAGCTGTTCTTCTGTCCAATGCTTAAACTTCTCCTGTCTGTTGTCCCTGCGCAGGGAGCCAGTACCCAGGGATCGGACTGGGGAATACTGAACCATGAATGCTGCTTCCTGCAGGAGCTGCTCCATGATGGCAGACATGCCACAGTGCTACCATAATTCATCCCTCCCATTGCTTCTAGAAGTCTCCTTGCACTCAGGGAGGGGATGGATTTCTAAAGAGCTTCTGTAGAACATCTTTTCTCTGGAAATGATCAACACAGCCTCAGGTTAAATTTAAATATTCAGCTCCAACAGCAGCAGTTTTGCATAACTGATGGCTTTTAACTTTCCCTGGGTGCTCCAGGAGATACAGAATCATGTTTTGTTAATCTGGAATGTTTTGGAAGGCAGGGGAGCAATTAATGAGGAAATCTGGCTAATAAAAGTACTCAATAGTCATGTGTGAACGGAGGGGCCAATTAAGTCCTGGACATGTTGGTAACTGGGATCAGGATTTGATGGAGAGATGGAAACTGGTTCTTCTTGGAGTCTACCAGGGCTTTGGACAGTGTATCATGGAGATGTGCCTGTCTGGACAGAGGTGAGGAGGAGCCAATGTAGATGGCTTCTCCATGTAGACAGGAGTATGGTCTGTCATGGGGTTTTCCTGGTCTGTGCTCAACATCAAGCTCAAGACTACATTTGGTCAGTGCCCAGATCCAGCCCCTGCTGAGCCTGTCTGGGGCCTGAGGGGGGAGTGTGTTTATTTTCTGTGCTAGGGAGAAAACAGTCCCAATCTATGAGGATTTTTTCTGCAGTTTGGTGTTTCTCTTGCTCCTTGTTCTCCTGCGTCGTACAGCGGCTCTGTGGGAAAACTGTGGACAGCGGGATTGTGACCCTCACACCCAAGATGACTGTTTATTCCTCGGTACTTTCAGTGCGGGGATGGATTGGATCTCTCTGGGACAGTCTTCCCTGAACACCTTACTTCTGTTTGCCTGGGATTTGATTATGTGGCTGCCTTTCCAGGCTGTCTTTTCCATGTGAAAACCCCCAGCCTGATACAAGATCAAATCCACAAAATCTTTGGCAACCTACAACACCCTTGTCTCTAGCTCTGTACAGTGAGATGCAGCTTTAGCAGAGACACGTGCAGTCAGCACTGAAGCGCTAACTTTGTCTTTATTTCCATTGTATCCATTTATCCTCATCCCCAGACCTGGGAAAAGGAGGACACAGGCTGTTGGTAAAAGGGCAGATCAGCTGCAGAGATGAAAACACTGAACAGCAACACAGCCCTCCCAAGGTGGGGCTGGTACGAATTACAGCTGTGCTGGAGGAAGGCGAGGCCTGACCTGCTGCCCAGGTGGCCCCTGTGCATCCCCTGCCACTGCAGCAACACCCCAGGGTCCACGCCTGTGGCACACAGGCTCACCTGTGCCACAGGCACCCGAGTCTCAAGAGCACAGAAGGAACTTTGGAGATTATTCAGCCCAAAGCCCTGCCTTGGCACAGGGGCTCCTGACCTTACTTTATCACACTTGGAAGTGTAACAATAATAAAAGAGGTTCTTCTATGTCTCAGTGAAATTGCCAGTGTTTCAGATTGTTTCCATTGCCTTGTGTCCATTCCTGGGACACCTGAGGTTCCCTTCACTGCTCACACCTGGTATTTCTACCCATTGATAAACCCCACTGAGCTCCTAAGTCTGAGCAGTCCCAGCCCTCAGCCTCTCCTTACCTGTCAGGTTCTCAGATGTCCTAATCAATCCATGCTGGTCTCCAGTTCTGACCGGGCTGTCTTGTACTGGGGAGCCCAAAACTGGTGCCAGGCTCCAGATGTGGCCTTACCTGTGCCCCAGGGAGGGGATGGGGTCTCCCCTACCTGTGGGCAAGTGCTCTGGCTCCCACACCTGAGGATGCTCTGGGACCATGGAGGTGCATTGCTGACTCAGGGGTGGCTCACAGCCCATCAGGACAGCCAGGTACTTCTCTGCAACTTTGCTCTGGTCCCCCATGTGAGTGCTGACAAATGGAAATACCCCTGCCCAGGTGCAGGATATGGCATTTCCCTCTACGAACTTCAAGAAATTCCCATTGGCCCATTTCTCCCTGAAGGGATCAGCGCAGGGAGGACCATGGCAGAGCAGGTACACACCTGAGGGACTGAGGCCTGTGGGTGTGCCATGAGTGAGTAAACAAGAAGGAAAGAGGAAGAAACGACGAATAGAAAACAAAGCCCAGCCCCAGCCCCCTGTGCTATGTCACTTCCCCCAGGGACTGGGAGAGACTGGGCAGAACCTGCAGGGAAAGAAGGAAGAAAAGATGTTGGACTGAAGCTGAACCTGGGAAAGTAGAGGAAAGGTGTTTCCCCAGGTGTTTCTTTAACGGTCATCTCGGTTTTTCCTCGGTATCTGAAGCAGTAACTAAAAGTTTGTGTTACAGCAATAAATCAAGTGAAATTCCTGAAGCTGAGAGGGTTCTGCCCATGGTGGCAGGGACTGAGGCCAGGCCTGGGCTAGGATCAGCAGCCTGGGATGGGATCAGTACTGATTTCCCTCTGAAGCCTTTGCTTCCCTTCCTCCCAGGCCAAGCCATGTCATCCCCTCCAGAGCGAAGACAAACATGCTCAATTCTTCCAAGAGCAGATCAAGTTTATACCCAAAACTCACATGTCCCAGTGAGACTCCCTGGGCCAGCTCCACACCTGAGGTATCTCTGCAGGTGCCAGGGCTGGACCTTGTGGCCCCAGGCAGTGCTTTTGCAGCAGCACCTGAGGTGGAACCTGCTGCAGACACACAGCTGTGACCAGCCCTGTGCACAGACCTGTGTTCCCTTGCACACCCACGCCACAGGTGGGCCAGGGACCTGCAGTTTCCAGGAAAAAACAGGGATCTCAAACTGCCCTTCACACCTATACTGAGGTGCCACACCCATCAGCATGGAATGGCTTGGGCTGGGAGGGACCATAAAGCTCATCCAGCTCCACATCCCTGCCATGAACACGGATGTCACCCACTACACCAGGCTGCTCCAGGCCCATCCAGCTCAGCCCAAGAAACTGCCTGGGATAGGGCAAGCACCATCAGAAAAGTGAAAAACCATGTGGTAGGTACTTACAAGGAGGGGAAAAAGAAAATGAAAAAACCAAACCAAACCAAACCTTGTTGAGCTTTTGATGGGGTACCCTTCCTTCTCGGACCAGGGTAAAAGAGCAGAGGAGGCTGCTGTTCTGCTAAGTTCTTTATTTCACAGTCTCACAGCTGTCTTGAAGGCAGAGTTCAAGGGGGTTACATGATAAAGGCAAGCAGTGGCAGCAACAGCAGGCAAAACCAGCTTCTTCTCTATGTTCTATATGCTCCATGTATTTTTTCTTACAGAAGTGTGGATTATATTTGTTAACTGACCAATAAGATTAATACATGATTCTAGTTTTTCTTTTCTTAACCTCTCCTGGTCTAATTCTAACAGTTGTAAGCCTCACACAAGTGCTACACAGGTATTACACAGATTTGAGTATACAGTTTCTATCGGCTCTTATTGTTTGTGTGAACACTCCATCTAAAACATGTGAACAGTGTAATTCTATCTAGATTTTGTCTAAAGTAAAGAATTCTGTGGAAAGGTAACACTGCTGCAGCAAGAGCTGTGTTTAAGGTCTCTGCTACAGCTTTTTCATGTTTAAGGCACTTAGCATATATTTCTACGGAAGTTAAAAATCTGTATTTCTATTTCACTTTGGTGTGACTTCATGTATCTCAGCTTGTCCAAAGGTTTTAATTCAACCCCCGTGCTTTGGCTTCCCTCTGGGCCTGAATCCAGAGGAGCTTTTACTCCAACACAAACCCACTTTGATAAGAGCCCTCAAAGCAGAACTACCTGTGACATTCCATAAGGCTTCCTTGGAGACCAAAAATCAGTTTTGACACTGTCTCCTGCATCCAACACCAAGTGCTTCAACCTCAGGTCTCTGATAAAGTTTGCTGGACAGCTTTAGATTTGCACAATAAACCCTCTGTCTGGGGCAATGGACTGCCCAGTCTGAGCACCTGTGCTCAGGTACAGCCTCAGGGCCAGGGCAGTGTCAAGGTGACACGGGGCAGCTACCTGAATCACGGAGGCTGTGAGGTGGCATCACTCTGTGACAATCCTGCTGTCACGAGTTCTCTGCACTGGCAATGTTCAAAGGGGCCCTTTCCCAAATGTAACCACTGCAAGTTAGTAGGAAAAAACACCAAAACTTTAAAAATGGGAAGTGTGAGCCAGGAATTACCAGTTAATGACATTCCCAAGTAATATCCAAAAAGGAACGTGCAACATGAAAGAGAAAAGGTGAAAAATAGTGAAGTTTAATAGTTAAAAGAAAAACACATAGATCTGAGCTAAACCTCCAGGAATCAACAAAACAACTGATGCAATGCCAGTAAAGTATCAACAGCACTGGGGACAGCAGCTCTCAGACCTGTGTGAAGACACACAAGATCCTGAGCAGATCCACTCTGGACACTGCTGAGGACAGGGACAGCAGTGATGTCCCGCAGATCCCTGGCTCTGTACCTGGAACAGAACAATGACCATTTGATCCCAGACAGGAGGAGGAGAGAACACAAACACGGATGAGTTTAACCACGGCAGCTCTGGGCAGTGCTTTCTGCAACAGAGCATTGTCAGTCACTACCCAACACCTCACAGAATTCTGGAAGCACCTAGAAAGCCCCTGCCTTGGATCTGTGACGTACCACGGCACTGGTGAATCTCGGCTCAGCTTTCCTGCCCCAAGCACAGCACTGCATGCCTTCCCCAGCCTGAGCATTTGGGATTGCCCAAAAGAAATTCCCACAGTACAACAAGGCACTGTAACTAAAACGGCAGCACTGTAAGGAGCCCGCAGGGATATGGCATAAATGGACTGAAACCCCGTCCAGGAACACATCTCACACAGCATCCCAGAGAGAAACACAAATCAGCCCGCCAGGACCTGGCTCTGTACCTCCCAGCCAAGCCCTCCTGCACCACCTTATCATCATTCCATCACATATATGGATAATTCAGTGTCTTTGTCCATCCCACTTCCCAAGGACACAGAACTGCCCCAGGACCCAGTGAGGCCATGGACACTAAGGGTTCCCAGCTGCCCTCAGGTGTTTCGTCACAAAGTCTCACATGAAGAGCTATTAGCAAAGCTCTTCACTTCCCAGCCTGGCTGCAGGTGAGTGAGGACAGGACAGTTCATCTTGCCCTGCTGATACCTTTCTTCATGCTCTTTTTCCTTCTTTTCTCCCTAAGGCACTGTGGGAACAGCCAGCAGGAGAACATGAGGCTTCCCATCAGCAAACCCAGGCCAATCCGATCTGGAACAAGCAACCCATCCTTCACCTGGCCCTTGACAAACTCACCTGTCCTGTTCACACCCAAACAAACTCAAGGGGCCAGTGAGCTGCATGGCCAGACTCTGTCGGCATGAGCACTGCTGGGGGAATTCCTCCTACAGCACCCCAGTATCTGCCTGTTACACCAATAATGTGATCCCAGGCAGCGCAACCTAATCTCATGCAGCACAATGTGCACAAGGCCTTCGCTCTCCCACACTCCCTAAACCACAGCACAGCTCTGTGTCTGGTACCCCAAGAGAGTGCCCACACATGCTGCCAGGTCAGCAAACCAAACCCTACCACAGGTAACTCAGGTCACCTCTGCCTCCTCTGCCCTGAGCACGCGGTGCACACGCTCCTCGGTGCTGTAGTACAGCTGCCCGCGGCGGAGCCGGGGCTCGTCCTGCTCGTACCAGCGCTGCTCATTGAACTCGGGGAAAAAAAAGGCAATTTCTCTGCTGGCTGAGGCAGGTGAGTCTGTCAAAAGAGAAGAAAAGGCAATGAGAGAGAGAGATGCCAGTCTGCCACCACAAACACACCAAAGGCACCTGGCTAGGCTGCACCTGGCCAGATGTGCGTGGGGTGTGCAGAAGGGAACAAATCATTCATCTGGAGCCCCAGAACTAAAGCAAAGGCAGACAAAGCACCATCATTCCGGCCTCCCCAAGTGCCATCCAAGAATGCCAGGCCTACCTGAGCCATGGGTCGTGTTCCTGGTGTCCGTGAGGCCGTAGGCACCTCGAATGGAGTCTGGGTCACTGTGTCGGGCTCGGAACACTTTAGTGGGTCCCATCAGGGATCTCCATAGAGGGACAGCATTCTCGTGGGCCAGGATGTAAGCCCACATGGGGCCACTGGGGCAACGGCCCAGGAAGAACAGGAGAAAAGATGAAGAAGCGCTCATTACAAACAGGTTATTCGTCCTTACGAACCTGCACAGTACGGCTGCCATGGGCTGCCATGCCGGGCCCTGGCCTGCCAGGCCATGGGGAGGGGCACGAACCTGCCACGGCACCGACGCCACGGCGTTGGCACTGGTGACCTACTCCAAATGATGACCTCCACCACCTTCGGGGGTGCCACCCACCAGGTACCGCTGCTGTCACATAAGGGCAGCATCCCGACACTCCTCCTGCTATGGCCAGAGCCTCCCACCTCCGCACATCCCAGCGAGCCCCTCCACACACGGATCACCTGCAACGCGGGGCTTCCCCGCGCCCCGCACACCCGCGGCAGGTACCTGGCCATGAACTCCACAAGCCGCTGGTAGAAGAAACGCCCTGCGAAGAGACATGGACCGAGTCGGCACCGGCCCATGTGCACCGGCCCAAGTCAGCATCCCGCTCTAGCAGCCCCTGAGCCCCGCTCGTACCTGCGTGCTCCCGGTAGAAGCGGCGGCTCTGCTCCGGGCCGCACCGCAGCTCCTTGGCGCGGACAATGAGGAACCGGTGACGGAGGATGGCGGCGTGCACAGCCTGCGGGAAGAGGAGGTGCTGGGGCGGGGAGGGAGGGCGAGCCGTGGCGAGGCCTGCTGCGCCCTGCCCGGCCCGGTCCTGCCCGGTCCTGCCCGGCCGTCGCTCACCTCGTGCACGAGCGGATGGGCCGCAGCGTCCGGCTTAAGCAGCGCCAGAGTCAACTGCAGCCGCCGCGCGCCGCCGCGCGGGGCCGCCATGGCCGGGGCGCCGGCGCAGAGAGGGCAGGGCAGGGGTCAGAGGCTGCGGGCGGGGAGGGGCCGGGGTCCGAGGGCGGCGGGGCCGGGGCAGAGGGCCGGGATGGGGCAGAGGGCCGGGATGGGGCGGGGCCGGGATGGGGCGGGGCCGGGGCAGAGGGCCGGGATGGGGCGGGGCCGGGATGGGGCGGGACCGGGACTCGCCGAGCGGCACGGAGGACGCGCAGGCGCTGCCATGGCGACGGCGGTGGAGGAGCGCGGCCGGGACGGGGCCCGGGAGGAAGCCCCGGATGGGACCCGCGATGAGGCCGCGGCCGGCGCTGAGGAGACGGTGAAGATCATCTGCCTGGGCGACAGCGCCGTGGGCAAGTCCAAGTGCGTGGGGCGCGGAGGGCCCCGCGGGGGCGGGCGGGGGCAGCGGCGGGTCCCGCGGGCTCACGGCGGCGCGTGCTCTCTCCGCAGGCTGCTGGAGCGGTTCCTGCTCGACGGCTTGTATCCTTGGGAGCGGGGGAGCGGGGGAGCGCTGCAGGCACGACGGGAAGCGGCGTCGGCCTGGCCCGGTGGTCGCGGCGGAGCGGGGTCTGCACCTCTCCGTCGGCTCCTTAACGCGCCGCAGCCGCCCCCAGCAGTTTTCCACGTTCGCCCTGACGCTGTACCAGCACCGCGCCCGGGTGGGCGGGCAGGAGGTCCGCGTGGGTGAGTAGGGCCAGGGGGGGCATGCCGTGTTCCCGGGGACAGGCGGTGCCATTGCGGAGGGAACAGCTGGGAACTGGAGATCCCCTTGGTCTGGATCTTGCTTAGGGGTTTTGATAGACTACAATATCCTGACAGAACTGGTGCCCTTCTGTGACGGGGCTGCAGGTGCAAAGTGACTGCCATCATCCCCCTGGGCTTGGAAAAGTGTTGGGCAGTTTCCCCGCGATGTCCGGGGCTCTGAGCTGGAGAGACAGGGATTGGATGGATGAGTGGAGAATCGGGGGATGAAAAATGGTCTGGATGACCACATGGAGTCACTGGTCATGGCTCGTTGTCCTTGTGGAGACCTGGACAAGTGGGGGCCCTCAGGGGTCCCTCAGGGTCAGGGTTGGGGCTGGCACTGTTCAACATCTTTGTTGTGACACGGACAGTGAATGCAAATGTGGTCTGATAGGGACCTGTCTGTATTTGGACAGTTTAAGAAGGTCACTGTCCAACAGGTCTGACACAGTGTCAGTGCAAAGGAATCCCTAAGGAAACTGGTTTGTTTGGCTTTGGGTACAGCGCCAAGCTTGGGTCCAGCTGACAAGAGTTGTGACTGCACTGAGGTGCTTAACTGAAGCTATTCAAATGTATACAGCAAACCAGACTCAGATGTGAGCCTACAAACCCAGTGAGAGGTGGGGGATCTCCACCTGAGCTGCATCAACAGCAAAAGGCATGGTCATGTCCAGGTTTGCCCCATGATATCTGGTGTACACAGAACTTCAGGGACTGCGACCTGTTTGCCTCTGGCTGACTTACCTTCAGCACTTCAGAGTGAGTCCTGCCCGGAGAGCAGAGTCAGATGTCTACAAGAGGAGCTGGAGCATTTCCCACAGCAAGGCCCTGGCTGACCATCACTGGGCCAGAAACCAGCAGTGTCTAGCAGTTTCTGCAGTTTTAGGTAGTTTCCCATTGTCATCCCTAGAGACAGAGTGCCAGACATTGCTACTGCTCTTTCCACTTCTGCCTGTCTTGGTCCTGCTGTCCCACAAAACTCGTGTCACTGGTGGCTTCTCCTTTGTTGATGGCCAGTGCCAGCACAGCCCACAGCTGAGCCCAACTAAGAAAAGATCCCAGTTTGGCACAATTTCTTAACCCTGGATTGTTTCAGATCGGTGAGGTGAAACTCAATTTATGTCCCTGAGCAGGTGGGCTGGGCTTTTCCCCTTGGGTGTAAGTTGTGAGAAGAACAGAGCTTGGTGAGTTGTGTCATTCTGAGCTGTTCTTGCGTTACAGACTTCTGGGACACGGCAGGCCAGGAACGCTTCCGGAGCATGCATGCCTCCTACTACCACCAGGCCCATGCCTGCATCATGGTGAGGGAGCCTCAGCTGGGATCCATGGGATTTGGGCTCAGAATAGTCTCAGCGACATTTGGCCTTTGTGTTACTTTTATGGTTACACTGCTGTGTGTTCCTTGTCTCTTCCAGTGGTTTACAAAACTTTCCTAGATTATTCTTTCTTCTCTCACCAGATAAACCCCCTGTAGATGGACCTGGTTAGCTCTGGTCTGTCTCTCCTGGTAACACTTTCCTCTATCCCCTGGCTCTGATGTCTTCTCAATGTCCTCATGTTTGCCCCTGTTCCCAGTTTCCTTGGCTCCTCACCTGCTCCGATCTCCTGGTTTGTCCTGTCGCTCTCACTTTCCACTTTTCCTCACCACTTGGGAGCACCAGTCATTTTCACTGGTGGTTTAGTTGTCAGAACAGAGGAGGCCACATCCGACCCTGCTTGGCACAAACTGTTCCCAGTGTCTGCTCCCTCTGTGGGGTGGCAGGGACTTGTCACAGGACACAGTGACAGTGTAAAGGACATCAAGGGGCTGGTTCCTGCTGGCTGGGCTTGGGGATACTGTCCCTTTCTCTTTCACCATTTCTGATAACACCCAGTTCCCTTTGTCGTGTCTTCCTGGGAACATTCTGGATTCTGTCCTTTGTTGGTCAGAGCTGCCTGGGCTTGGCCCCACAGAGTGATCAGAGCTGTCCTGGGTCAGTCAGAGCTGTCCTGGGCTGGCCCCGGGATAGGTGGTTCTCTTTTGGAAGGTGTTCGATGTGCAGCGGAAGGTCACCTACAAGAACCTAAACAGCTGGTACAAGGAGCTGAGGGAATTCCGCCCAGAGATTCCATGCATCGTAGTGGCCAACAAGATTGATGGTGAGTGTCCCTTCTGCTCCCAGCTTGCCAGGGTTGTGGTGGGATTCGCTCCTGTCCTGACTGAGAACAAATGTCCCTTGTCTGTTGGGTCCAGAGATTTCCTGAGTCCTCCAGGGCTGGATACTATGCTGACCTCACCTGCTGTCTTACAGGTGCCTGTCCTGTGTCGCCAGCAGTTAAAAGTGCAAATTTGATCCATTTCAGTTTTATTCAAGTGATGCTCTTCCAATTCTGTGCTTACCACACTGCCCATTCTATCCAGCAAGAACCCAAAAGTGGCTGGAACAACACCTGGTCAAAAATGGCAGCAAAAGGAGGCAAAAGCTGTTCTGTAGCTTCCCTGGATCAGTCAGGGATGGCCTTGGTGCAACTCCTTCAGCCTGCACAGGCTCCTGTGTGCTGATGTGTCTCAATGCACCTGCTGACAAAACTGTTCACCTGGCTCTGCAGGAGGCTGGAAGGTTCCCTCCCATGAGGAATGCTAGCCAGCCATTCATGATTGCTGTTGCTGGGGCTGTGGCTTGTCTGGGTCAGCAGTGGCTGACATGTCACACAGAAGACACCCACCTTCTGGACCTCCTGCCGTGTCTGACTGACCATGTCTTCTTTGTCTGCCTCAGTGGATATGAAGGTGACCCAGAAAAGCTTCAATTTTGCCCGGAAGTTCAGTTTGCCCTTTTACTTCGTGTCTGCTGCTGATGGCACCAACGTGGTGAAGGTGAGATGGGCGTTCGACTGCTGGGCTTGGTGTCCATGAGGCCCCTCGGCAGCCCAGGGACTCGGGGGCTGCTGTGAGAGCAGGAAACGGTCCATCATTTCAGCTCCATGTGAGAAGCTGGTGGCTATGGAGAGTTGCAGAGGGTTTTTTTTTCCTTGGGATGTGGGAACAGTCTCCATCTGCTACAGGAACTCAATGCCCATGTGCCCCATCCTGTGAGTGACGGGCCTTGTCCTTCCCACCAGCTCTTCAACGACGCCATCAGGCTGGCCGTGGCTTACAAACAGCACTCGGGAGACTTCATGGACGAGGTCCTGCGGGAGCTGGAGGTAGGGAAGCCTCTGTCCCTGCTTGTCCTGAAGGATGAGCAGTTCTGCTCTTTTTCCCCTGTGGCAAAGGGGGGACACTGTGCAGCACGGGAAGCTTTGCCCTCTGGTGATCCCAGGGGCTTTGTGTGCTGCTCATGTCTGGGCTGGGGGGGGGAAGTGGGAACCATCACCAGAGCTTTCAGTGCCCTAGGTGGAGTCTAAAAGAGCCACAGCAGATACTGTTGTTGCAGTCCCTGTCACTTCTCAGCAGTTCCTTGTCCTGCTCCTTTCCAGAGCTTTGACCTGCAGAAGACAAGCAAGGATTTCTCGGATGAAGGGAAGAGCTGCACTGAAGAGGAGCCCCCATCTGCCTAGGCCTGGACCCTGAGCCTGGTTTTCCCTTGGCTCTGGATCTCTGGGGCCTGCACAGAGGACAGTGATGTTTCTCGTGCCCTAGAGATGTGGTGATGGGCAGCTGGGCCTCTTCCCTTCTTGTGGGAGCCTGTCTGGGCAGGATCTTCATTGGCTCAGCCCTCACTACTGCACATTTCACTCAGGGGAGGGATGGGAGAATCCACATGATTCCACATGGATCATTGCTCATTCCTACTGCTCCTTCAGGACAAAGCTGGCTGGGAGAGGTGAGCCATCTTGGACCTGCAGGAAGGATCCTGCCCAGCTGCTGTAGTGGTACCTGCTGCAGAAAGCAAACACTAAAGCATATTTTTTACAAAGCTATGAGATGGCATCCTTCTTGCACTGCTGCCATAAGGAGGCAGGTCCCAGGTAGTATAAGGCCACGGGCCAGCCCTGCCTGCTCACAGCTGAGCCAGTGCTGCCTCTGTCCACCCCTGACCTCTGCCACAACATTCCTGGGCTCCCGTCCCTGTTCTGCCCCAGAACAGCCAGATCCCATGGGCTGCTGAGCGCAGGAGGTTTCTCCTTCCAGGTCCCTACAGCTGACACAGGTGGGCTCACACCCATGGGCTGGTTCTGTCCCAGCTTGTTGGATCTGGCCATGGCTCTTGTCTGTGTGTGTGTGCACGCACAAGATGCTGCATTCCAGGGAGCTGGACACACACACACTCTTAGACATTCATGGAATCATGGAAAGGTTTGGTTTGAAAGGGACCTTAAAGGCCATCTCATTCCAACCCCCTGCCATGGACAGGAACACCTTCCACTGTCCCAGGTTGCTCCAAGCCCCGTCCAACCTGGCCTTGGACACTTCCAGGGATCCAGGGGCAGCCACAGCTTCTCTGGGCAACCTGTGCCAGGGCCTCACCACCCCCTGAGTAAAAACTCCTTCCCAACACCTCATCCAAATCTCCCCTCCTCTAGATTTAAACCACTCCTCCTTGTCCTGTCAGGACCTGCCCGTGCAAAAAGCCGCTCTCCCCCATTACTATAACCTGCTTCAGGCACTGGAAGGGGCACTGAGGTTTCCCTAGAGCCCTCTGCAGGCTGAAGAATGAATGTGAAGCGCACAGCAGATGGACAGACAGAGCAGGGACTCTCCGAGCCCGCGGGTGCACTGAGCAGGGCTGAAAACAAGGTTAATGGTGAACACAGAAACTTTACTTCAACACCTCAGTCACGTCAGCATCGGCGTGGCTCCAGCGGAGCAGCATGGGCAGGACAGAGAAGCTTCTGGCCCCAAGGCTACCTTTGGCCCAGCAGGAAATGCCGTGGTCCACTGTAGCCCTGGCTCCTGCTCATCCCGCTGCTGCTCAAGCCTTTTTGTCCTTCAGGAACTGCAGGAACTCCTGCAGCAGATTCCGGAATTGCACCAGGATCTGGTGTGGGAATGCCATGGGCATTAACGTGCCTGAGGATGTCAGCGCTGGTCTCAGGCTGTACTCAGGGGTCAAGCTGATGTGTTCCTCTGGTGCTGGTTTCAGACGCTGCTCAGGGGCCGAGGTGACGACTGGCTCTGGTGCTGGACCGGCTCTTTCTGCTGGGCTCAGGCCCGTCTGGAGCAGGATCCAGTTGTAGAAGTGCTGAGTGGAGGTGTAGATTCCGGGGTGCCGGGCTCTCTCACAGCCTCTGCCCCAGCTGCTCATTCCCACGAGCCAGAAGTAGTCGGCTTCGTTGTCCTTGCAGACGAGGGGACCCCCGCTGTCCCCCTGCGGCAGGAGAGGGGGCTCAGGGGCTGGGGGGGGCTGCTGCCAGCACCAGGGCTGGCTCCTCTCTCCCAGCCCCTGTCAGGTCCGCACTCCCGGCACGGGAAGGCTCTGCTCAGGGGCCGGAGCCTCCAGGCCCTCGGCTGGGAGCAGCTTGGAGGCTCTCCCATCTCTGCACATTGGTCCCAGATGTGCGGAGGACAAACGTTCCAGGGTCACAACCTCGCTTTGGGTCTGCTGGGGGCACTGGATGGACTTTGTGGGCAGGACCAGGCCTTGGGGACAAGGGGACATAGGACAGAGACCTGCAGATGGGGAAGGGCAGCCCCGGGACACTGGACAGGGACGGGAGGATGAGAAAGGACAGCCCCGGGACACGGACCCACGAGTGGGGAAGGGTGGACTGGACACAGGACAGGCTGGGCTGTGTTTGGGGGCTCCTACCTGGCAGGTGTCGATGCTGCCCTGGGGGTACCCTGCACACAGGTTGTCAAGATGAACGGCCCCCGCGTACCATGGGCTGCTGTTGCAGAGCTCCGTGTCCATGAGGTGGACCTTGGACTCCTGCAGCACCATGCCCGATCCCTGAGCTGTGGGCACAGAGGGGAATGAGCCCCCAGCAGCTCGGTACCCATCCTCTCCCCTGCCTGGGGTGAATCCCTACCCCGGGCCTGGCTCTGCCCCTTCTCTGGGACTGGCTTTGCCCCTTCTCCGTGGAGCGACGGTGTCCAGCTGTGTCCCTGCTGTTGGCTCTGGGGGAGGGGCCAGACCCATCTCTCCAGAGGCTTCACAGAGTCACGGAATTGTTCGGGTGGGAAGGAACCTTACAGCTCATCCTGTTCCACGCCCCGTCTTGGGCGAGGACTCTTTCCCCCAGCCCGGGCTGCTCCGAGCCCCGGCCCCGCTGACGTCCTGCAGCTGGACCCTGTCTGTGGCCAGCCCATGTCCCTGGGGTGCCCAGTCCATGTCGCCAGGGTGCCCAGCTCACCCTCGGCGCACACATCTTGTTGGGAACCCACCTTTAGCAAAATCCCAGCCGGCGATGTAGCAGGATTTCAGCTCCGAGACCCTGAGCGAGGCGTCGGGCACACAGCCCAGCTGGATGTAGTCGCTGCACTCCACGGGCTGGTCCAGCTCCACCAGGGCGATGTCGTTCCTCGCCGTGGCAGCCACGTAGTGCTGGTGCACCAGGAGCCTCTGGATGTGGCGCACCTTGGACTCGGGGCCCGGCTGAGTCAGGTCTGTGGTCCCAATCACCACCTCCCACGTGGAGACGCCTCTGGAGAGCAGATGGAGAGAGGGGTGACAGGGAGCAGAGCCACAGGCTGCAGCAGCCCAGCATTTCCCGGCCTTCTGCTTCCCAAGGCAGAGAGAGAAGCAGAGAGGAAAGAGCCAGGATGGAAGTGGCATGTGGTGCTGTGACCTGGCCACCTGCCCGTGCTCGGGGGACATCTCTGTCCCTGCTCCTCCTTACCCGCCCCTGGCGAAGCAGTGTGCAACTGTGAGGACCCACTGGGAGCTGAGGAGGACACCTGAACACATGTGCCACGTGCCGTTCTCCCAGGTGGCCTGGATGCTGACGATGCCAGGCCAGGCCCCTGGCTGGACACTGGTGCCACCCTCAGCACCAGATGTGCCATCAGCAGAAGCCACAGAGTCGTAGTCGAGAACTCCAGAGCTGTGGTCAGATGCCATGGGCCGGAGCCCGCAGGTCCCTCTGGAAGCACAAAGCCATCAGTGTTCTGCTCGGTGGCTGCTGCTGCTCAGGCTGAAGGTCCCACCCGGTGCTGAGGGCAGCAGGGCCAGAGAACCCCGAGGGGCATCTGTCTCCCCCAGTTCTGCCAGGGAAGCCCCCAAGTGTTCCTCGGGCTCCCTCCCAGCCCCTGGGGCCGCTCACCTGCAGGTATCCCAGGTGCCCCCCACGGGCCCAACCAGGGCCAGCAGGACGAGCAGCCCCAGCAGAGCCATCGGTGCCAGTGCAGGTGGCAGTGGCCAGGATTGCGGTGTCACCTCCAGTGCGGCCACCGACACAGCGGCCACAGGCTTCGTGGTGCTCACAGTGCCCCAGCCCAGGGCCGCTGTCACAGAGGGGCCGGTTCTGTGTGCTGGCCATGGCAGGGAGGGGCAGCACAGAGTCATAGAGGCATGGAATGGTCTGGGTGGAAGGGACTCTAACGACCACCTAGTGCCATCCCTGTCATGGGCAGGGACACCTTCCACTATCCCAGGGTGCTCCAAGCCCCATCCAGCCTGGCCTTGAACACTTGCAGGGATCCAGGGGCAGCCACAGCTTCCCTGAGCAACCTGTGCCAGGGCCTCCCCACCCTACCAGTCAGAAATTCCTTCCTAACACCTCATCTAAACCTGCCCACCTTCAGCTTAAGGCCATTTTTCCTGTGTCCTATCACTACATGCTCTCATCCAAAGTACCCCTCCAGCCTTTTTCTAAGCCCCCTTTAAGTACTGGAAGGGGCACCAAAGTCTCCCTGGAACCTTCTGTTCTCCAGGCTGACCAGCCATAACTTAGCCTGTCATGCCCTTCTTCCCACCCTGAATGAGTATTTAAAATGTTGGGATCCTTGCTGTAAAACAGCGGTGCTCTGCTAGTTCACCTACATTCACCTTTTACATGTGTTTATTTACATCCATTTCAGAAAGGCATCTGACTTTGATTAAATACCTTAATAATTGAAAGTTTCATTTTTTTGCTCTGTAATTTCTTGAAGTACTTTGTGGGAGGATGGCTGAGGGTAAAAAGATAACAGTATGAAATTATAGGGGAAAATACAGTTGCAGCTCTCTGGATGGAAGGCGGTCAGTACACCTGACCTCCCTCACACAACACAATCCAGGAGAATCCCCTGCTGCCCATGCTATGGGATAAGCCCAGGACAAAGGGGTTCTGGGCAGGATCGTGTCCAGACCCCCACCCACCAGCACCCCCAAATCCTTCTCCCAGGGCTCCTCCCTCTGCTCATTCCCAGCCTGATTGATTCCAAAGGTTTCCCCAGATGCAGCATCTGCACTTGGTCTTGTCAAACCTCATGAGGTTCCCATGGGCCACCACTTGAGCCCGTCCAGGTCCCTCAGGGGGAGACCTGCCCCACTCAGCTTGGTGTCACCTGCAAACCTGCTGATGGTGCCCTCCATCCCTTCATCCTTGTCATTAACAAAGATATTAAATTCTTCCTGCACATCTGTGATCCCAGGTTCTCCCTTCCCTTTTGGGTGGGACATCACAGGGGTGTTGGACAGAGTGTGGCCAGCACGTCAGGGAGCTCATCCTGCCCCTCTGTCCTGCCCAGGTGAGGGAGGCCATACCTGGACTGTTGTGTTCAGTCCTGGGCTCCACAACTCAGGAAAGACAAGGAGCTGCTGGAGAGGGTCAAGGAGGCCACAAAGATGATTCAGGGTCTGGAGCATGTCTGTGATGAGAAGAGACTGCAGGAGCTGGGCCTGGTTAGTCTGGAGAAGGCTGAGAGAGGATTCCATCAATCCACACAAATATCCCTTCAATCTACAGAAATCTCTGAGAGGGGATACCATCAATCCATACAAATATCTCAAACACAGAATCACACAGAACTACAGAATCAATTACATTGGAGAAGCCCTCCTAGACCATTGAGTCCACCCTATGCCTGGTCTCCACCCTGTCAACCAGACCAGAGCACTGAGTGCCACGTTCAGTCTTGGACACCTCCAGAGATTGGGACTCCATGGGGCAGCCCCTTCCAATGGCTTACCACCCTTTCCATGAAGAAATTTTTCTTGATGTCGAACCTGAACCTCTTGTGGCATAACTTGAGGCTGTTCCCTCTTGTCGTGTCCCTTGTTCCCTGGGAGGCTGACCCTCACCTGGCTCCACCCTCCTGTCAGGGAGTTCTGGAGAGTGAGAAGGTCCCCCCCGAGCCTCCTTTTCTCCAGGCTGAGCCTCTCCAGCTCCCTCGGCTGCTCCTCATAGGATTCACCCTCTAGACCCTTCCTCAGCTACACTGCCCTTCTCTGGACACACTCCAGCCGCTCAATGTCCTTCTTGAACTGAGGGGCTGAGAACTGGGCAGAGGACTTGAGGTGTGGCTTCACCAATGCCAAGTTCAGGGGGACAATCACTTCCCGACCCATTCATTTTTCGTCACATAGGGACAGGCTGCTCCTGCACCTTCAAGGTTTCTTTCTTAATGTACGCCCAGCCTTCCTGGGACCCTTTGTTTTTAAGGGTTGCTTCCCAAGGGACTTTCTAAATCAGTGTCCCAAATAGGCTGAAATTCGCCCTCTGAAAGTCCAGGGTAGAGGTTTTGTTGACACACCTTGTTACTTCACCAAGGATTGAAAACTCCTTCATTTCATGGTCACTGTGCCCAAGATGGCCCTGACCACCACATCTTCCAGCAGCCCTTCTCAGTCTGCAAACAGCAGGTCCAGCGGGCCCCCCTGCCTTGGTCAGCTGCTCACCTACTGTGTCCGAAGTTCTCTTCCCCACATTCCAGGAACCTCTCGGACTGTCTCCTCTCCACCATGTTGTTTCCAGCAGACATCCAGCAGGTTAAAGGCTCCCACAAGGACAAGGGCTGGCAACCATGAAATATCAGCCAGCACTTTAAAAAATAATTAATCCGCCTCTTCATCCTGGTTGGGCGGTCTAGAACAGACTCCCGCAAGGGTATCTGCCTTACCCGCCTTCCCCTCGATTCTCACCCATGACCCGGCAACCTTATTGTCACTGCCACAAAGCTCAAGACAGTCAAAACACTCCCTAACATACAGAGTCATCACACCACCTCTCCTTCCTCGCCTGTGACGGCAACTATGTCAGAGCTTTGCTGCTGCACGATGGCCTCCAGCTCCTCCTGTATGTTGCCCACACTGCTGCATTGGTGTAGATGCATTTCAGCTAGGCTATCGATTTCTCCCCAACATTGGCCTGCTGCCCACAGGTTCATCTCTAGTGAGCATGGTCTCATCCCCTTCTCTCTTCAAACCTAGTTTAAAGCCCTCTCAATCAGCCCTGCCACAGGCTGGAACCCTTTTGCCTCTTCTAGAGAGGTGAACCCCATTTGTCTCCAGCCCGGTGCCATACAAACCACCTCATGACCAAAAAACCCAAAACTCCACCAATGGCACCAGTCTTTAAGCTACTTTTTCATCTCATGGGTTTTCCTGTTCATTTTGGCATTCATCCCTACTACCAAAGGAATCAAGACCACCACCTCTGCTCTTGTCCCTTCAACCAGGCAACCCAGTGCCTTGAAGTCCTTTTCTGTTACCCTGGTACTTTTCTCATCAACCTCGTCCCTGCCAACCAGGACAACGAGCAGTGGGCAGCAATTGGTGGGCTGAATTAGTCCAGAGAGCCTCCCAGCAATATCCCTTGCCTGGCCCCCAGGGAGGTAGCAGACTTCCCTGTGGGATGGGTCTGGTTGGCATACAGGGTCCTCAGTTCCCCTCAGAAGTGTCACCGACTACAACTACCCTTCTTTTTTTCTTAATACCCGTAGTTGTGATCTGATTGACTGCACTGATCTGGGATACCCTCCAGGTAGACCTTCTTCTTCACTCTCACCTGCCTGACCCTCAAAATACAGGACCTTGTATCTGTTCTGTGAGGGCACCTGGGAAGGCGAGGGAAGCAAATTCTTCTACCTCCCCAAGCAGGGACATGTTTCCATTCCCCAGCTTTTGAGTCTCCTCTTGCCTGATGGCAGGCAGGGCAGGCCTGAGGGTCAGGGCCACTCTGACTCTTCCTGAGCTTCCATCCACTGCATTTCTCTCCTGGATGGAAGGGTGCAACTCCACCAGGCTATTTCTCCTTTGCATTCCCTGATACTCCTCAGCCTCTCCACCTCCTCTTTAAGACCCTTCGCCCATTCACACCACATGCAGGTGTCATTTCCACTGTCCTCCAGCAGTAACAGTAGGCTCAGACACTCCCTGCAGCCGGAGACCTGGACAGCTGCATGTTTCCTGGGGAGCTCTGTCTGGGTCTGCGTGTTCTTGCCAGCAATGGCTTTTGTCAGTGTGTAAACTACTGCTGGGTCTAACCAAGTTGGACAAGAGAAAAAAACAACCCCCACGAGGTGAGCTCACCTCAGGAGCCAGGAGGGTGTCTGTGCCCTCCTACACACCCTCCTGCTTGAACTGCCATGCCATGTCCTGCTGCTGCTCCACGTCCTATTTGCCTGCCCCAGCCACGATGCTTTGGGTCACTTGCACTGCCTGGAGCCATTTTAATCTCCCATGCTGCTCCTGGCAATGCCCTCTCTGTGCCTGACTGGCTGCCAGAGCTCCTGAGTCCACACGGGGCTTTGGACTGCTGCTCACGTGTCCACACAAATCTCTCACCTGAGGGGATTGCACCAATCCATTCAAATATGTGTGGGGTGATCCCACCAATCCCCACAAATCTCCCCAGGGTATGAGGATGGTGCCAGACCCAGCCTGGTGGTACCCAGCAACAGGATGAGGAGCCATGCCCTGAACTCCAACACTCCCACTGCCAGCTCAGCATGAGGCAGAACTTCCCTCCATCACGGAAGGGCCAAGCCCTGAGACAGCTGCCCGAGGAAGGTGCGGGGTCTCCCTCCATGGAGACATCCCAACCCACCTGGGCAAGTGTCACCTGCTTCAGGTGACCCTGCCTGGGCAGGGGCTGGGCTGGATCATCACCAGAGGGCCCCTTCCACTCCAGCTGGGATTCTGTGTGTGATAAATGTGTGTGTGTGTGTGTGATATGCGTGTGACACCTGTATGTGAAACACCTGCGTGGCCTGTGTGTGATACTCCTGGGTGTGTGACACCTGTGTCCGTGTCCACCTGTGTCCACCCTTGCCCACCCGCCACTGTGTGTCCCCAGCGTGGCCACCACCCAGGCCCCCCAGAGATGTGAATTCCCCCTCAACTCCCCCAAGCCTCAGGGACCTCTCCAGGCATCACCCCTGTCCCCAGGGGCACAGCACGGGCCGCTGAGGGGGTGGGGGGGCATGGGGACATGCGGGATGGGAACAGAAACATGGGGGCAGGGCTGGGTGGATGGGGCCCCCAGGCTCTCAGACCAATGCCCCTCAGGCCCTGGGGATCACTGTGGGTGCAGGGGATCATCCCTGCTGTCCCCCCTGAGGTTGGGGGTTATGGAGGGGTCTCAGGGTGCTCCTGTGCCCTGAGCCCTCCATGTCTCTGTCCCCCCATGTCCCATAGCATGTTCCTGCGCCACAGCCCTGAGTCCCCTCCATTTCTGTCCCCACTGTGCCCCACAGCTTGTCCCTCCCATGCCCCCATCCCTCACAGCAGCCCACAGAGCAGAGCAGACAATGAGTGGTGTCAGCACATGTTGGGGACACTGTGGGGGGGGACACATGGGGGACACAAGTGACAACTGGGCACCGGGGGGTACAATAAATAACAACCTTCCTCCCAGGATTCTGCTGGGGCTGAGGAGGCTGGGGAGGAACTGGGGGAATGGTGACAAGGTCACGGCGACAACTCCCAGTGTCCTTGGGGTGATCCTTTACTCCCCCCCCCAGCTGTCCCTCCCCGCCTACAGGCAGGATCTGGCAGGATTCAGCAGGATACAGTGGTGGCACTTCCCCATCACGGGACACAGCTGAGACATGGTCACAGGTCACCCACAAGGCCCCCGTGGTCCCCCCAGGCATCATCAGAGACACCCCAGGTTTCCCGTCACCCTCAGACCCACGGGGCAACCACAGCCCCCCAGCACCCGAAGGACACCCTGGGAACCCCAGGGGCCTCCCAGCAGCACCCTGGAATGGGCTGGGGACTCCTTGAGGTGGGGACCCCCAGGCATGGGGCACAACTGCCCCACGCGGGCTGGAGACCCCCGGGTGGAGACCCCCAGGCCAGGCTTGTGACCCCGTGGGGTGCCAGGGGGTGTTTGGGGGTACCAGGGACAGCTATCACAGATTGTCGAGTGTGAAGAAGTTGGGGGAGTGGTGGGGGACTCTTTGGGGGTGCTGGGAAGGTACCAGGGACTGTTTGGGAGTGCCCATCACCCGTGGCTGGGTTCAAAGAGGCCACGGGCGCAGGACGGAGGGGACAGTCTGGGGGTGCCGTGGGGGTTTGCACATATTGGGGGGTATCAGGGGAACTGTTTGGGGGGAGCTTAGAGGGGGTCCGAGAGAGATTTGGGGGTGTCTCGGGAGGGGTTGGGGAGTCCTGGGGGGCTCTATCGCAGCTCATCAGGTGCGAAGAGCCCCCGGGCACGGCGCAGCACCGAGTCCCGGGCCGGGTCGTAGGGGTGGTCCTTGGAGGGGATCTCGAGCACTGCGGGCAGCGCCCGGGCATGGGCTGCGACTGCCGGCCGGATCTGCTCCGCGAGGGCCTGCGAGATCAGGATCATCCCCACGTCCTCCCGCGCCAGGAAACCCCTAGGAACAGGGAAAAAAGGGAGAGTGAGGGAGGCACAGAGAGCGCACCACGGGCGCCCCAGCGAGGGGGGACAAGTTCCTCGGGACCCCCCTTGGGCCTCCTGATCCCCCTAAACACTCCTGGGACTCTGACCTGAGACTCCTGGGAGCCCTCTCCTTCCCCTCCAGGAATTCTGTGACCCCCTAGGCCTCAAAATATGCCTGGATCCTCCTCAGAGACCCCTCTAGGGACTCACAAACACAGCGACCCCTCAGACACCTCCCAAACCTTGTTGATCCCCCTGACACTTCTGAGACACTCCCAGAGCCCTCCTCAGACCGCCCCGTGCCCCCCAGGCCCCGTTCCCCCCGCAAACCGAAAGGTCTCCTCGATCTCGGCCAGGCTTGTTTCCTTCTCCACCACCAGGAAGTTGGGCCGCCGGTGCTTGTCCAGCTCCCCGATGCCGCCCAGCAGAAACCCGGTCACCGTGTCCTCGTCGCCCATCACCGCGATCAGCTTCCCGCGGCCCGCCATGCCCGGGGCCCGCTGAGAACGGAATCCGCCGGGATCAGGACGCTCCGAAAGCCGCTGCGGGGACCCGGCGGGATCCGGATGCGCCGCCGGGAGCGGCTGTCGGGATCGGGATCGATCGGGAACGACCGGGACCCGCCGCCACTTCCGGGTTCCGCCGCCGCCGCCCCGCCCCCACACCGCCCCGCCCGCCGCCGTGGCCACGCCCCCCTCGCCGTCCCGCCGGCCCCGCCCCGCGGCCTGGCCGCGCGCATGCGCAGCGCGCCGTGTCCTTGCGGGGACGCGGGGCGCTCCCCTGCACACCGCCCCCTACCGGACGGCGCGGGCCCCGCAGGGCAGCCCGGACCGCGCTGCCGGGACCCCCCGAGCCTCCCCGCCCCCCAGGATACCGCTGCTCTGCCATGGAACCCCCCTAGGGCCCCCTCAGGACTCGGTCATTCTGCCCCAGACCTTCCCAGGCCACCTCCACTGTTCTATTCCAGACCCCACCATCTCACACCAGGACCTCATGATCCCACCCTGGAGCCCCCAGAACCGCACCCCCCTACCCCCCCGGTACCACGATGTCCTGCTCTGGAGCCCCCCGGGCCCCATCATCCTGCCCCGGACCCCCAGGACCGCCCCCAAACCCTTTTGTGCTGTTCTGGACACCGCAGAACTCTGATGTCCCGCTCAGGACACCCCTAGATCTGGTGTCCTTCCCCAGAGTCCCCTAGGACCCTGGCACCCTCCCAGCCCCACTCCGTGCTGTGTCCCATGTCATCACTCGGACCACTCTTCCTCTCCCAGTGCTTTATTGACAGGCCTGGGACCCCCTGAGATCCCTGGGGGGGTCTCAGGCCGCAGTGACACGGAAGGGGCTCCCCGGGACATCGCGGTCACCCCAGCGCAGCAGCAGCACGTACTCCCCACGCTCCCGCACGCTGTAGGTCACCGTGTACACGCGGTTCCCCTCGTGCTTCACGTGCACCTCCTCGCAGGGGGCCTTGGGGCCGTGCACCCCCACCAGCAGCATGTTTGTGCCTAGCGGGAGACAGGGGCAGGGTGAGCTTGAGACCCCAGGGTCACCCCAAGCTTCCCCCCCTGCATCCCAGACCCTTCACCGCACTCCCCCTCTAACCCACCCCATCCCCTCCCAGGATGCCCAGGCTCCACTTTAACCCACCCCATCCCTTCTCAAGATCCCCCAGAATTCGCTGAACACCCCACAGACCCACCACCTCCCATCCAAGCCCTCACAGCACTCCCCTAGGAGCCCCTGGACTGCGCTGCTGAGCCCCCATATGCCCTCTCCCCTCCCAGCCACCCCAACCCCCCCGGACCCCCAGCGCCCCTCACCGGCCTTGCTGCAGTCCACGGTGAAGTGGTTCTTGTGGCCCAGGCGGGCAGCTGCCAGCCCTGGCCCCCGGGCCACCACCTGACTGGCGTCCGATGGGGCCTTGGTGACCCCCCCAAAGGCGGGGGGGCCCCGTGACCCCCCCCTCACCACCGGCTCTACCAGCACTGTTGAGGTCTCGTGCAGACTGTGTCCCCCTGACAGCCGTGGGCCTGGGGAGTACAGGGGGGACACCGTCAGCCCCCACCCTGGCGACACCCCCTATCACACCATGCTGGGGGCACATGAGGACATCTTTCAGGGACAACCCCCCCTCCTCCCGGGACCCCCACCATGTCATCCTGAAACTACAGAAGACGTCTCGCTTTATCTTTTAAACTCCTTGCAAGGACCTTCAGCAAATTCTCTCCCATCAGGAGAGACTCGATTTATGGCACAATAAAGTGTCAGGGCTCCTACACCACCTCACCCCCAGGACCCACTGTCACCACCCTGGGAACCCCCCCCTTCATGTCACCCTGGGGGTCCTCCAGGGTGGCCCTCCTGCAGCCTTCCATCATGCCCATCATTGACCCCTTGTCACTCCACACTGGGGACCTGAATATTCTCCCCCCATCTCCCTTATCCATGCTCCCCATCCCCATGTCTACCCCCACCCCATTTGTACCAGTGACCTTGGCCTTGAGGGGGCTGCCCATGATGCAGTGGGGACCCCGGTATCCCCACGTCCCCCACAAGTCCCGTGTCCCCCCTAGTTCCCATGTTCCTGCCTGTCCCCATGTCCCTCCCCAAACCTGTGTCCCTTCCCATCCCCATGTCCCCCCTCATTCATACCAGTGACCTTGGCCTTGAAGGGGCTCCCCACAATGTGGTGGGGACCCCCATACTTGATGGAGATGAGGTAGTTGCCAGGGGCCATTGGGGTGTAGGTGACACGGTGGCCCTCAGGGACCTCAGTACAGTCCAGCTCCACTTTGGAGGGGCCATCGATGGTGACGGCCAGTGCTCCTGCCCCTGCGTTGGCTGTCTGCACCAGGAACTCTGAGGGCACCCCTGGAACACAGACATGGGGATGGCATCATGGGGGGACACCAGGACACCGTTGTGGTCACCACCCATCGCCACGTTCCCATCATGGCAACTCCCATGGCCACATCCCCTTTGCCACCACCCTGGCCACATCTCCATCATGGCCCTGTCCCCATCACCATTTCATGGCCATGTCTGTCCTGCCACCACCATGGCTGTGTCTCCATCCCCACCCCCCTCCCACAGCCGTATCCCTGTCCCTGTATCCACATCAGTGTCACCTGTGCGGCCACCCTCGAGGCCTGGCCCAAAGGCAGTAACGAGCCCAGGGTCCCCAGCCTGGCTCTGCTCGCCCACGCGGATGTTGAAGGGGCTCCCAGGCACATGGCGCCCGTTGAAGCGCAGGTCAATGGAGTGGACTCCGTTCTCACGTGGCAGGAACCCCAGTGCATACCGGTCTGGGGAACACAGACATGTCACCGTGTCCTCATGTCCCCATGCCCCTGTGTTCCCATGTCCCCACACCGCCATGTCCCCACACTGCCATGTCCCCACACCACCATGTCCCCACACCCCTGTTCTTGCGCAGCAGGAACCCCAGCACATACCAGTCAGGGGGATACAGACACGTCCCCATATCCCTGTGTCCTGTGTCCCCATGTCCCGTGTCCCCACACCCCATGCAAGAACCCCAGCGGGTACTAGTCTGGGGGATGCCATCATGGCACTCTGTCCCCATCCCCCATGTCCCCATGTTCTCAAGCCCCATGTCCCCACATCCCGTGTCCCCATGTCCTGTGCCCTGCACCCACAGCCCCACATCTGCAGATCCGGTCTCCCGGTGTCCCCATGGTGTCCCCGCGGTATCCCCGCAGTGGCCCCTCACCGCTGTCCAGCTCAGACACGTAGCACTCCTCCACCACCCCTGCAGGCGTGTGCACTTTGGCGTCGATGACGCCACGCGCCCCATTCAGCTGCACCGCAAAGGACGCTGGCTGGTTCACTGCCACTGTCTCCTGCAGGGACACCACGGTGGCATCAGGGACATGGGGGGACAGGGGGGCATCATGAATGATGCCAGCTGGTTTGCCCCAGAGAATGGGGGGACATGAGGGAGTGGGAGGGCAGTGGGGCAGGGGGAGCACCATGGGGCCCAAGGGTGACACATGGACGCAAGGTGGCCCAGGATTAACGCAAGGGACACAGGGGTGGCACCAGGGAGGGGACCAATGGTGACATGTGGGAGAGAGAGGTGGCTCCAGGGGATCCCAAGGGTGACAAAGGGGCCACACAGTGGTCCCAAGGGTGACACAGGGGTACAATGTGACATGGGGGACAGGAGGTTGGCACCAGAGAGGGTCCCAAGGCTGGCATGGAGGGGCATAAAGGTGGTCTAGGGGGTGACATGAGGGAGAGAGAGGCAGCCCCAAGAATGACATGAGGGAGGGAGAGGTGGCCCCAGAGGGTCCAAGGGTGCCACAGGAGATCCAAAGGTGGCACACAGTGGGGGTCCCAAGAGTGCAGTAGGGGTCCAGAATGGCCCAGGAGCGACCTGGGGACCCAGGGGGCATATGTGAGCCCAGGGGTGCCCCAGGGTGTCACAGGGGGCGTCCCCAGTACCTGCAGGCTGGTGACAGTGAGGCGTCGGGCATCATCGGAGTGGGAGGCAACAGGGACAACAAAGGGGCTGTCAGGGATGTGCTCGTCATTGAACTTGATGGACACCTCGTAGTCGCCTGGGGGACATGGGGATAGTCAGGCAGGGAGCCCCCACATGGGAACACTCTCACATGAGAACACCCTCACGTGGGACCTCCCATGCACAGAGACACCACTCATGGGGACAGCCACACTTGGGGACACCCTTAACTGGGGATACCTTTGCATGTGGGTCCCTCCTCGCATGAGGGTCCTGCGGCCCCCACCACAGGCCAAGCACCCTGGGGGATGTTAGGGTGGTTGGGACGTTGGGAGTGTTGGGGTGCAGCCCCTTCTCACCTGGCTCCTGCACCAGGTAGGAGACACCACAGGAGCCGTCCTTGCGGTCCTCAAAGGAGATCTCAGCCTTGCTGGGCCCCTCGACGGCAATGGAGAGTCCCCCGGCACCCGCCTCACGCGTCCAGATGCTGAACTCAGCTGGGGGGGTCACCGGGGTCACCCTGGCCCTCAACGGCACCCCAGGATGGCGACACCCAGCATAGACCTGCACCCACCTCCCCATGGCACCCACACCCCCTATAGCACCCACATTCCACTCATGGCACCCAGACCACCCATAACAATCCCCCATTGCCCCCACACCCCACTCTACCCAAATCCCCCATCACAGCACCCAGAGACCCTGAATTTCACCAACACCCCCCACACACATAGCACCTACACCCCCATTGCCACCCACACACCCCAACAGCACCCAGACCCCCATACACCCCCACCCCCCCAACAGTACCCACCCCTCATTGCCCCCATATCCCCATCACACCCACCTCCCCCCAGTCACCCCCAGAGCCCCCATCACCCCCCATGCCTGGCAGACCACCCCGTACCTGGTGTGCCGGCCACAGCGCGCTGCAGGCCAGTGCCCCCTGCACGCACCTTGTGGGCACCGCCCTCGCCCAGGGGCCCCACGGTGAACTGGAAGGGGCTCCCGGGCACATGCTGCCCCCGGAACTTGACACTGACAGTGTGGGCGCCTGTCTCCTGGGGCACGAAGCGCACGCTGTACACCCCCGCGCCCCCCGGCACCACCTCGGCCTCACGCCGCTGCCCCGATGGGCTCAGCACCTGCGCCGACAGCTCCTGCGCTGAAGCCTCGCCTGCAGGCACACACCACGTCACCGTGGGCACCCCAACACCCCATCGACACCCCAGTGTCACCCCAACACCGTATCACTATGGCATCCCAGTTCCTGCACCACCACCACCTCAGCTGCAGGCACACACCATGTCACCCTGCAGGCACCTGGGCACCCCAACATCACCCCACTGTAACCCCACCACTGTGCCACTGTGGCACCTCAGCACCCCATCACTATATGGCACACTGTCATCCTGTCACCAGGGCACCTTGTCACCACATCACTCCATCATCCTGTAACCCTGGTACCCCAGCACCAGGGCACCCTGGCCCCTCAGCACCCCATTTCTTTATTACCATGTCACTACGGCACCCCAGCACCTGTCACTGGGGCAGCCTGTCATCCTGTCACAGTGGCACCCTGTCACTCCAGCAAGCCATCACCCTGAGACCACAGCACCCCTGCATCCTATCACCCCAGCATCCTGTCACTCTGATACCAGGGCACTGGGGCACCCCATTGCCCCATCACCTTCTCACCATCATCCCAAGGACTCCCAGGCACACTAGCACCGTTGTCACCCTGCTACCCCATCACTCTGTCACCCTGTCAGCCCACCACCAGGGCACCCTGTCACTGTCATCCCACCACCCTGCCCCCAGTGTGCCCTGACACCCCAACACCCACCAGAGCCCACGTGCAACCCCGCTGGGTGCACCCCGCCCTGCGAGCATGCACAGGATGTGCACTTGCCAGCATGCACACGCACGCATTCACACACACGTGTGCACACACCCTTGTGAGACTGCACACTCCTGCCAAGGGCACCCACAGCCCTCTGGGCAGGCGTGCACTCCCCATGAGCCCACACACCCCGTGAGCAGGTGTGCACCTGTTTGTGCAAAGAGCCAGCATTGCCCCCCACCTCCGCACACATCCCCGTGTGAAGGGCACAGCAGCCCCAACGCGTGTGCCAGGGAGTCTGTCCCAGGTGTGTCCTGGGCACACACAGGTGGGCCCTTGTGTGAGCACACGCAGCCCTATCCAAGGGCACTCCCACGGCAAGTGTGCCCAGCTCTCATGCAAGCCCACTTCCCTGCACACCCAGCCCTTGTGCCAGCACAAGGCCCTGCCCACACACCCCCAGGCCTCGTGCACAGCCAGCCCTTGTGCAAGCACAGCTCTGTGCAAACACACACTGGTGCTCCCATGCACCCAGACCTTTTTCAAACACACTTCCCTGCACTCACGCTCCCCTCATGCCCGCCCAGCCCTCGTGCAAGCCCAGTGCCCTGCACACCCAGCCCTCATGCACACTTGCCCCTCATGCACACCCCGCTCCTGTGCAATCCCACTTTGCTGCACACCCCCATGCACAGTAGGACCCCCGGTGCAGGACGCACCCTCGTGTGCGCGTGCAGGGGCTGTGAAGGCGCCAATGCCCTCGCGGGTCCCAAAGGCCCCGAAGGCACCGAAGGGCTCTGGGGGGGCGCGGGGGAAGGCGCCACCCACGCGGGTCGATTCCTCCACGTGCACCTCGCGCGTGGTCTCGCCACCACGCGTCTTGCTGATCTCAGTACGCTCCGTGCGCGTGTACGTGTGGCTGCTGCGCGTGAACGTGCGCGTCAGCCGCTCCTGCGCCGACACCATCTGGAACCAGTTCCCTGGGGAACACCCGGCGGGGACACAAAGGGACAGCGGGGACACGTGGGGACACATGGGGACAACAGGATGTGGGCACAGGTGGGAGAACAGAAGGGTGCACAGAGGGGTGATGGGGACACAGGAGGACATGGATGGACATGGGGATGAATGGACACAGAGATGGACATAGTGATGGGAGGAGACGTAGATGGGTGGAGACATGGAGGGATGGAGACAAGGATGGGCACAGGGATGATGGAATCATGATGGGTGGAGACATGGGTGGTCACAAGGTTGGAAGTAGAGGATGGTGCAAGGAGGGGTGGACACAGGGATGGATGTAGGGATAGTTGCAGGAATGGATGGAGCCAAAGGTGGATGAAGCCAGGGATGGACACACGGACAGACATATGAATGGACACATGGACAGAGGTGTGGATGGAGACATCGGTGGGTGGTGGCATGCACAGAGGGATGCATGGACGCAGGCGCAGACACACAGAGGGACACAGACATGGACACAGACGCATGGAGGGGAGAGAAGAAAGAAGGAAGGAGAAATCAGAGCTGGAGTGGCTGAGATGCATCTCCATCCCCATGGCCCACAAAGCAGGAGGAGGAAGAGGATTAGGATGGAGGAAGGGGAAGAAGAGGAGGATGATGGAGGATGATGGAGAATGAAAGATGAAGGAGGAGAGAAGGAATAGGAAGAAGAGGAAAAGAGGAGGAGAAGGACCAGGAGCAGGAGGAGCAGGAGGAGGAGGAGGAAGAAGGCCAACCCTACCTGGGATCTTGAGGTTGAGGTCGCAGGTGCTGCCAACAGTGGCGATGGAGGGCGCCTGCCGCCGGCGCGTAATGCTCTCCTTTATCCGCCCCTCGCCCGTCACCTTCACGGTGAAGGGGCTCCCTGTGGGAGATGGTTACCTCAGGGACCTGTCACCCCCTGGGGGTCCTAGCACCTCTCCCCACCACAACCCTCTGCCCTGCCATGTTTCCCCCAGTCCCACCTGGGACATGTTTGTCAGCAAACTTGATGTTGATGATGTAGTTGCCAGGCTCGGTGGGGCAGTAGGTGACCTTGCAGGTGCCATCCTCCATGTCCTCACAGTTAATGTCCACCTTGCTGGGGCCCTCAATGGACAGGCCCAGTCCGCCATAACCTGGGTGGCCATGGGGATATGTTCAGAGGTGTCCCATGGAGGCTGTCCCTGTCCTGTCCATGGTCACACCAAGGCCACCAGCCCAAAGTGGCCACGGTCACCACCCAATTGCAGTCATCACCCCCATCCTGGCCATGGCCATGCCATGGGCACCACAGCATCCCCCTCTCAGTGGCACCATGGCCACAGCTACCACTCTGGCCTGGCCATGGTCATACCATGGCCATAATCATGGCCATCACCCCATCCTGTGTTGGCCACAGCCATGGTATGGCCTTAACCACCTCTCACATGGGCATTGGCCATGCCACCACCATGGTCACCATCCCATTCACATGAAGGTCACACCATAGCGACCACCTCATCCTGTGCTGGCCACAGCTGTGGCATGGCCATGGCCCTCAAATCATCCTGGCTATGGCCACACCACCACCACAGCCACCAACCCCAGCCACAGTGACCATCCTGCCTTGGCCATGACCATAGCCACCATCCCTTCCTGGCAACATACAGCCTTGGCCACCAACGCATGTGGCCACAGCAAACCACAGCCATAACCATGGCCTCCACCTCATCCTTGGGTGACCACAACCAACACATGGTCATGGCCATCATCCCATCCTGCCCTTAGCCATGGCTACCACCTCCCCCATAGTTATCCCCCACCGTGGCCTCACCAGCGCTGCGTGTGTCCACGATGAACTCGGCCACCTCAAAGGTGTGGCCCTCCAGCAGCCCCTGGCCCCACACCTTGACCCGGCCGGCATCACCAATCTCTGACTGTCCCACCAGGATCTTGAAGGGGCTGTTGGTGACGTGCTGCCCACTCTTCCGCACGCTCACCACATGCTCGCCCACCTCCTTGGGTGTGAATGAGATGCCTGGGGGGGAACACAGTGGTCACACACCACCACCAGCCTTGGCCACCACCCATGCACCATCCCCATCCCCCACCCATTGCCACTAGCCCCTGGCCACCTCCATCAGCTGCTGGTCACCATCCAAGTCCCCTGACCATGGCCACCAACCCCCTACTGACCCAATGCCACAAGGCCCATCCCTGTGACCCCGTAGTCCCACTGATCCCTGTCCCAGCAAGTCCCCAAGTCCCACATCCTCCTCTCATGTGCCCATGTCCCAGTTTTCCTGTGCCCACATCTGCATGTGCCCATGTCCCCCCAGTGTCCCCGTGTCCCTGCACACCAATGTGGCGGTTCGGCAGCCGCTTGAGCAGGCACGGCTCCTCGTTGCCCGAGGGTGCACGGATGGTAGCTGCCAGCAGGCTCAGGTCTGTCTCTGCGATCTTCAGTGACACGTCAGTCGAGGTGCCCACATTGAGCTGGGACGTGCGCATGGAGTCATCCCCTGCAGAGATGCCATCAGCAGGGACATCAACCCAAGGTGGAGGACAGGATGGAACAGGGTCCCAATGGTGATGGAATGATATACCCAAAGCCCCACAAGGTCCCAATGGCTTATGGAGAGGGTCCCCAGAATGAGGGGTCATCCAAAGATGCGTGAATAGGGTCCTCAAGGCCATGGATAGGGTCCTCACAAGGTCTACAGGGCCTTGTGATGGGGTCCTCAAAGCTCCATGATGTCCCCATGGTCATGGGCTGGGGTCTCCAAGGCTTCAGTTTCCCCAAGGCCATGGAAGGGGGAATCCCGGTGGCCAGGGATGGACAAGAGACACCACAATTGTCCCAATGGCCATGGGGCAAGTGTGCCCACTACCCCACAGGTGCCCCCACAGCCACACAGATGCCGTCATGGCCATGACTCCATAGGTGTCTCTATGGCTACCCAGGTGCCCCCATGGCCATGTGGAAGCCCCAAGAACCCCCAGAACTCCCCCAGATCCCACTGCGCCCCCCAGCCTGTCTCACCGGTGATCTTAGCAGTGAAGGGGCTGCCTGGGATGTGTTTGTCATCAAAGCGCACAATGATGCTGTAGTCACCAGGGGCTGTGGGCAGGTAGGACACGGTGCATGTCCCGTCCTTGTTGTCCTGGCAGGTGATCTCTGCCTTGGAGGGACCTTCGACCGCTAGCGACAGCCCACCTGGAGGCACAGGGGGTGTCAGAAGGCACCGGACAAGAGGCATTGGGGGCCCCAGGGGTCTCCAACATCTCCTTGTGGCACTGGGGGGTCCTCACAACCTCTCAGCCCCCCCTTGGCCATCACTCACCCTCGCCAGCATCCTTGGTGACAATGGTGAATGTGCATGGCTTGTTGACCATCCCATGGCTCAGCCCAGGCCCATAGGCACTGACGTGGCGTGGGTTGATGGCGTCCACATAGAACTGGAGGGGACTCCCTGGGGACACAGGGGACAATGGTCAGGGACCCATGAGGACACCCCAACCCAAGGGTGACCAACCATGGACCCCACAGAGACACCCCACAGGGACATTCCACACCATGGTGGGTGCCTGACCCATGGGAGCCCAACCAGGGCATAGTGGTATCAACCTTCCTCAGCCACCTCCCAGTGGCTCCCACTGCCCCCCAGTGGTTCCCAGTGCCCCCCAGTGGCTCACCGGGGATGTGGTTGCCATCATAGCGAATGTCCATCTCGTGCAGCCCCTTCTCGGAGGGGGCATAGTGCACTGTCACCGTCCCATCCTTGTTGTCAGTGATGTTGGGCCGCGCCGTCTTTCCCGAGGGCATCCGCACCTCACCTGGGGATACCGTGTCAGTGGGGGCACCAAGAGGGGGGCTGGTACCTCAGGGGGTGGTCCCTGTCCCCACAACCCTGCACTGTACCTGTGATCTCACCCTTCTGCACGGTGAAGGGGATGACGAGGTTAAAGGGCCGAAGGTTCTCAGAGGTGGCTGGGGGCTCCTCTGTGGCCTAATCATGGGGCAGAGAGGGAGGGTGAGAACTCTGTGGTGGGATCTCAGCCCCAGGGTGGCCATAGAGGGGACATGAGAACCCCCACGGTGGGCTCCCAGCCCTGTGATGATCCTCATGACCTCCAAACCCCATGGTGTCCACCACGACCCCAACCCCCCACATGACAACCCTGGCCAACATGGTGGGTCATCCAGCCCCACAGTGCCTACCATGGTCTCCCAACTCTCTCAGCTCCATGATGGCCACCATCATCCTGATACTGCTCCACCATGGTCCCCCAGTTCCTTAACTCCTGTCATGGTCACCCAACTGTGCAGTGCCCATTGTGCTCTTGCAACTCCACGCTAACTGACTCAACTCTCTGTCCCTTGGTGTCCACCATGGCCCCAGTGCTCTGTCTGTTGGTGCCTACCATGATGTTCCAACCCCACGATGGCTGTCCTACTCCATGGTGTCACCCTCGTCTTCAAGATCTGTTCCATGGTGCCCATTGTGCCCTTAACTCTTTGCCCCTCGGATCCACCGCCGTTTCCCAACCCCATGGCCCCACCTGTCTGCCCCACAGCACCCACCATGATCTTCCAACCCCACAGTGCCCATCATGGTCCCAGCTCTCTGCCCCACGGCACCCACCATGGTCTCCTGATTCCATGCTGCCCACACCATGGTCTCCCAAACTCCGACCCATGATGCTCATCACAACCCCCCAGACCTACAGTGACCCCCCCAGTGCTCCACCCACCATGACATGGAAGGGGCTGTTAGGGACGTGCTCCCCGCCAAAGCGGATGGTGATGACGTATTTGCCGGGCTCAGGAGCAGTGTAGAAGATGTCAAAAGTGCCATCGTGGTTTTCCACCACATCCACATCCAGCTCAGCGCCATCAGGTGTTGACACCTTGCAGGTGACCTTGCCCTGTCCCGCCGCCTTTGCATCCACCGTGATCACCGTCTCCTCCCCGATCTGGATCGTGGGGCCCAGGCAGGCACCTGTGGGGGAGGGTGGGGTCAGGGCCATGGGGGGACTCCAAACCTATCCCCCAGCTGCCTCCTCCCAGCCCCCCAACTGCCCCCTGGCACCACTTACCCAGTCCATGGCCCCCAATGGATACTGCAAGAGAGACCAGGGAGAGCGGTGAGAAGGGGTTGGGGGGCTGGTTGGGGGGCCGGGGGTGCCGAGGGGGCCGGGGGGCTCCGGGGGGGCCGGCACATCCTGTCCTGGGGGCACCCGCTCATCCCCACTGCTCCATGGGGCAGGTTTGGGGGTGGTGGGAGGGATGCTGAGGGGCAGCAGTGGGGCAGGTGGGTGTGCTGGGGGACAGCCATAGGGTGGTGGGGGGTGAGGCAGGGGTGTCTGGGGTGGGTGCTGTGGGACAGCCAGGGGACACTGTGGGTCAGCATGTGGATGTTGTGGGGCAGGAGGGGATGCCATGGGGCAGCAGGGACACTGTGGGGCAGGGAGGGGTGCGGTGGGGCAGCAAGAGGACATCATGGGGCAGTGAGGGGATGCTGTGGGTCAGCAAGGGGATGCCATGGGCCAGCAAGGGGATGACATAGGTCAGCATAAGGACACTGTGGGGCAGCCCCACCTGTGACAAGGCACTTGCTGGCATCGCCAGCGGGCACGGCGAGGACGCGGAAGGGCGATGCAGGGATCTCGTCGCCCCCGTACTTGATGGTGCTGGTGTAGCGCCCCGGCACATCGGGCACGTAGGACACTGTGTAGGTGCCATCCCCGTTGTCCCGGATTGATGCCTTCTTGGGCTGCCCCTCGGGGTCCTGCAGGCAACCCCCATCAGTTCCCTGTGCTGGGGGCACCCTGTGGGGCTCAGCACCCCCATGACTCCCCCTGCACAGACCAGGATCTGGACTGTGAGCACCCCTTCACCCACCTTCAATGTGTCCCCCCACGACCCCCATGCTCCCCCATGTTTCCCCCTCACACACTGACCAGAATCTGCACTGTGAGCAGTCCCTCGCCAGCATCGCGGGCATCAATGGTGAATTCGACAGGGAGGCTGGCAGGGATCCCTCCTGCACTCAGCCCGGGGCCACTTGCCCGCACCTTGCTGGCATCGTGGGTGGGCAGCGCCGTCACCTTGAAGGGGCTGGGGGAAGCAGGTAGTCAGGAGGGTGCCGGGATCTCCAGGCTGTGTGGGGATCCTGTGTCCCCTCATCTGCCCAGCCTAGGTGGGGTCTCACCTGCGTGGCACCTCCTGCCCTCCGTACTTGACAGACACGGTGTAGGGCCCGTCGGTGGCCGGGGTGTAAGTGACCTTGTGGGTGCCGTCACCATTGTCTCGGACCTCCACTGGCTCCGGCAGCCCTGTGGGGCAGTGGGACATGTGGGGTGGGGACGTGTGAGGCAAGGGGACATGTGGGAGAGGAGGACATGGGGGGTATAGAGCAGCACGTAGGGCACGACCTCCCTGGGCAGGGAACTCCATGGAGCGGGACACCCCGTGGATCTGTGTATCCATGGGGAGGGCACCCCATAGAACTGGGCACCCTATGAAGAAGAACATCCATAGGGCTGGACATCCTATGGGATAGGACACCCTAAGGAGCAGGACATCCATAGGTAGGACACTGTATAACAGGGGACACCATGAGGCAGGACACCCTATGGAACATGGCATCCATGGTGCTGGACAGCCCATGAGGCAAGACATCCCAAAGGGCAGAACTCTTTATAGACCATGGGATCCAAGGGGCAGGACACCCTATGGAGCAGGACATTCATGAGGCAGGACACCCCACAGCTCAGGACACCCCGTAAGACACGAGTCCCCCCTGCCCCCTGTGTCCCCACGTACCAGTGGGCCCCAGCAGCGTCACCTCAAGGGCTGCACGTCCCGCGGCACTGACATCCACGGTGAAGCTCTGGGGCAGCCGTGCACGGACACTGGGGCCCAGCCCTGGCCCTGAGCACGTCACCTTGGAGGGGTCCACAGCATCCCGCACTCGCACCCGGAATGGGCTTCCTGTATGGAGAAGGGGGTCAGTACATGGGGGAGGCAGCATGGGGTAGGGTAAGGTGGGGATGGGGGCAGTGTGACCACTGCCAATGTTAGCAGGGGGCCAGTGTGGGGATGGGGTCAGCATGAGGACAAGATAAACATGGCCATGAGGACAATGTGGGCACAGGGATAGCATGGCCATAGAGTTGGTGTGTCCATCACGTGCGTGGGCACAGTGTGGGGCCAGTGTGCTCATGAGGTCAAGGTGGTCATGGGGTCAATACATTCATAGGGTCAACATGGCTATGGGTTCAAAATGGGCATGGGGACATGGCCATAAGGTCAACATGACCATGGGGTCAGTGTGGGCCCAATGACTGCATGGCCAAGGGGCCAGCATGGGGAAGGGCTCAACATGGGCACGAGCACAGTGTGGGATCACCATGGTCATGGGGTCAACATGTCCATACAGTCAGCACGGGAACAAGGACAGCATGGCCATGGAAACAGTTTGGGCAAAGGCTCCAGATGAGGTCAGTGTGGCCATGTGTCAGTGTGGCCATGGGGTCACTGTGGCCGTGGGGGTATGAAAGCCATGGCCATGGGGACAGCACAGGCAGGGGACAGCTTGGCCATGAGGCCACCATGGGTGGCGTCACCACAGTGAAGCCCTGTGACCAACAGATGACAACCAGGACACCTCTCCCCCCAGCCCCCGTCCCTCTGTCACCCCGCACCAGGGATGGGGTGGCCGCCGAAGGTGATGTTGACATCGTAGTCACCAGGCGTGAAGGGGACATACTCCACTGCGCAGCTCCCGTCCTTGTTGTCCTTGCAGGACATCTTCGCCTCCGAGGGACCCTCAATGGCCAGGCCCAGCCCCCCGGTGCCCGCGCCCCTGGGGACATGCCACCACTCAGAGGGGTCACACAGGCATGGTGGGGTCGGGGGAACAACAGCCATGGTGGGGAGATGGAGGTGGCACCTCCATGGCAAGGGGACAGAGATTCCATGCTGGTGACATGGGATGGAGGTGACACTTTCACGGCAGGGGATGGAGATGCCCATTTGGTGATGTGGGAGGGAGGTAGTACATCCATGGGAAGGGACACAGGTGGTAGAGGATGCAAGAGGATGGACATGGGACCTCCGTGGCAGAACATGGAGATGCCAGAGTGGTGGTACAGGATGGAGGTGGCAGGTTGGTGACACGGGATAGAGGTGGTACATGCACACGAAGGGCACAGGTGCAAGAGGACAGTGGTGGCACTTCCACAGCAGGGGATGGAGATGGTGGGTTGGTGGCTTGGGATGGAGGTGACACCTCTTGGGGGGGGGAATCTGTGGGTGTGGGGGGGGGCAGGGTGGGAATGGAGAGACTCAGGGTTGGTGCCCACCTGGTCTCCACACTGAACCAGGTGGCCATGCCCACCCCAAACCCCCAGCATGAACAACATGGGGGGTCGGTGGGCATGGAATAGGGATAGGGAAGGGGATTTGGAAGGCAGGGGTTGGGGGGCTTTGGGGAGTAGGGCTGGGTTGGGGTCGGGGGTCAGTGCCCACCTGGTCTCCACAGTGAAGTGGTTGGCCGTGCCCACCAGGCCACCCTCCAGGCCGGGGCCGTGTGCCCGAACACGTGTGGGGTCGCAGCCCTCGGCCACCCCCACACGGAACGGGCTCTTGGGGACCGGCACATCATCGTATGTCACCTCCACCAGGTGCAGCCCTGCGACAGGGACACCATCGCATACTGTCCATGGAGGGGGCACAAGGGGTCTCTGGGGGGTGGGGTGGGAATTTTCAGGGGATTTTGGGGGTCACTGGGTGGAGTTTGGAAGGTCTTGGGGGCTTTGGGGATCCCTGGATGAGGTTTTGGGGGGAGGTTGGGAGTCCCTGGTTGGGATTTGGGGCTTGGGGGTTCCGGGTTCTGGGGACCATGGGGAAATTGAAGGGGGTCCCCACTTGGACATGGTATGGGAAGGGCCTCTCTGAGGGTTCCTCATGAGGATGGAGGATGCCTGGCCAGGACTTGGGGTCTCCGGGGTGTGTTGGGGTCTGGTGTGCGAACAGAGTCCCTGGGGGTGCTCGTGGTCCCCGGAGGTTCCCGGAGTGTGTTGGTGTTCCCCAGGGGGTGGGGGTCCCTAGGGGTTTGGAAGTCCCCTGGGGGTGTCTGTGTTCTCCAAGGGGGTCTGGGGGTCCCCAGGAGTGTTGGGGTTCCCAGGGGGGTTGTGGGGGTTCCTCACCCTCCTCGAAGGGTGTGTACTCCACGCGGTAGGTGCCATCGCCAAGGTCAGTGACGAAGGTGTCGATGGGGGTCCCTGAGGGGTTCAGCACCCGTGCCCGGACGTGGGGTCCCCCGGTGGGGGCCAGTGCCCGTGCATCCACCATGAACTCAGTGCCCACCTCCCGTAGCACCCCTGAGGGGAACAGGGGGGTCAAGGGGGCCCAGAGGTCATCTGGGGGTCCCTTACAGCACTCTCTGAGAGCCCATGGCCCCTCGGCACACACAGGGGGTTCAAGGAGGAATTGGCGCACCCTTGGGGTCCCACCCCATACCCCCTGCACCCCCAAACCTTCCCCCCATGAGTGGAAGGAAAACCACAGAGTCCCCTGAATAGTGGTGGGGGCAAAGGGGACAGGGGAGCAGAGATGCCTGTGGGGTGGCCAGGAGAGCCCCCATTAGAGGGGGTGCCCATGGGAAGGAGACGTTGATGACCATGGGAGTGTCCATGGCCACAGGGTTGTCCAGGCAAGGGGGAGGTGCCCATGGAGGGATGTCCATGGGGTGCCCAGGAGACCCCCCTACATGAGAAGGGCTGTCCATGGGGTGCCCATGGGGACGGGACGCCCGCGGGGTTGGAATGCCTGTGAGCAGGGACGTCCACAAAGAGGGTGTACCCACAGGGATGGAGTGCCCATGGAGATGCTCATGGAGGGGAGATGCCTGTGGTGGTGTCCGTGGGGGCACCCAGGAGGAAGAGATGCCCACAGGGATGGAATGCCCTTGGGGAGAAGGAGATCCCCATGGGAAGGAGATGCCCGCCCAAGGGAAGGAGGTGACATGGTGAGCAGCCCCTGCATGGCCCCTCCCTCACCTCGCGGCTCCACGCCTTTGCCGTAGACCTTGACGCTGCTGGTGTCGATGGCTGGGTCAACAGTGACGCGCACAGGGCAGTTGGGGACCGGGAGGCCGCCATAGTTGATGGTGATGGTGTAGGCGCCAGCACAGGCCGGCGTGTAGGTGATGGCGTAGGTGCCGTCACGATTGTTCTGCACCAGCACCTCGGCCTTGGCGCCGGCCTCGGAGCGGATCTCGATGGTGAGCTCGGCCTCTCCAGCCTGTGAGCAGTCCACAGAGAAGGAGGCCACCTCTCCTGCACGGCCACGCTCCAGCCCCGGCCCCGACGCTGTCACTTTGGCCGGGTCGAAGGGAGCCGTGACTGCAGCTGTGAAGGGGCTGCCCGGGATGTGGCGCCCAGCGAAGAGGATGTTGATGTGGTACTCGCCGGGCGCCGTGGGCAAGTAGGACACAGCGCAGGAGCCATCCCCGTTGTCCTGGCACTCGATCTTGGCCTCGCAGGGCCCCTCCACTGTCAGCCCCAGCCCCCCACTGCCCGCACCCTGCGTGGCAATGGAGAACGGTGCCGGGACCCCAACACGGCCGCCCTTCAGCCCTGGCCCCGAGGCCACCACCTGCAGGCACAGGGACACATGGGTGTCAGGGGGAACACAGGGACAGGTGGAGGTCAAGTGGGACACAGGGACAGGTAGGGGTCAGGGGGAACAGAGGGACACATGGAGGGGGGTCAAGGGGGACAGGGGGAAGGTGGGGGTCAGGGGACCCCCATGCGCCTGCCCTGCAGCCCCAGCCCCGAGGCCAGCACCCGTTTGCACAAGAACATGTAGGGGTCGGGGGGACATGCAGGGGGGGCATGGGCACATGTGGGGCTTGTGAGTGGCACATGGGGGTCAGGAGGGCAGAGGGACACACAGGGGTTGGGACACACACCCCTGTTGCACACGCATGTGCCATGCTCACCTTGGAGGGGTCAGGGGGCAGCAGAGCCTCCACAGGGAAGGGGCTGCCTGGAACTGGGTGCCCATCGTAGGTGACCTCGACACGGTGGGGCCCCTCCTCGGAGGGTGTGAAGGTGACGGGGTGGGGGCCTCCGGGGGGCGCAGGCCCCACTGTGGAGGGCACGGGGCGCCGCGAGGGGCCTGTCACCTTCACCTCCAGGTGCCCCTGTCCCCCTGCGCCCTGTGCCTCCACCTGGAACTCCTGCACCTGCCCCACCTCCGCCTCTGCAAGGGAGTGGGGGATCAGAGGGGCATCCCACACCCTGGGGTGCCCCCAGACCCATGAGGAACCCCACACCCGGATGTGTCCCCCAGATCCTGGGGGGGTGTGTGTGTGTGTCTGTCCCAGGGTGTGTCACCTCCACCCAAGGGTGTCCCCCATATCCAGGGTATTGTCTCTCCACAGGGTGTGACCCCCAATGCCCTCACCCATGTCTGTCCCCCATATCTGGTTGCCCCCACACATGGGTGGTCCCAAACCTCTCCTACTAGGATGCTCCCCAAACCACCCCTGGGGCCCCCCATATCCAAGCTGCACCCCATAACCAGGGTGTGTATCCCCCACCCAGGTACCCCTACATGCAGTGTCCGTGCCCTCATGTGCCCTCACCCCATGCTGAGCCCCACACCCAAGGGTGCCCTCCCCAAGTGCCCCCACATTCAGGGTGCCCCCCCAGGCTGATCCCCTGACCCAAACTTCCCCTCCAGGGTCTCTTCCCCCAGGGTGCTCCCAATGCTCAAGTGTCCCTTGCCAGGGCCCCCCCCCCCACCGTACACCACATGCAGGGTGCTCCCCTCCCTCGGTCCCCCCCCCATTCCCCCAGTGCCACCACTCACTGCTGTTGAGCCCCTGCACCTTGACCTTGCCCAGCTGCAGGGGGGGGGCCACAGTGACGGGGAAGGGGCTCTTGGGGATGGGGTCCCCCCCATAGGTGACCACCACAGACAGGGGGCCCTGCAGGAACAACTCCACTTCAGGGTGCTGCCAGGGGTCCCCCACACAGCGCCCAGTCATGGGGCAGAGGGCGGACACCCATGGGATGGTGCTGGGGGGTTCCAAGGGGGTCCCAGGGGACACGCAGCCATCAGGCTGGGGGAGGCTGGGGGTCACCCATGGGTGCTGGGGAGGGGAAAGTCCCAGGGATGGGGGGTACCCGTGGATCTGGGGGTGCCCTGGGTTGACAGGTACCCATGTGGGGCTGTAGCTGCCCCAGGGGGGTGCCCACAGAGGTGGGGTGCCCATGGGGATAGGGGGTGTTCATAGGGGTGAGTTTCCCAGCAGCTGGGGTGCTCATGGGGGTGCCTGTGGGGAGGGGGTGCTCACGGGGGTGCCCCTATACACTGGGCTGTATGGGGGGATGTCCCTGGGGGAGCCCAGGGAATGGGGTGTCAGTGAGGGGGCCCCTCTTGGGTACCCCATGGGCTGGGGTGCCCAGACAGGTTGAGGTGCCTCCATGGGGTCTCCCCATGGGTCAGGGTGCCCCCCCCATGTCAGGCTGTCCCCTGGCAGCCACCTGCTGCAGTGGGGTCTGCTTGGTGGTGGGTGCCCATAGCGGTTGGGGGGCCCCACCATGGGTCAGGGTGCCCCCTTCCAGGGTCAGGGTGCCCCCAGGACCCACCTGCTGCAGCGGGGTGTACTTGACAGTGTAGGAATAGTCGTGATTGTCGATGACCTCGAAGTCAGCAACAGCCGGGCCAGGCCCCGTCCCCATGAACCGCACGTCCAGGGGAGCCTTCCCTGCCCCCCGCGTCTGCACGCGGAAGTGGGTTGGGGTCCCCACCTCCACCCCTGCACCACATCGTCAAGTCACTGTAGGACCCATGGCATCCACAGGACCCACAGTCCCTGCCCCACAGCACCCAGAAGTGGGTGGGGGTCCCCACCTCCACCCCTGCACCCCATTGTCAGCCAATGCAGGACCCACGGCACTCACAGCACCCATCACCCCCAGCCCATGTCCCCCATCCCCACCCCACTGCCCCTGGCCCCTCACCTGTGCGGCTCAGCCCAGGTCCCTCAGCTTTGACCTTGGTGGCATCGTGGGATGGATCCACCTTGATGCGGAAGGGGCTGGAGGGGATCTCCTGGGGACCAAAACCAGGGCACAGTGACACAGCGGCACCACGGGGTCGAAGCTCCAGCCCCACCAGGCCCTTGGGGGCTGGGGGCACCCCACAGAGTGGGGGATGGGCCCTCAGGGATGTGGGGCAGTCCCGGAACTCTCACCTGGTTGGCAAAGAGCACCATGATGGTGTAGAGCCCCGCGCCTGGCGCTGTGTACTTGACCGTGAAGGTGTCATTGTCATTCTTAATGATGTCAAAGTCAATGTCTGCCTCGAGAGGCCCCACCACTCCTGGGGCGCACTTGATGCCAATGCTGACGTCACCTGTGGGGTTGGCCGGGTCAGTGGCACCCACTCGCCAGGGGGACAGCGAGGAGTGGAACCAGGCACATGGGGCAGAGGGCTGGATCAGGACTGGGGCTGATGGACAGGATCAGGGCTGATGGACCGTGATCAGAGATTATGGACCAGGGATGCAGGTGCAGGAACAGGGATGCAGGCCCAGGAATCCTGGACCAGGAGCAGGGACAATGGACCAGGAGCAGGGATGCAGGATCAGGGAAGTTGGACCAGGGATGCAGGACCAGGACCAGAATTGATGGGCTCAGAATGAAGGACCCTTGATCCAGGGATGATGGAGCAGGACCAACGGCAATGGTCCAGGACCAGGGATGCTGGCCCAGGGACATAGGCCTCATGCCCTCAGAGGAGTTCCCAGGGTGCCCCCCTCCATGGCACCCACCCTGTCCAGCCTCGCTGCAGTCCACAGTGAAGTAGGTGGGCTCGTTGGCCTTCAGCCCCGTCTTCTCCACACCCGGCCCGTGGACTTTCACCCTGCTGGGGTGGCTGCCCTCACCCACGCTCACCTGCGGGCCCACAGTGTCACATGTGGGGCAGGGGCACGGACTCCTCCTTCCCTGGCACCCCATGGGACTGGGACTTCCAACCCTGCCACTGGCACCCTGCCTCCCTCCAACCACTCCACAGACTCCCATCCCCAGTACTTCAGGGGACCTCCAACCCCTCCCCAGCACCCTATAGGTCTGGGACCCCCATCCCCACATCCAGCACCCCATGAGACCCCCCTCTCCAACCACATCACCCCATGGGCTCCCAGCCCCACCCTGGCCCCCCATCCCCACAGGACCCCTGTGCCCCACATCTGACACCTTAACACCCTCCATGACCAGCACCCCCTCCCATAGCCACCCCAGCACCCCATGGGCCCCCTATGACACCCACACGGAAGGGGCTGTTGGGGGTGTTGACTCCCCCCCAGGCGACGATGACCGTGTGCTTCATGGCCTTGGTGGGGACGTAGACACAGTGGAAGGTGCCATCACCATTGTCCTTCACCTTGATGTCAATAGGGAAGCCCTCGGCGTCCTGTGACCAGCAGAGGGAAGGTGAGGGAACCCAACGGCACTCAGTGCTGGCCAACGGCACCCAACAGCACCCAATGGTACTCGGTGTTGGCCAACGGCACCCAACGGCGCCCAACAGCACCCAATGGCACTCAGTGTTGGCCAACGGCACCCAGTGGTGCCCAGCGGTCCCCAACAGCACCCAGTAGTGCTCAAGGGCACCCAATGGTGCCCAACAACACTAAATGGAACCCAACAGTGTTCAACAGCACTCAGAGGTGCTCAACACCACCCAATGTCACTCAACAGCACCCAGCACCACTCCATGGCCCCCAGCACCACCCAACAGCCCCCCTACAGTTCCCACCTGTGCATAGAGCTTGAGAGGCCCCTTGCCGGCACCACGGGCGTCGATGGTAAACTCGGCTGGGCGGTCCACGATGCAGCCAGTGGGCTCCAGGCCCGGCCCGAAGGCCTTCACCTGTGGAGAGGGGGTTAGGAGGATGCAATGGGGTGCTTGCACCCCCAGCACCCACAGGTGAGGCGTAATGGGGTGCAGTGGGGCACAGCAGGGCACTATGGGGAACAAGGGCACAGTGGGGATCTGTGGGTTGCCATGGGCTGCAGCACCTTGTCAGGCCAGGAGTCGGGGGGAGCGGGGCGAATGTCAGCCATGAAAGGGCTGTCCCGGATGTCCTCGTCGTCACAGACCACGTGCACAGCGTAGAGCCCTGGCTCCGTGGGCCAGTACCGCACATCGCACGAGCCATCGCCCTTGTCATCACACTCGATGCGCGCCTGGGATGGGCCCTCGATGGAGAACCCTGGGGGCACCACAGCCACCGTTACCCTGTGCCCATGCCAGGAGCCCCAGACCCCATCCTTGTCCCCGCTCTGTGCCCATGCCCCCAGCAGGGTGCCACCTAACATGTCTTTATGTCCCCGCAGCGGGGACCTTGAGAGCATTGTCCCCTCTCTGTGACCACGTCCCCAGGGTGGCACCACCCATGTCCCCACGACCCCACTGGGGCCAACCCCAACCCCAGCCTGCCCCATGTCCCCATCTTTGTGTGCCTGTGTCACCCCAGCAGTTGGGGACCCCACCATGGCACCCATCCTCCAGCCTGTCCCCATGTCCCCAGTGGGGTTTCACCCACTCCCTGCCCTTGTCCCCGCCACAGTGACACCCCTCAGAGTGCTGCATCCCCTCATGGCGCCCCCCCATTCTGTCCCCATGTCCCCAACAGGGTGTCACCCACTCATGCTCTTGTCCCCACCATGTAGCTCCCCACCCTGTTCCCACCACACTACCCCCAACCCTGTCCTCATGTCCCCACCATGGTGCCCCTGACCCTCTCTTCAGGGCTCACCCAGGGTCCCCACCACAGTGCCCCCCACCTCCACATCCCCCCCGGCTCACCAAGGGTCCCCACTTCGGTGCCGATGGCCTCAACCACGAAGTCTGCGGGGCGTCCCACAACCCCGCCCTCGAGCCCCGGCCCCCAGGCCCGGACCTTCTGTGCCCCTGGCTGTGGGGACACCTGCACCTCAAACGGGCTGGGGGGAACAGGTAGGTGTGAGGGGGGGCTGTAACACACCTGTACACTCCCACCCCCACACACCTGCGCCTCGAGCAGGCTGGGGGGAATAGGGGGGAGGGGGCTATACTACACCTGCACACAGCTGCACCCCCAGCCCCCCCAAACATCTCCCACCCCTGGGGGAACACCTGCACCTCAAATAGGTTGGGGGGATAAGGGAGGGCTTGTACCCCACACACACCCCCCACATGCCCCAAAACCCCTCACCCCCAGGGAGACATCTGCGTCTCAAATGGGCTGGGGGGGTGGAGGGGCAGTGAGGGGCGGGGCTTGTACACCACCCCTCCCCCCCGCACAAACCCACCCCACTCACTTCCCCCTGCCAGGACCCCTGCACTTGCCACTGACCTGCGGGGGATGGCGTAGCCCCCCCAGGTGATGGACACCTGGTAGCTGCCAGGCACCCGGGGCACATACTCGCACTCGTAGACGCCGTCACCGACATCCCGCACCGTCACTGGTTCCTCCGTGCCCCCTGTGGGAGGGGGTCAGATGGGGCACCCGCCCCAGGAGCACCCCCCAACCATGCACTTCCCATGGTGCCCCCCCCACCCATGGTCAACCCCAGGATGCCCCTCAACCATCCAACCTCCATGGACACCCTCACGGGACCCTAACCCACACACCCACCTCCCCGTGGCCCCCCCCAGTGTCCCCCAACCCTAGACTCCCCATGGGTCTCCCATCTATATCCATCCCTCCATGGGGAACCCCGACCCATACACTCAGCCCATGGGACCCCCAGTGGGACCCTACCCACGGGCCCCCCATGGAGAACCCTATGGTGCCCCCCAACCATCCAACCCCACCGTGCTCCCCCACAGTGACACGCACCTGGTCCCCGCAGAGTCACCCGCAGGTCCCCACTGCCCGCGCCCCGTGTCAGGACCTTGAAGTCAGCCACATCCTGCACTCGGACCCCCCGTGGCTGCAGCCCCCGGCCCGTGGCCCGGACCGCTGAGGGGGTGCAGGCTGCAAACTCTCATTAGCACCCACCAGCATCCATCAGGCACCGGGAGGTCCCTGGGGAACCCCCGGGGACAGGAGGGGATGGGGTGTCCCCAGGGCTGGGAGGGGCCCATGGGGATGCCTTGGGGATGCTGTGGGGACAAGGGAGTGCCATGGGGTCCTCAGGGGCACAAGGAACCAATCCCTAGGGACACCCTTGGACTGATGGCTGCCACAGGGACACCCTGGGGACAGGGGTGCCAGAGGGACACCCTGGGGAGTGTGACGGGACCATGGGTTCGCCCATGGTTCGTGTCATGGACCACCACGGTCACCACTGGGTGCCTTGGGGCCACCGTGGTCACCGCTGGGTGACAGGGGGCCTCTGATAGTTGTCATTAGCTACAGAGGTCACAAATGTTGTGGAGCCAAGTGGGGACCTGGGGGGGAGCCTCACCTTCAGCCACGTTGACAGTGAAGGGGCTCCTGGGGACCTGAGCGCCAGCATAGGTGACACAGATGGTGTGTGGTCCTTCGAGGACGGGCCGGTAGGTGCAGCGGAACACGTTGTCCCCTTTGTCCTCCAGCATCACCTCCACTGTGTCCCGCCGGCCCTGGGGGTCCGTGATCACCACCCCCACATCGCCCGGGCCAGCCCCTGTCACCACGAGGACATGGGCTCAGCACCATGGCCAGGCCACCATGGGGAGCCACCAGGCCATCAAATGGCCAGGCCACCATGAGGACAGGTCCCCAGGGTCACCCAGCCATGCCATGGCCCTGTCACCCTGACGACACGGCCCCACAGCCACCAGACCATCCCATGGCCACGGCACAAGGACACAGTCTTGGTGCCACTTGCCATGCCATGGCCCTGCCACCATGAGACCACCCCATGGCCATGTCACCATGAAGGCATGGCCCCAGAGCCACCAAATCATGCTACGTTGAAGCCACCTTGAGGACATGGCCCCAAAGCCTCCTGGCCATGCCCTGGCCCTGGAATGAGAAGGACGTGTCCCCAAGCCACCATGAGATCATGCCATGGTCATGCCATGGCTCTGCCACTCCAAGAGCACATCCCCAGAGCCACCAGGCCACCCCATGTCATCATGAGGACATGACCTCAGTGCCACCAAGTCATGTCACAGCCACACCACCACAAGGACACGTCCTCAAAGTGTCTGGGTCATGCCATGGTCATGCCACCATGAAGGCACATCCCCAGTCACCTGGCCATGCCATGGCAACACCACCACAAGGACATGTCCCCAGAGACCCACAGCTCCCCCCGTGCCCCCACCTGCAGTGTAGATGTCGAAGTAGGTGGCCTTGTTGGCCACGTTGCCCACGGGCTCCAGGCCAGGGCCGCGTGCCGTCACCTTGGTGGCATCGCCCAGAGCCATGCCCACGGTCACCCCAAAGGGGCTCCCGTCAATGTTCTGTCCCGCAAACAGCACTGTCACCTGGAGAGCACAGGGACGTCAAGGGTATCAGGGGACCACGGCTCCCATGGCTGCACCACATCCCCCATGGACTCCCATGGAGACAGCATGTGAGACATCCCCGGGACCCCCCCTAGGATGACAACCTGAAGAGGATCCCCCAGCAGTGACCACCTCCCTGGGACTCCCTATTGCCCCCCCAGGGACCCTAATGCATAGGATACCCAAGAATCCCAACGGGACACTCCAGGGTCCCCCCCATTACAACACCTCCCCCATGGACTTCAGAGTGGCACCCCAGGGACCCCATAGGGGCACCCCAGGGCCGTCCCCAGGGGACCCCAAGGGAGCCCCCCAGGGACCCTCAAACCCCACTGTGCCAAGTGTCCCTCATCCCCCTTGCGGGGGGGCGTGGGAGGGGCAGCCACCACTCTGAGAGTGGGGGAGTGTCACGGGGTGGGGGTGTCACCGGGGACATCACAGGGGGCATGTTCTGGGGCATCATGAGGGGTGTTGCAGGGAGGGCAGCAAGAGGATGTCACAGAAGGGGTGCCTTGGGGGGGTCACCAAGGGGCTCACCTTGTGCAGCCCCCCGACCTTGGGGACATAGGTGACGCTGTATGTTCGCTTCTTGTCGTTGTTGGGGACCACCTTGGCCTGGGATGGGAAGAGGCCCCAAAACCGGGGAGAGGGGGTGACACAGAGCTGGGGCACTGGGGGGTCTCCCAGAGAGGGAGACTGGGGGGATTCCCCAGACATGGAGCCAGGGTCCCCTGTACCTCCTCAGTGTGTCCCTCGGGGTCCTCAACATAGACAAGGACCTCGCCCGTCCCTGCCTCGAGGGTCTCCACCGTGAACTGGGCTGGGCGCAGCACCACATTCCCCTGTGGCTCGATGCCTGCAGGGTGGGAGGAGTGAGCACAACCCCCCAGCATCCCACAACCCCCCAGGACTTGGGGGCCCCAGGCTGTCCTTGGTGGTAGCAGGGGGGTCCAGATTGTCAATGGTGGTCTCCCGAGTATGGGTGGGCGAGCTTGAGGGGACTTTGAGGGGTCCCTGGGCATGGGGGGACTCTTGGAGAACCCTGGGTGCAGATGGACACCCTGGGATGTCCCTCAGGTGTCCCTGGGCACAGGTAACACCCCAGGACTGGAGAGGAGTCCCTGGGCTTGGGGGGGGCCCATGGTTTACTGTCATGCCCTGACAGCCGATAGCCCCCAGGTGCTCTCTTGTGCTGGGTTCCCCCTGAGCCCCCCCCCATGTCCCCCACCCAGTACCCCTCTCCGTGTGCCCCCTGTGCCAGCCCCCATGTGCCCTGACCTCCCCCTGCGTGGGGTCCGTGCCCCTCATGTGTCCCATCTGTGCCAAGTCCCCAGCCTCCTGGTGCCCCCACAAACCTCCACATCCCCTCACGCCCCCCTGAGCCCCCTGAGCCCCCCGTACCAGGCCCGTAGGCACGTGCACGGCCGGGCTGGGGGGGGCGGGGGCGCAGGGGGGCCCCCGGCCGGAGCTTGGCCTTGGGGAACTGGGACAGGTACGTCATCACCGAGTGCTCGTCCACGTTGGGGTCCACGATCTCCTCGGGGGCGATCACCTGGGGGAGAAGCCCAACACCGGTCAGACCCTCCCAGCACCCCCACCCAGGAGGACCCTGCTGGGTGCACCATGCACCCCACTACCAGGAGGGACCTCCTAACACCTGCCTGACCCTCCTGAGACCCCCGACACCCATCAGACCCTCCCCACCCTGCTGGGGAATCCCCCCACACCCACACCCCTACCACACCCACAGGTGCCATGGGGTACCCCAAATGCCCAGGGAGCCCTGTGGATCCCCAAGGACGCCCCCCAGACACACCCCTGCACCCCCAGTATCCTCTCCCAGTGCCCCCCCGTGTTCCTCCCCTGCATCCTGCACCTGGGCGACAGCCAGTGCCCCCCCCATGCCCTGTACCCGGGAGACCTCCAGCGTCCCCCATGTCCCGCATTGTGCCCCATACCTGGGGGACTCCCAGCCAGTCGTCTGCCTGCTGCATGGCCTCCCGAGCGTTCTGCACCGGCTCGTTGGGGTCCCATTTCTCCCAGTCTGGGCAGAGACCTGGGGGGGCCAGAAGGGTCAGGGGTGCACCCCCATCCTGACCCTCGTCCTGACCCACCCATCCTGCGCCTCCTCCTTTCTGCACCCAGTGCCCCCCAACATCTCCATCAGTGCCCCCCGAGCCAGCCTGGACCCCATACCTCCCAGTATCCCTGCCAGCTGCCCCCTGTCCCACCCTCTGCCCCCAGCACCCCCCGCCCCCTACTCCCTCCTCACCGGGGGCGCAGTTTTCCCCCCCATTTGTCCCTCCCACGCCCCCCGCGCCCCCATGGCCTCCGCCCCCGCCGCGCTCCTCACCCGGGGCGCAGTTGTCCACCAGCGCTCCCAGCGCTTTCCCGTCGCGCCAGTCGCGATTGAAGTTGGTGATGGGCAGCTGCGGCACCTTGTGCTGGATCCAGCCCAGCAGCCGCTGCTTGGGGGTCTGGCGGCGGCCTTCGTCGTCGTCCTCCTCCTCCCACATCGGCATCGAGATGGAATAGTGCAGGATGAGGGTCCAGATCAGCCCCAGGATCAGCTTCAGGTTCCCGTCCACGATTGCCTTGCTGTCTGCGGGGGCGAAACGGGGGGGCTGAACCCCGAGATCCCTCGGAAGCCCCCGGGGCACCCCGACATCCTGCGGGACCTGCCGGGGGCACCCCAACACCCTACAGACCCCGACACTCCACACCATCCCCCGGGGCACCCCGACATCCTGTGGAACCCTCCGGGGGGATCCCCGCACCCTGAGAGCCCCGAGCCCGGGATCAGCTTCAGGGTCCCGTCCCGGCTGTGTGCGGGAGGGGGGGATAATGGGAGGACCCGCCTGGGGCTCCTCGAAACCCCACAGCACCACCACAGGGACCCCGACACCCCACGGCAGTGCCACGGGACCCTGCACCCCAACACCTGCCTGGGGACACCCCGGGGCACAGGAAGTGAGGGCTGAACCCCGACACCCGCCTGGGAACACCCCGACGCCCCGTGGCAAAGGAGGGGTCCCTGTTGTGGGCCTGAGGATTCCCCGACACTGCCCCATGTCCTCCCCGAGTACCCTACACCGTGCGGGGGGACCCCAGTAGCCTGCCGGGCAGTGCCTGGTGGGGGCACAACACTGGCAGCACCCGGGGGGGCCCCAAGTGAGCACCCGGGGGGTCCCCTGACCTCCCGCGGCACCCTGGGGTGCCACACCCCTGACCTCCCCAAGGGATTCCTTGAGTGCCAGGATGGGGAAACTGAGGCAGGGGACGGCTGGGGGGGGAGGGGGCCCGAGGCATCCCGGTCCCTCCCCCACCGCCCTGCGGAGCGGACCCTCCCCCGCTCCCTTCCCCCGCCACTTCCCCCCACGAGCGATCGCGTTTCAGGGAGGAAATGGGGGAGATGTGGGAGTGGGCGGGACAAGCCCCTCCCCGCCGGGAGCTCCCGGGGAGACAACACCTGGGAGATCCCCAAAACTTGGGGTCACATCTGGGGGGGGGAGGGGGGGGGGCACGGGAGGGAGCAAAGACACGCGTGGGGAGGGGGAGGTGACACCGCGGGAGGGGGTCTGGCACCCCCCGGGCCCGGGTGTGCGAGGGGGGCTGTGCACGAACGTGTGTGCGGGGGGGCTGCGAGCCCTCCCCCCATGCCGGGGGGGTCACCCTGCAGCTGTCGGGTGGGGGTGGGCGCTGGGGCCCCGCGAGGGGTGCGGGAGCGTGCGAGGGCCGGTCCCCCCCGCGCTGAGCTCACCGCGCGCGGCCCCGAGCCAAGCGTGAGCTCAGCCCCCCCGCACGGCCCCTCGCACCAGGGCCGGACCCCCCCGGCTCTGCCCGGCCCGGCGCGGGGTCAGCCCGCAGCCCGCACGGCCCTTGCACACTCGCCCCTTGCACACGTCCACAGCCCCACGGCTGCGTCCAGCCTTGCACACTCACCCCCATTCCCATTCCTCCACTGCTCTTGCACACTCATCCCGCTCCTGCTCCTCTGTCACCCCTCCCCTTGCACAATCATCCTCATTCTCATCTGTCCATCGGCCTTGCTCTTGCACACTCATCCTCCATTCCCATTTATCCATCACCCTACTCTTGCACACTCACCTACGGGCCCATCCTCATTTGTCCATCATGCCCCTTTCACACCCATCCTTCAGTCCCACTCCTCCATCTCCCACCCTTGCACTCTCATCCTCTTCACACTCATCCATCTCCTCCCCTTACACACTCACTCACATCCCCACTTGTCCACCCCTGCCCTTGTACACTCACCCTCAATTTCCCATCCCTCCGTCACACCAACCCTTGCACACTCATTTGTCCACTGGCCTTGCCCTTGCACGCTCATCGTCAGCCCCATCCTCACTCCTCTGTTCTCACAGTCACTCGATTCCCACTCCACCACCACTGCCCCTGCCCTTGCACACTCACCATTCCCGTTCCTCTTCCACCCTCCAGCACACTCGCCCTTTCCCCCCTCACACACCCCTTGCACACCCACTCATGGACACTGTTCCCCCCCGCATGCCCTTTGCACACCCACCAATGGACACGAGCTTGATGTGCTCCCGCTCCAGGAACTCGAGGGCCACTGAGACGTTCTCCAGCTTCATCTGGCGGAAGTTGGGGCGCGGGTGGTGCTTGCGCCCCATCTTTTTCTGGCTGAGCACCTCGAGCAGCGCGATGAGGCGCAGCCCGTCACTCAGGTCACGCTGCAGGTCCACGATGCGCTTCTGCACACACTTGAGGTGCTCATTGCACCAGCGCGTGAACGTGTTCTGCTGGATCTTCTTCCAGGGCGCGTCCTCTGCAAGGTCCTTCTCGGTGGCTGGGAGCTCCTCGGGGTCCTCACCCGGTGCTGCCTCAAAAGTAGAGTTCATCCTGGAGGGGCTGGGGGGGTCCTCGATGAGCAGGGGGTTTGCTGAGTGGTGTGGAGGGTCCTGAGGGGGGGGGGGGGGGGGGGGTTAGTCCTGGGTCACTCCTGGTGCTGGGTGGGAGTCCTGGGTCAGTCCCAGTGCCCTGAAGGGATCCTGGTCCCGTGGGTGTGGGTCCCAAATCACTGTGGGAGTCCTGGGTCAATGTGGGTGCCCGGAGTGAGGGTTCTGGGTCCCGGTGGCAAAGCCGGTGCTGGGGGACGGTGTCCTGGGTTGGGGACGGTGTCCTGGGTCAGAGCTGGTGTCCTGGGTGGGGGCCCTGGGTGGGTGCTGGTGCCCGCTATGGGGTCCCGGTGCTGGGGGGGATGGCGTCCTGGGTCAGTCCCGGTTCCTGGGTGGGGGTCCAGGTGGGTGTCTGTGTCCTGGATGGGGTCCCAGTTCCCGGAGATGGGGGACGGTGTCCTCGGTCAGTCCCAGTGCTCAGGGAGGGTCCCGGTTCCCGGGGTCAGTACGGGTGCCTGGGGACGGGGTCCCGTCTCAGTCCCGGTGTCCCGAGAGGGTCTCGCTACTCGGTTCCGGTGTCCCGGGTAGGCGTCCCTATTCCCGGAATCGGGGGCTGGTGTCCTGGGTCTGTCCCGGTGCAAGTTCCCGGTGCTGGGGTTGGTTCCCGGTGGGTTCCCGGAGCGGAGCGGCGGGTCCCGGAGGGATGGGGGGTCCGGCGGGTTCCCGGGTCGGTTTCCGATGAGTTCCCGGAGCGGCGGTTCGCGGTGGGGTCCTGAGTGTTCGCGCTGCTTTCCAGGAAGGTTCCTGGGCCGGGGGCGACGGCGGCAAGTGGCGGGGCCGGGGGCGGCGGCGGCTTTAAGCGCTGCCCCGGCCCGGCCCGCCCCGTCCCGGGGAGGGACCGACCAGGAGGGACGGAAAGACCGCCCGAGCGGTCAGGGGGCGGGGGGCCCGGCCGTCGCTATTTATAGCCCCGGCCTCACACCCGGACCCCCAGATACCGGCACCCCCAAAACCCCCGGACTTCGGCACTCCCCAAACCTCGCACTCCGGGACCCTCAAAACCCCGGAATGCGGCACCTCCCAAACCCCGGATCCCAGCACACCCCGGACCCCCAAACCCCGGCACCCCCGAAACTCCCAAATGCCAGCAGTTCTGAAAACGCACAGACATCAGCACCCCTAAGTCTCCGACGTCCCTAAAACCTCAGTAACCTCAAACACTGGCACACCCAAACACCGACCCTCCCAAATATTGACACCCCAAAACGCCGGCACCCACAAACCCCCAGACACCAACTCCCCAAAACAGTAACCCCAAACAACCGGCACACCCAAACACTGACACTCACAAGTAGAAACACCCCAGAATGCCGGCACCCACAAACTCCCAAACAGTGGCACCCCAACACCCCAAAACTCCCCAAATTCCCTAAAGTCCAGTGCCACAAACTCCTAAACTCTGGCACCTCAAAACCCCCACCCCCCGCCCCCAGACACTGGCACCCCCAACCCTTTGCATGCTGAACCACTGGCATGCCTGAACGGCATCCTCAAAACTCAGCACCACCAAACCTCGGCCCTCGAGTACCCCAGCCTCCCTACCCTGAAACACTGGTACCCCAAATCCTGGCACCCAGACATCCCCGAAACTGTGACGCCCCAAAACCCCACAACCCTGGAACCCCAAAATCTAGGCACCCCCAAACTCCAAAATCCACCCCCAATAATCCCAAATACCTGCAACCTCGACACCCCAAAACCCCAGCACCCTATAGCCCGGGCACCCCAACACCCTGTTATCCTGATATACCTGTACCTTGATACCCCAACACTGCAGGCACCCCAATACCGCAGCCCCCCAGCAGCGCAACACACCCCAAAACACCCCGCAAAGATGCCCCCTAAACTTATTCGGAACCCCCTCGCTCCTCCCTTCCCACTTGGGAACCCCGGAAAAACTCACATAAAAATCCTCGCCCAGCCCCCACAAACCCCCTCAGGATCCCCCTCCGGGGAAACCCACCGGGACACCCCCCCCAGAACCACCCCCGGCGTGGAACCCCCACCCAGCACCCCCCGGTTGCACCCCACTCTCCCCCGGTGACTCCAGCTGTGGTCCCCCTGGCCGTGCCTCAGTTTCCCCATAGCAGTGACACATGGCTGGGCAGGGGGTTCGGTCATATTTGGGGGCGACCCCTGAACCCCGCTGCCCCCCGAAACTCTCTTGTGTCCCCCCCTACTCTCGAGGCCTTCTCGAGACCCCTGAGAGGGGCGTGCGGGGACACTTGGGTGACCCACATCTGGGTCCTTTTGGGGGGGTAATTTGGGGGGTATCGTGTTCCCCCCTGTTCCGGTGCCTGCCCTGGAAGCTTCCAGCGGGGGGGGGGGGTGCGGTGTGGGTGCACCCCGAGGTGACAACGGGTGACAGGGGGGTGACGTGGGGGGGTGACGTGGGGGGGGTGACGTGGTGGCGCCTGCGCCAACACCTAAAAATAACCTGCCGAGTCAGAGCCACGCACCGGCACCCAAAATACCCGGGGGGGCACGCGGTGGGGGGGCACCCCAACACACCATCACCCAAAATATCCCGGGGGAGGGGGCTGGGGGGCACGCAACGGGGTGGAGGTGAAACGCGAGGGGGTCCCCCACCGGGACCCTCAAACCCATGGCAGGTGTAGGAAGGGGAGCGAGTAGATTGTTTGGGGGGTCAGGGTGGTCTGGGACGTGGGGGTCAGGATTTTTGGGGAGGTCGAGGGTGTCCAGGTGGGTCTAAGCAGTCAGGGCGCTCCAGGGGGGTCAGTATAGTCGAGGATGGGGGTTCAGGATGCTGCCGGGGCAGGTCAGGGGGAGCCAGGGGGGCCAGGGTGCTTCACAGGGCGCCCCGGTGCCCTCTGGAGTCTCGGCTCTGTGGCAGTCGGGGCAGAGGAAGATGATGGTGGAGACAATGATGAAGGGACAAAGGACTTGGCTCCGCCAGTGTCTCCTGGGGAGGAGACAGAGAGCAGAGCCACTGCCCCCTGCGGTGACACCCCGAGTCCCGTGTCCCCCCATCCTGTCCCTGGGTTTCCTCTGGGCACTGGGGTTGGAAGCAGAGGAGGGGACCATGGGCAGCATGGGGGCACAGAGAGGGGAACAGGGGGACACTGGGGACATGGCCATGGGGACAAGGGGGACAGGGCTGGGGGGCACAAGGGACAGGGACAGTGGGACACAGGGAATATGGCCGTGGGGACAGCAGGGACACGTGTGGGGCCACATCCAGGAGGGCACAAGAGCAGGGACTTGGAGGGCCTGGGAGTCCCATGGGTGCTACAGACAGAGCGCTGGGGGGGCTGTGGGGGCCATGGGTCCCGTGTGGCAGGGGTGCTGCCAGTACCAGGGGGTGCCAGGGGGTTGGTGCTGCCAGCACTGGTGGGCACTGGGAGGTCCTGGCAGGGCTGGTGCTGCAGCCCCCGGAGCCCCGCACTCGGCACCTCTCTCTGCACCCACGGGGGAAGCAGCTGCTCTGCACCACCCCACTGCCCCCTGAGTCCCTTCCCTGCTCCATGGCCACCATCCTAGAGTCGCAGAACCATAGAACCACTGAGGCTGGAAAAGCCCTCCAAGGCCCTGGAGTCCCAGCTGTGCCCAATGCCCACCTTGTCCCCAGCCCAGAGCCCTGAGTGCCACATCTGGGCCTTCCTTGAACACCTCCAGGGATGGGGACCCCAAACCTCCCTGGGCAGCCCCTGCCAAGGCCTGACTGTTTCCCACTGTGCCCCAGCTCTGCCATGGCCCCCACTCCTCCTGTGTTGTGTCTACCCTTCCACAGCCCCATGGCCTTGGTGTCCCTAGTGACCGCAGCTCCATGGGGAACACGGTGGGCACACAGAGAGGGATATGGGGACCCTTCGTGGGGTGTCTGTCCCCTGGATCACCATCCCTGTGGCAACCATTTGGGGGATGCCTGTTTGGGGGTGCCCCTCCATGGGGATGCCCAGTACAGCACCAGCAGAGCTGACCTGATCCAGTAGAGCCCAGTACAGCCCACTACGACCCTGTTCAGCCCAGTACACCCTGGTGCAGTATGACCAGAGCAGTACAGCCCAGTATGACACAGTAAAATCCCATATGATACAATACAGGGCAGTGCAGCCCAGTGCAGTCCGGTATAGCCCATTACAGCCCAGAAGGATACAGTACAGCCCAGTACAAACCAGTACAGTACAGGCCAGAATGATCTAGTACAGCCCAGTCCAGCCAGTACTGCCCAGTAAAACATGGGCTGGGGTTTCAGCTCACCCAATCCCCTTGTTCCTCCCCTGGCCCCATCCCTGAGCCCTCCTGTCTCCATCTCTGCCCTAGAGCTGGACACAACCCCAGGGGTACCCCAGGGCACCCCCAGGGTGGGCACCCCACACACACTCTCCAGGACACAGCTTCTCCTGGAGGCGTCCCCCCCGCCTGAGCACCCCTTCCATGGGGGTCCCGGGTGCCACAGCCTGGTCCCTGCACCGGCCTTTATAGGTGCCCCCAGCCCGGGGGGGCCCCAGCGCCTCTAATCCCCCCCCTAAGCAGCTTCTGCTCATCCTTCCTGTTCCCCGGGGGTTCCACAGCCTGGGGGAGGGCAAGGCGGGGAGGGAGGGCAGGAAACGCTGGGAGTCTTCTGGGATTTGAGTCCCAGCAGTGCACCCCCAAAGTGGCCCCCCAGCACTGCACCCCCAAAATGAACACCCCCTGTCAGACACCCTGCCTCAAGCAGTGCCCCCCCAGTCTTCCCCCCCACCCCTTGGTACCCCCAGATTCCCCCCACCTCACTTGGGACCTGCCCAGCACAGGGCTCCTGACTTCCCCAGGCCCAGAACTGGGGACAATCGCTTGAGGGGGGAGGCACTTGGCGGGGGGCACCCTGGGGTGCTGGGGTGGGGGCAGCAGGTGACCTCCTGAGGGAAATTCCAAGTTCTTCCCAAGGCATCCAGGGCTGGGCCATCCTGGGGGAGCGGGATCGAGGTTGGAGGCACCTGGGGACCTCTGCGGATACCTGGCCATACTAGGGGGAGCACAACTGGGCTTGAGGACCCCTGGGGAGCACTGAGAATCCTGGTGGGACCAGGACCAGGACTCTGGCCATCGTGGTGGGACCAAGACTGGGCTTGGGAACACCTGGGGACACCTGAACACCCCAAGAGGAGCAGGATCAAGCTGGGAGACCCCTGGGGACCCTCCCCATACCCAGCTGTGGGGGGGAGCCCTTCCATCCGCTCCTCCCCAAATCCCCCAGAGCACCGGCAATCGGCTCGACCCGGCTCAGGGGGCCGATTAGGCGCTGAGCCTGGTTTAGCCCACCCTAATCCCCAAGTTTGGCCGGGCTGAGCCCTGATCCCCCCTAAGCGGCTTTGGGGGCGCAGGGTATATCAGAGGGGTGGGCGCTGCCCCCCCCCCACTGCCACCATGGACGAGGACGAGTTCTACCTGTTCAAGAACCAGTCGGCGGTGGGGCCCTGGGATGGGCCCCAGTACCACATCGCGCCCATGTGGGCCTTCTACCTGCAGACCATCTTCATGGGCGTGGTGTTCGTGGTGGGCACCCCCCTGAACGCCATTGTCCTCATCGTCACCGTCAAGTACAAGAAGCTGCGGCAGCCACTCAACTACATCCTGGTGAACATCTCCTTCAGCGGCTTCTTGTGCTGCATCTTCAGCGTCTTCACTGTCTTCATCTCCAGTTCCCAGGGATACTTCATCTTCGGGAAGCACATGTGTGCCTTGGAGGGCTTTGCGGGGGCCACCGGAGGTACAAGGGGACCACTGGGGGCTGCTGGGGCCAGAGGTGATGGAGTGACCACTGGGGGCTGCTGGGGCCAGAGGTGGCCACTGTGATCTCCTGGGGCTGTGGGATTTGAGGTGACCATCATGGGGTGACCATCATGGGGCTGGAAGGTTTGGGGTGACCACCATGGTCTGTCTGGTAGGGCTTGAGGTATTGTTGACCACCACATTCTACTGAGGCTGTAACAGTTGGGCTGACAGCCACGGGCTGCTGGGGTGCAAGCATTGAGGTGACCTGCTGGACCTTTAGGAGTTGACCACTGTAGTCTGGTGGGACTATAGGATTTGGGGTGACCACTGGGATCTGGTGGAGCTGGAAGTGGGGGTGACCATCACATTCTTCTGGGGCTGGGGGAATTGGAGTGATCATCGTGGTCTGGTGGGGCTGGAGGTGACAAAATGGGTAAGGGCCATGGGTAGGGTTGAACCCTGTGATCTGTTGTGGCTGGAGTGAGGTCTGAAGGTATGGCTGAAGGTAGGGGTGATTACTACATTCTGCTGAGGTTGTAGGACTTGTGATCACCCAGTGGCCAGGGGGGCTACGGGCGTTGGGGTGACCTGTAGCCCTGGTGGCCCTGGTGGCCACGGGCGGCGTGTGAGGCCAGCAGCCGTGTTTCCCCAGGGCTGGTGACAGGGTGGTCCTTGGCCTTCCTGGCCGTCGAGCGCTACATCGTCATCTGCAAACCCTTTGGCAACTTCCGCTTCACCTCCCGCCATGCGCTGCTGGTCGTGGCGGCCACCTGGGTCATCAGCATCAGCATTGCCATCCCCCCCTTCCTTGGCTGGAGCAGGTGAGGACATGGCGGGCACGGCGGGCAGGGGGTGAGCGGGGTGTGGAACAGCTCCAGGAGTGGCAAGTGGGGGGTCACTGGGGTGCCATGGGTGGGTCACAGGGGTGCCATGAGGGTGCCAGGTGAGTGCTTGAGACACCAGAAGTGCCGTGGGGTGCCACAGGGTGCCATGGGGTGCTGTGGGGGCACCAGGGGGGTGCCACACGGTGCAGAGCAGGGGCTGAGCACAGGTGCTGCAGGTACGTCCCCGAGGGGCTGCAGTGCTCCTGCGGCCCTGACTGGTACACGGTCGGCACCAAGTACAAGAGCGAGTACTACACCTGGTTCCTCTTCATCTTCTGCTTCCTCGTCCCCCTCTCCCTCATCATCTTCTCCTACTCCCAGCTGCTCAGAGCCCTGCGGGCCGTGAGTCCCAGGGGCACGGGGGACATGGGGGACATGGGGGGCATCGGGGTCAGGCACACTTGTGCCTGAGGGGGAGGGATGAAGAGTGAAGAGGGGCTGGGGGTCAGAAGGGAGGGAGGGAGAGAACAAGGGATGGAGAGATGGAGAATTGCCTGGAAGCGGGGAGGAAGGGAGGGCAGGATGGGGAGCAGGAGCAGGGGAGAGGTGACTGGAGGGATGAAGGGATGCAGGAAGGGAGGGGAGGTTGCTTGGACAGAAGGCTGGGCAGGAGCACAGGCGGGAGGATGGGTGGGGGGCAGACAGGTGCACGGGCACAGGACTGGGCAGGGGGTCAGGGGGCTGGACAGGGGATGGGGGGGCAGGGGGCCAGCAGCCCGGGCAGGCCCGAGGTGTCCTATCGCCGGCGCAGGTGGCGGCGCAGCAGCAGGAGTCGGCCACGACACAGAAGGCGGAGCGGGAGGTGTCACGCATGGTTGTGGTCATGGTCGGGTCCTTCTGCCTGTGCTACGTCCCCTACGCGGCGCTGGCCATGTACATGGTGAACAACCGCGACCATGGCCTCGACCTGCGCCTCGTCACCGTCCCTGCCTTCTTCTCCAAGAGCGCCTGCGTCTACAACCCCATCATCTACTGCTTCATGAACAAACAGGTGACACCAGCGACACCGGGACACCCGCAGACACATGGGATAGGGGGGACATCCAGGGCACCCAGGAGATGGGACACCCGGGACACATGGGATAGGGGGGACACCCGGGACACCAGGTGATGGGGGCATCCAGGGGTGCCCAAGCATATCTGAGGACCAGGGACACCCAGGGACTCCCAAGCATGGGGAACACCCACGGATATCCCTGTGAGGGGACACCTCAGGACACTGGGGCAACAGGAGCATGCAGGGTTGCCCAAGGACATCTGGGGACCAGGGACACCTGGAGATGGGGTATGTGGGGTATAAGGGGCACCCGGGAACACTTGCATGGCTGGGGGTACCATGACCCCACGGACAGGAGATGGGGCCAATGCGGCATCAGAGGGTGTGAGGACAGTGCCAGGGCTGGACACAGGACCAGTGGGACCCCCAGGCTGAGCTGTCCCCTGTCCTGTGACCCCGTGTCACCTGTCTGTGTCCCTGCAGTTCCGCGCCTGCATCATGGAGACGGTGTGCGGGCGGCCCATGTCAGACGAGTCCGAGGTGTCCAGCTCGGCCCAGCGCACTGAGGTCTCCTCTGTGTCCTCCAGCCAGGTCAGCCCCAGCTGAGGGGCTCTGGCACCGCCCCAGCCCCCGGGACCCCCGGCTGCCCCCCGGGACCCCCAGCTACCCCCCAGCTGCCCCCAGTGTGGGGCTGGCACTGCCCTGGGGGCCTGGGGGTCCCGGCCAGCCTAGGATGTAGCGCGGGTGGGACAATAAACCATGGCCGCGGTCTGAGCGCAACGGGGACCCACTGAGCACCTGGGGCCCATGGGAAGGGGGATCCATGGGATGGGCATCCTAAGGGCAGCTGTGCCCCACAGCAGGGTGGGAATGGGGGAGCCTGGGGGTGGCTGTGCTGCATGGTGGGATGGGACAGGGGTCTTGGGGGTGGCTGTGCCCCATGGTTGGCTGGGCTGGGGGTCCCAGGGGTAGCTGTGCCCCACAGCAGGGTGGGACAGGTCCTGGGAGTGGCTGTGCCCCATGGCAGGGAGGGACAGTGGGTCCCAGGGGAAATTGCCCCACAGTCGGGCGGGACGGGGGTCCCGGAGGTGGCTGCGCCCTGCAGTGGGGCAGGATGGGGGTCCCATGGGTGGCTGTGCTCTGCAGTGGGGCAGGATGGGGGTCCCATGGGTGGCTGTGCTCTGCAGTGGGGCAGGATGGGGGTCCCATGGGTGGCTGCGCCCTGCAGTGGGGCAGGATGGGGGTCCCATGGGTGGCTGTGCCCTGCAGTGGGGCAGGATGGGGGTCCCGGAGGTGGCTGTGCTCTGCAGTGGGGCAGGATGGGGTCCCATGGGTGGCTGTGCTCTGCAGTGGGGCAGGATGGGGTCCCATGGGTGGCCATGCTCTGCAGTGGGGCAGGATGGGGGTCCCATGGGTGGCTGTGCCCTGCAGTGGGGGAGGATGGGGGTCCCATGGGTGGCCGTGCTCCACGGTGATGCCATGGTGGACTCTGCTCCCTTGTCCCCCTCAGGCCTCACGGGCAGTGGGGGGCAGGAAGGTGGGATGCTGCTACCCATCTCCATCTGTGAGGCTGGGGTGGGGCTGGGCCCCCCATCTGTGGGGCTGGATTCCCTCTATGAGGCTGAGCCCCCCAAGCCCCAGGGGCAGGACTCCCACAGGCCTCACATCCCCCCACACCCCACATCCCCCCACCCAGTTCCCCCCACTCCCCTCCTCAGGACGCCCCCGTCTGAACCCTTCTGGCACAGGCAGGGGGGCTCCCCCAGATCCCGGTTTAGGGGGAAACAGGGAATTAGGGTCCGTCCCCCTCGGCCCATCAGGGGGTGAACAGGTTTATTGAGTTCCAACCGATCTGAATCCCTTCAACCAGCCCGAGGAGAAAATCGAGGAATAAACCCGGAGGAGGCGAAAAATCCATGTCCAGAGTTGTCACAGGGTCCCAAATCCTCATGGATGGGCAGGGGGTGTTAGGAGAGGGGCTGTTGTGGGGCTGGGTGGCTGCACCAGAGGTGAGGTTGCACCACAGGCTCTCCCAGTATTCCAAACATCACTTATGCTGTCCCGAATCATCCCTGGCGTCCCACATCACTCCCAGATCACCCCCAGCATTCCCAGATTCCCAAGGCCCGCATGGGGGCATATTCCCAACCCACTGACCCCTGGATTTAGGGAGGAGAGGAAAGGAGGAGGAATAGAGACAGGAGGAGGAGGAGAGGGGAGGATCTGGTCAGCCCTTGGAAACCTTTGGGAAAGGACCTAAGGGAAAATCTGGGCATTTGGAGATGGCCGGGCCTGATTCCTTGCAGCTCCGGTGGCTGCAGGGGGACGAACAACACAGAAGAGAGAAAACCTTGGGAATTGTCCCAGAGCGGGGTGGGATGGTGGGATGAGCCCCCCCCCAGAGGTTTGGGGGGTTCAAGGCACTTGGAGCGGGGCGGGGGGAGGGGTCTTGCCCAGATCCCAGGGGGTGGCGACGGGCGAGGAGGGTCCGACCGCCCTGGGGCCACCTCCGGGTCACCCCCCGGGTCCTGCTGCGGCTCCGACGGTTTTTGGGGTTTTCTTGGGTTTGAATTTTCATTTCAATGTTCACTTTTTATTCCAATTTCACATCAACGTTTCCATTTAATTCAATTTCACTTCTTCGGTTCCAATTCTATTTCAATTTTGATTTTCATTTCAATGTCTAATTCCAATTCCATTTTTAATTCAAATTTCAGTCCAATTCAAATTCTGATTTTAATTTCAATTTCAACTTTAATTCCAATTTTAATTTTAATTCCAATTCCAATTCTAATTTTTATTCCAACGGCAATTCCAATCCCAATCCCTCTGTGAATTTCCCATTCCCCCCCAGGCCCCCGGGCCCCGCAGCCCCGGGCAGCCCCATCGCTGCCCCCGCGCCAGGGGAGCTGTTTCCACACGTGGTAAAACCAAAACATACAAAAATAACCCAAAAGTCATTAAAACCCGGGGAAAACCCACAACAAGACGAGCCCCAAGTGCCGGGGGAGTGTGGCTTTCCCGAGCCCCATCCCCGGGAGCCGGGATGGGGTTTCTCCGCGGCAGGAACGGCCTCGGCGAGGGACGGAGCCCATAAATAGGTGTCGGTGTCGAGCCTAGAACTCGTCGTGCCGCACCAGCGCCTCCCCGAAGTCCGTGGCCTGGCTGCCCACGAACAGGTCCGACTTGTCCACGATCTCCTCCCGCGTCAGCTTCCCGTCCTGCAGGGAATGCCACATCCCGCTATTTCCCCATCCTGCCATTTCCCCACTCCTCCCATCCCGCTCCCGATATCCCACTGGCCCACCTTGTCCTGGTCAGACTCATAGACGAGGTGCCGGGCTTCGGCCTCGGCATGGTCATAGTCCGAGGGCAGGATCCAATCCTTGGTCTCCTCCTTGTCCATCTTCCCATCCCGGTTCTTGTCCCGGAATTCCACAAACTGTTCCCGCTCTGTCTTCACCCATTCAGGCTCATCAGCATCACCATCCTGGCTGTACATGTCACCTGTGGGGAGAGCAGGATCAGGATCAGCCCTACAGCCCCCACCCCATCCCAAAGATTGACCCAAAGCCTTGAGCTCCCTAAATCCATCCCCAAAATCCAAAAGCACCATCTGGGTCATGATTTCACCCGAAAATCCTCAATGGAGGCATGGGGACAGGTGGAAGTTGAGAGAGAGAAGAACATTCTGTGAGGGGGAGGGCTGGGAAGGACACGGCAGCAGTGGCTCCCACTGGACGGGGACACTGAGAGGATTTGGAGAGCACGTGGAGCTCCAGTGTCTCACCGATGTACTCCTCCAGGTCAATGAAACCATCGCCGTTCTTGTCAATGTCCTCCATGGTTTCCTGCAAGAAGATGTTGGTGTGAGCCGGGCCCAGAGCAATTCCGGCCCCTCAGTGACCACCCGCCACCAGAGCTTCCCAAAATGCCTCTGTGCTGGCCCCACCTGCACAACAATGTCCTTCATGTAGTCGTACTCCTCAGGGTGCAGGAAGGCCGTGAACTCCTCCTTGGTGGCTGCCAGGTCCCCATCCTTGTCGGCCATCTTGAAGCGCCGCTCGTCCCGCACCATCATCTGTTTGTAGTTGAAGCCGTCGTCAGGGTCCGGATCGTCTGGGAGGGAGCACAGGGAGCACCCAGGTCAGCTTGGGCAGGGGAAGGACCATGGTACCCACCAACCCAACCCCACACAACCTCAAACCAACCTCCACCCAACTCAACATTCTCAATTCAACCTCAACTCAAACTCAACCTCATCTACTGAACCTCAACTTCCTCACAACTTCAACCTCAGGACAACCTCAATCTCCTCAACCCAACCTCAACCTCCTCAACCCAACCTCAACCTTCACCCCGACCCAGCCTCCTCCACTCAACCTCCTCCACACAACCTTCTCCATCCTCAGCTTCCTCAATGCAACCTCAACATCCTCCACTCAACCTCAAACTCCTCAACTCAACTTCCTCCATCTCAGCACAACCTCCCAACACTTTGCCAACGAAAGCTCAGTTGCAGCCTCCACTTCTCTCCTGTGCCCACTCCTAGGAGGAGGAGGAGCTGTGGAAGCCCTGGGATCATGACATTCCCAGGGAGAGGCCCCAAAAGACAAGGCTCGGGGGGTTTGGCCAGCACGGTCAGAGGCTCAACCTGAGCTATTTTGGGAGGGGAATGTGTAAGGGGATCTCACTCGCTGCCGGGGCGGTGGCAGGGCCAGGAGGCTTCAGCTGGGTGGGATCACGGGGCACGCGTGGCCTCTTGGCATAGCCTTGCCAGCAGCAGGACAGGAGTTCCAGGACACGGGACCAGCAGTGTCCAGCAGCCTATGGAGAACATGGATGCTGGGGGACACTGCCACGCTCTGGTTAAGTTAAACCTGAGCCAGGCCCAATCTAAAAAAAGGGTCCAAAAGTCCCTGTGTCCCTGCTCTGTTACCTGGGACAAAAGGCAGGCATAGGGAGCCCTGGATTAAGGAGCTCTGGAGCAGCCCTGGGGCCATTAAATATCCAAAGATTGTGACTTGAGGCAGCTCTAGGGCAGAATGAACCCCAAATTCCTCATTCTGTTCCCAAGGTTTTGCCTTGAGAAGCAGCATAGCCCTGAACAAGGAAACCTTCGGGACCAATTCCTTAATTGCTGTTGGGCTAATTAATGGGTTTGATGGGGGAGTGGTGGGAGGCAGGTGGGTTAGAAAGGGTTAAACCCTCCCAACACCCCCAAAGTCACTTCCTGTCTCGGTCCCTGGGCTGGGAGAGGTTTGGGGGAGCAGATGGAGGGGAAGGAGACAGAGTTGGGGAATTGCTCAGAGTATGGCAGCAAAGCCACAAGCTCAACCCAATGTCTTGTCTCCTGGGACAAGCATTCCTGGTTTTGGATCCTACCATGGGATTGAGGAATTAACAAAAATAGGAATGATGATGATGATAATTTCTGATTTTGAAGGGAGTTTCAAAGGAATTTCCAGTCTCAGATGAAGCTCTTGGACATTTATCACTTGATATTCCCTGCTTCCCAGGATTCCCCCCAGCAGAACCCCACACTGCTCCATGACACTTCTGGGGGCCATCCAGTGACTCATCCTGGCATGTAATTAATCAATTAATAAAACCGGTCCCAGCACCTCGTTTTGCTGACAAAACACCACATTCTGGACCTTCCAGAGCAGCCAAGGGCGATGACTGGCCCCATGCATCCCTTGGCCACTGCTCAACACACAGAAGGCACTTCCAGAGGCATTCCAGCCCCATTCTGGCCAGGAAGGGGAGCAAGGAGAAGAGAGAGGAACATTTCAGCAGCAAGGAGCTGTGGAAAAGTAATTCCTGCCGAGAGGAGCCAGAGCCAGAGCGTGAGGCAGGATCCTCCCGGCACTCCGTAAGGATACAAGTATGTGGGAGCAGCACGAGTCGAGGCTCCGTCAGGGCCTGCCAAGGGCACTCGGCCTCCAGCACCGCTCCAGGTTTGGAATCGGCCGTGCCGGGGGCTGGGCACTCCCACTCACTGCTCTGACTGTGGGAAGGAACTTCTCCTTAAGCTCATTAAGGGGATTCCATTAATTCAGGGTTTTCTCATTAAGGCTTTTCCTCATGAATGTTCCTATTTTTTCCTATCCAACACCTGCAAGTCCTGAATCCCACCCCAGACTCCTCAGTGCTCAAACCCTTCCCAGGACCTCTCTTTCCCCTTCCAGGCTGGATTTACACAGGCAGATTAGCCCAGACCCCAGAAATCCATGGAAAAGGGAGGTTTGGGAAGCGCTGCCCCAGCCTGGGGGTGTCACGGGGATTTCCCTGGCCACCAACACAGCAAATCCAGATCCTCCCTGATCCCAAGGGAGATGGATGAGCCTCCTGTGCTGTGCAGCAGCTCCCTCTCTGCACATCCCACAGAGCAGTTTGACTATTTTTGGCAATATTTAGGAAATAAGAGTGGATTCAACACTCCAGAGCTGCAGCTCCTCCACCCGGGCCAGTCTACAGTGCCGGAGGCCAGAGCTGGCACAGGGCTTTAGGGTTTAAGGTTTTAACCCCACAAGAGCTGTTGCTTCCCACACTCCCAGGGATGTCTGAAGCCCTGCCACACTGCTGGCCCAGAACGTGTCCCAACATCTCCGAGTTCTGGGGTCTAACACTGCTCCCAGGATAAAGGAAAGCGACTGAAATCTCTGCTAATGGTTTTTTGTGGGTTCAGGGATGCAATGGACACACCAAGGTGGTTCCACAGCCACAGGTCAGTCGGTTCCACCTGCAGGTCCCAAATGCCCCCACAAGCCAGGAATTCCAAAGGGCCAGAAACCCCCATTCCCACATGCTATTAATCCCAAAATCACCTGCATTCAGCCCAGAGCTGCACTTGTCACCGGGAACATCAATAATGCCCAGAGGTGGCTGCAGAGGGGAAAAAAGGGATGGGTGGGGCTGCAAACATGCCCTTTGGGGGATTTCCATGTATTTTCCTTAGATTTCTCTTTGTTAATGCCACCAGGAGATAAATTTGGAGAGTTTTGGAGGTTTTAAAGTGTGAGATCTCGGGGACATCTGCTCCAGCTGGCCCCATGTATACCAAGGCCATGCCCTACATCATATTCCTGTGCTTATCCCAGGGGAAAAATCCATCTCGGGTCAGCCAAACACCTGCCACCGCCGCTCCACTCCCAACCACAGACTTCCTCTGGGCCTCCTTAATCCAGGCCCCAAACTCCCCCTCTGGATCCATGTCCATCCCACTGACTGTCATGCTACAAGCCCATCCTGATCCACCTCCACCCCACCGGCCCTCGCACTCTAAAGCAGAGCAGGACGTCCCAACTGCTGGCTCCAGGAAAGGCTCATCCCAAGAGCCAGGACCTACCCAGGATATATCCATAGGTGGCATTTTTATACTCCTCCCAGGAAACCAGCCCGTCCTCATTGAGGTCATGGCCCTTCCACTGGCGCTCCACGTCCTCGTAAATCCAGCGCTTTTGGGCAAACTTGATCCAGGCCTTGAGCTCCTCCACTGTCACGAACCCGTCTCCATCCTCATCTATTTTCCCTACAATCTTCCTGTGGGAAACGCAGAGAAATCCAGCAAAAGTTAAGAAGAATGAGGGGTTAGCAGGGAGGGAATGGGAAGGGGCAGAGGGGGTTTGTCGAGGTTGTTACAGACTTTGGGAATTCAAGTATTTGGAGTTCATCCTTAAAACCAACAATATGGTTCAGCTGCCAAAGCTTCAGCTCAGACATGAAAATTGCTGGCTCAGCCATTTTTGGACTACTCAGGTTTTGGTTTCTTCAGAAATTATCAGTTTTAGGGAAAAAATTCTTTTTTAGCCCCTGGGAAAGACCTATCCATGCGTCCTTTGACCAAGACAGCACCAGGTGATGAGCATGGACCCATATTTATATTAAAAATGGGAATATTGGCTCTGCCTCTCCTGGTGATGCCAGGAGAAAGTTGAGGTGGTTATAGAATTTACAAATTCAACCATTTGAAGAGTTTATCTTTAAAACCAACATTTGAGTTAGCTGCTGAAAAATTGGGTCAGCTGCCAAAACGCTGTCCTGGACGCAGAAAACATTGGCTCAGACATGGAAATCACCAGCTTGGCCACTCTTGAACCACTCAGGCTTTGGTTTCTTCAGGAATTACAAATTTTAGAGGAAAATCTTCCCTGTTAAATCTTAGGAATCCATCTGTGTGTCCTCCCACCTCGATGGCGCCGGGCGAGGAGCACGGACGCACATTTCTGCTAAACCCGGGAAGTTTGGCTCTGCAGTAGGAACTGGAGCAGCCCAAGCCCAGCCCAAGCCCAGCGGAGCAGAGGAGCCCTGGAGCAGCCCTGGAGCAGCCGGGCCCGTCCCACGTCCCACCCGCTGCCCGGGGGAGCAACCGGAGCAGCCCCAGTGCCGCAGCGGCCGCGTGCCTCCGTTATTTTTAGCAGCAGCTGTAGGAAAAGCCGGCAGGAATGCAGGATCCAGGGGCAGATGGAGCCGGGGGGTGGGGGCTGTTTGATCCGCAGCGCTCCACAGGGCTCGCTCCCCGGAGCAGACGCAGCTCTGTGCGGGGAAAGTTTCGGGCTCCTCGGGTGAAAATCAGGGGTAACGGTCCCAAAATCCTTTGTCTGGTGAAGCAGGATCCTGTTTTTTTCCTTTAATATGAAGGTTTAACAGAAAACCCGTTCAGGAATCCTGAGCTCCAGCCCAGCTATTTGAGGGATTTTAGAAGACAGGTGGAAAACACGGAATTTTTAAATTTTAAATCACCACTAGGACTATTAATTCCAAAAATATTGGTGCAAAGGAAAACCCGGACACCGGAGCCACCCATGCTCACAGCCAGGTTTCCGTGTTTCAGAATTGTCTTGGTCAAGGACAATCAGGAATTCCTCCGTGGCACAAAGGATGTTCCTGGCAATGAGAAACTGGAGAGAGACTGGAAGAAAATGGGGAAAAATGTGAAATTTAGTTCTGACTAATTTTCTGAGGTGCCAGAGTGGGGGCAGTGAGCAGGGCTTGGAGACCTGAGCGGTTTTATAGAGAAATACATAAAATAAATATGTAAGTATCAAAAACAGCTCATCAGTAGTGCCCAAAGTTATGCATAAATATGTAGAATATTATATAAATATTTCAGAATTTTATATATCAATATGCAAAGCGTCCCTTCCAATATTCCTGATCAAACGCAGAAATATGAAAAAATCACATAAATATTCAGAATTTTCCATACAAACATATAAAAAAATCAGTATTATAAAATTCTGCATACAATTATGTAAAGTATCACAGGAATACTAAACATTTGTCCATGTAAATATATAAACCACAGGTAAATCTGTCAAATTCTTCCTATTTCAGGGAAACAATTCCATGTTTCCTTCTCCCAAGAAGGTAACACCACCGGCAAAGGGAGTTATTGGGGAAAACCCCTGGAATGGAGGACCAGAGCCGGCAGGGGTTGATGGCCAAAGCAGTTTTTCCAGGGCAGTTACCAGGGGGTTAATTAGGGAACAGCTTCCCAGGCAAGTCAAACCCTCTCCAACCCTTGCCGGGCACTCAGGAAGCTCCCAAACCTCCTCCCCACCCTGGTCCCGCGCCCGGGGCCGGCACCAGCTGCTCCCGGCTGCTTTCCCAGGGCAGGAGCCACCGAATCCTCACATTTTCCCAAACCCCCGTTCTGCCCCCCCGCAAGGGAGGGCAGCAGATGCTCGGGAAGGGCCGGCAGCTGCTCGCCGTTCCCACTCCCCGATCCAAGCGGATCCGCGTGCCCAGGGCCGCTGCCAGGGAACGGCACTGCCGCCGGCACTAAACAAGGTACGGCCCGGGCATTGTTCCCAAATCCCCGACGGCCCAAAAGGCAGGGAGGTGCGCAGAGCTGCGTGGAAAGCACTTGGAAAGGCGGAGGCGGAGCTCTCGCAGAAAAACAGGCCCTTCCTGCAGCACAACCCCGTTAAAGCACAGAATTTATAGAATCAGACCGTGATAACGAGTTTATCAAAGCAATTCCAGCTCGGGATAGCAGGAACTGGCCTCAGCGGATAAAGCTGCGGCTGGTTTGTGCGGAGGGCGGAAAATCTCGGCTGGAAAGTCGGCGCGGGCGGGCGCTGCCGGCGTTCCGGGAGATAACTCGGCAGAACAATGGGATTGAGCCGTGACCGAGCCCGGGCAGCGGGAACGCGGCGGGGGAGGGCGGCCGGGGCTGAGCGCTGAGCTTCCCCCGGCATCTGACGCTGCTCCAGGGGGGTCGAGGCTTTTGCCTGATTTTGCCAGGAGGCAAAAAGCCTCCTGGATCCTATATTTTGGGAGTTTACAGAGCAAGCAGGGCCTGGCTCCAAGGGATCATGGGGTTCTCCAGTTGAAATAGTCCCTGGAAGGTAGAAATTCCCTCCGGCCCACCAAGTGTTGGGGGAGAGGCCAGCATCTCCTTCCCACTGGGAGCCTGGACGATCCATAGGGATGGATGGAACGTGGCACTCCCTGCCCTGCACATCCCGCTGTATCTGTGGGACTCGGCTCACTCTGAAAGTTTCCTCACCACCCACATGTGGTTGAGCTTTTCTTTCCCATCAAGGAGCACCGTTCTCCAAAAACAGCCCAAAATTCACTGTGGGCTGCGGTAGGTGCTGCTCTGGCAACAGCAAGGTTGGGATGCTTGGCTGAAAAAAACGGGTCTGACTAAAAAAGGGGAGATTTAGGTGGGATATTGGGAAGGAATTCTTGGCTGGGAGGGTGGGCAGGCCCTGGCCCAGGGTGCCCAGAGCAGCTGGGGCTGCCCCTGGATCCCTGGCAGTGGCCAAGGCCAGGCTGGACATTGGGGCTGGGAGCAGCCTGGCACAGTGGGAGGTGTCCCTGCCCATGACAGTGGGTGGCACTGGATGGGCTTTAAGGTCCCTTCCCAGCTAAATCATTCCAAGAAAATCCAGCCAAAGGCACCCAGTTCCAAGGTGATTGGAGCCCAGCATCCTGAGGAGTGTCCAGAACTGCCCAGGGAGCCTCTGCTTCCCCAGTTCCCCCCACCCCACCCCGCTGGAGGCTGCAGTTCCCAGGTTTGAGCCACCCAGAGCCCCAGAACAACTGCAGCAGCAGCTGCTGCGGGGGCACCCGGCCCCGCTCCGCTCCCGGGAATGATCCCAGGGCCAGGCCGGGGGGGCCCGGGGGAGGCACAGCCACATCCCAGGGGAGGCGCAGCCATCCTGGATCTGAGGGGAGGCACAGCGCATCCCGGGTCCCAGCCGAGGCCCAGCCCCACGCTGGAGGGGGAATCTCCATGCAGGGTCTGTTTACCCAGCTCCCAACCAGCTCCTTCCAGCCGAGAAATACCCGTGATCCCAGGGGCTCCAGTGGTACCCGGAGAACACAGAGTGCGTGCGTCACAGCCCAGGCCCCCATTGTCTGCTCCGGAGTTTTGGGGAATGCCTGGCACTGGGAATGGCTCCAGGTGACTTCCTGGGGAACACCTGGTTCTGGGAAGTGAATTCCTAGGCTGGGAGCGGGGTCTCCTGCAGGGGGAACAGTGGGTGTGCCACCATTCCCACCGGTGCTGCTCCCTGTGTCCCCGCTCCCTGTGCCCGGAGCTCTCTCTGGGAAGGGTCGGGATGCTCTCCTTACCCCAGGCGCTCCTTGCTCTCCTCCGGTGTGAGCTGGTCGAAGCTCTTGGCCTCGTCGGCGCCCAGGAAGGCGTCGTGGTCGTAGTCGAAGCTCTGGGCATCGTCGTGTTCGCGGGCGCTGAGCGGGGCCTCGCGCACCACGCGCTCCTTGCGCTCCGTGGGCTTGGCGGAGCCGCACAGCGCCCACACGCTCAGGCACAGCAGGAGCCGCGGGAACAGCATCGTGCTGGGCCTGTGGGGACAGGGACACCGCAATGGGCCGGACCCGCCGGCACGGGCACCGGGCGGCACAGGCACCGGGCGGCACGGGCACTGGGCGGCACGGGCAGCGACAGCATTAGAGCGTGTTGTCAGGGAAAAACGGGGATTAGGGCAAATCATCTGGGGAAAATAGGGATTAGGGCATGTTATTGGGGAAAAAACAGCTCAATAGTAATACTGATTATGGGAGCAAAAATGATGAATTGATCCAGATGATCTGGATAAAATGATAAATATGGATTGTCTGGGCAAAGACGATGAACTAATGCAGATTGTCTGGGAAAATGGGGAATTAGTGCAGATTATGTGGGCACAAATGACTAAAAAATGCAAATTATCTGGGAAAGTGATGAATTCCTGACTATTCTCAGGGCAAATTGATTAATTGATCCCAATTATCAGGGCACTGTAATGAACTGATATGGGTTATCTGGGCAAAAATGATTCCCTGACACGGATTATCAGGGCACAGGGATTAATTAACACAGATTATCAAGGCACAGGGATCAATGGATATGGATTATCAGGGCACAGTGACTAACTGACACAGATTATCAAGGCACTGGGATTAATTAACACAGATTATCAGGGCACAGGGATTAATGGATGTGGATTATCAAGGAACAGGGATTAATTAACACAGATTATCAGGGCACAGGGACCTTCAAGCCCCCGGCGCACGTGGGCAACATCCCGTTTCCCCCGGAGCTGCTCCCAACCCCATCCCAGAGCCCCTCAGAGTGGCAACTGTGGCTGGGAAGGGATCCAGGGGTGGGGAAAGGGATCCTGGCGGGAAGGGAGGAAGTGGATCCAGATGGGAGGAATGTGAAGGATGTGCGGCACAGGCCCCCTCTGCTCTCCCTCCTCCAACATTCCCTCCCCAAGCCCTTGTGCCGCCTCCTCCCAACGCCTCCGGACGCTCCTCCATACCCGATGTGGGTGGAATCCTCCCCCACCAACCCGATCCCCCCGCACTGGAACCCGCCTAATCCAACCACCCAAATGTGCCTGGGATCGATGGCAGCTCTGGAAGGATTCCAGAGGCTGATCCCTTTAAATCCCAACTGAAATTCAGGTGTTCCCCACCCTTGTCACTGAGATCCCAATTTAGATTCCATCATAGATCCAGGTGTTCCCCATCCTGATCTCTTTAAACTTCAGTCCAGGTATTCCTCCTCCTGATGTATTTAGCATTAAATTTTAATCAAGATATTTCTGTTCTTTAACTCTTTCACTCCAAATTTAATCCAGATACTCACCATCCAGAGCTCTTCAATGCAAATTTAATTCAAGATATTCCCCATCCTTATTGCTTTAATCTAAATTTAAACCCAAGATATTCCCCATCCTTACCCCTTTCAATTTACATCCAGGTCCTCCCCACCCAGAGCTCTTAAACATAAAAGTAAACCAGGTATTCCCATTCCTTAGCACTTTAAATCTGTGGTTTAAAATCCAAGTATTCCCCTTTAACCTGAACTCAGACCAAGGAATTCTGCCCTGGGAGTGACCCAGGAATGACCTGGGACTGGTCCCACGTCAAACCAAGACAGTGGTGGCAGGACATGGGGGAAAGGACATGGAAAAGCCTTTTCCTTCCTTTTTTTTTTTGAATAAGGATCTATCGGACCATTCAGAAAACCCACAAATTTCAATTCCTTGGAAGTGGGGAAGGAGGGAGTATGGAGAAGGGATTTGGGTTATAAAGAGTAAAAGTCACTTTTTAGTGTTTCTGGAGAGGAAAAACATTCCAGGAGGGAAAGCCAATTCCAGGTGTAAGTGGAGCTCTGGATATCCCTGTGCTGAGGACCTTACTCCTGCTCACTGTGGGCACATCCCAGTGCCCGGGGCCTGCCCGGCCTCATGCTGATGCCAGGATCAGCCCAGCCTGGAGCACAGGGCGACCTGGAACAGGTCAAACACCCTGATTTTATCTCCCAGTGTCCACACAGAGCCTGGGAGGCACTTGGAAGTGATTAAAGAGGGACAATCCAACCTCCAACCGGATCCGGGCACAGGGCCGGGAGCTGCTGCGGGAAAGGTGCTCAGAGAGACCAAAACCCACGAACCAACTGTGATCCGTAAACAATCACCCATAAAAAACTGGCAGCACCAGCAGCTTCTGCTGACCAGCGGGATGGGCCCCCGGATTTTCTGCAGAGATCCCAATCTGAGGAAAAGGCAGAGCCCCTCTCCTCACAGGAGGAGCCACTGGCAGCAGATCCCTTTTCTCCTGAATAAAGGGGTGAACGGCAGGGAAGTCAGGAACAGGAAACAGTGGTGGGAAGATGTGGGGTCAGAATGGGGGTCCAGACCCTCAGCTGGGGAGGAACTGAGGATTCCAGCGGAGCTAGGTGGGATTCTGATGGAGGACCTTGAGATTGCAAGGATATTGATGGAGAAACTTGGGATTCCAGGTGGGTTTGCTGTAACATTGATGGTGAAACCCAGAATTTCCATTGGGTTTGCTGGGATACTGACAGAGGAACTCGGAATTCTGCACTGGGCTTAGAACTGTGGTGACATTTAGAGAAAACTGATGGGAAGAAGCCCCTCTGGATGCACATTTCCAGTCTGGGAGGCCAATAGGATCCCATAAAACCCCTCATAGGCAACACAATTTGTTCAGGTTTGGGTATCAGCCTCTGTTTTGGCTTTTTACCAATGGGATTGATCCCATTGGAGCAGCCAGGGAACAATTAACTGGGACCCCAAGGTGCCACCCCAGGGGCACAGCGAGGGTGAGGGGTGCGGGTTCAGGGAATTCCGGCCCTGAGAAAGATTTATGGATGCGGGGGAGACACTGGGAGCCAAAACCCGGGGTAGAAACGGGCTGGTCCTGCCCCAAACCAGCCCCAAAGTTTTGGGGTCACTGATGGCTGCGGGAGAGGATCACGGATTTGGGGTGACACCTCCTCGGCCCAGAGTCCCCGCGCAGGGCAGCACCGGGGGTCCCACAGCCCGTTATCTTGGTGTCCCGGGGGTCTCACAGCCCCTTATCCCGGGGGTCCTACAGCCCGTTATCCCGGCGGATGCCCCGGGGGACTCCATGGATCCCCGCGGGCCGGTCCCGCCCGGGTCGCGAGACGCGGACGAGGCTCCATCCCTGGGACCGGCGGTCCCCGCCGGCCCAGCCCACCCGCCCTGGGTCCGGTACACGGGCCGCCCTGGGACTCAGCATCGCACAGCGGGACTGGCCGCAAAACTCGCGGACGCGGCGGCGCCGCCGCTCCCGCCCGTTCCCATGGAGACCGGGCCCGGCGCTGCCGCCGTCGCGTTACCGCCACACCGCAGCGGCCCCGCAGAGCCGCTCCCACCACCTCCCGGGGCCCCAAGCCCCGGCCCCGACCCCCATGCCGGCGCCCACCCCGATCCCGTCCCGTCCCGTCCCTCACCGTCCCCGCCGCCGCCGCCGCCGCTCCGCGCACCGGAAGTCGGCGCCGCGCCACGCCGCACAGCCCCCCGCGCGCCCTCCCCGCCAACCAATCACAGGAAGGCCACGCCTCCCCCTCCGCGCCGCTCCGCGTCCCGATTGGTCTCCTCTGCCGCCACTCCGCCCCTTTGCCCGCCTCAGCCCCGCCCCCGCGCACTCCGCCGGCCCTGCTCCCTCCGGCCCCGCCCCCTGCCGAGGATGCGGACGCTGATTGGCTGGAATGCGCCACGTCCTCAGGCGCGCGCCGGCCGCCGGCCCCGCCCACCGGAGCGCCCCGCGCCGCACTGCGCACGCGCCTGCCAGGTGGGCAGAGTCACGTGTGTGGAAAAGGCGGGAAAGTCGAGGCGGCGGCGGGCCCGGGGAGGGCTGTGTCCTTGCTCTGGTCATTCCTTGGTCACTCCCTGGTCATTCCCGGCCTTTCCCAGCCGGCTGGTGTGGCCCAGCTGAGTGGCCGGGCTGCCACGGAGCCGCAGAATTAGTTACACTTGCCCAGTGACAGAGTCCCCTAGTTCGGACCCACAGGGATCATGGATCCAGCTCTTGGCCCTACACAGACATCCCAAAGTACGGAAAGTCACGCTATGAAAAGCCAGTGTCCACGAAGGAGACAGAGGAACCCTGCAACTTTATTTGAATAAAGGGAGAGAGTCCACTGGGGCACACACCTGCGGGGTTTTTTCTGTCGAGGTTTCGGAGGGTGCAGCCTCCTTTTATCCCAAACTCCCGGCTGCACGTTGCTCTCTTCCTTTCCCTGTTGCTGAGGTACCAGGAAGGTGCAGCCTTCCCGAACCGCCTACCCCATATTCTCCCTTAAACATGTCAGTTTTCCCCCAAAGTTCAGAAGTTCAGGCTTGTGCAGACCCTTGTCTAAGCTGTCTGGGCTCTGTAAGGAGCCTGCTGCTTGAAGTTGGTAGAGACATTAAGACCCATTTCAAAGATGTTAACACTCATACCCTCACCTATGGAATTGTTTGTAAAGATATTAGCACACATCTTTCCTATCGCCAACAATTCCCACTGGGCATCCCTGGCAGCGCTGTCCCAATGCTCCTGGAGCTCTGGCAGCCTCAGGGCCGTGCCCATTCCCTGGGGAGCCTGGGCAGTGCCCAGCACCCTCTGGGGAAGAGCCTTCCCTGATATCCAAACTGACCCTGCCCTGGCCCAGCTCCAGTCATTCTCTGTGTCCTGTGGTGTTTATCCAACTGGGCTGGGCACTTTGTCCAGAAAGATCTGGGGAGAGACAGAGCTGAAATGTCTCAAACTTCAAGAAAGATGTTAAGGGTCTGGAGCCCCAGGAGCGGCTGAGGGAGCTGGAAAGGGGCTCAGCCTGGAGCAAAGGAGGCTCAGGGGGGACCTTGTGGCTCTGCACAAGTCCCTGACAGGAGGGGGCAGCCGGGGGGGTCGGGCTCTGCTGCCAGGGAACAGGGACAGGAGAGAGGGAACGGCCTCAGGCTGGGCCAGGGGAGGCTCAGGGTGGGCATCAGCAGGAATTTCCCCATGGAAAGGGAGCTCAGGCCTTGGTAGGGGCTGCCCAGGGAGGTTTGGAGTGCCCATGCCTGGAGGTTTCCAAGGAAGAGCTGGACATGGCACTCAGGGCTCTGGGCTGGGGACAAGGTGGGGATGGGGCAGAGCTTGGACTCGATGGTCTTGGGGTCTTTTCCAAGCTCAGTGATTCTGGGATTCTGGGAAAACTTTACTGAGATCCAAAGTGATTTTTTCTGGCTTCCCTGGATCAGCTCAGGGGTACTTTGTGGTACAAGGTAAAGAGGTTTGGCAATCAGGATGTTCTCTGGTGATCCCGTGGCTGCAGCCTCCTCAATAACTCCCAGAGGAATCTATTCCAAGATTGTGCAGGGCACCAAAGGGATACCAACAGGCCTGGAGCTTGCAGGTTGTGCTTTTGGCCCGTCTTGAAAACTGGGACAACTTTTGCCTGCTGCCAATTGATTTTGGTTGGAAAAGCCTCCGTGACCATCGAGTTTCCCCAGCGCTGCCAAGGCCACCACTGCCCATGTCCCCAAGTGCCACATCCACACAGCTTTGAAATCCCTCCAGGGATGGGGACTCCACCCTGCCCTGGGCAGCTGTGCCAGTGCTTTCCAGGAGGAATTTCCCCAATATCCAACCTGAGCCGTTCCCTCTCTCCTGTCCCTGTTCCCTGGCAGCAGAGCCCGACCCCCCCGGCTGCCCCCTCCTGTCAGGGACTTGTGCAGAGCCACAAGGTCCCCCCTGAGCCTCCTTTGCTCCAGCCTGAGCCCCTTTCCCAGCTCCCTCAGCCACTCCTGGGGCTCCAGCCCCTTCCCAGCTCCCTTCCCTGCCCTGGACACGCCCCAGCCCCTCTCTCTCCATGCAGGTCCCAGCCACACTCCAGACGTGCCCCAAGCCATGACCACATCGATCCCAAAATAGTTCCAGGGCTCCTCGTCCGAAGTGACGGCCTGGCTATAAATACACCTCGCTCTGGTGTGTAAGGCCGTGCTGCTTTAGCAGCTCCCTTGGACAAGGTGTGATCCCATCGGCAGGGAATGTCTCCCAGGACCCAAATCCTGGTTTACGGGCTCCAAGCAGCGTCAGGCTCTATTTAACCCGCGCTGCCTCCGCACCGTGACACATCAGCCGACGCCACAGGCTGAGGTCAGCGCCGATCCCGCTGGATGATCCCTGCGGAGACACACGCGGCCACGTCTGCCCAACTCCCCGCAGAGTCACTGAGGAGAAACCGGCGCTTCCAGGGCCGTGATTCATCCCATCCTGCAGAAATGCCTAAATTAGGGCAGCAGGAGCATCCTGGGGCTGCAGCTCTCCCACTCCAAGGGAGCTGTGCCGGGGCAGAGGCTCCCAGCAGATATTTACAGTCAATGAGATAATTCCCACCCTCGGCCTCGCTGGGAGCCGTGCCAGAACTGACACTCGGACACAGCCCCGCAGTGAAGTCACGGGCTGAAAAAGCTCAGCCCAGAATTCCTTGGAAAACCTCCCACTGCGTTTTTCCCCTCGTTAATCTCCCTTGGTGCTGGAATTGCATGGTTTTGAGGGAAAAATGACCCCAGATATGGGGAACAGGCACTGAAAGCATGAGGTTTTGATCTTATTAATAAAATGAGTCTCAGCAGGGTTGAGATGGTTTTTTGAACAAAAGGTGGCTCAGGAAGGTTGAAATGTTTCACTTTTTATTAAAATGTGAGTTAAGAGGGTTTAGATGGGTTTTTAAAATAAAAAAATGGTTTGAGGGTCATTGAGTTTTGGGTTTTTTTTAAATAAAAATGCTTGGGAGGTTGAAATGTGAGGGGTCTTTTTGAATAAAAGATGGTTTGGAGTTGGGCTTCTTTGTGGTTTTTAGATTTTAATGTTTGTGGTTGTGAGCTTATCTTTACACCGGTGGAGAAAAGTCTGGATAACTCCAGACTTCTTCCTTTCTAAGGAATCCCAGAGAATCCTCAGCTGGAAGGGCCCCTGAGGCTCATCTCATGTGAAACAGGAAATAAGAGCTCCAAGGAAAACCAGGAGCAGCCTGGCTTGCCCCAGGTCCTGCCCATGCCAGCGGCTCCAGCCTGGGACCTGCTCCCCTTCCCAGGAGGCTGGGAATCCTCCCGGGCACAGGGGGATCTGGACCTGAAGGGATCCCGTGCGTGGATCTACAGGACACGGAGCGATCCCAGCGGAGGCCTCGGAGGGTAATGGAGCAAAGGCTGGATCCTGGGAGCGGGCCCTGCTCCCCCTCTGCAGGGGTGGGAACTCATCCCAGGCACGGAGGGACCCGGACACAGAGGAATCCCACATTGACAGGACACGGAGGGCTCGGGGAGCGACAGGCTTGGGAGGCTCCGGGGTGGACACTCATGCTCAATCCCAGGGACATGAAGCAGCTCCCGGCCCGGAGTCCTGGGCATGGTCCAACAATGCCGACCAAAACCTGGAGGGGTTTTTCCTGAGGGGAATTTGAGGCTCTTTCTGTGTTATTCCCCTTTTGGAGGAGCTGAAGGACCTCCGAACTCCCTCATGAACCCCCTTTTCTCCACGTCTCAGACCATTCCCATTGTTTCTTTTTTCAGTTCTTGCAGTTTCTCAGTCTTTCGAAGCCATTGACACATTGCAGCTGGATCCTCTTCTCTCCCAGTACTTCGCATAAGGCAAAACCCACTCCCAATCCCCCTTTTCTTCCTGACCTCATCAGTCCCACTGGTTTTGCCCAAACTGTGAAGATTTAGGGGTTTCTCTGCTCAGACAGCACTGACAGACAACATTTCCCTTCCCCAATGGTCTTGTCCCACTCCCAACTGTCAGTGAGACCAGCTACCAAACTGGGTAAAAATTCTGATTTTCACACACTTCCCAGCTGGATATTTATTAATGGGACCTTCAGACACTTCCAAGTCCCAGAATTTAGGAAAGCATGTTATTTATTAACCAGCTTTTTGGCTGCAGCCGTGTTTGCCTCATTGTCACACACCCTGGCCAGCAAAGCTCCAGGGAGGATGGCCTCGGGATTTGGGCAAAAGAGAGGGAATTTTATTGGTCTGTGGATGTTATTGATCCCCTCCCGCCCACTGCAGGGCCCCAGACACAGATTCCACGCTGGCTTTGCCTCTGTGAATTCCCAGAGAAACTTCTGCAGGAAGATCTGGGGTGGTCTGGGAAGAGACAAAACCCAAGGGATATGAGAACAGCCCCTGAAGGTCCCAGACCATCCTCTGTGAGGAGAGGACGGAAAACCTGTGCTTGAAATGTGGGAAAAAGAGGATATATGGAAATGTTTTAGAAATCCAGGAGCAGGGCAGAGCCATCCGGGCACGTCTGGGTGGAGGATGAGGGTGTGGATAGTCTGAGTCCAGCACGTGGACCTGCAGTGGGGGAATTTGGGTGGGAAGGATGGAGAACCAGGGACAGAGAACCTGGGATGCAGAACCTCCATCAGGAGGCCGCTTGGGAGGTGCCTCCCAATAGGAAAGGCTGACTCATGCTCTGCTTCGGTTTACCTCAGCCCATGGGAAGGAAGATGGTGTCAAGAAACCAGACCATGAGCCTTTCCCGGCTTCTTCCAATGGCTCATTCCCAGTCCATCCCAATGCTCTTGTGCCTTGTGACCCTCTGTGGGACCCGCTGGGGGCACAGGCAGGGCATTCCCTCACAGCCCCAGTCCCACAGCTGCAGCCCAGAGCGGAGCCCCGCGGCAGGGCTGGGCCCAATCCCATAAAACCCGGAGCCAGGCCCTGGACCCCGCCTGGTGCTGCCTGTGCACTGGTCCCTGGGCTGGCACCGCCGTGGCCCTTCGGGGACGGGCAGCGCCTCTGAACGGCCTCACGCTCCACCAGCGGGGCCGGGCCGTCACCGGGAAAAGCCCAAACGCCGCTGCCAAATCCAAGCGGAACAAACCCGGCCGGGCTCGGGTGGCTGTGGATGCCCCCGCGCTGGTTTGGAGGGGTGGCGTGAGGGAGGAGGAGAATCCCAAGGCCAGGGGAGTTCAGGAGCAAGGCGGCTGTGGGAGGATGGATGAGCCGAGGAATGCCCCGGCTAATCCTGCTGCCCGCCGCCGGCTATTTAGGGAAGAACCAAGGAGACCGCGCTCAGCTCCTGGCTCCCCTCCCGGTCCAGCTGGCTGAATCCCGCCCCGACACCCCCTCCTCCCTCTGCTCCGGGCCAGCCCTCGGCTCCGCTCCCCCGGAGCGGGCTGGGGACCACGGTGGCTCCGTCCCGCGGGCACGGCGCCCTCGGCACGGCTGGAACGGCCCTCGAGGGCCCGGAGAGGCGAATCGCCGCTCCTCGGGCCGCCCCGCGTGTGCCGGGGCCGCGGGAGCCGGGGATGAGCCCTGCGAGCCGTGATCTCAGGGAGCAGCAATGCGAGGGCGCTGCCAGCCCGGCTGCCGGCAGCGCCAGCCCAGAAATGTCCTTGTCCCAGCACGGCGCTGTCCCCGGCGCTGCCAGCGCACGGGTCACCCACCATTGTCCTGCCAGCCCCGGGACACCACCACCGGCCCCGGCCCCCATCAGCCCCGGGCGCGGGGGTACCCGGGCGGCGGCCGCGGCAGGAGCGGCTCCGGCCACGCTCGGGTGTATTTTGAAGAAGAAAAGAGGTTTTTGCACCTGCTGAGTTGGCGGCCCAGACCTCCCGCTCCCCCCTTTGCGCCCCAAAATCCCGTGGGTTTCTGCACCTCCGAGCCCTCACTGCCAGGACACACTCGCGTTGGAGCTACAACACGAATTCCAAGCGGCTGTCCCGCCGCGGTTTGGAACTGCCGGGATCCCGCGGCGGGATGGGGCTGCGGGGGAGGCGGCAGCTCCCAGCTCCGGGGTGCCGCCAGAGAGGGCTCCGGGGGTTTCCTCCGCCCTCCTCTCCCGCTGGAGGATGACGGATGGAGGTCAAAGATGACGCCATCAGCCTCTCCTCATCCTGGGCGTTGAATTTTCCCAGCTCTCTCCATCTGCCGGACCTTTGATTGGGAGAGCTTCAGCCAAAAAGGAGAAACTGAACCATGGAATTCCTGGTTCCGGAGCAGCAGAATTTAATTAAAACCACTTAAATCATTAAAGTGATTTGCCAACTAAATCAACACAATGAGAAACCTCCCATCAATTCTGCCCCTCCCTCGGGTTTGTTTCCTCAGGAAAAGGTCATGGGAGCAGTGGCCGGGCCGGGCCTGCACCCCAGCAAGGGTGGAAGTACCCAGGGACAACCGTGTGTCCCCAATGTCCTGTGGTGCTCCAGGACCCTGCGTGTGGCTGTCCTGGCACGGTGCCTTTGCTGCAGGATGTCCTGGATTCAGTCCCTGTGACCGGGTCCTGTTTGTGTCCATGTGCGGCCCTGCCTGTCCCAGAGCACCAGGCTGCTTCCTGCTGCCTGGCAGGTTTCAAAGCTCATCCTGCGCTGCCCTTGGTCACCCGACCCCAGAGAACTCCTCTTTGCTGGCTCCCAGCTCCCTGCCCCTCAGCGCCCAAGGGAACATCCCGTCACGGCTCCATGAACTCAGCACCCCCCAAATAGCCCGGCGAGCCTGGCCCCCAGCAGGAGTGCTCCGGCCCCGGCTCTGGCCGGCGGATGATCTTACAGCCTGGGAAGCTCCAAACATGCTGCTCCTGCCCATAAAAAGCAAAGGGCTTTGGGCATGGAATCATCGGGAACACAGGGATTGCGCCAGCCAGGGGAAGTGTTCCCGGGAGGCAGCGCTGTTGGAGAGGCAAAAGGGCAGAGGGAGCTGGGGCTGGGGGTGGGGGTAGCCCCAAAACACGGCTCAGTCCTGGCCCTGACCCCTCCAAGGGTTTGTAAAACACACCCAGAGCTTTGCTGCCGCCATTCGGCTCTGTGGCCACCTCATCCCGATGGGAATATGTGACCCAAGTTATGACAGCTGGTGGGTGGTCAGTAGCTCTGACTGAGGAGGCTGTGACCGGTCTGGAGAGATGGTCCCGAAAGGAATCGCCTTCCCGAGGCCCGGTGTCTGCCCTCAGCTGCTGGCAGGAGGGCCCGTGCAGAGACTGTCAGCTCTTTAGTGATATCAGCTCGTGATTCCAGCTCCGCTCTGCAGGGCTGCCTCCAGGCCAGACCAGAGAGAGACGAGAGGCCCGTGTAGGTGTTCCGCACGAGGCAGCTTTATTGGTCTGGCGAAGGAGAGACAGGGACAGGCATCTCTCTGCCCTCGCAGGGGTAGAGGGCTGGCTTTATAGGGATGCAGGGGGTGGGTGTCAGAGGGTACAGGCCAATGGGTTACAAAGGATCTGCATGGGGTCTCCCAGAGGATTCTGGCTCTGTCTTCTCGCCGTAGCTGAAAAGTGGCTCCCTTTCCAGGGAGTCTTGCTGGGAGATTGAGCACTCTCCTTATCTCAGCAGATGTCCCTCCAGGGCAGGGTGGGCATACCCCACACCAAATCATGCACCAGAAGCAGTTGTTAGGAACACAGAAGTGGTTATTCTGTTGTATTGTAATCCCTATTTTTCGATTGCCCCCAAATCCCAGTCTATCCCATTCCACCAGCTATGGAGACCATTCCAGAGTGCTGGGGAGCTGGCAGAAGCCGTCCCCTCCCGGCAGTGCTTGAGGCTCTGGGCACCACCCCAGCAGCGGAGCCCGCCTGGCTGCAAGAGACCACACAGGGAAGTCCTCTCAATGAGAAGCCAAGTTTTCCAGGCAGGAAGAGGAAAAACACCCCACTGGAGCAATGGTCCAATGGATAAAATTGGAATTTAATTAAGTTAAGGAGATGTTTGCAAAACTAGAAGATCCAAACCCCCCTCCCAGCAACACCATGTGCTGCCCCCTGCCCGGACACGTGTGGAGACAACGGTCCCTCCGGAGCCCCCTGGGCCGCTTCTGCAGCTCCCAGGAATTCATCTTCCTGATCTTCTTTGGCCACCCACAGCCTGTGCTCATCCACCACCGTCCCCAGGGCCAGCCCGCAGGTCTGGGCGCAGGCGGATTTCCACCAGCCGGACAGCGCGGAGCAGCACGGCCAGCTGGGAGCACACCCGGGCCACCACGTCCAGGACAGGATCCGTCAGGTCCCGGACGCCACCCAGCACCTTCAGCAGGAAGAGCAGGAGTGGCTGCAGGAGGCTGTGAAACGCCGCCGCCAGCAAGGGCTTCAGGACATGGTCGCCAATGGCTGTCAGGACACCGACCACCAGCGCCTGGATTTGGGATGAAATCCTGAGTTTGAGGGATATTTGCCAGGAGTCACCAAAAATGGGCTGAGGCACAAAAATTCCACTACGGGAGGGGAAATGTGCGACAGTGGGAAATGGAAGTTCCTTCTCCCAATACTGAAGGACTCTGACATCCTCAGCAGCTGCTCCGGCCGTGGCTCTGCGGGAACAGGGCGGCTCACCTGGACCACGGCCTCGCCAAGGAAGCGGATCAGCTCCACGAGGAAGAGGCTGAACACGCTGACCAGGCACCGCGGGATGGCAAAGAATTCCCGCAGCTTCTGCTGAATCGTCCACTCGGAGCTGCCGTGGAGTAAAAGGAATGTCAGACCAGAGAGCTGACCCGCTGAGGGGATGGATCTCCATCCCAGGGCGGAGCCGGCACCCCAGGCAGTTCCTTGGCAGCACATCCCAGCTCCACAGCCACCAAATTAGGGATGAGAAAGCGCTGGAGGCGTGTCTCCACATGCTCTCCCTGTACGGCCCAAACCCGCCTGAAGTAGCCCCAAAACCCAGTCCATCGGGATGGGACCCAGAGCAGCGGCTGGCCGGGAGCCCGGGAAGCAACAGCCCAGTTCCAGGGAATCCCGTCCAACACCAGCCGGGAGCGGCTCCGGTGTGGGCAGTGCTGAGGCTCCCTCTCATGGCCACCACCACGAGGTGATCCGGGAGATCTACTCCGGTTTCTCTTTCCAGAAAAATACCAAGTGAAGAGGGGGAATTGTGCCCGGCTGGGAGGAAACTCCAGCCCACCGGAGCACCAGCGTGCCCGGGAATGCGACAGCAGCAGTGCCGGTTCGGGGGAGAAGGAGCGACCGCAGGATAATCCAAACCCTGAGGTTTTCCCCCATTTTGTCCGCATGACCAAACTTCCCATTTCCCAGAACCCCAGCCAAGATGCTCGATGCTGGCGCTCTCCCACCCAGGATCCCACTCTGGAGAAACCCCCAGTGAGGCCTGAGCAGATACCAGGGTGGGATCCCTGGGGAAATATCCTTTCAGCATCCCACTCTGGAGAAACCCCCAGTGAGGCCTGAGCAGATACCAGGGTGGGATCCCTGGGGAAATATCCTTTCAGCATCCCATAACTGGTGGTTTTGGTGCCGTTGCCCATCTGGGATCAGGCCCTGGCCTGCAGCCAGACTTCACACAGGCTGCAGCTGTCCCTTGGGATCAACTGGGATCCTGGGAACAGGATGGACAGGCAAGTGCAGGCAAAGTGGTGGGATAAGCTGCAGAGAAGTGATCCAGCTGGGAATCCACCGGGATCTGCTCCTCTCCGCCAGGGATCCACTGGGCTCTGCTCCTACCCCCCCATTCACAGGGATCTGAGTCTCTTTCCCTGGGAATCCACCGGGATCTGATCTTCTCTTCTCCCAGGAATCCACTGGGATCTGCTCCCCACCACCACCCTGAATACAGTGGGATCTGCTGCTCTCTCCTAATAATCCCCCCGGCACCTGCGCTCCTGCGAGAAAGCCCCGATCCCGTTCCCAGCGGTAGCACAGGGATCGGGGCAAAAAATAACATTAAAACCCTGAAATCCGCAAGTTAAATGAGGCGAGACTGCCCCAAACCCGTCGGGACCCCCGAGTCCCCTCCGTCCCCCCGGGGACAAACCCGCACCCCCGGCCCCCGCGCGGCAGCAGTTACGGGTCCCCTTCCCCGGCGGGCCCTACGGCAGGGAGGGGTCCCGATACCTCCTTCGGTTCTTCCTCCCGGGGCGGGGCGGGGGCACCGGGGGGGCGCGGGGGGCACCGGGGGGTCCCGGCGTGCGGCGGGGCGCGCCCGGCGCCATGGAGCAGGCCCCGCCCCCGAGACAGGCCCCGCCCCGGTGCAGGCCCCGCCCACCGGGACAGGCCCCGCCCCCCACCCCCTCAAGCTCCGCCCCGCCCCTTCCAGTTGCTGCCTTGGTCACGCCCACCGCAGGCCGCGCCCCTTCGTTGACGGACAGCGGCCCCAGGGATGAATGACAGCGAGCGCGACCAATCAAAGCCCGCAGAGAGACTCCGCGGTTCCCGCCCACCGCGGAGATCCCCGCGCGTCACGTGGAGAGCGAGATGGGCACCGAGTATGCAAATATATGCAAAGTGTATGTTAATGAGGGGGTCTGCCAGCAGTGCGGGGCGACAGCCGGGGAGATGGGGCGGGATCCGGGAGGGCGACACGAGGGTGGGGACACGGGGAGGACACAGGGGAACAAGGGTGGGGGGGCGTGGGGGGGGGAACACGTGGGGGCCGCGGGGGGAGGGGGACACGGAAGGGCACGAGAGGGGTGACACGAGGTGGGGGGATCCTGTGGGGACACGGGGGGCCCCGGTCCACGCCCCAGGCGCGGCGGTCCCGGGGCGGTCCCGGCCGGTCTCGGCCCACGCCCACGCCCGGCCCCGAGTGCGGAAGCTCCGGGCGGCGGCCCCGGGACCGGCCCCGAGCGCAGGTGGGACCCGGGGCGCGGAGGAGTTCGCGGGTGGGTCCCCGTGGGAATGGGGGCCCGTGGGGTGTGTGCCCACGGGGAGGGGGGCATGGGAGCGGGCGCCGTGGCGGAGCGATGCTGAGGTGGCCGGGAAGAGCCTTGTGGACACGCGGGGACAGTGCCCTGTCCGTGAGTGGGGGCAGCAGCCCGGGCACCCGCGGGACTGGCCGGGCAGGGTGGCCGCGGCCGAGGACGTGCCCGTCCGTGCGACACGCGTGGGCGCTGCCCGGTGATGGGGGGACATGCGGGGACACCCGGCTCGAGGGGACCGGGGGTGGTCTCCCCTCGCGCGGCTTCTGTGACCCCGCATCCCTCGCGTGTCACCCCGTGTTCTGCTCTGGCTCTGTGTCTCCCGTCCCCCCTCACCCTGTGACCGTGTCCTCCCCATCCCGTGTCCCCTGTCTCCTCACGCCACCCCTCTGTCCCCCTTCCCTTCTCCGTGTCCCCTGTCTCTCCGTGTCCCGTCTCCCGTATGCTTCCCATGTCCCTCCGTGTCCTCGTGTCCTCACTGTGTCCTCCACGTCGCTACACGTGTCCCCTGTCCCCCTGTGTCCCCTGTCCCCCTGTGTCCCCTGTCCCCTGTGTACTCCCTTGTCCGCCCCGTGTCCCCGTGTCTCCCATCCTGTGTCCTCACTGTGTCCCTCACGTCCCCGTCCCCCATCCCGTGTCTTCTGTCCCATGTCCCCCCGTCTCCCTCACGTCCCACATCCCCTGTGTCCCACTGTCCCTCCTGTCCCTCGTGTCCTGTCCCCTTCTCAGCTCCACTTTTCTTTCCCTGAAGCCACCGCAGCTTCTGCTTTCGGGGTGTAGGTGACGCCCCCACCACCCACGGGGGAGACAGAGCCCGGGGGCGGCCTCACCCACCCTCCTGGCCCTGAAAGCGGAACCGGGGCCACGCACGGCCCTTCTGGGGGAGCCCCGGTTCCGCTTTCTGGACTGAGGGTGCCACGCGGGAGCGTGGGGTCACGAGGTGCCCGCTGGTGTCCCCAGGCCATGGACCCACCCCGGCGGGTGCGCCTCAAGCCCTGGCTGGTGGCCCAGGTGAGCAGCCGGCGCTTCCCGGGGCTCCGCTGGCTCGACCCTGAGCGCCGACGCTTCGTCATCCCCTGGGGACACGCCACCAGGAACCCCCCGGGGGGGCCCCAGGACCACGACACCATCTTCAAGGTGACACCGGGGGACTCGGGGTGGGAGCGACAATGGGGACGTGGGATGGGGGTGACAGGGTGATGGGGTGACAATGGGAACATGGGGTGGGTGACAAGAGGGACACTGGGTGGCACTGACAAGGATGATGGGGGGACATGGGATGGGTGGATGACAGTGGGGTGGTGTGGCGAGGGGGACCGGGGACGTGGGGGTGATGGGATGACGGGGCGCACAGGCGGGGGGTGCCGGGCGCTGACACCCCCGCAGGCGTGGGCGCAGGAGACGGGCCGGTTCCGGGCCGGGGACCCGCCGGACCCGCCGCGCTGGAAAGCCACGCTGCGCTGCGCCCTCAACAAGAGCCGCGAGTTCCGGCTGCTGCTGGACGGGCCCCGCGGCTCCCCGGCCCAGCCCTTCCGCGTGTACGAGCTCTGCGAGGAGCCCCCCGGGGGCGCAGGTACGGGGGGGCTCGGGGGAGGGCTTTGGGCACCCCCTAAGTCCCAGCACCCCACAAGGACATGACACCCCACGAGTGTCCCACACCCAAAAGCCCCAGCACCCCATGAGGTCCCAGCCCCCCAGCAGCCCCCCACACCCCCCAAGGACTCAGAGCCCCCCGAGACCTGGCCCCCCACAAGGGACCCGCCTCCCTGAGAAGCCTCAGTGCCCCATGAGTCCCCAGGACCCCTCAAGTCCCTCGGCACTTCCCAGCCCCTCTCTCCCTTGCAGAGGGGGGGGATGAGGATGACTATGGCTGCAGCGGGGAGGAAGACGTCAGCCAGGTATTGGGGGGGCTCAGGGTGGGGGGATTCCCAAACTGGGGACACCTCAGGGGGCCGGGGGTGTCCCTGTAACACCCACTGTGCCCTGCAGCTCCAGAAGATGACATCCCTGAGCATCGATGGTGAGTGGAGGGCATTGGGTGGGTCAGGGTGTCGGGGGGTTGGGCTGCACCCCCTGACCCCCCTCTCTGCTCCAGACACGCAGCACAGGGGGGACCTGCTGCCCCCCTACCCCTGGTCCAAGGAGGAGCCCCCCGCCTTTGCCAGCTGCTGCCCCTCGGGAAGGCCCTTTGGGCCTCCCCCCCCAGCGCTGCTGCAGGGGGAGGTGGGGGGCACCCATGGGGCCCCTGAGCTGCTCCCCAGTGCCCTCGCTGAGACGGGGCCCCCCCTGGGCCCCCCGGGGCCCTCGTCCTCCTGCCCGGTGGCACCGACAGAGCACCTGATCCCTGACCTGCTCGTCAGCCCCCACATGCTGCCACGTGAGGAGGGGGCTGGGGGTCTTGGGGGGGCTGGATAGGGTGGCTGGAAGGATGTGGTGGCCATGGGGTGATGGGACAGAGGTGGTCATGGGTGTGGGGTGGCCATGGGATGGCCGTGGGGTGGCTGGACTGGAGTGACCATGGGTGCAGAGTGGCTGTGGGATGGATGAGGGTGGCCAGCTGGAGTGACCCTGGGGTGCTCCCTGACCCCTGCTGACCCCCGTGGCCCCCGCAGTGACTGACCTGGAGCTGAAGTTCCAGTACCGGGGCCGCCAGGTCTGCGCCCTCACCGTGAGCAACCCCCACGGCTGCCGGCTGTTCCACAGCAGCCTGGAGCCCACGCGCGAGCAGGAGGAGCTCTTCGGGCCCCTGACGCTGGAGCAGGTGCCCTTCCCTGCTCCCGACACCATTCCCAACGAGAAGCAGCGCTTCTACACCCACCAGCTGCTGGATGTGCTGGACCGAGGGCTCATCCTGGAGCTCCAGGGCCAGGATCTCTTCGCCCTCCGGCTCTGCCAGTGCAAGGTCTTCTGGACGGGGCCCTGTGCTTCTCCCCAGCCCGGCCCCAACCCCATCCAGAGGGAGAGGAGGACCAAGCTCTTCAGCCTCGAGGGCTTCCTCAACGGTCAGAGGGCAATGGATTGGGATGGAGAGGTCAGCTGGGGCGGGGGGACCCCAGGCACTTGGGCACCTGGTGGCATGAGGGGGACAAAGGTGTAATGGGGACACCAGCTGGAATGGTGGGGACACCAGGTAGGATGGGGAGACAGCAGGTGGCACCTGGGAACCTGGTGGAACAGAGCTGGGATGGGGGTCACCAGCTGGCCCTGGGGTTGCCCTGGGTGGGGTGGTGGTGGCACGGGCAGGCACAGGTCCCTGCCCCTCACCTCGGCATTGGGCCCCGCAGGCCTCATCCAGTTCCAGAAAGGGCAGACCCCCACTCCGCCCCCCTTTGAGATCTTCCTCTGCTTTGGTGAGGAGTGGCCAGACCAGAAGCCCAAGGAGAAGAAGCTGATCACGGTGCAGGTGAGGGCCCAGGCCCGCGGCTGTCCCGGGGGACACGGGCGGGTGTCCCTGCCCGCGGTGACGCCCTGGGCTCCTGCAGGTGGTGCCGGTGGCGGCGCGGCTGCTGCTGGAGATGTTCTCCGGGGAGCTGTCCTGGTCGGCCGACAGCATCCCGCTGCAGATCTCCCACCCCGACCTCAAGGACAGGATGGTGGAGCAGTTCAAGGAGCTGCACCAGCTCTGGCAGAGCCACCAGCGGCTGCCGCCAGCGCAGCCCCCGCCCGGCCCCTCCGCGGGTGCCTGGGCGCTGCCCCCCGGCCCCCTGCCCCACTGACAGGGACACGGGGACAGCCCTGGCACTGCCAGCCAGGGTGAGTCACTCGTGGCCATCTCGGCTGGTGGAGCCGGGGCCACCCAGCACCGTCCTCATCCTGTCCCCATCCCCATCCCCGTCTCCCCAGAGCTGCCAGTGAACAGCACCCAGGGGGGCTCCGAGGGGGACCACCCACCCTGGGGCAGCTCTATCGGGGCCGAAGCAGCCGGACCCCCCTCGCTGGATTCCCCAAGGATAATCCCCCCGGGGTTTTGGGGGAAACAGCAAGAAGACAGGAGCTGGGGCCCCCTTGGACCTGGAGCTCCCAGGGATGGGGGGTACCCAGCGCTGGGGGGCACAAAGCAGCCCCAGCCCCGAGAGAAGAACCAGAGGGGGCTTGGGAGGTTTTAATTTATTTTTTCAGGTTTTTGTTGTTTTTTATTGTTCTCGAGATGGCTACACACCCCCAGAGGGAACCGCATGCGCCCGCCCGCCCTGCCCGCACTCGAGCCACCGCCTCCTACCCCAAAATCAAACCAAAGAAAACCCCAAAAAAAGGAAAAAAAAAAGAAAAAAAAACCCAAAGAAGAAAACAAACTAAAAAAGCAGAACAAAATAAAATATAAATCTCTATTTGCAGAGTCCGTCCCGCCTGTGTCGTCTCTGGGAGTCGGCACCAGGCAGGCCACGGTGGGCTCAGGGGGGCAGCGCCCCAGGACCCCCAGACTGACCCCCCATTTTCCTAAACAATTTGTATTGTTTGGTTTTTGTTTGTTTCTTTTCCTTCTTTTTCTTTTTTGTCTCCATTTCACAGAAAGTTTTTCTACTTCTTTTGCTGCCGGGCGAATCCGAGTGGATCCGTCTGACTCCTGTGCCTGGTGGGGTTGGAGTTGGGTTGGAGGGTGTTCCCGTTGGGCTGTTTCTCGGGCGGTGGCCGAGCTCCGGGGTGCGAGGCCGCCGGGCAGGCGGGATCCCCGAGCCGTCCTCCCACGGCTCCGGACTCCGGGACGCGCTGGAGTGGGCGAGAGCCCTCGGCTGATTGTGGGACACATTCTTGGGTTGCTGTTTCCTGTCTTCTCCTTAAAGACATTCCTGGCAGGAGGAAGGGAGCATCAGCCCTCTATCCCCACTGTCCTGTGGGGCGAGGGACCCCAAGCCAGGCCCTTACCTGGGAGACAGGAGCCACGTGGAGCCGGAGCTATCGGAACAGGCGGGTGAAGTCCCTCAGAGCCCAGCAGACTTGTTTACATTCCTCAGCACTGCAAGACAAGGGGTGACACCAGGGGCTGACCCCAAGGGGACGTTTGGGACCCAGGGCAGGTGTCCTGCCGAGGGATGGGAGCTGGGAGCATGGCAGCTTGGCTCCGAGATGCTGGGAGAGATGAAGGGACAATCACCAGGGCAGACCGAGGTTGGCAGCCCCCGGGACCATCCCTGGAGGCGACCGGGTGCCACCACAGTGGTGGGTGGGTGAAGGAACCCGCTGCCCCTGGCACTCAGCCTCTGGGATTTGTCCAGGGACGAGCTGGAGCCAGGCAGAGGGAGGCGATGCTCCCAAAGCAGCCGGTGGCCCTGGGAAGGGACAGGCCCGGGCCGGCAGCTGGAGCCAGTGACTCACGGGGATGAGGAGGCGGCTCCGCAGGGATGGGGCCGGGCAGAAAAACCCGTTGGGTGACAGCAAAGGTGCCTGTGGCCCCCAGGGCTCCACGTGCCCGTGCAGGCGGATGGCACATCCAGCAGGGTGAACGCAGGAAGGGCTGGGGGCTCCGGGGCTGCTGGGGGCCATCCTGAGGGAAGCAGCTGTCCCAGCTGTGGATCCCAGCACCACTCACCTGGTGACCTGCTTGTGGAAGTCGGTGAGCTGTTTGTGTGTCACCTGGATGGCTCCGCCCGTGGTTTCCTTTGGCAGCCCCTTCAGAGAGTTCTCCAGCCAGCGGCAGAACGTCTGTGCCGAGGGACAGGGAGGAACTCGGAATGGGGAGCCCAACTCGGCTCCCAGGTCCTGCCTTGGCAGAGCTCTGGGGTCCCATGGGTCCAGCCCAGCCCTCTGGGGGGTCCCTCCCGTTCCTCTGGGGGTCCCTCCCCTCACCGGGCGGTCGATCTGCATGATCTCCCAGAGCACCTCGGCGACGTCGGGCAGGGTGTAGGGCGGGAGGCAGAAGCAGCACGTCTGCAGGAGCTGGTTCACGAGCTGCTGCCCCAGCTGGGTCATCACCTGGTTGATGAGCTCCTTCCGCACTTCGAAGTCCTCCTCGTGCTGTGGGAGGAAGAAGAATGGGGTGGGCAGGGCGTGGGGACAGGGACACACTGCTCCTGGGGACAGGAACACGGCTGCTCCTGGGGACAGGGACACACTCCTCGCTCCACAGGCAACTCCCAGAGCTTCTCTGCCAGCAGTGGTGGAGGAACCTGGGTGGCTTGTGGGGACAACGGGACAGGACTGATGAGGACGATGGGGCTGATGGGGTGTAGAGCCCCCTGGTGTAGTGGAAGGTGTCCCTGCCCATGGCAGGGGGTGGAACTGGATGGGCTTTAAGGTTCTTTCCCACCCAAACCATTCCATGATCCCAGGGTGACATCCCCATGGAGGGAGAGCCCCCTGAGGAACATCCCTGTGTGTCACTCACATCGTTGGCCACACCGGTGTGGATCAGATCCCGCAGGAATTTCATGACGCTGCAGTTGGCGTCCCGGTGGTCCAGGGTGGTGGCAGCGATGGCCCACTGCAGGATCGGGATCATCACCTGGCTGCGCAGGAGGGTGACGGGGCTGCGCTGGATAAACCTGCCCGGGGACAGACGGATGTCAGGGGCAGGTCCTGCCCCCTCCCCGCTTCACTGCTCCCACGGGTGCTCCCATGGGGACCCTCCACAAGGGGAGAGGGGCTGGTGTCCTGCGGCAGGAGGTGGCAGGAGCGCGGTGGCACCTGGCTGCCAGGCGGAAGAGGTCATCCACAGTGTCCGGGTGGTTCTGGAGGCCGTTGGGTTGCTCGAGGAGCTGGAAGGTGGGGATGCAGAGAGCCTGGGGAGAACAGGGATCCATCAGCAACCACCTGGGATCACTCCTCAAACTGCCCTTCCCTGCATGGAACAAGCCTGGGCTCCCCATCCCTGGAAGTGTCCAAGGACAGGCTGGAGGGGGCTTGGGACAACCTGGGATAGTGGAATGTGTCCCCGCCCATGGACAGGCTTCAAGGTCCCTTCTCACCCAAACCAGTTTGAGATTCTATATAGATTGGATATTAGGAAAATTCCTCCTGGAAAGGGCTGCCCAGGGCAGGGGTGGAGTCCCCATCCCTGAAGGGATTTAAAAGTCATGTGGATGTGGCACTTGGGGACAGGGTCAGTAGTGGCCTTGGTAGTGCTGGGGATGGTTGGACTGGATGGGCTCAGAGGGATTTTCCACCCCGAGCGATGCCGTGATTTGGCCGGCGGGCCCCACCTGCAGCATGTCGAGCAGGCCCTGCCGGCAGCCCTCCTCCATGCCGTACTCATCCACCAGGATGCTGCCCAGGTAGAGGAAGCAGGAGTGCTGGTGTTCCCGGTACACATTCACCATCTGGGGAGACAGGAGCGCTGGCACAGGCACTGCCAGATCTGCCCTGATCCCACATCCCCCCGAGCCCGGCCCGAGCCAGCGTCCCAGCCTGTCCCACGCGGGCAGGGACATCCCAATGCACTCGCCCAGGTCCTGGCAGCATCCCTGTGCTGAGGCTCCCTGAGCTGGCACAGCTGCTCCATGGAAGCTTCCCCTTTGAGCCTGGCAAAGCCCAAGCAGAGCAGGGAACACCCAGCTCTGGGATTCATGGATCCTTCCACCAGGCAGGGTCACCTCCCTGAGGAGCTGCACCACGCAGGGTTTGCTCCTCCGAAATCACACACACACAGGGCTCCACAACCTCCCAGCACCCCCCACCTCTTCCAAAGCCTCTCCCCTCCCAAGGGTTTATCCTGGAATTCCTGAGCCTGCCAGGATTTACTGCAGCACTTCCCAGTGCCCGCAGCCACCCCTGTGACACTCCCAGCAGCCACAGTGACCTGAGCGAGCCCCCCCCGAGTCACCAGTGTGTCCCCCTGGGGTCCCCCCTCAACCCACAGCATCCCTCGGGCCTGCAGTGCCCCCCAGAGCCCCCCGAGCCAGCAGGGTCCCCACCTGGGTGACGAGGGGCTGCAGCAGCGCGGCCGAGCCCTTTCCCACGCAGCGCACGGCGAAGCGCAGGCAGCGGCAGCACCGCTCCACGATCCGGTTGTCGGCACTGTGCTTGTTCAGGGTCTCCGACAGCACCGGCCAGATCTGGGCCCGGACAGGGAGAAGGGTCGCACCCCACCCTGGAGCATCCCCCGCTCCCTCCCGGTCCCCAGAACGCCCAGATCCCAGCGTGGGACGGTAGATGGGGGAGAAAAGCTTTCTGGGGGAGCCTGGAGTGGTTTATTCCCTCCAGTGCAGCGTGGCAAATGGGACATGGGCAGGGAAACCGAACACCCAGGACATTCCCAGAGCCAGGGCCCCTTCCAGGGGTTGAAGCCCCAAATTTTCCCCCTCCACACCCCAATCTCTTCTTCCAGGAGGGACAGGAGGGTGCTCCACAGCTCCTCTCCCGTGCAGCCCTGGGCAGACACACAGATCCCCCCAGCCGGGGGCCAGGACTGTATAACACCCCAGGTACCCTCACACCTGGAAACCTCCACCCACAAACCCCCACCACAACCCTCTCCCCAAATCCCAGCCCTCTCCCACGCACCTCCTGAATGACTTTTTGGCACGGGTGGACCTGGCCGTTCTCGACAATGGGGTTGGTGTGTCTGTGGGAAAGCCAAAGGTTAAGGGGGGTTTGGAGTTAAAGCCAAGGAAAATGGTTAGAGCTGTGGGAAGTGGACCAGGAACTGGCTTGGGGGCCACCTCAGGAGCTGGAACTTGGGGAAGCAGAGACTTCCAGCCCATTGCTCAAGGGCTGGGGAGAAAGAGGCGCTGCAGATTCAGGCTCTAGGGGAGCAGCTGTGCCCCAGCTCCTTCCTCACCTGAAGATGACGGCAAGTCGATCCAGGGGCACTGTAGGGTCTGAGGAGAGGCCATTGCTTGGCTCCTGGGAGAGCAGCTGGAAAACAAGGAAAAGGATACGATTTCAGGACCACAGGTAGCCCTGTGCCCAGGGAAGACTCTGCCTGGACACCGACCCCACCAGCAGCACCTCTGCACCTCCTCCACCCTTGGCCACAGGCTCCCTGTGTTTCCTCCACATCCAGAGCCCGCTCCCAGAGGTCCTGGAGGAGCAGGGAGCGGGGGGGAGGTGGAAGAATCTGGCCAAGGACCACAGGAGGAGCTCCCCAGAACCACATGCACACTCCTCTCCTGAGGCTTCCCTCCGTCCTCCTGCCATCCTGAGATTTCTGCTCTGCTCTCCTGGGTCTGCGTGGAAAGGTCACTTGGGCCAACACAGTTTTGGGACAGGACATGACTTTCTGGGGCTCTGTGTCCCACAGGGGAGTCAAGTTCCCACCTGCTCCATCCTGGGGAGGAAGGGTGCAAGCTGTCCACGGCACTTGCGGGGTCACAGAGACTCCTGGGCTCCTGCCACAGACAGTGATTCCCAGGGATGGCTCTCTTCCTGTGTAACACAGGACACAGCACCAGCGTGGTGCTTCCCATCCGGGAGGGACGCAGGGAAGGGCTCGGTCCTGGACATGTCCCGTGTGGGTGCTGGGCTCTGCTTGCACGGAACGAGCGACAGGAGGAGAGGGAATGGCCTCAAGCTGTGCCAGGGGAGGCTCAGAGTGGATACTGGGGAAATTCTTCCTGGCCCTGGCATGGCTGCCCAGGGCAGGGGTGGAGTCCCCATCCCTGAAGGGATTTAAAAGCCATGTGGCACTTGGGGACATAGGTCAGTGGTGGCCTTGGCAGTGCTGGGGAATGTTCAGACTCGATGGGCTCGAGGGGCTTCTCCAACCCAAACAATTCCGTGACTCTAGGATACACGTCTGGCTCTGAGGACACAGTTGCCATGGTAGGGCCACTGTCCCCTCCCAGCTGCTGTCCCCACTGTCCCCCCCATCCGGACACACCTTCTTGAGCGCCAGCACCTGCACGGCGCACAGCTCGCTCAGGCACTCTGAGATCTTCTCCAGGGGCAGCCGGGCCAGCACCAGTGCCGTCCCTGCAAGGACACACACGGCTCAGGAGCAGGGACGCAGCACGGGAGGACGGAGGGGTCATGATATTTCCAAATGGAAAGGCAGCAGGTCAAGGGCAGGGCCTGGGAGAGTTTCCCTGCAGCTGAACCTGGCTCTGGTGGAACCAGACACCGCAACGCTTCAGTCTCAGCAGGGAGCAATGCTGGCACAGGGACAGGGACAGGCCAACGGATGCCACAAGCAAATCTGGGCCCCCCATGTGTCCCCAGTGTCCCTGTCCTGGCCCAGCAGCACCGTGAGATCCTGGGAAGCTCCAGTGAAGGCGCTTCAGGGCTCCCAGCCACGAACACGAGGAGCACTGAGCTGCTCCCAGTGCCACGGGCAGCAGCTGTGCTGCCCGGCCCCGGCACCGCCCGGCCCCGGCATGGCTGCGGTGCCAACCACCCCAGGGGAAAATCTCCCTGGCTCGGGAATCCCTGCCTTGTTCTAAGGGAGGGGGAGAAACCCCTTTGGCAGGGAGAGGAGCAGCTCAGCCAGTGCTGGGGCATCCAGGGGAACAAGGGGAGTTTTGTCTCCCATAGCAGCACACGACTACAGGGAAGGCTCCCTGGCTCTGGGGGTAGAGGCTCCAGCAGCACTGGAATTTCTTGGAAATACTTTAAGGCACATCCCTGAAACCAGCTGTGGTTGAAGAGGCTCATGGTGCCCAACATTCCAGTGACACCAACACTCCAAGTCTAAACTGCAGTTAAAATCTCCATTCTTGGGCTCAAACTCCCTAAAATGACCAGTATTCCCAAATTTCTACCCTCTGCGTCCAGCAGGTGATTCCCAGTGTTTGGATGGAGCAGTGGTCCACTGCCAGCCTGGCTCTCAGCACTTCCCACATGTTCTTCCCACCCAACCAGCTCAGGACAGCCCCCGAGCTGTGCCTCAGGGATGGGGACAGCTTCCAATCCAGAATTTATTTCTGCCTCCAGCCCTAAGGGAACTCCTGAGGATGCTCGGCATGCGGAATGGGACTTGGGGCACATGGGGACAAACCCTGTGAGGATGGGGCTCAGCACCCTGGGGAGCGACTCCCATGGATACCCCAGCAGATCCCACAGGTACCCCAGCAGTTCCCTCGGATACCGACCCTTGAGCAGCCCCACGGCAGCCTCGGGCGACAGCGCGAAGGAGTCGAGGGCGCGGGCGATCTCCAGCAGCCCCGAGAAGTGCTGGGCCATGTGGTCCCGGCACACGGAGCAGATGTTGTGGATGGCCTTGGCCGCAGCCGACGCCAGGCGCCGGTCACAGAGCCCCTTCATCAGGTAGCCCAGCACGGGATCTGCGGAGACAGAGGGTCAGGGGGCGGCGGGCGCAGCGGGGCCGCGGGGCCGCGGGACTCACCCAGGAATTGTGGGTTCCTGTCCACCACCTCGCTCATCTCGCCCACCAGCTCGATGCTGGTGTAGCGCACGGCCGTGTGCACCGACTCAGGCAGCCGCACCACGCCCTCCAGCACCTCCACCAGCGTCGGGTTGTTCTCCCTGCGGGACAGGCTCGGCTCAGCTCCCAGAGCGCCGCGGTGTGGGCTGGGAGGGGCTGCCGGAGCTGGGTCCGGTCCCACCGCCAAACCGGACACGCTGAACTGGGACAAACCCTGTGAGGATGGGGCTCAGCCCCACGGATACCCCAGCAGCTCCCCACAGATACCAGTGCCATAGCAGGGAACAGACAGGCAACACTGAACACCCCCAGGGAGAGCCCCACCACCAGCACGGGGGTTCGTTATCTGGGAACCGCCTGCTCTGGCGTGGGAGGGTGGGATGGGGCGACCCCGGGCCGGAGCCTCGTGGGACGGGCTGGTGGGAGCAGAGTCCCCAGTGCTTCCAGCCAGTGCTCCCAGAACAGGACACAGGAAAAATGAGCAGGAGCAGCCTCGACACAGGTAACAGGAGCTACTGACGTGAAAGGACTAAGGTGACTCCTCCAGGCGTCTGGGGAACAGGGGTATAGGATTCCCAGCCTCACACGAAAGGGAGGGATAGTGTTACCAGCCTGGGAAAAGGAGTGATGGCAATCACAGCCTCCCAGGGAAGAGAGGGATGAGGATCATCCCAGGGGAGGGAGGGACAGCATTCCCAGCCCAGGGAAGCTCAGCTGGGCTGTCCCACTGCTGGCAGTGCACAGGACTCGCTGTGGGTTCACCACCCTGGGTGTCACCTGTCCATGCTTCCACTGTCACTAACAGTGGAGGAAACACACCTTCACTGACTTAACCTCCCCTGAAGATACCCAGGAAAACTCTGCCTGGATGTGGAAGGATCCCCAAGGAATGGTTTGGATGTGAACAGACCTTAAAGCCCACGCAGTGCCATCCCTGCCGTGAGCAGGGACACCTTCCACTGTCCCAGGTTGTTCCAAACCCTGTCCAACCTGGCCTTGGGCACTGCCAGGAATGCGAATGTCTTTGGGACATTTGTGGTGTCTGTGTCACACGGAGGCAGCCCTGGCCCCCCAGCCCCCCTGGACACGGGTGGGACTCACTGGTCGACACTCTTGGCGATGGAGGCCATGATGAAGAGCACGGCTTCGGTCACCTCCCAGGGCGGGTTCCCGTCCTTGAGCGTCGCGTAGAGCTGCAGGAGGGGACGGTCACTGAGGGGACACGGACCCCCAGCACCAACCCCTGCCCTCAAAGCCCTGCTCCTGACCCCTCCCATCCCCAAACTCCCACCCCAGCCACGGGCCCACAGAAACCCCACATTCCACAGGCCACCATGAGACTGTGGGACCACAGCGGCTTTCCCCAAAATGTCAGACACCTCCCACTGCCCCCACACCTCCTGCTCTCCCAGAACAGCTCCCACCACACACTTCCTCGTGCACGAGATGTGTGTGACCTCCTCCAATCCCAAAGGCCACCAGGGCTCGGTGACCTCCCTTGGGATTTGCCTGCACCCCATTGCACTCCTGCAAACCTACCTGAGCAAAACACTCCACTGAGCCCACCAGGAAGATCAGGTCTTTCACCAGGTCCGAGACACGCATCCGGAACTCCCCAAAGTCATCGGTCTCCTCCGGGACACCCTCCTGAGGGAGAGGAGGGAGAGCACAAGGGCAGCTCAGGGGAATTCAGGTTCCCACTCAGTCACAGCCAGGGGAACACCAATGATTCTGTTTTAGGGAGATCCATCATTCCAGCCCTCCTGTCCCAGCCCAGGCTGCTGGAGGGATCAGAGAGCTGTGCCCAAGGAAAACATGACCAGCCTGAGCACACACTGCGTATTCCTGCTCCGACAAGCTGGGGAAGGGAGGGGAAGCAAGGGGATGACGAGCTGAGGAGGGGAGAAGAGGATAAACCATCCCAGACGGCACAGAAGAAGATGCCAACTGTGGCTAGTGAGCTGTGCCAGCTTTATCCCAACAAAACCTCCTCAAGCAGGGAAAACACAGCTCTCCAAGGAGAACCATCCAGGGAAGGTGGGAGAGGGTCCCCCTGCAGCCTCCAGCAGAGCAAGAACTGAGTGAATGAAAGAGGTTTAATGCAGCAGATTTATCCTTCTCATGCCTTGCTGGAATCCCTAAAAGCACAGGATGCTGCCCTGCAGAGCCCCAGAGCTATGGAGAAGCCCTGGTACACAACAGCACAACTGGCTGGACATGTCCCCCCACCCTGGCTGCCTCCAGAGGGACACACACACACATACACACCACCCCCCCCCACTGCCCCGGCTGTCCCATACACACACACACACCCACACACCCCCCACTGCCCCGGCTGTTTCATAGGGACACACACACACACCCCCCACTGCCCCCAGCTGTCCCATACACACACACACACACACACACACACCCCACTGCCCCGGCTGTTCCATACACACACACACACACACACACACACCCCACTGCCCCCAGCTGTCCCATACACACACACACACACACACACACACACACCCCACTGCCCCGGCTGTCCCATACACACACACACACACCCCATTGCCCCAGCTGTTCCATACACACACACACCCACACACACACCCACCCCACTGCCCCAGCTGTCCCATACACACACACACACACACACCCCCCCACCCCACTGCCCCGGCTGTTCCATAGGGACACACACACACCCCCCCCCCACTGCCCCGGCTGTTCCAGAGGGGACCTTACGTGGTCGGAGTCGAGCTGGCAATGCCGTGCCAGTGCGTGGAGCAGGCGCTGGATGTAGGCTTTGAAGATGCTGTGGATCACAACATCGTCCGTCTTGTACAGGTGCTCCCCCAGTCTGTACCAGAAGTTAAAGGAAATTTCTACCACCTGTTTGGAAAGAAAAATCCAGCATTTAGTTACCAGCAGAACGTTTTTTCCCCACTGTCAGTGGTACTGATGGAGAAACAGAAACCCTCCCTGAGGTGCTGGCAGTGGTGGCATCACAGATCTGCGTCGGTGCTACGGTGTCACACAGTGGTGACACGGGGACCGGTTCCCCCAGAGCCACTGATTTCTCTGCCTGTCACTCAGTGGAGGACTTGGAACTCCCCCAGTGACCCTGAAGACCTGTCCCAGCCCTTGGCAGCTGAAGCCTTTCCGGCCCGGAACAACCCCGGAGTGGGATTGGCGGCTCTGGGAGCAGCTCGGGCTGGAAGCAGACACAGCCCCTTTGTGGTGGGTTCTTTCATTTATCGTGGTTATTGAACAGAAACCACGAGTATCAATTTGCCCAGGAGTAGCTGCAGAGCTCCATGTCCCCCTCAGCACCGACGGCACAGGATGAGGCCGTGGCCAAGGAAAACTGAGCTTAACAGACCTGAGAAGGGAGGGAAAGGGTCCCAGAGACCCCAGCGAGCAGTGGGGCCTGCTGGAGCACAGCCACTCTGCACCTCCCACAGCAAACCTGCCATGCAGCCCCTTCCATCCACTGAACACAGGCAGGGATCAGCTATGGGGACTAAATTACCGGTTTGGGAAGAATCAAAGGATAAAGAATTAAATAAAGGATAAAGAGAGACCAAAACAACGACAAGTTTTGCTCCTGAGGCAGGTGGGTGGGAGCTCTGACAAGAAGCAGCATTTCAGTCACTCGCAGGGCAAAATTCCCAGGAACCACAAATCCCCACTGAGCTCAACTTTAACATGTGGGAAAGCACTCTCAGGGGTTTCGGAGCTGTGCTGGCAATCCAACTTCCAGGACACCCAGAAGGAAACGCGAAGCCAGAGTCCTGCCCACGAGCACAGAGCGGGCATTCCAGAGCCAGCAGCTCACAGGGACCAAGGCCACGACTGCATGGCAACGGAAGGGAAAGACCTTCCCCTCTGGCAGGGCTCTGGAGGGCGGGGTTTGGGCTGCGGCTGCCCCGCTCACCTCGTACTGCGGGTGCCCGGCACAGATGAGCAGCAGCTCCAGCGTGCGCAGGTCACCCAGGCCCTGGCCTGGGGTGCACACGATCTTGTCCAGGAAGGTCTCGCACAGCTCGGTGAACACACGGCAGTAATTGAGCACCCTGGGGAGGGACAAGGGTCAGATCAGCCTCACGGGCTTTACCCCAGTGCAGGGCAGGGCTGGGCCAAAATGTGCCCAGAGCCACGGCCAGAGCAAGAAACCCCAACTTCTGCTTCATCAGCAGCTGGGAAACGCCTCAGCAGGGGAAGTGGGTGCAAACACAGGGTTCCAATATGCAAATCTGCTGAAATACTCATCTCATACTTCTCCAAAAGCCCAGTGCAAAGTGTGAGGGTACGGCTCCAGTCCAGCCCAGCCCTGGCCCTGGGCCCCTCCATGTCTCTCTTGCAGCAAGGGGTCCAGACCTGCCCCCAGGCTTTGGGTGTGACCCCATGAGTGCCCAGCACAGGGACAGGCACTGCCCAGCCCCCACGCCCCCAGCACTGCTGATGCTCCTGGCACTGGTATCCCCATTTGGAGGCTAACATGGCGCCAGCTGGGTCAATGCTGCCCTGCCCGTCCTCTCCCGGCCACGGCGCAGGTCCCTGTCCCTCACTTGTCCAGGTCCTCCCGTGCCACCGCCATGTGATAGGCACTCTCGAGGGTGAGCACACCCTGGAAGAGCTGCAGGGCCAGGGGCAGGTTGGTCTCCACATTCTCGATGGCGTAGAGGGCCGAGCACACACAGTCCGACGCCGCCTCATGCAGGTTGGACGATGTCTTGTCCTGTTGCTGCAAGGCACAAAAGCCCAGCAATCATCAAACAATCATGGAATACCCTGAGCTGGAAGGGACCCACAGGGATCATAGATCCAGCTCCTGGCCCTGCACAGACAGCCCAACAGCCCCACCCTGCACATCCCTGGGAGCGGTGTCCAAACACTCCCGGAGCCCCCCTACTTCCTGGGAAACACTCACCAGCACCTCGAAGAGGAGGGACAGCAGCTTGCTGTTGGCCATGAAGGTGCTGTCCAGGACACCCAGGTTGAACCAGCTGCCCAGGCACCGGAAGATTTTGATGAGCATCTTCTCCTCATTGCCCGCCTTCTCCACACACGTCACCTGCGGGGACACAGGAGAACAGGTCAGGATCCAACTCCAGCGGTGATCCATGAGAAATAACCGGTAATATCCTCTGGAGTCCATGTGAGAACATTCCAGAAGCAGGCTGCTCCCAACACCCCTATCGCCTACTGCCCTGGACTCAGTGAGCAGGAGGGACAGAGCCCAGACCCTCCTGCCAGCTCCAGCTGCTGTCACAGGAGCAGCAAGAGCAGCTGGAGTGCCTCCCTCATTCCCACTCCTGCAGGATGCCGTGTCAGGCCACCAGGGATGTTCACACACGACAAATCCCAGTTTAATCCTTCTCCCCACAAACCACCTCTGCAGAGAGAAGCTGGTGCTGAGAGCCAGACCTGTCCCAAGGGACACTCCAAACACACCATCCCAGTGTCCAAGCCAGGATGTGCCGGGATGTGGGAAGGCAACAGCTCATTCCCTGCACTGGCCAACGCTCCAGATACAGCCCAAAACCCAGCAGAGCCGTGCCCAAAGCCCCAGCCTCGACAGGCACAGGGAAAGGGGGAAGAGGTGGACAGGCAGGACATGGAGAAAGATCCCAGACCCCCTGGACTGGCCCAGGCATCCTTGCACGAGAGCTTCCAGAGATCCTCTCTCCTCACTTGACACTTCAGTCCTAAAGGTGGAATGCTGGACCTCATCCCAGTCCCTGGAAGGCTGCTTTAACCCCCCCATCTTGTAACTGAAAATGGGAATTTGGCATTCAAATCCCACACAGAAAATGTAAATTTGGCTCTTCAGGCAGGTGATGGAAACACCCATGCTCGCACTAATAGGGAAAGCTCAGGAAAGCTCCAGGCAGGTGCAGAGGGAGCAGGAATGTGCAGGGACAGGGCCAGCCCTTGGTGATCCTGTGTCAGCTCCAAGCGGCCACGAGCACCAGAGCAAGGGGACACTGCCTGTGTCCCCAGCGTGCCAGCCAGGATCTCCCAGGGATCCCAGGAAAAGCTGGGGCTGGACATGGCTGGAGGAAACAGCCCAGTGCAGGGACTCTCTGATGTGCCAGCTGGGATACCCCAGGGATCCTGGGAAAAGCCAGGGCTGAGGCTGGCTGGGCAGGGTGGCACTGGATGGGGACTGGAGGAAGGTGAAGGAATTTCAGAGTGAGCAAGGGCTTGCTCAGACAACTTCTCCTAGGAACAGGTGGAGCTGGGCTGCCCTGACGGCTGCAGTGGCACTGGCAGGGAACTCCGCCGGGATAAACACGGAATGGGGAAAGGCTTCTGCAGCAACACCTGAGCTGCTGAGCACAGGACACAGCTCAGCTCCATCTCCTGACACAGGATAAGGGGAAGCAGCCTCGAGTTGTGCCAGGGGAGGCTTAAGTGGGATATTGGGAAAATTCCTTCCTGGAAAGGGCTGTCCATCCCTGGCACAGCTGCCCATCCCTGGAGGAATTAAAAAGCCCTGTGGATGCGGCACTTGGGGACACGGTCAGTGGTGGCCTTGGCAGTGCTGGGAATGGTTGGACACGTGGGCTCTGAGGGCTTTTCCAGCACAAACAATTCCACGATCCCATGAGCTGGGCTGGGCACTGTGGAGCAGAGGGAGCTGCAGCTGGAGGCGCTGCCCAGGCCTGGCCCCGCTCACCAGCAGTGACACCACGGTGCTGGAGTAGTAGGCCAGGTCCTCGATGATCTCGGTGCGGCGGTTGGCCCCGATGCGCAGGGAGCGGCTGTGCACCTCCTCCGGCAGCACCGTCAGGATCTCCAGCAGGAAGGGCAGCGACGTCACGTCATTGCTGTACCTGGAGCACGGGAGCAGGGACAGGAGACACCTCAGCACCGGGAACAGCACAGCGAGAGCTGGAGGGGCATCCCGGCCCGCAGCAGGGCGTGGGACTGGGTGGGCTTTGAGGTGCCTTCCACCCAAAGCATCCCAGGACTCCATATTCCACAGATTTGGCAGCAGTGTCACGTCAAGGACAGGCAGTGTCCAGCACAGGGGCACCAGCCCTGCCAAGAGGAGCCTCCAGGATGGCTCAGCCCAGGATTTCCCGCAGAGCGGTGGCAGAAGCTTTCCCAGCCCATGAGCTCTGTGAGTCCAGGTGCCACTGCCCACACAAATCCCGTCCCCTCCTGCTGCCAATGGACACAGGGCCACCTCAGCGTGGTGGCAGCCCCAGGGGCTGTTGCTGTCACTGTGCAGCAGCATGTGGCATCCTGTGGGGACACCTGGGGACACCCAACAGTGACCAGCTCCAGCCTCACTGCTCCATCCCGCAGCACAGCTCCAGCTGAGGGGAGAGGGATCATCCCAAACAAAACAGGGATGAGGAAAAGTGCTGAGTGTTGGGCTGTGGGCAGGGAAGCGTGCACGGCAGACAGTCCCTCCTGCCACCACCCAGGGCACCTGAAACCAGGGATCATGGGAGAAAAACTGCCCTTTCCCAGACCACACAGGACCACCCACCAAACATCTGCCCGCAGGACAATCCCCAGTGCAGAACCAGAGCAGTCACTCACTTCTCCACCAGTGTCTGCACACAGCCCTTCCACGAAGCCATCTGCAGGGCGAGGTCAGCTATTGCCAAAGCGAGCTGGAAGGGAATGCAGAAACACACGGATCAGTGTGGGGAGTGCTGGGATGTGCCCAGGAGCAAGGGCTGGCAGGCAGCTCTGGAATCCACCCCTACCATCCCTGCCAGCAGGTAACTCCGGAATCATTCCCAACATCACCTGAGGGAGCTCTGGGCCAGCTGCCCCCAGGGGTGACATTCCCAGCCACAATAGTCAGGGGCTGGAGGAGCACCCTGGCCTCAGCCTGGGGTGTCAGACCCCCCAGTGCCACAGGAACGTATGGATAACGGGAATGAAGGGTGCAGAGAAATCCCCCTGAACACCCAGGGCGCTGCTGGGTTTGGTCTCAGGGAAAACTCCTGCTCCTCCTCTCTGCACAGCAAACAAGGATGAAGTAACGGATGTCACTGAAGGAACCAAGTGATGAAGGAAGGAAAACAATCTTGTGGCAGGCAGGAGCAGGGATCAGCCTTCCCTGCTCTCCAGCCCAGGGAGAGCAGTCCCAAAGTGACTGCCAGGAGCAGGACATGGAGGGAGCAGCTCCATCCCTCCCCCGCCAGCACCCACCTGTGTGACAATGACCGGGGACAGGTCCTTCAAGTTCTGGATGTGGGACAGCAAAGAGTCCCGGAGTGAGGCATGGGAATCCGTGGGAAGTTCATAGAATGAAGTTTGGATCTTCATCTTCATGGTCTGCGCCGCAAAGTAGCAGGACTCCACATCCTGGTGGATCTGCAGCAGCTGGTCTGAGATCTCCCAAGCATGGACCTGTGGGAAAACCACAGCGTGATCAGTGGGGGGGTCAGGGGGCTGCAGACAGTCCAAATTCCCCAATGGAAATATGGCCCTGTCCTGCCAGAGAGAGTCCAGAGAGGCCCCAGAGCTGCTCCAGGGCTGGAGCCCCTCTGCTCTGGAGTCAGGCTGGGAGAGCTGGGAATGTTCCCCTGGAGAGGAGAAGCTCCAGGGAGAGCTGAGAGCCCCTTGCAGGGCCTAAAGGGGCTCCAGGAGAGCTGCAGAGGGACTGGGGCCAAGGCCTGGAGGGACAGGAGGCAGGGAATGGCTTCCCAGTGCCAGAGGGCAGGGCTGGATGGGAGATTGGGAATTGGGAATTGCTGGCTGGGAGGGTGGGCAGGCCCTGGCCCAGGGTGCCCAGAGCAGCTGGGGCTGCCCCTGGATCCCTGGCAGTGGCCAAGGCCAGGCTGGACATTGGGGCTGGAGCAGCCTGGCACAGTGGGAGGTGTCCCTGCCATGGCAGGGCTGGCACTGGAGGGGCTCGGAGGTCCCTTCCACCCAGCCATTCCACAACACCCCAAACACCCCTGACTGCAGAGTCCTCACTGTGCTGCCATCCCAGTTCAGGCTGGGGGCTGGGAAGGTGCTGGCACTGGGACAGCCACCCGAGGAGGGACAGAGCAGCTCCATAACATCCTGACATCGGCAGAGACCCCACAACCCGTCCAGGAGAGCAGATTCCACAGCAGATCCGATGCCCCAGCCTTGCAGGAAAGTTCAGTCAGAGGCTTTTCTGGGCTGAGTGGAGTCTCACATGGAAACGAACACAGGAGAGCCCAGCAAGGGACAGGTGGCAGGAGGGGGTTGGATAAAGACCAAAATCACGACAGAAAATCCCAGTACTGAGGACACCAGGCCCATCTGAGGGCCCACACCAGGACTCCAGAGCAGAACATGGATGTGCCCAAGAGCTGGAGGAGAGCCAGGCAGGAAACCACAGCCTGCCCGGCCTCAGAGCTGCTCCAGCCAGTGCTGGGCTGGTCTGAGCCCAAAGGCTCGGTCCTGAGTGTGGGATCGGGGCACTGCTGAACCAGGGAAACACCAGGCAGACCCCAGAGCCCCCTGGCTGGGCTGGGGCTCGGGAACAGACTGTCACTGAATCCCAGAGTCACTGAGGTTGGAAAAGATCTTCAGGACCATCGAGGCGAAGCTGTGCCCCATCCCCACCTTGTACCCAGCCCAGAGCCCTGAGTGCCACCTCCAGGCCTTCCCTGGACACCTCCAGGGATGGGGACTCCAAACCTCCCTGGGCAGCATGGTTAAAAATCCCAAATCCAGGTGATGCGGAAACCTGGGAGCAAAACTTGAGCTGATTCCATGAACTCCACAGCCCTTGTCTCTAACAGCCTTTGGGCCACAGGATTTCCCTGAGCTCAACCCAGTGTGAAATAAAACCTCTGCATCCCTAAAACCCATCTGTGGTCCTCACTGCAGCCTCACTAACAAAGGCAATTCCATCACAACCCTTGGCCAGCCACTCCAACAGCCAAACAGCTCATTGTTATAAACCACCGCCTGCCCAGCCTCGCTTCCAGCTGCATTCCAGCCTGGAAGAAAAAATAATCCCCTTTCCAAATCTCTCCCACGGGCAGGACAGTGGTGCCCAGAGGCTCCACCCCTACCAGTGTTCCGGACCCAAATCCTGGGCCAGGGTTCCCAGGGCTCTCCAGCATCGAACAGGGAACAACAGGGCAGCACCAGGCCAGATCAGCATGATCCAGGCTCATTCCCAGGAAAACCCAGCCTCTTGCAGGTGGAAAAGGAAAATGTTATAGCTGGTGATAGCACAGAGCCTAGCTCCTGATCCCACTCCCAGAATTTCTGCTAGGAGATCTTTCCACAGCCACTGCAGCCTGGAATGCAGCCAGAGCCGACTGCGGAACCCAAAGGGCCCAGACAAGCTGAGGAGAGCTGGGACACTCAGCACCCCATGTGCTCTCCTCTCCTCTCCCTTCCCCCTTCCACAGAATCCTTTGAGCTGGAAACCCCCAGAGCCCACCGAGTCCAACCATTCCCCAGCGCTGCCAAGGCCACCACTGCCCCCGTCCCCAGTGCCACATCCACAGGGCTCTCCAGTCCTGCCAGGCTCAACCCCACGGCCGGAGGATCCATCCCTGCCACATCCAGGCGGAAACTCTTCGCAGCTTCCCACGGGACACAGCACGTTTTCCCCATGGAATGCCGCTCCATCACCATCCCTGACCACAGGAGGGTCAAGGAGAATCTTTCCCAAGCTTCCAGACAAGCTCCTTTGCTGTTTTCAGGCCCTGATCCTCCTTTCCCAGCATCCTCCATGACATGTGCTGTTCCAGGTCAGTAACTCCAGTATCTCCAGCGACTCCTCGTGTGAAACTCACCCGTAATGACACTGACAGGGAGTGAGAAAAATCTGGAGGCATTGTAAATGTCCCCTCTGGATTTATTTACCCTCACCAGGAAGTTACCAAACTGGGAATAAACAAAAAGTTAAGACACTCAACACCTGAAACAGCCAGAATCCCAGCAAACCCTCTCATTAAACTCTTTCTCCCCTCAATTAATGGGCTGGTAATTCCCAGTTTGGATGCACACAGTGGCAGATATGGGAGATCCTCCCAAACCCACCCATCCCAGAGCACATGGATAATCCCTCTGGGAGCCACCAACTCAGCAAAGAGCACAATTATTAACGGGCTGTGAGCACCAATGGCTACAAGAAGCTGTTTCTATCCCTGAAACTCCTCATGGCACATTCAGGAATTCTACAAAGCCTTCAAGAGCTGAATGACATCGGCTCCTGCACCCTCAGGCAGCTCCAACAATGCCGACCTGGGATCAGTGTCCTGGGAAATCCCACCCTGATGGAGCATTCAGCAGGAACAGGTGCACAGGGCAGCAGAACAGGTAGGGAAAAACTTAAAGCAGTGTCAGGAAATAAATAAATCCTCAGTCCTCGACCCTCTGCTGTTGAGACAGGATGGGAGAGCTGGGGGTGCTCACCTGGAGAAGAGAAACGTCCAGGGAGGCCTTGGAGCCCCTTCCAGGGCCTAAAGGGGCTTCTTAACCCCAGGCTGTGCCCAAGCAGACTCCCGGTGCTGCTCCGCAGCTGCCGCTCGCGGTGGCCCAGGACCGGTGGCCCAGGGCTCCAGGACACAAACAGCCAGCGAGCTCATTGCTGGGCACACGCCAGGAATCCGGGGATTTCTCATTTCCATTGGTGTCCTGGCAGTCCAAACCCTACATGTTGGGTCAGGCTGAAGCCCCGAGGAGAGGACAGGTTGAGCCATGGCCTCATCACCATCGCCAAGGGGCCAGGGCTGAGCCTGGAGAGGGGGACACTGGGACCCTTTCCCAGGCCCCTGTGGGCACAGGGCCAGGAGAGTTTATTCCCATAGAAGTGGGAAAGAATTTCAAACTTCTGCCCAGGACACTCTGCTCCCCGATGTCATCAATACATGAGCTTTGGGGACAGATCAAAGGGACTGTGAAACGTCAGACCCAGCCACTCCAATGAAACCTGTTGGCTACAAGCCAGAGGATTTCCTTCCCAGAAAGCACTTCCTGAACCACCACTACAACCCAAACCAATCTCCACTCAATCCACACCACAACCCCAACACCCAGCTCACAGCCACGGATCCACGTGGAACATTCTCCCACGGCTCTGCCCCTGACACCAGGGATGCAGAGAAACTGCAGCCATGAAGCTCAGAAAGCCAGGATGAGGCCAATCCCCCCACTGGGTACAGCTCCTCTGCCTCAGGAAACCCCAGTGGGTCTGGAATCAGCCCTCACATGACTCCCACCATACAGCTGGCTGAAGGATCCTCAAATTCTGGGATTTAGGTCAACTTGCACCTTCAGCCAAGCTCTCCAGTGCTGTGCAAGCGCAGAGCTGCTCCGCCACATCGGGCCCCATTTCCCAGGAATAACCAGCAGGAAAGGCAAGAGCGAGGCTGCCGGAGGAGCTGACGGACAAACCTGAACCCCCAGTGCCCTCCAGACCCAAACCTGAACCCCACGTCCTGCCAGAGATGCCAGGGATGGAAACCATGGGGATCTCAGGTTTGGGGGTCCCCAGTGCCAAACCTGAACCCCCACAGATTGACTCAGGCACCCAAACTCAGCTTTAGGCTTTGCCTTCTCATGCCCACGATGGCTCTGATCCCCCTGGCAAACAGGGAGAGCTCAACACAACATCCCTGGCAGTGGCCAAGGCCAGGCTGGACATTGGGGCTGGAGCAGCCTGGCACAGTGGGAGGTGTCCCTGCCATGGCAGGGCTGGCACTGGAGGGGCTCGGAGGTCCCTTCCCACCCAGCCATTCCAGGATTCTGTGCTTAAAACTCCAGAAAGGCAAAAAACAGTGGGAACCCAACCCCGAGAGCTCGTCCCAGCGGAGGCAAATGGGACAGAGACGACCAGGGCTGAGTGCTCTGGAACAAGCACAGACTGCCCCAGGGATGTCAGGGACACCCCGTGACAGGTGGCACTGCGTGGACACATTTTGGCCACAGAAGAGGATCCAAGCAAACATCCTTTGGGGGTCAATCCCAGGGACTCGATCCAGACCAGGGCACAGGGAGACCTGAGAGACAAACACGGGCGACAAGGGAGCGCCCAGCCAGGGCCAACAGTGCCACCAATGCCACAGTGACTCCCAAGCCGTGGCCTGTCCCACCGGTGTCACCGTGGCCCCCAAGCCTTGGCCTGTGCCTAAGTGCCCAGCCAGTGCCACCACTGCCAGAGTGACCCTCGAGCTGGGGCCTGTCCCTGCTGCCAGCCCAAGTGGGCAGTCAGTTCTGTCCCCACGGACCCTGCAGGGACGCTGGGCAGCAAACCCACCACTCCCAGGATTTCCATTCCTGACAGAACCCTGGGCACAACCCTCCCTTGGAGCTCCCTCGGGCTGTGCCTGCTGCACCACGCTTGGGAGCACGGGAAGGGAAAGGAGCAGGGCTGGAGGGGCCAGAAACACCGGAAAGGAGCTTTTCTTTCCCGTTTTCCTCCAACAGCCACAGCCCTGTGCAGGTGCCACGAGCAGCTCCTGCAGGACCTGCCCTCACGGAGCTCCAGGGGCAGTGGGCAAAGTCACCTCCAAAGGACCCAGTTACGAGCTTTTTGCTCATACTGAGTGGATGAAATCCAGGGGCAACGAGAGCACTGCCATTCCCAGCCACGTCTGCTGGAATGGGTAACGAGGAAAGGCCTTAACGCCCAACCCTGCAGCTCCATCTGCCTCCGTGAGCACTGAAATATCCAGGTTTGGTCTCTGTGCCCAAAACAAGGCAGAAAGACCTTTGCTTCCCCCCACACCTTCCAGGCAGCTCCCCCAGCCACCCCTGGCTGGGAAAGGTCCCGCCGGAGCATCCCAGCCCTCCCAGCCCATGCCAGGGGAGCTCCTGCTGTGGAGCGTCAGCTCCCGCTGCCCCACGGGCTGGAATAACCCGGCAGCTCCGAGGAGAGGAAGGTGCTGGATGGAACCAGGCTGGGCCCGGAATACCTGGAAAATAACTGGGATTCCTTCTGAGACCCGGCAAATAAAGCCCAGAAAGGACCAGGGTGAACAAGCACAATAAAAGGGGAGAAGCAGGAATGCAGCTGACCTGGGGCTGAGATGCTTTAATAACAATTATTAATTATTGCTGTGGTTACTGTTGTTATTATTATTATTACTATTATTACTATTGTATCAAAAGCAGCCCAGACAAGCAGGGAAAAGCCCAGAGGAACTGGAGCAGAGATCCCGGCCCTGCAGAGGGTCAGAGTGCTCAGGAATACAAATCAGTCCCCAAAGGCCCAAACTCTCCTTGGGATGGAGAGGCCCGTCCTGAGGACCCCTTTATCCAACAGGAATCCTGGGGGTCTCACCCAGGCAACCCCCAGCCCCAGTGGGTGACCCCGACCTGGGAGTCCCTGGGACAGGAGTTTTGGGGTCTCACCCAGGTTCAGGGGACCCTGCGACAGGAACCCATCCCTGAGATGCAAATCTGCCTCCTCTAGGTACCCTGAGATCTCTGTTCCAGCAAAGCCCCTCCCCAGGGGAAAACGGGGGAGCAGCCCCGATGGGAACTGGAATGTGGCTGCAGCACTGAAGGGAATTTAGGGGACAAAACATGGGGCAAACATTGAGTTTGTGGGAACAGAGAGTCTCGAGATTGGCCCAAGGGTGGGAAGGGAACGGAGCTGAAGCTGCTCCGGAGGGAGCTGAGCAGGAACTGGGATACACAGAGCAGGGAGGGGGCAGGATACAGCTCCTCCCCAATCCCAGCGTGAGGGAATCTTGTCCCACGGGGAGGGTTTGGGGAGAGAAGGGGGGGAGGACGAGGCACCCCAAGGGCCCCGAGGGCAGCACAGAAGGGACACTGCCCAGCTCTGGGGAGGGGGAACATCCACCCCCTGAGGGGGGGGACAAAGCGGCTCCAGCAGGACAAGATGAGGCCACAAAACACTAACAAACACCCCAAACCGGGTGGAGCTGGGGGAAGGAGCCGGGGGCGTGCCCTAAGGGCTCTGGGGGGGGAACGAGGCCTTGGCTCCATCCCGTCACGGATGCCGGCGGCTCTCTCGGCCCAGCGGCAGGAGAAGCCCGGAAGGAGCCCAAATTTCCCTCTGGGAGCCGACTCCTCCTTCCCAGCTACCTCAGGACTGTGCCAAACGTCCCAGCCCGTTGCTCCTGGTGTTAATCACAGAACCCGGGAATAGGTTGGGTGGGAGGGGATCTCAGAGCCCCTCCAGTGCCAGCCCTGCCATGGCAGGGACACCTCCCACTGTGCCAGGCTGCTCCAGCCCCAATGTCCAGCCTGGCCTTGGCCACTGCCAGGGATCCAGGGGCAGCCCCAGCTGCTCTGGGCACCCTGGGCCAGGGCCTGCCCACCCTCCCAGCCGGCAATTCCCAATTCCCAATCTCCCATCCAGCCCTGCCCTCTGGCACTGGGAAGCCATTCCCTGCCTCCTGGCCCTCCAGGCCCTTGTCCAAAGTCTCTCTCCAGAGCACTCCCAGGAATGGAGCAGCCACAGAGCAGCGGGAAGCGGCACAGGCGGGGTAGGGGCTCCCCGGGGCCGCCCCGAGGCCGCCGTTCCCTGCCCCGCCCAACCCCGGACGGGGCCCGAGGCCTCCCCGCGAGCTCGGGCCCGGTTCCCGCCGCCCGCGGCTCTCACCGAGCGCTGCAGTTCACCCAGCCAGCAGCTCGCCCGCTCCTTGCCGCTGGGGTCGGGGTCGTGGTAGAGCGCCTGCACGGCCTGCTGGACGAGCTGCAGGCTGGGCCGGCCCGGCCCGCGCTCCATGGCCGGTCCCTCAGCGCCGCCCGCCCGCCGCCATCGCCGCTCCGCCGCACCGGGCCGGCCCCCGGAAACGCGCCCGCGCGCCTTCCGTTCCGCGTCCTTCCGTTCCGCCGGCCTCGCGCGCCGCCGCCCGCTCCGCCCAGTTCCGCCCCGCTCACCCTCTCCCATCTCATCCCATCCCATCCCATCTCATCCCATCCCCTCCAGATCCGTCCCGTCCCGTCCCATTCCATCGCATCACGTCCCGTCCTCTCCCATCCCGCCTTGGTTTGTCCCACCGCCCCCCCACGCCCTGCCCGGAACGGGTTTCCGGCGGTGCGGCGGTTAAACGTGTCCGGGCGCACCCGGCGGGGCAGGAAGGACCCGCGACGCCCCCCAAATGGGAACGTGGGGTGCAGGGACCTTCCCCCCAGCCCCCATAGCCTGTCCTGAGGGCTCCAGAGACCCCCCATCCCCCATGGACCGTCCCACGGGGGTCCCACCCCCATTCTCAATGAACAGTCCCTGAGGGCTCCCACCCACATCGGGCCGGGGAGTGCCAGCCCCAGTGAACCGTCCCGAGGGGCTCCACCCCCCCAGACCCCTTACCCCATTTGCCGCTCCCCAGTCCCTCATCGCAGCCTGGCCCGCTGTCCCCATCACTTCCACTGGTCCCAACAGCCCAGCCGTAGCCGTTTAGGGGATCTCCTGTGGGACCACGGCTGGGCCCAGCTCCCCGTGCCAGGACACGCTCCAATTGTTATGGAATATAAATCATTAATCATGATTGGCGACAATTGAATCCCAGACCACGGCGGGGCCTCAGGCCTCAGGTTCCAAAGCCCAGGGTCCCTACAATAAACCCCCGAACAAAGAGGTCTGTACCCACGGGTGCCTCAAGGAGGACAAGATCCCATTGACCCCGAGGGAATTCTCCATCCAAGCTGGAGAACGACAGGGAATTATCACCAAACTCCTTCCCCATGTTTGTCAGCCCCGCAAACCGCCTGGAGTGGGGCCAGTGGTGATGGATCACATTGGGGGGGGGTGGCTCCAACACAGGCTGGAGGAGGAATGAACACACGTGGCCACTGAGGGGGCTCCAGCTGGTCCCCACCGTCTGATTGAGAAAACTTCGGCTGCAGCTGAGGAGTAATTTTGGGATGGGGGGGGGGGGCTTCCCTGGAGCCTCAATCCCACCTTGTTCCTCATCCCGATCACCTGTTTGGTGATGAGCCTGGAGTCGAACCCAATGTGCCGTCAGGCGGGGGTGCTGGATTGAGAAGGATTTTGGGGGAAAACTCCTTTAATTTCCTTTCCCTCATAATCATTGTTGAATAATGATGAGGTGGTTTCTGAGGCCAGTGGTGCCTGTTCCCTCTGCCCAGGGCTGGGACAGCCACCGTGTCACCTCATGGTGCTGCCCTTAGCACCCTAGCATAGGTGGTGGCACAAAGTCATCTCTTGGTCTTTTCCAACTCAGACCAGTCTGAGATTCCACGATTCCATGGTCAGTCCAGCTACAGTTGTGATTTCGCTGGTGTCAGGCCGTTGGGTGGCTTCATGCTGAATTTGGGTGGTCAGCAGAATGTGCCCTCAGAGCCTGATGGTGTCACCCTCATTTGGGGTAATTACTGCTCAGCTGCCCGGATTACAGACCTCGGGAAGCTGTTCGGATGCCTCAGGGCACAGGTTCAACCAGGCAGGAAGGAGCCGTGGTCATTAACGCCCAGCCTCATAATCACACCCAGTTTACACAGCACAAACAAATAATTAATCCCCAATCAGAAATGAAAGTGCTGCTTTTGATCCCCTGGAGCTCTGGCAGCTGATGCTGGGTGTCAGTGACAGGAACTGCCATGGATACAGCAATGGAATGCTCTTTATCTTGGACCAGTTCAGAGCAGGGTGGTTGGCTGGGCCCCAGCGGTGGTTGGGGCACGCTGTCTGGGCAGTGAAGATCCTCCTACTTTGGGTCATTCCAATTAAGCCATTAACGAGATTTGGTTGCTCTGCCACCCCAAGCACCCGCTTGGCCAACACCGTGATGGCTACAAGCAAAGCTGGTGGCCCAACCTCTCTGATGCCAGGTGACACTGCCCTGGTGGCACCAAGGGCCCCAGGATCCCCAGCCGTGGTGGGCAGGTGCCATGCCGTGTCTTGGGCCCTCCGTGTCCCAGCCTGGAACCTGAACCCTCGACTTCCTACAGGTGATGAGCACAGGGACTCTGCTGCCCTGGAGGTGTTTGTGACTTGATCAGTACATCCTGGTCAGTGTGACCTAATCAGAGTGTCCTGACCAATGTGTCCTGGTCAGAGTGTCCTTATCAAAGCCACCTGTTGGTTTCCCACTAACGAACCCGAACAAATGAGAGCTGGGTCTGTGCCCATGTCAGGAGGTTTGACAAGGCCAGATGCAGGTCCTGCTCCCAGGCCTGGGCAATCCCAGCACAATTCCAGGCTGGGCCAGGAACGGAAGAACAGCCCTGGGACAGGGCCTCAGCACCCTGAACTTGCTCCAGACGGGATTGCTCCCAGCAAAAGCAGCTGCTCCAACACCAGGGCCAGACATCCCCCCGGTGCCCGGGCAGGAGCCGACGCCAACACCAGAACCGGACAGGCTTCTGCTCATCCCGGTCCCGTACCGGAGCCTGGTGAAATTCTGTGGCCTGCTCAGGGACTTCCTGCAGTTTCTCAAGGACCGGCTGGGCTGACCAGGAGGACGAGCAGCTCCAGCTCCGGCCGCCGTGGCCCCGGGCCGTTCCCTGCCGGGATCGCGGGGCCAAAGGCAGCCCCAGCGCCCGGGGCCGCGCTGTCCTTCCCCGCCCTCCCCTGCGCCCGGCCCGGTGCCGGAGCTCCGTTTGTGTTGAAATAACGCTGCTCGCGTTCCCGTGAACCGCGGCCTCAGCGCAGTGCAGCCCCCGGGGCAAGGCGAGCCGGGAGCCGGGAGGGAAAACGAGCGGGGTCGGCCCCGGTTTGGGAGGAGACGAGGGCGGAGCCGGGGAGGAGTGGGAGAAGCGATTTAATAACGGAGCGGAACGGGAACGGGAGCAGCTCGAGCTGGGAGTCCCCGAGTGCCGAGGGACGCGGAGGTGCCCACCCGGAGCTGCTGCTGCCGCCCAGGGGTGTCCCCTCTGTCACCAGGCCCTGCCCCGGAGCTGCCGGGACCCCCATCCCCGTCCCCCGCTGTGCCCTCGGCCCCGGCAGCGCTGGAGCTGCAGCCCCGGCTCTGCTCCCACCCTGGGCCCAGCCGGGATCGCTGGGGCCGGGACGTTCCCTCTGCTCCAAAGAGCTCTTCTGGCTCTGGAGAAGGTGGTGGAGCGTGGTCCCTGCCGGAGCGAGTCAGGGATCCTGTCAGGGGCCTCACCTGGAATGTCCCACACGGAGCACAGAGCTCTGCCCGCACGCCCGGCAGGGTTGGGGGTTTCCCCGACCCCCCGTTTGCTACCCCAGCACCCCGTTAGTCTTAGGGGTCCCCGAGATGGAGCTGTGGGGCAGCTCTAAGGGTGAGCTTGGTTAGTTGCGATCTGGTGGGTTTGGGATGTCAGGGTGTCACTCTGCAGCCACGTGGGACAGAAGCAGACACAGGCGTCACAGGAGCCCGTTCCCCTCCCCAGGGCTCAGCCCGTGTCCCGGGACTGCCCCTTCTCCGTGGAGCGACGGTGTCCAGCTGTGTCCCTGCTGTTGGCTCTGGGGGAGGGGCCAGACCCATCTCTCCAGAGGCTTCACAGAGTCACGGAATTGTTCGGGTGGGAAGGAACCTTACAGCTCATCCTGTTCCACGCCCCGTCTTGGGCGAGGACTCTTTCCCCCAGCCCGGGCTGCTCCGAGCCCCGGCCCCGCTGACGTCCTGCAGCCGGACCCTGTCTGTGGCCAGCTCATGTCCCTGGGGTGCCCAGTCCATGTCGCCAGGGTGCCCAGCTCACCCTCGGCGCACACATCTTGTTTGGGAACCCACCATTGGCCAAATCCCAGCCGGCGATGTAGCAGGATTTCAGCTCCGAGACCCTGAGCGAGGCGTCGGGCACACAGCCCAGCTGGATGTAGTCGCTGCACTCCACGGGCTGGTCCAGCTCTAGCACGGCCATGTCCCAATCCCTGTCCCTGCGGCCAGGTGTCCCCATCCCTGTCCCGCTGGCTGACCAGTGATGAAATCCCACTGCCGTGGGCTCCAAGGGTGCCCCGGAACCGCCTGGGCTGTGCCAGACCCGGGAGAGCAGCCCAAGCTTCAAGGGGGTCCCTGCTGGGCCCTGGCACATACAGCTAACAACAACACACAGCTGGGCACACACACACAGCGGGGCACACTGACAGGGTGTGAGCACACCTGTGCACGCACACACACGGGTGTCACACACGGGTGTCACACACTCACACACGGGTGTCACACACACACCTGCACACACTCTCTCACCTCATTTTCACACCTGCACCCCACCCCCCTTGGTGCCACCCCCATGTCACTTCCCCCTCCCCCCGGCTCATCCTCTTTGTCCCCAAAGCGGATTATGGCGGTGGCTCAGCAGGGACATGAGAGTGTGCAAGGGGGGGCCACACCCCCGACCAGCCTCACACAGAGACACAGGTGTGCACGGGGTGTCACACCGCCTCTCAGGTGTGCACGGGGTGTCACACCCCCTCCCAGGTATGCAGGGAGGGTCACACCCCGTCCCTGGGCCCAAACCTGTGCAGGCAGCGCGGGCAGGTTGTGCCCAGCCCAGCAGGGCAGGCAGTGCAGGTGCTGTGGGCAGGGGGTGCCCCAGGCAGAGCCCTCGGGCACGGGCAGGTGGGGGACGAGGTGCAGGCAGGTGACAGGGGATGCTCCAGGCAGCACAGGCAGGTGACATTTCCTGAAGCGCAAGCAGTGCAAGCAGGGATCGGTGCAGGCAGGTGATCCCCAGGCAGGTGGGGCTCAGGGCAAACAGGGCTCTGAGCAGGAAGGGCTGAGGGCAGGGCGAGGGGATGCCCCAGGCAGGGCAGGTGCGAGCAGGTGATGGCCGAGAGGTGCAGGCAGGACAGGTGATAAAGGTGATGCCCAGGAGGTGCAGGAAAGCAGGTGATGCCCGGGTGATGCAGGTGCTGCCAAGGTTGGGCAGGTGATGCAGGTGATGCCCAGGGGATGCCTAGGTGATACAAGTGATGAGGGTGATGCAGGTGATGCCCCAGGCAAGGCAGGTGATGCAGGTGATTCGGGTGATGCCCAGGCAGGGCAGGTGATGCCCAGGTGGTGCAGGTGATGCCCAGGGGATGCCCAGGTGATGCCCAGGCGGGGCAGGTGATCCAGGTGATGTCCAGGTGATGCAGGTGATGCCCAGGTGGTGCCTCAGGTAGGGCAGGTGATGCAGGTGATGCCCAGGGGATGCAGGTGATGTCCAGGTGGTGCCCAGGCAGGGCAGGACTCAGATCCCGGGTCGCAGGTCCCGGGTCAGCCCCGCCCCCGCTGGCCCCGCCCCCTCTCGGCCCCGCCCCCCCGTCCGGCCGGGCCGGGGCAGCAGCGCCGGGGGCGGCGGCGCCGGGCAGGTACGGGGGGGGCGGGGGCTGGGGGGGGCCGGGGGCTATGGGGCGGCCGGGGGAGACGGGGGGAGGGGATTATGGGGGGCTGTGATCCCGGGGAGGGGGTCCGGGGCGAGCATCCTGGACACGGGGGTGCTCTGCCCCGGCGGTGACACACGGGCGGGTGACACCCAGGGACCCGCAGGGTGCGAAGGGGACGCCGCCCCGACTCCCCCTCTGTCCCGCAACAGGGAGGGGGTCCTGGGGGGGATGCCCCATGCCGGTGCCGGGGATGGTTGGGGTGGCAGATGGGGAGCACCCCCCCCCCTCCGCCCTAATTAGCCGCCGCTAATTGTGGGGGGGCGCCATATGGCTCCCATTGCCAAGCGCGGGGAAGGCTCGGGGACCCCCTGCAGACCCCCGTGGCAGCGGGGTCGCACACTGTGGGGCGCGGGGACACGAGGGGGGCACCGAGGGGGGACACGGCCGTCCCACAGGGAGCGGTGCCGGCCTGGCAGCGGCCGGTGAGACCCTCGGGCGGGGACAGGGACACCGCCCTGGGGTCCTGGGGAAGGGGGCCACGGGCACGGCAACCCCGGTGGGTGACACGGGCAGAGTCAGCCAAGCGCGAGAGTCCCAGGGGAAGGGGACCCCAGAGTGGTGACAGCGCTGGGGAACCCAGGAGAGGGGAGCTGGCAGGGGGACAGGGGTGAGGACACGGGCACAGGGACCCAGGGAAGGGGACCTCGGGGTGGTGACAGTGCTGTCACCGGGGTTGTCCGACTGGTGGGACACTGCGGAGGGGGCTGGGGACAGGGAAGCGGGGCCGGGGGTGGCAGCCCCGCTCCTCCCTTCCCCGCCACAGGCGCCCCCCGAGCTCCCCGTGTCCCCATGGCGGCCGCGTCCTGCCCGGCGCTCCTGGCCGCCTGCCTGGCGCTGCACCTGGCCACAGGTGAGCACCTGGGGGGACCTGCGGGACAAGGGACACTTGAGGAGGCCACCGGGACTGGGAGGGACCCGGCGGGCGGCTGGTGGGGACCCAAGGAGGGGACCCTGGGAACGGCAACTAGGGGTGGTGGGGACCCAAGGGATAAGGTCACCAGGGAATGGGGACTTGGGGACATGGGAAGGGGACCCTGCGAGAAGCAACCGTGAGAGGTGGGACCCCAGGGCATGGGGACACAGAGGACCCTGGGGGGGACCCAAAGATGTCACCTGAGTGCAGGACCACTGGGGGAGATGGCCCACTGGTCTCCTGGGGACGGAGACTTGGGGGTGAGGACCAAGGGGTGGGGACCCTGGGGGACACAGGAGTGACCGTGCTGGGGTCCAGGAAGTGGGACTTGGGAGGCGGGAACACGGGGAGAGTGAGGGGGGGAAGTGGGAACGGGGATATGGGGACCTTGGAGGCGGGGACTCGAGAGACCCTGGGGGGGTCAGCAGGGAACGGGGAGGGGGGGCAGGGAGCGGGACGTGGGGGACCCGAGGGAACGAGGGGTGGGAGTGGGGATCTCGGGGATGAGGAAGAGGGGATGGGGACGTGGGACATGGGGACCCAGGGGCTGGGGACCCGCGGGGCCACACCCCCCGCGGACACCCGTGTGCCCATCCCCGGCGCGGCGATGGCAGCCCGGGGCGACGGGTGCAGCGGGTTCGGGAACCTGTTCACGGAGATCGCGGAGAACAGCGCCCACGGGAGCCTGGTGGCGCGGCTGCCCCCGCCGGGGGACGCGGGGGGCGGCGCCGGCCTCCAGCTCTGCCTGGTGGGCACCGACGCCGCCTGGTTCTACCTGGACGGGCGCAGCCTCCGGCTCAACGTCTCGGCCGGGCGGGCGCTGGACCGTGAGGTGACACCGCCGCGACACCCCCCAGTCCCCTGTCCTACTTCAGCCATCCTGTGTCCGTCGGGTGTCCATCCTGCATCCATCCTGTGGCCAGTGTCCATCCTGAATGCACCTGCACCCATCCTGTGTCCATCTACCTCCACCATCTATCCATCCATCCTACATCCACCTGGGTCCATCCTACATCCATCCTGCATCCTTCCTATGTCTATCCTGTGTCCGTCCCTGCATCCCACATCTACCTGTGTCCGTCCTGCCTGTCATCCATACTCCATCTATCCTGGGTCTACCATCATCTGTTCATGGTCCATCCATCCTTCATCCATCCTGTGTCCATCAGTATCCATCCCGTGTCCATCCCATACTCATCCTGGGTCCATATTTTGTCCATCCAGGGTCCATCCATTCACCCTCCCCCCGTGATGAGTCCATCCGTCCTGCAGCCCCCTCCATCCCAGATCATCCTGCTCCACCCTCATCCTGCACCTGCTTGGCTGGGGACTCCAGCACGTCCCCAGGGGGCAGCCCCCCATGTCACCCCATGTCCCAGTGCCCCGTCCCTTGTCCCCTGCAGGAACTGGAGTCCCCAGTGCTGATGGTGGCCCTGACCTGTGCCGAGGACGGCTCCTCCCCGGTATGGCCACACACCGTGGGGACCCTGGGGAGCTCGGGGGGGGGGGGGGGGGGGGGCACAGTCCCACCCTGGTCACTCCCCGTGTTCCCTCCCACGCCCGGCAGGTCGAGTTCCGGATCATCGTCCAGGTCCTCAATGAGAACGACAACCGGCCCCACTTCCAGGGGGCCACTGTCCTCACCCACAACGTCAGCGAGGTGACAGTGACACTGTGGGCACATGCTGGGGACAGGGCTGGGGACAGGGGAGGTCATGGATATGGTCATGGTGATGGGGCAGGGATGGGCACCAGGACAGGGATGGCCGTGGGCATGGATTGCGGACGGGAATGGGGATAGGAGGGGGGTCAGAGATGGTCGGGGTCATTGGCACGGTGATGGGCATGGGCACAGGGACAGCACTTGGGACAGGCATGGTCAGGGTCAGTCGTGGGCACAGTGGCAGAGATGGGCACAGGGACAGGGTTGGGGGCAGGGACAACGCTGGCCATGGACACAGGGAGAGGAGTGGGGGTGGTGGGGATGGGGACAGGGCTGGGAGAAGGTGGGTGCCCGGAAGGGATGGGGACACCCAAAAAAGTAGGAATGGGGATATTGGGTGTGTTCATGAGTTCGGGGGTGTTGGGGGACCATAGGGGGTGTTTAGGGGTGCGGGGTGTGTTTGGGGGGGGTGGGGACCCCGGAGGGTGTTGGCGGCACCCGGGGCGTCTGGGGACCCCTGGTGACCCCCGCGGGCAGCTGGCACCGGTGCACTCGGTGGTGTTCAGCGCCCAGGCCGAGGACGCGGACGGGGACACGCTCATGTACGTCATCGACACGGCCTCGGTGAGCCGGGGCGGGGGCGGGGGGCCGCGGGGGGGCCGGGGCCATCTGCCGGGCTGACCGAGCTCCCCCACCCCAGCCCGACGCCCGCTTCTTCCGCATCGACCTCCCGAACAGCGGCCGCGTGGTGCTGGCGCGGGCGCTCGACTTCGAGAGCCGGCGGCACCTCGAGGTGGTCGTGACCGCCGTGGTGAGACCCCCGCCCGCCCGCGGGACCCCTCGTGTCTCCCCTGTCTCTCCCCATGTCCGTGGGACCGCCGTCTGTGTGCCCCCCGCTTGTGGGACCCTGGTGCAGGGCCCTGATATGAGACCCCCTCCTGTGGGACCCCTGCCCACCCTCATGAATTTGGGGGGACCTGGCACCCACCCCTGGCCCCAGGGAGGACCCCAGCCCGACCCCAGCCCCACAGAGCCCGCGGGTGTGGGGTCCTCGTGCCCACCGCCCCCCCCGGGTGACACCCCCGGCACGGCCATGACACGGGTGGGCTGCACAGGTGAGGGTCCCCCCCGGCCCTTCCGCCCCCCCACGCCCGCCGGCCGTCCCCGCCGGCCCCGCTAATTGGGGGTGACGTGATCCCGTCACCTGCCCTCAATCCCCCTCATTTCCTTAATGGGCCACCTGCGCCCCCTCCCCCCTCCAGCGCCCAGCCCCCACCCCGGCTCTCCCCGGCACCCCCACCCCACGGTGGGAACTCGGCGGGACCCCGCGGCCCTGGGCTGCGACCCCCGCTCCTGCCTGGGGCTGGGAGTTCCTGTCCCTCGAGGTCCCCTTTACATGGAGGCCGCTGTACCTGCGGCCCCGTGTGCCTGTGGGGTCACCACTCAATGGAGTCGCTGTTCCCTGGGGGTTCCCTGTCCACCTGGGGTGTCGTGAGGGTCCCCGTGTCTCTCTGTGCATCCCCCAGCAGGTTTTGGGGCATCCTTGCCCGGCTTTTTCCCGCAGGAGATGAACACCCGGGAGCGGTTCAACGCCTCGGCCCGGGTGCGGGTCAATGTCCTGGACGGGGATGACCAGTACCCCCAGTTCCTGCCCTGCACCCCCCGCGCCCCCCACAGCCCCCCCGTCTGCACCAGCCCCGTCTACACCGCCAACATCACCGAGGGCCAGCTCCAGGTGGGACACGGGACCGTGGGGACACCGCGGGAACGCGGGGGTCGGGGGGGCTCGCAGGGCTCAGCCGGACACCTCCGTGCCCCCTCCATGTCCCCAGGGGGGTCCCCTGAGCTTCAGCCCCGGCGCCGTCTATGCCGAGGACGGGGACAGGGGGCTGCGGGCGGCCATCACCTACTCCCTGCTGGCAGGTAACGGGGGACAGGGGACCCGGCGGGACACGGGGGGCAGGGACACACGGACACGGGAGGGCAGGGAGATGGGGACACGGGCAGGCACAGACGCGTGGGCAGGAACACAGTGACACCACAATACGGACGCAAGTGGGCAGGGACATGGGGACAGGGATGTGCTGGGCGGGGATATGGGTGGGGAGAGGTGGCCGTGGTGCCCGGGGTGGTTCCCAGCGCTGCCCTGTGCCCCCAGTCCCTGGCAGTGCCGGGTGTACCCGCACGGTGGGGGGGTTTTGGTGATTGGGGGTCCCCATGCTGGGGGGTGTCCCCGCCAGGGATCCCTGTGCCAGGGGGGTCCAATCAGCACAATCCAATTGCCGGCTCCTCTGTGGCAAATTGAATAAAGGGATTGAGATGGGGGGTGGGGGCTAATCCCCCCCCCGGTGCGGGGGGGCTGCGGGGTGGGGGTCAACCCCTGGTGTACCCGACGGTGCTCCAGCACCACAGGGGTTAAACCCCCCCATATTGGAGGTCAAAGGGTTAATAACGCCCACCCTGTGCCTCACACCCCCCCCCCCCCCAAATAAGGGGGGTCCTCCCCGCCATGAAGGTCCGGGAATGGATGGAGGGACATGAGGGACCTCCCACAGGGTTGCCCCAGGGGGAGTTTCCCACAGTTCCCCGGGGCAGGGGGCAGGTAGGGGGGTCCCGGGGGTCCCCATCTCTGTGCCCCCCCAGGTCAGGAGAGCAGCAGGTTCCACATCGACAACGTGACCGGGGCCATCACGCTGCTGCGGGCGGTGGAGAGCAGCCGCCAGACCCCCGAGATCTGCCTCAGCGTCATGGTGGGTGGGAGGCGAGGGGGGGCCCGGGGAGATGGGGGGACCTGGGGATATTGGGGAGTACTCAGGGAGATGGGGGTCTCTGGGGAGATGGGGGGTCCCGGGGAGATGGGGGTCCCTGGGACAGTGGGAGCTGCCTGGGGTACTCCGGGAAGCCCCCGTAGGTGCAGGAAGCTGGTGGCAGTGGGTAAAACCTGGGTGTCCCCTGTGTCTCTCCACGCTCCATGTGCTCTGTGTCCTCCCATGTCCCCCCTGTGTCCCCCCCATCCCCTGTGTCCCCCCATCCCCTGTGTCCCCCTGTCCCTTTCCTGTGGCCCTCCCGTGTCTCCTCTGTGTCCCCCCCATGTCCCCCTGTATTCCCCCCGCGCCCCCCAGGCCTCGCAGGTGAACGACCCCTCCAAGTACGCGGTGGCGCGGGCCCTGGTGCGGGTCCTGGCCCCGAACCGGCACCCGCCGCGCTTCCCCCGCGCCCGCTACCGCGCGTTCGTGCCCGCGGCCCCGCGCCGCGCCGCGCTGCTGCTCACCTTCGGCGGGCAGGTGCTCGCCCTGCGCGCACACGACCCCGACTTCCCCGAGGTGAGCGGGGCAGGGGGGCGGGCAGGGGGTGCAGGTGAGGGTGCAGACAAGGTGTGGGCACGGGATGCAGGTAGGGACGGGCAGGGGGCGGGGAGTGGTGCAGGTGGGAGGCAGGTGGGGGCGTGGGCAGGAGGCTCAGGTAGGGATGCAGGTAGAGGCAGGAAGGGGGCGGGCAGAGAGGTGGGAAGTGGTGCAGGTAGGGAGGCAGGTGGGATGCAGGTAGGGAAGGCAGGTGGGATGCAGGTGGATGTGTGGGCAGCAGTGCAGGTACCGGGTGAGGATGGGTACAGGAGTTGCAGGCAGGGGCTGATTCCCCCCACCCCGCAGGGGCTGAACCCCCAGGTGCGCTACACCCTGAGCCACGGCGCCAACCAGAGCCAGCAGCTGTTCCAGGTCATGCCCAACGGGCTCCTGGTGGCCCAGGCAGACCAGCTGCGGGCCGGGCAGAGCTACCACCTGCAGGTGGGCGTGGAGGGCAGGGGGAGGCCGGGGCACAGGGGACATGGGGGTCTAGGGAGACGGAGGGGCCCTGGGGGACATCGGAGCCTGGGGGGCAGGGAGCACCGGGGGCACTGGGTGGGCACGGGGGGCTGGAGGTTGTGGGTACCAGAGGGGCACCAGAGAGGGGACACGGGGGGGACGACAGAGAGGACACTGGGGCTGGGGGGCACCTCCATGTCCCCTCGTGTGTCCCCCCGGTGCCACAGCCACGTCCCCTCGTGTCCCCTGTCCTCACCGTGTCCCCCCTGTCCCCTCCATGCCGCCCGCGCCGTTCAGGTGCTGGCGCGGGACGAGGAATCGGGCGAGACCTCGAACACGACGGTGGAGCTGGAGGTGCTGTGGCCGGGGCAGGCGGGTACGGAGGAGGGGGACCCCCCCAGCAACCCCCCAGAGACCCCTCCGTCAGCCTCCTCATCCCCACGGCACCGCCCCAGGAACCGCCCACGGACCCTCCTGCCCCAAGCGCTGGGCATCCCCAGGGACGCCCCTGCCCCCCGGTGATGGGGTCTCCCCCAGAGTCCCAACCGGTGAAGAGGCTCCCCCAGCTCCCCCGAGCCCCCAGCGTTGTGTCCCCCCGGGGATGGGCTTTCCCCCAAGCTCCCCACGGTGACGGGGTCCCCAGGCCACCCCCGTGCTGTGATGGGGTTCCCCCGGGCACGGGATCCCCCTCCCAGCCCCCGGGATCTGAAGTGCTCCCCCGTCCCCCGCCGTGCCCCGCTGCTGGCGCGGCCCCCGCCCCGCAGCCCCCCGGGACCCCTCGGAGCCGCCCGGGATGTGCCGGGGTTTGTCCCCGCCCTCTCCCCCGTTGATGGCTCCCCCGCTGACGTGTCCTCTCTGTCGCGCAGCCCCGCGGGACCCCTCGGAGCCGCCCCCCGGGCGGGGGGTGCCGGCGGGGGCCGTGGCGGGGGGCGCGGGGGCGCTGCTCCTGCTCGGGGCCGTTCTCCTGCTCGCCCTCCTGGCGCTGCGGGCGCGGCGGCGGCGGCGGCGGCAGCAGCGCACGGCGGACCGGGCGGCGCTCGCCATCGAGAAACACCCCAACGTGGTAGGGGCCCCCCAGCCCCCGGCCCCGACCTCGCTGTGCTGCTCCCCAGAGCCCCCCGACACTCCCTGAGCCTCCAGCCCCCCCGCTCTGCTCCTCCGGGGCACCCCCGACTCCCCCCCGCACCCCTCGACCTGCCCGCCCGGTACCCCTGGAGCTGCCCCCAGAGCCCCCAACACCCTCCTGCGCCCCCCGCCCTGCCCTCTGCGCCCCTCAACCCCTCCCCCGAACCTTCGAAGCTCCCCCAGTTCCCCCCCGCACCCCCAACCCCTCAAGACCCCCAGCTCTCCCCAGACCTCCCCGCACCCTCATCCCACCCTCGGGTCTGCGGAGCAGGGAAGAGGGTCCTCGGGTCAAGGGGGGCGCGGCGAGACCGAGGGACCCCCCAGTGGGCGGAAAGGAGGTCCCCTGTTCTGGAGGGGCTGGGAAGGAAGGGGGTCCCTTGAGTCTGGGGATGGGGGTTCTGCTGGCTTGGGGGGGCCGTAGGAAGGTGGTTCCCGGGTCTGGGGGCTGCGGGAAGGAGGGAGCCCCCCGTGCCTCAGTTTCCCAGCTGACCCCCCCCGTTCCCCCCCACAGAGCCTGAGGTGGTTCCAGCCGGTGAGTGGGACCCCCCAAAAAGTACGGGGGGGGGGCGGAGAGTCACCCTGCCCTGAGCCCCGCCAAAAAGGGGATGCGGGGTCCCCTGTGCCATGGGGTTGCTATGGGAGGGTCCCACTAGGAGGAGTCCCATGAGGGGGTCGGGGTGCTGGACAGGGATTGGGATGCTGGGGGGGGGGGGGCCCGTGCTGGAGGGGGCCCCATGGGGACGGTCGGGATGCTGGGGGGTCCCAGGGGGGTCCTGTGCTGGACCTGTCGGGAGAGGTCGGGGTGACGGGAGCTCCCATGGGGGTCCCTGTGCCGGGGGTTCCCGGGGGGGCGGGTGCTGGGGAGACATTGGGGTACTGGGGGGTCCCATGGGAGAGGTCGGGACGCTGGAAGGGGTGTCCAAGGGGGGGATCCCTGTGCCCGGGGGGGGCCCACGGGGGGTCCCTGGGCTGGGCAGGGTTTGGGGTCCTGGGGATCCCCGCGGAGGGGTCCCATGGAGGGTTCTTGTGCAGGGGAGACCCTACGGGGGCGGCCGAGGTGCTGGGGGGCTCCCACGGGAGGGTCCCCGCGCGGGAGGGTGTCCCGTGGGGGGCTGTCTGTGTGGTGGGGGTCCCTATGGCCCCCCTGACCCCTCTGCCCCCTCCGCAGGTCCAAGCCGGCAAGTCCCCCCCGAGCCCCCCCCGGCTCTACTACCCCAACGAGGGCTACAGCGAGGTGGGGGAGGCCCCCCCGCCGCCCCCCCCCCCGCCGCCGCCGCCGCCGCCGCCCCCACCGCCAGCCCCCCAGCCGCCCCCCGCCCCCAAACCCCAGGCCAACTCCGTGGGGCGGCCGGGGGGGGGCTCGCCCGGGGCGGGATCCCCGGGGGGTTCGCCCCCACCCACCCCCGCCAGCCCCGGCCCCCCCCCCCGCGCCCCCAGCCCGGGCGAGGTCTCGGGGGGTCCCGCGGAGGGCGGGGGCAGCCCCGTGCCGGGGGGGCGGCGGGGGGGGACCTTGGGGGTGCTGCCGGCGCTGGAGGAGGTGAGCGAGGAGAGCCTGGAGGAGGGGCCGGGCAGCGACCCCCGGGTGCCCCCCCCGCTGCTGCAGCTGCTCGAGGACTCCATCGAGTGCTGAGGGGGCCGCGGGCGGCGCGGGGGGGCGGCCGCGCTCGGGGGGGGCACAATAAAGAGTTGGAAAGGCAGCGGTGGCTACTGGGGAGCACTGGGATGTACTGGTTGGCACCGGAGGACACTGGGCAGCGTTCGGAGGGCACTGGAAAGTTACTGGGATGCACTGGTTGATACTGGGAGACACTGGGGGTGTCACTGGGATGATCTGGAGTGTCATTGGGGGTCACTGGGATGAACTGGGGTGTCACTGGGTGTCATTGGGGGTCACTGGGATGCACTGGGGTGTCACTGGGATGCATTGGGAAGCACTGGGTGTCATTGGGGGTCACTGGGATGAACTGGGGCGTCACTGGGATGCATTGGGATGAACTGGGGTGTCATTGGGGGTCACTGGGGTGTCACTGGGATGAACTGGGGGGAAGTCCTGGGATATACTGGGGGGTGTCACAGCCCCCCCCCGCGCCCCCACGTGGGCGTTTCCCGCTTTCCCAGGCCCCGCCCCTGGGGGCGGTGTCGTCCTGACCACGCCCCTTAAAGGCGCCGCGTCACTTAAGCGGCCGCTGCCTGCGCTGCTCCCATGGCGGGGGGCGTGGGGTCCCCTGCCCCGCGTGGGGAGGATGCCGAGGGGGAGGCTGATGGATCCTGGGGTGCGGAGGGTCCCCTGGGCGTCCCCCGAGTGCCACGAGGGTCCCGTGGGAGCCCTGGAGTCCCCTGGGTGTCGTGGGGTCCCTGTGCCCCGCGTGGAGTGGGTGCGTGGGGTTTGAGTGCCGTGGGGGGGCCCTGGGTGCCGTGGGGGTCCCGTGGGGGTCCCCGAGGGGGTGCCCTCCCCCTACGCGTGACCCCGTGGCCGTGGGTGGCCCCTGCTAAGAGGCTTGAGCGGGAGTTTGTCGCTAATCCCCGGGGTCACCGGCACCGGCGGGTCACCTCCGGCGGGTGGCACCGGCACGGTGACACTCCCACTGGGAGCACTGGGGTGTACTGGGAGCGCTGGGGTGTACTGGGACAGCGGGGTGCACTGGGAACACTGGGGTGTACTGGGAGCATGGTGTGCTGGTTTGTACTGGGAGCACTGGGGCACACAGGGCTGTGCTGGGGGTGCACTCTGTGTACTGGGGCGCTCGAGGCTGCACTGGGAGCGCTGGGAGCGTGGCGTACTGGTGTGTACTGGGATTACTGGGATGTGCTGGTTTGTATTGGGATCACTGGGGGGACCTGGGAGCACTGAGGTGTACTGGGACAACTGGGTGCCCTGGGAACACTGGGGATCCCTGGGGAGCACCGGAGCTTTCTGGGCTGCGCTGGGAGCATCGTGTACTGGTGTGTACTGGGAACACTGGGGGACACTGGGGTGTGCTGGGAGAACTGGGGGCTCTGAGAGCCCTGTGGGCTGCTGCGGTGTACTGGTGTGTACTGGGAACTCTAGGGCGCCCTGGGGTGCTCTGGGAGAACTGTGTGCAATGGGTTATACTGGGAGCACTGGGACACACTGGGATAGCCGGGTTATACTGGTTTATACTGGGAGCGCTGGGCGGAGCAGCACCGCCCCCCCATTACCTTCCTGCCCCTCCCCCGCCCCCTCGCCCCCCTCCCAAATCCCCCGTTAATCCCGGCCGCGTTAATCCCCGGCAGCTGCCGCGGCTGCAAATGGCCCCGGGGGGTGGGGGGGCACACAGACCCCCCCGAGCCCCCCCTGCAACCCCCTCGTGTCGCGCTCCCACGCGTGTCCCCCCTGCGCGGCTCGGGAGGGGCCGGAACTGCAACCCCCCGACGGGAGGGGCGGGGGGGTCGGAGGAGCGGAGAGTGGGGGGCGGGGGGGGGAAAGCCCCCCCTGTGCGTGTCCTCCCCTCTGTGACCTCCCTGCCACCGTGGGACGACCCCCGCACCTCCCCGTGCCTCAGTTTCCCCCGTGTCGCGACCGAGCTCCCACGGGGTTGGGCGGAGCCGAGGGGGCGGTGCCGACCCCCCCACGTCGTCCCCCCCCCCCCACGCCACCGGGTCCCGCCGGCAGCGGCACCCGAGGACCCCCCCCGGCACCCGCGGGACCCTCCCGGGACCCCCCCGCGCCATGGAAGCCCCCCCGGAGCCCCCCGAGGGCGAGGTGACCCACGCGGGACACGGGGAGGGCAGGTAATGGGGGGGGTCTGGGGGCTGTGTGTGAGCCGTGAGGGGGGGGCGGTGCCGAGGGGGGGTCGGGCAGTGCCGGGGGGGGGCCTGGGCCGTGATGGGGGGTTCAGTGCCGGGGTGGGGTCAGCGTCGGGGGGTCCCGGGCGGTCAGAACGGGGGCACAGAACAGAGCCGGGGGGGTCCGTTCCGTGGCCGGGCCTCGCGTGGGCTCTGTTTGCACCCTGCGGGTCCCTGTGCTGGGGGGGTCACCTGGGGACACGGGGGGGTCACCTTGGAGGGGGCGGGGAGGGCCGCCCTGGTCGGGGGGTGCGCGCCTGCCCCCCCTGCCCGGACCCCGCACCCAATTTGGGGGGGCACCCACCCCCCGGGTCTGTATGGGGGTGTCCCCCCGAGCCGGGGGCGGGAGCGCTGAGGGGTGCGGGCAGGGCACACAGGTGATCACAGCTGGGCACACACAGGGCACACAGGTGCTCACACAGGTGCAGGGCGGGCACACACAGGGCACACAGGTGATCACACAGGGCACCCACAGGGCACCCACAGGTGCTCACACACGATCACAGGTGCTCACACAGGTGTTCACACAGGGCACACAGGTGATCACAGGAGCACACAGGTGATCACAGGGGCACACAGGTACAGGCAGGGCACACACAGGGCACCCACAGGTGCTCACACAGGTGATGACACAGGTGCAGGGAGGGCACACACAGGGCACACAGGTGATCACACACGATCACAGGAGCACACAGGTACAGGCAGGGCACACACAGGGCACACACAGGTGCTCACACAGGTGCAGGTGCGGCTTTTCGCCGCCCCATCCCCCGGGGCTCGTTAGAGGCCTCACAAACAACCCCGGGGGGGCGCGGGGTGTCCCCAGAGTTACCCGGGGCAGGGGCGGACCAAGGGGCGGGGGCACCCAAAACAGAGGAGGGTCCCCCCCAAAGGGGATGTACCCCAAAACCCGAAAAAGGGGGGCACCCAAAACAGAGCGGGGCACCCTAAACTGAGGATTGCTCCCCAAGAAAGGGACCGTACCCAAAAGAGGGGGTACTCGAAACAGAGGGGCGCCCCTAAATCCAGGAGGCGCACCCAAAAACGTGGGTGCACTCAGACCAGAGGAACGAATACACCCCCCAAAAATGGGAGCATCCAAAATAAAGGATTGCACCCCAAAAAAGGGGGTGAACCCAGAAGAGAGGCGCACTCAACTCCAAGCCCAGGGGCTGCCCCGCAGAAAAGGGGGTGCCCCAAACCCCAAAAGAGAGCGGTGGCCCCCCCAAAGGGGTGCCCCAAACTCGGGGGTGTCCCTGAAGCGGCCGTGGTGGGCGGGGCTCCCGGCGGGGCGGGGCCGTGGGCGTGGTCCCGGTGCCCCGCCCCCGGCGGCGCTCAGCGCCATGGGCGAGGGGGAGCCCAGGTACGGGCGGGGTTACTGGGGGCACTGGGAGGGACTGGGGCGCTGCTGGGGCGCGCCGGGCGCGGGGGAGCTCCGGGGGCGCTCCGGGCCGGGGACAGCGGCACTGGGGGCAGCCGGGGCGGCGGTGGAGGGGCACAGGGGGAGGGAAGGGCTGTAGGGGGGGCACTGGGAGGGACTGGGGCGTTACTGGGGCGGGAGGGAGCGGCAGCGAGGGGACATTGGGGCTGTTACTGGGGGGCTGCTGGGAGGCGGAGGGGTAGCAGTGAGGAGTACTGGGGGGGTACGGGGCTGCACTGGGGCGGATTCCTGGCGGTTACTGGGGGGTGTGGGGCAGCAGTGGGGCGGTGGGAGGTAGGGGGGGTTCTGGGGTTTACTGGGGGATGCGGGAGGGGCTCCTGGGAGCGCTGTGGGGCGCGGGAGGGGCTATAGTGGGAGCGCTGGGAGGCGCGGGGGCTTCCTGGGCGGCACTGGGGGACGGGGGGGCTGCTGGTGGTGCGGGAGAGGTTACTGGGAGCGCTGGGGCCGGTGCCGGGGCACTGGGAGGCGCTGGGCAGGCCGGGAGCGGGGGGGCTGCGGCGGCCGGTCCCGGCCCTGGCCACGCCCCGCGGGAGCGGCCCCGCCCGCGGCCACGCCCTGCGCCGGGAGCGCTGCGGGAGCGCCACGCGCGGGACCCCACGGGAACGGGACAGCCCGCGGGGACCCCCCTGGGGACGCCCCATGAGAGAGGGACCCCTTCAGGAACTCCCCCCCCCCCCCCATCGGGATCGACCCCTCCGGGAGAGGGAACGCCCGAGGTCCCCCCAGAGACCGGGACCCCCCTCAGCCCGGCCCGGCCAGCCCCGCTGGGGATGTGGGTGGGGGTCCCAGTCATGGGGGGGCGTCCCTGTCCTGGTGTTAGTGGGGGGATCCTGGGGGGGGTCCCAGTCCTGGGGGGGTGGGGGAGGAATTTTGTCCCAGTGCGTGTGGGAGTCCCAGCCCTGGGAGGTTCCCGGTGTGGACGGGGATCCCGGGGCTGTTCCGGGGGGGGTCCCGGTGTGCTCCGGGGTCCTGGTGCCAGCCTCCCCCCAGCATGGCGCAGCAGCTGATCAGCGGGGCCGGGTACGTGCCCGAGGATGGACTCACGGCCCAGCAGCTCTTTGCCTGCGCCGACGGCCTCACCTACAAGTGCGGGTGACCCCCGGCCCCAAAACCCTCTGACCCCCCCTCAGCACCCCTGACCCTCACCGGCTCCTCCACACCCCCTCGAGCACAGCCTGGCACCCCCAGATGCCTCACTGGGGCCACATGAACCCCCAGGAACCTCCCAACTCCCCCCGACCCCCACAAGGAAGTCCCCGACCCCCCCATGACAGCCCCAGGGAATCCCCCCAGAGATCCCCCAGTTCCCCCTGGAACCCCATCAGGGACTCCCAGGCCCTGCTCCAAGAACCCCCTTGCACCCCCACTCTCAACCCTAAAGAACCCCCAGGAACCCCCCGAGCCCCCAGCTCGCGTGTCCCCGCACCCTCGGGCCTCCCCCGACCTCGGTTGCCCCCCCCAGGGGGACCCTCAAGGGACACGTTCCTCCCCCTCCGCCCGGTGGGTCTGGGTCAGTTTGGGGGGGCCAGGGGGGTCCCAGCCCTTTGTCCCCCCACAGTGACTTCCTCATCCTCCCCGGCTACATCGACTTCACGGCTGATGAGGTGGTGAGTGACCCCCGGGAGCCCCCCGGGACCCCCCCTGTGCACCCCAGACCCCCTGGGACATCCCTGTGCTGCCCTCCCGGGCTGGCGTCCCCCTCAGTGGCTCGGGACCCCCTCAGTGACCCCCCTGTGCCCCCCTCCAGGGTGACCTCATCCCCCTCCTGGGCCCCCCCTGTGATTTTGGGTTTGGGGGGTGCCCATGGGGTCTCTGCAGGTTTTTGGGTGCCCCAACCCTCGAGGAGTCATCAGGGGGTGCAGGGTCCCTGTGTTTTTGGGAGTGCTGGGAGGGCAGGGAGAGTCAGGTGAGGTCGGGGCCCCCCCTATTCCCCAGAGGGGGCCCCCCCACCCCTTGAGAGGGGGGTCAGGACTTGAGGGGTGCCTCCCTCCCCCAGGACCTGACATCGGCACTGACCCGAACCATCACCCTGAAGACGCCCCTGGTGTCGTCCCCCATGGACACGGTCACCGAGGGGGACATGGCCATCGCCATGGCCGTGAGCGGGGGACACTGGGGGGGCTGGGGGGACACGGTCACCGAGGGGGACAGGGGGACATTGCCATCGTGAGCAGGGGGTACTGGGGGGGCTGGGGGGACATGGTCACCGTAGGGGACATGGCCATCGCCACCGCTGGGGGCACCCACATAGGGGGAGGCATCTCAGGGGGGGCTGAGGGGCATCTCAGGGGCTGTGGAGGTGTTGGGGGGTCTGGGCTGGGGACGATCTGTCAGATTAGGGGGGGCACCCGTGGGTGCTTGGGGGGCATCCAGGGAGCTGGGCAAGGGGGGACACGGGTGGGCCCCAGTCCCAGAGGGGTGCAGGGGCAGAGGGGGGGGACATGCATGCGGGGGGGCTGCTCCCACAGCCGGAGCTCAGGACCCCCGGCCCCCCCAGCTGAACGGCGGCATCGGCATCATCCACCACAACTGCACCCCCGAGTTCCAGGCCAACGAGGTGCGCAAGGTCAAGGTGAGCGAGAAGGGTCCCCCCCCGGGAACCCCCCAGTCCCGGTGTCCCCTGGGGGCTGCCGGCGCTGGCCAGTGGGGATGAACTGGTGGCCGCAGCACCCCGTTTTGGGAGCCCCCCTTCCCCCCCAGTGACTCTGTCCTTCCCGCTGTGTCCCCAGCGGTTCGAGCAGGGCTTCATCACGGAGCCGCTGGTGATGAGCCCGGCGCACACCGTGGGGGACGTGTGGGACGCCAAGGCCCGGCTCGGCTTCTCGGGGGTCCCCGTCACCCACTCGGGGCGCCTGGGGGGGCGGCTCGAGGGCATCGTCACCTCCCGCGACATCGACTTCCTGCGGGAGCGGGACAGGGCCACCCCCCTGGCCGAGGTGGGTGTGGGGCGGGGGGGCAGGGAGGAACAGGGGTGTGAGGGGTGGGGTGGGATGTGGGGAAGACGTGGAGCGTTGGGATGGGAAAGGTCCGAGGATGGAGGAATGTGGGATGGGATGGGATGGGATGGGATGGGATGGGATGGGATGGGATGGGATGGGATGGGATGGGATGGGATGGGATGGGATGGAGAGATGGGGTATGGGGCAGGAGTGGAAGGATGGGATGTGGGGCAGGGATGGAGGGGTTTGGAGGGTGGTGGAATGTGGGGCGGGACGGGATGGATGGAGGTTGGAAGGATCTGGGACACGGGCGGGGGCTGCCCACGGTGGCCCTGGAGCCCCAGTGCAGGTGACAGTGAAAGGTGACAGTGACACACAGCGCAGGTGACAGTGACAGTACCCGTGCCTGTGCTGCTGCCTGTGACAGTGCCAGTGCATGTGACAGTGACAGCCAGTGATGGTGACAGTGCTGGTGGCAGTGGAGGTGACAGTGCCTCTGACAGTGTCAGTGCCAGTGACAGTGCTGGTGACAGTGCCGGTGCCAGTGGCAGTCCTGGTGACAGGGAAGGTGGCAGTGCCAGACAGTGCTAGTGCCAGTCCCTGTGCTGATGCCGGTGACACGCGGGTCGCTGTGTCCCCAGGTGATGACCAAGCGCAGGGACCTGGTGGTGGCCCCAGCCGGTGTCACCCTCAAAGAGGCCAACGAGATCCTGCAGCGCAGCAAGAAAGGTGCAGGGGGGCACCTGTCACCCCTGGAGGCACCTCCCTGTCACCCCTCCCTGCCCCCAGAGACATTTATCATCCCCCTGAGGGCACCTCCGTGTCACCCCTTGGGGAACCCCCACAGCACCCACCAGGTGTCACCCCCCCAGGGGTCACCTCTGCTCAGGGGCACCATCCTGGCCACCCCCTGGGGGTTGTCCCCTGTCCCTGTGCCTCTCCCCGCACGCCCCCATCCCCAGGTGACATTGTCCCCGCCGTGTCCCCAGGGCCGCTGATGGTGACCAGCACTGGTGAGCTGGTGGCTGTCACCGCCCCATCCTCCACGGCTCCTCCTTGTCCCCGAGGTCAGCCCTGTGTCCCCCATTCCCGTCCCCGGGGTCCTCTCCATGTGCCCCCACCCCTGGCGTCACCTCCATGTCCCCGTGTCCCTGCAGCCCCCCTGGGTGATCCCCCGTTCTCCCCCGTGTCCCCAGGGAAGCTGCTGATGGTCACCAGCAGTGACGGGTGGCGGCCGCTACCGCCCTGTGCTCGGGATCCCTTCCGTGTCCCCTGTCCCCGGATTCCACCGCGTCCCGGGCTGCCCGGCTGTCGCTGGCCCCGGGTGACGCTGGCCCCGCGCTGTCCCCAGGGAAGCTGCCGATCGTCAACAGCCGGGACGAGCTGGTGGCGCTGATGGCGCGCACGGACCTGAAGAAGAACCGGGAGCACCCGGCGGCCTCCAAGGACGGGCGGAAGCAGCTCCGGGTCGGGGCGGCCATCGGCACCCGCGAGGACGACAAATACCGGCTGGACCTGCTCGTGCAGGCGGGCGCCGACCTCGTGGTGCTGGTGCGTCACCCCAAAACCGGGGGGGACCCCGGCACGGGGGGCTGGGCATGGGGGGCCCCAAAAACCGGGGGCTCCGAAAAGCAGCGGGGTGGAGGGATGAGGGTGGGGAAGGGGATGGGGCTGCTGGGGCGGGCGGGGTGGGTCTCGTGGTGCTGGTGGCTGTGGGGGGATCCCCCAAGACGGGGGGATGAGGGCGCCCCAAAAAACGTGAGACCCCAAAATGGGGGGGATGAAAAGGGGGCGACACGGAAATGGGGGGGAGCATCCCAAAAATGGGGGGGATGAGGATGGAGGGATGGGGTGGGGTGGAGCTGCTGGTGCAGGCAGGGGGGTGGGCTCAGTGTGCTGCTGTGGGGGACCCCAAAAACCGGAGAGGGAGAGAGGGGAGGGGAAGGAGAGGTGGGGATGGAGCTGCTGGTGAAGGCGGGTGGGTGCGGGGGAACCCCAAAAACCGTGGAACCCCAAAAGGGAGGGGATGGGATCTGGGGATGGGGATGGAGCTGCTTGTGCTGAGTGGCGGTGCCCCAAAAAAGGGGGGGGCTGGGGGTTACCCCCCTGCTCACTGAACCCCAACGCGCTGCTCCCCCCGCGGCACCCCAACCTCCTGCCCTGCACCCCAAAACCTGCCCCGGCCCCCCCACCCCGCACCCCAAATCCGGCCCCAGGACTCGTCGCAGGGCAACTCCCGGTACCAGCTCAGCATGATCCGCTACATCAAGGCCAAGTACCCCGAGCTGCAGGTGGTGGGGGGCAACGGTGAGGCCCCAAAACGGGGGGGGACACGGGGACTGCCTGGGCTGCGGCTTGTGGGGGCCCCAAAACGGGGGGGGACACGGGGACTGCCTGGGCTGCGGCTTGTGGGGGCAACGATGAGTGAGGGAAATGGGGGACCCCCAAAAGGGGCGTGGGGGGAATGGGGACGGGATTTGGGGTGATCCCTGCAGCAATGAGGTGGGATTTGGGGTGCCGTTTTGGGGGGCTGTTTTTGAGGTGCCTCCCCAACATGGTGGGGCAGGATTTGGGGAGGGTGGGGCAGGATTTGGGGTGCCACTTTTGGGCTGCTATTTTGGGGTACCATGTTTGGGGTGCCCCCTCACAGCAGTGAGGTGGAATTTGGGGTGCCATTTTTGGGGTGCCCCCGCAGTGGTGACGGCGGCCCAGGCCAAGAACCTGATCGACGCTGGGGTGGACGCGCTGCGGGTGGGGATGGGCAGCGGCTCCATCTGCATCACCCAGGAGGGTGGGTGACACCCGCGGACCGCCCCCGGACACCCCTAGGACACCACCCCCCAATCCCAAACCCCCCGGGACCCCCTGACCCCACCCTGGCACCTCTGGACACCCGTGAAGTGTCCCCGCTGTCCCGCTGCCCCTGTGTCCCTGTCCCCATGACGGTGCCCCTGTCCCTGATCCCCTGTCCCTCTGCCAGTGCTGGCACGTGGCCAGGCCATGGCCGTGTCCCTGACGTGTCCCTGTCCCTGATCCCCTGTCCCCGTGATGGTGTCCCTGTTCCCATGCAGTGCTGGTGTGCGACCAGGCTCAGGCCACGGCCGTGTCCCTGACGTGTCCCTGTCCCCATGCAGTGCTGGCGTGTGGCCGTGCCCAGGCCACGGCCGTGTACCGCGTGGCCGAGTACGCGCGACGCTTTGGTGTCCCCGTCATCGCCGATGGTGGCATCCGCAGCCCCGGGCACGCTGTGAAGGCGCTGGCACTGGGAGCCTCCACCGGTGAGGGCACGGGGGGGGACAAAGGGGCCACCAGCGCCCTGAGGGGGCACCCTGAGGGGGTCTCACGGCCACCAGCCCACCCTGGTGCCCCCAAGGGGACCCCACACCCACCAGCCCGTACTGGAGGTGGCCCCACAGCCCCCAGCCCATCCTGGTGGGGGTTTCACGCCCCCCACCCCGCGGGGGAGTCCCTGACGGGGTGTCCCCCCTTCAGTGATGATGGGGTCGCTGCTGGCGGCCACCACGGAGGCCCCGGGCGAGTTCTTCTTCTCGGAGGGGGTGCGGCTGAAGCAGTACCGGGGCATGGGGTCGCTGGACGCGATGGAGCAGGGCCCGGGCAGCCAGAAACGCTACTTCAGGTACCCCGGGGGGGCCGGGGGTGGGGGGTCCCGCCCCCCAGCCGCCCCCCCAGCCCCTGTGTGCCCCCCCGCAGCGAGGGGGACGCGGTGAAGGTGGCGCAGGGCGTGTCGGGCTCGGTGCAGGACAAGGGCTCCATCCACAAGTTCGTGCCGTACCTGCTGGCCGGGCTCCAGCACGGCTGCCAGGACCTGGGCGCTCGCAGCCTCTCGGCGCTCCGGTCAGTGGGGCTCGGGGGGGGGCGGGGGGGGGGTCTGAGGGGGTCCCGGCCGCCCCCACAAACCCCCCCGGCCCCCCCAGGTCGATGATGTTCGCGGGGGAGCTGAAGTTCGAGCGCAGGACGGTGGCGGCGCAGGTCGAGGGGGGCGTGCACGGGCTGCACTCGTGAGTGGGGACGGGGCTGGGGGGGTTTTGGGGGCTGTGTGGGGTACAGGGGGTGGGGGGCTTTAGGGGGGGCTGGGGGGATTTTGGGGGAGCTGGGGGAGGTTTCGGGGGGGCTGAGGAAGGCACCACGTCAGATCCGACTCGTAGGATCCCCAGTTGCCCCAGTACTGGGTCTGGGGGGACCCCCAGTGTCGGGGTGGGGGGTTGGGGTGTGTGGGGGTTCCTGTGCCCCCATAACCCTCCTCATCTTCCCATCCCCCCGCAGCTTTACGGTTCTGCCCCGTAAGTACCCGCTCGCCCCCCCAGGATTTGGGGCGCTTGGGGGGACCCCCTTTACCCCCCCCTTTATCCCCTCCCTGATGGACGGGGGCCGGGGGAGTGGGGGAACCCCCAATCTCCCAGCCAGGATCTGATGGGGTTTGGGGGTCCCAACACCCCGGAGGGGTTGGGGGTGTTCCCTCTCTTTGACCCCCCCTCTGTGCCCTCAGTTCCAAGAGCCGGCTGCCCTGAGGAGGGGTCCCCCCGGGCCGGCGCCCCCCGCCCGGAGCCCGCGGGGACCCCCCCGGCCCCCCGACACCGGCGCTGCTGATGCTGCACTGGGATCCCCGGAATGGGGACCCCCCCGAACCCCCCCCCCCGAGCACAGGGGGTGTGGGGACCTTGGAAACCCTCCCGGGATTGGGGGTGCGGGGAGCCCCCAAACCCCCCCGGGGCACCACAGGGGAGAGGGGACCCCCAGAGCCCTCAGAGATGGGGGTGCAGGGACCCCCCAAAACTCCCCGGGGCACCACGAGCCTGCGGGATCCCCCAGCCCTCTCCGGAGAGGGGGGTGCAGGGACCCCACAAACCCCCAGAAATGGGGCGGGGACCCCCCGAATCCCGCGGGGACCCCCAAACCATCCCTGGCACTGAGGAGTTGCGGGGGCGTGTCCCCCTGTGCCCCCCCGAGTGGGGATGGGGGGACCCCCGCAGCCTCGAGGGGACCCCCAGCACTGAGGGGACCTTCCCAACGTCCCGGGGACCCCCAAGGGTCCGTGGCCTCCCGGTCTGGGGGAACCCCGGGCTCGCTGTGTCCAGGGGTCAATAAAGTCTTGGAGCATCGGAGCCTGGGCTGTCCCTGCTCCTGTCCCCATCCCTGTCACTGCCCCTGCTCCTGTCCCCATCTCTGTCCCCGTTCCCTGGCGCTGCCCCATGGCTTTCCCCGGCTCTGTCCCCGTCCCTGTCCCCGGGCCTGTCCCTGTCCATTGGCGCTGGACCTGGCCCTGTCCATGGTTCTGTCCCCTGTCCCTGTCTTTGTCCCCGGACTGGCCCTGGCCCTGTCCTTGGCCCTGTCCATGGTCCTGTCCCCCAGCCTGGCCCCTGGCGTGTCCCCGTCCCTGCTGGTGGCACCAGGAGCAGGGGACACAGGTGGCACCGGGGGGGCACATGCCGTGACACGGGGTGGCACACATGACACGGGTCGCACATACATGATGGAGGGTGGCACACGCGTGACACGGGGTGGGTGGCACATGCTGTCACACAGGTGGCACATGCGTGGCACGGGTGGCACACGTAGCACGTGTGGCAAAGGTTGTGACACACCTGGCACATTTTGGCACACACCTGGGACCCCCCAGCTGTGGGAGCCCCCAAATACGGGACCCCAAATGGGACACCTTCCCAGAAGCCCCCCACGTGTGGGACATCCCCCACAAACATGGGACAACGCCCCAAATATGGGATCCCCCCAAATGCAGGATCTTCCCCTCGCCAAATGTGGGACCCCCTCCCGCATGGGGGGCACCCCCAAGTGTGGGAGCATCCCCCACATGCGAGACCCCCCTCAAATTTGGGACATCTCCCCCCACATGTGGGACCCCGTCCAAGAAGAGGACCCCTCAAACATGGGAACCCCCCCAAATGTGGGACGACCCCAAAGGCGCCCCCTCCGCTCCAGCCGGACCACGCGGCCCCGCCGGGTCCCGGTGCCCGCGGGGCGGGGGCGGGGGCTGGGGCGGGGGGAGCCCGGGGGGCTCGGGGGGTGGGAGGAGGAGGAGGAGGAGGAGGAGGAGGGGGGGGGCTCGGCCCGCCCCTCCCGCCGCTGCCGCCGCCGGGGCCGGGCCGGGGCTGGAGCCGCCGCCGAGGCCGGTGGGTGCGGGGGGGGGGGGGCGGGGGTGGGTTTGGGGGTGCGCGGAGGGGTAGGGGTGCGGGGGGGCTCGGGGTTGGGGTGCCCGCGGTGCGAGGAGCGGGGGGGGGGGCCTGCCCGGGGGGGCGATGGGCGCTGCTGAGCGAGGGTTGGGGGTGCGGGGTGGGGGGAGTTGGGGGTGCCGGGGTTTGGGGGTGCGGGGCGTGCCCGGGTGGGGGGTCCCCGGGGGGGGCGCAGATCGCGACGTCCCGGCTGCCGGGGGGAGAGGTGAGCCGGGTTTTCGGGGTGCCGGGGTTGGGGGACCCGGGTTTGGAGGCGGGGGAGGGCGGGGGGAGGCGGGTGCGGGGGTGCCCAGGGGGTGCGGGGTCCGGGGGGTGCGGGGTTCCGACCGCGGGTCGGGGGTGGCGAGCCGGGGTTTTGGGGTTCGGGGGTGCCCCCCCCCCCAACACCCCCGAGCTCGGAGCCCCCCCCGCGCCGCCCCCGCGCGCGCTGTCCCACGCACACGCGCTCGCACGCGCCGTCACGCGCGCGCACACGTGCGCACTCGCACCCACGCGCGGGAAGGGGGGGGGGCTGCGGGGGGGGGCGGGGGGGGCGGGGAGGACCCGGGAGTGCGGGGTCGGGGGGCGCGTGGGAGCGCGAGGGGGGCGCGGGGTCACGGATGGGCGGGGGGGGGGCGTGGGGGCGTGCGAGGGGCGCACGGCCGGGGGGGCACCGGCGGGGTGCGGGGGGCTCAGGTGGGCGTGTGAGCAGGGGGTGCGGGGGGCTCCGATGGGGTGCGGGGGGGGCCGCAGGTGTGCGAGGGGGGCGCAGGGGGTGCCCACCCCGGGCTGTGCCCGTGCCCGGCCCGTGCGCCCCCCCCCCCGCCGTGTCCCTGTCACACGCGTGGGCACAGCGGGAGGGGGCGGAGCGCGTGTGATTGTGACCCACGGGTGACACCCGGGGGGCGCGGGGACCCCCATTCCCGCGGTGGGGGGTCGTGGGGCTGGCGGGGGCGGGGGCGGCAGTGCCGGGGGGTGGCGGGTTCCGGGGTGGCCGGTGCGGGGGTGTCCCGTGCGGGGGTGGCAGGGCCGGGCAGGGCCGGGGGCGGCAGTGCCGGGGAGGGGGGGTGGGACAGGTTCCGGCGGGTGTCGGGTCCGGGGGTGCGCTGCGGGGGTGTCGCGGGCGGGGGCCGCGGGTCCCCGCGTGTCCCGCGTGTCACTTCGCATCCGTCGTCCCCGCGCCGCCGCTGCCCTGACGGGCGCGGTGTCACCCCGCGGCGACAGCCCCTGTCACCCCGATTAGGGACTGGCGCGGGCGGGGGGAGCTCCGGGGGAGGGGACACCTCCGCACGCCCCTGCGGCGGGGGCGGCCCCGCGTGCCCCCCGTCCCCGAGTGCCACCGGGGGAGCCGGGCTGCTCCTGTCCCCTCCCTGGGGGGCTCCCGTGTCGCCACAGGTGCTCCTGTCCCAAACTCGGGGTGCCCCTCTTCCCCCTCGGGGTGGTTCTGTCCTCCCCCCGAGGGGCTCCTGTCCCCAGGTGCTCCTGGGTCCCCCACGGGATGCTCCTGTCCCCAGGAGTTCCTGTCCCCTCTCTTGGGGCGCTCCCTGTGTCCCCCGTTGGAGTGCACCTGTCCCGTCCCAGCTGCTCCTGTCGCCAGGGCGCTCCTGTCCCACCCTGTCGCTGTCCCCCGGGTGCTCCCGTGTCCCCCCGCAGAGCGCTCCCTGGGGGCCGGGGAGGCTCCAGGGTGCCACGGGGGAGCCTGGGGTGTCATGGGGGGATCTGGGGAGCCCTGGAGGGACTCTGGGATGCCGGGCTGTGCTCTGGGATGCCGGGGGGTGACACTCCTCTCCCCCTCTCCACAGCCGCTCCCGCCGCCCTGATGTCCCTGCTGTCCCCCGTGGGGGGGGCGGCCGCCCCCCGCCTGCTGCTGGCCCTGCTCTGCCTGGCCCCACCCACCGCCGCCCCCCCGCCCCCCAGCAGCCTGCCCGGGACCCCCCCGGGTCCCCCCGCGCCCCACAGCGACTCCCCCGTCCTGTCCCTCAACCTCGGCCTCAACTTCAAGATCAAGGTGAGAAGCCAGGGGGGGCCGCGCCCCCCCGCGCCCCCCACGCCCCCGGGGGCCCCCAAGATCCCGAGGCCCCCCCGGAGCCCCGCGCCCCCCACCCTGCCCGAGCCCGGTGATGAGCAGGGCTCCGCGGCCCCCCCGGAGGAAGCGGGGGGCTGGGGGGGCCCCCCCGGCCGCGGGGTCACGACCCCCGCTCCGGGGCGCCCCCGAGACAAGCAGCTGGAGCTGGACATCGCCATCGACCTGACGGCGGGGCTGGACCCCCCCCCGGGCGGCTCGGGGGCGGCCGTGCCCCCCACCAGCCTCCTGGGGGGCCCTCCCGGACGCCCCCGGTTCCTGCCGGGCCTCTCGGAGCTGGCCGGGAGACTCAGCGCCGCCGGTGAGTGCCCGGGGCAGGCCGGGCCCCCCAGGGCCCCCCAACCCTGAGGGACCCCCCAGATTTACCTCTGTGCCCCCCAGGGTTCCTGTTTCCCACGGTGCCCCCCAAGATCGGCCCCGAGGTGGGCAATGGGTCCCTGGAGCTGGACGAGGCCGGGAGCGGTGCGGAGCCAGGTGGAGGGGCGGGGATCTGGGGGCGGCCTGGGGGGTTTGGGGGAGTTCTGGGGGGGTGGGAGGGTGATGCAATTAACGGGGGGCTGGGAAAACGGGGGGGGGGGTGTCCGGGTCAATAGGAAGGTCCTGGGATTTGGGGGCGTCCTGGGGGAATGCAGGGTCTGGGGAGGATGGGAGGTGGATGTGGACTGGGGGGTCCTGGCGGGTGGGGGAGTTCCGAGGTAATGGGGGGGTCCTGGGTTTTGGGGGGGGGCTGGGGAAATGGGGCGTTCTGGAGTTTGGGGGCTCCTGGGGAAATGGGGGTTCTTGGAGTTTGGGGGATCCTGGGGCTTGGGGGGCCCTGCCTGCCTCCCAGTTCTGGGTGAGATGTGGGCTTTGGGGGGGGCCTGGGTGACACGGGGGGGTCCTGGGAGGAACAACGGGGGGGGGGCGCTCAGGGCACCCCCAGGATGTGGGGCCCCCCCAGCCCCCCCCCGCTGACACCTCCCGTCTCCCGCAGCTCCCTCCCCCGGCCGCCAGCCCTCCCGGGGGGCCGCGCCCCCCCCAGCCGCCGCCTCCGCCTGCACCCCCGGATCCGCCTGCGGCTCGGGGGGGCCCGACCCCGGAGGGGCCTCCCCCGCGCCCCCCTTCTCCTGGCCCCCCCACTTCCTCCCCCTGGGCACCCCCTGGCCCGAGGCCGCCGCGCTCTGGGGCGCGGCCTGGGGGGGGCACGTCTATGGGTCGGGGGCCGCCTTCGCCCTGCTGGGGCTGCTGGGCGCGCTGCTGCTGCTGGGGGGGCGGCGGCCGCCCCTGGCGCGGCTGCTGGGGGGGCTCCTGGCCGTGTCGGGCTTCGCCCGCGCCTTCCCCCTGTTCTTCGACCCCTACGAGCTGGGGGGGCGGCTGCCCCCCGCCGTCGCCCGCGCCCTGTTCGAGCTGCCCTTCCCGTGCCTGGGCTGGGGGCTGGCGCTGGCCCCCCCCGCGCGGGGCGCGCCGGTGCTGCTGGCGCTGGGGGTGCTGCACCTGGGGGGGGCCCTGGGGGCCGTGGGGGCCGTGGCGGCGCTGGGGGGGCCCCCGGCGCTGCTGCTGCTGCCCCGGGCTCTGTTCGCGGCTCTGGCGGCCGCGCTGGCGCTGGGGGGGCTGCGGCGCTGCGCGGGGGGGGGCGGGGGGCGCGGCAAGCGCGGGGGGGGGGCGCGGGCGGGGGTCCCGCGGCTCGTCGGGGCGGCGGGGGCGGCGCTGAGCGCGGGGCTGCAGCTTTTCGGGGCGCTGCAGGCGTGGGGCTGGGCGGTGACCCCCCCGCCGGGGCCCTGGGCCTGGTGGGGGCTCCAGCTCGGGGCGCGCTTGGCCGAGGTCGCCATGGGGGGGGCGCTGGCGGCGCTGGCCTTCGCGGCCCCCACGAACCGCCGCGCCCCCCCCGGCGGCCCTCCCGAGCCCCCCGAGGGCGGCGGCGGGCGGGGGGCGGGGGAGGAGGCGATGGGGCCCCCCGAGTCCCCCCTGGACGTGGACGGGGACCCCACGGCCGGGTACCGGCCCCCCTCCCCCATCGACCTGCGCCGCTCCATCGACGAGGCCTTGGGAGCGCCGGGAATGTTCCGCGCCGGGAACGGCGGCATCGGGGGCCTCGGGGGCACCGGGAACACCGGGACCACCCGGGTCAGCGTCATCGGGAACGCCGCGGGCACTGGGAACACCGGGATCGGTGGTACGGGCAGCACTGGGAATAGCGGGAAAAGCAAGAGCAACGGGATCAGCGTTCTCGGGAGCACCGGGAACACCGAGATCAGCGTCATCAGCGCCGCCGGCAGCGCCGGGAACACCGGCAACACCGGCAACACCGGCACCAGCACCACCGCCTTACCGGGGGGCGGCACCAGCGCCATTCCAGGGGTGGGCACGGGCAGTGGCGTGACCGGGATCGGCACAGCCGGAGCGCCGGGAACCGCCAGCACTGGAGCAGCGGGAGCGGGCGCCACTGGCACGGCGGGGAGTGGCACAGCCGGCACACCTGGCGCAGCTGGAACAACAGGCAAACCCGACACAGTTGGAACAACCGGCACAGCTGGCGCTCCTGGCACAGCTGGAACAGCTGGCACACCTGGCACATCTGCCAGAGCTGGAACACCTGGCACAGCTGGCAAACTCGGCACAGCTGGCAAACTCGACACAGCTGGAGCACCTGGCACAGCCGGCACAGCTGGAACACCTGGCACAGCCGGCGCTCCTGACACAGCTGGAACAGCCGGCAAAGCTAGCACAGCTGGAACACCTAGTACAACCGGCAAACCTGGCACAGCTGGCACACCTGGTACAGCCGGCAAACCTGGCACAGCTGGCACAGCTGGCACAACTGGCGGGACAGAGCACGGCCCCCCCAGCACAACCAGGGACAGCAAAGCTGCGACACCGGGAATTGGCACCGCCGGCACCCCTGGGACAGGGGCACCGGGCACCAGCACCACCAGCAACACCAGCGCCACCAGCGCCACCAGCACCACCAGCACCACACCCGGAACACCCGGAACACCCGGAACACAGGGCCCTGGCACATCTGGAACACCCGGAACACCGGGCCCTGCAACACCTGGCACATCAGCTCCCAGCTGCCCGGGCACTGCTGGGACACGGGGACCGGGCACCCCCGGCACCCGCGGCCCCCCCACCGCCCCCCGCCCCCCGGGCCTGTCCCGCGCCGCCTCCTGCGGGGGCCCTTCCGGGGGGGGCCCGAGGGCGCGGGGGGCGGCCCGGGGGGGCGATCCCGGGGGGGCCGGTGATGCCCCCTCGCCCCGGGGACCCGCCCGGGGGGGGCCGACCCCCAGCTCCCCCCCGCGGGGCGCCCCCCGCGCAGCGCCGCCCCCGCTGCGGCCGTCCCAGAGCTGGGCCGAGGGGACCCCCCGGCCCCCCCCGGCCCCCCAAACCCCCGGCGGGGGGGGCCCCGAGCCCCCCGGGGTCGGGGGCGGCCGCAGCCCGGGCAGTGACACCATAGACTTGTAGGGTGTGGCGTGACCCCCCCGCGGGCAGCGGAGAGACCCCGGCCCGGCCCCCCCGGCCAGGGATCCCCAGGACCCCCCCCAGCCGGCCCCCAAGTCCCCGAGACCCCCAAATAAGGGTGACAACCTCGGGACCCCCAAATTCCTGAGACCTCCCCCAAGTGCTGGTGACAATCTGGAGACACCCCAGGTCCTCGAGACCCCCAAATACGGGTAACAAACTGCGCCCCCCGTGTCCCTGAGACCCCTCCAAGTGCTGGTGACAACCTGGGGGCCCCCCCAAGTTCCTGAGCCCCCCCAAGTGCTGACAATGACCTGGGGACCCCCCAAGCCGCTCCCACGTCCTTGAGACCCCCAAACAGGGGTGACAACCTGAGCCCCCCCATATCCTCAAGACCCCCAAGTGCTGGTGACAATCTGGGGACCCCCCCCAAGTTCCCAAGTTCCCCCAAAACAGGGGTGACAAACTGCCCGCCCCAACTGAGCCCCCCCAAGTGCTGACAGTGACTTGGGGACCCCCGAGCCGCCCCCCCAAGTCCTTGAGACCCCCAAATACGGGTAACCAAGTGCCCCACCCAAAGCCTTGAGTCCCCCAAGTGCTGGTGCCAATCTGGGGACCTCCCCAGCTGCTCCCCAACTCCTCGAGACCCCCAAACACAGGTGCCAATCTGGGGATCCCCCAATTCCATGAGACCCCCAAATACGGGTAAGAAACGCACCCCCCCATGTCCTTAAGCCCCCCAAGTGCTGGTGCCAATCTGGGGACCCCCCCAGACCTCCCTCAGGTTCCTGTGACCCCCCAATACGGGTAACAAAGTGCCCCCAAGTCCCCGAGACCCCCAAATGCTGGTGACGACCTGGGGCCCCCCAAGATCCCCCCACAGCCCCCCCGGGCCCCCCCAGTTCCTCCCCCCCGTGTACCCAATAAAGTGCCACGTGCGAAGGATGTGTGTGACCCCCCCCCGGATGGATTTCTGAGCACCCCCAGCCCTGGGGTGGGACCCCCGAGCCTCCTGACCCCCCCAGCTCCAGTACGGGATCCCCGAACGCCCTCCCCCGTCCCTGGAAGGGTACCCCAGGGGCCCTCGACCCCCTTCCCGCAGGGTGGGACCCCCCGAGACCCCATGAACCCTCTGGGCTCCGGTATGGGACCCCCAAAGCCCCCCGATCCCCTCTGACCCCCCAGGCACGGCCCCCTCGGTCCCCCCGGCCCCGTCCCGGGACCACCGATGAGCCCCCGCCCTTCGGTCCTCCCCGCCGCCAGGGGTCGCTCTAACACCGCCATCCTCCCCGGGCGCCGCTCCGTCCCGCTCCCGGCATCCCCCGCGTGCCAACATGGCGGCGCCCGAGCCCCGCACGGTGCTGGTGCGGGGCCTCCCTCCCGGCGCCACCGCCGCGCTCCTGGAGCGGCTCTTCGGGCACCTGGGGCCGCTCCGCCGCTGCTTCGTGGTCACCGAGAAGGGTCCGCGCCGGGGGGGGCTGGGGGGGAGCGGGTACCGGCCTTTGGAGGTGTCTGAAGCGGTCTGGGAGCGAGCTTTGGGGGACTGGAGGGGCTGGAAATGGGGTCTGGGGGGCTAGGACTGGGCCCTGGGGGCCTTGAGAGGGCTGGGAGTGGGATTTGGGGGATGGGAGCGAGTTTTGGGGGGCTGAGATGGGCGGCCGAGGGCGCTGGACCGGAGTCTGTGGGGGTCTGGGGGCACGGAGGGTTTGGGGCCGGGGGGCTCCGACTCGGAGTCTGGGGGGCTGAGGAGGATGGGGGGGCTTGGATTGCGATTTGAGGGGGGGGTTCGGGGGGTGGGAGCAGGGTCTGGGAAGGGGGGGTGACATTTGGGTTTGGGGCCTGGGGGATGCAGAGCTGGGGGGGGCTGGGGCGCGGAGGGGGGGACACGGAGGAGGCCTGGGATGGGAGCAGGAATTTGGGGGGTCAGGAATTTTGGGGACCGGGACGGGGGGGCTCAGCAGCCTCCACAGTGGGGGTCCCGGGAGGGGCCGGGGGGGCTGTGCCGGGTCCGTGCGGGGCTCTGGGGGGGGTCCGGCCCCTCACGCCCCCCCGGCCCCCCCAGGTTCCCCAAAATGCCGCGGGTTCGGGTACGTGACCTTCTCGCTGCCCGAGGATGCGGCGCGGGCGCTGCGGGAGCCCCCCGAGCTGGGGGGGCGGCGCCTGGGGGTGACCCCGGCCCGGCCGCGGCCCCGGCCCGAGGGAAAGGGGAAGGAGAAGGGGGAGCCGCCCCCGGGCCCCCCCCGGCCCAAGAAGCCGCGGGGCCCCTCCCGCAAGGCGCGGCTGATCCTGCGCAACCTCAGCTTCCAGGTGAGGGGGCTCGGGGGTCACCCCCTGAGCGCCCCCAGGACTCCGGGGGGAACCCCCGACTCTCCAGGGACCCCCTCCCCATCCCCAGGGACCCTCCCGGTGTCCCCAGCCCCCCCAGGGACCCCCCTCTTCCCAAGGGACCTCCATTTCCTGGGGAGCCCCCCAGGACCCCCCATCCCTCCAGTGATCCCCCCGGGATCTTCCCAGCACTCCCCCATCCCCCGGGACCCCCCATGACCCCGTTCTTCCCGAGGCACCTCCCCAGCACCCCCCAAAGCCCCCAGGACCCCCAGACCTCTGATCTCCCCCCTGGTCAACCCCCCTGCCCAGAGACCCCCAATCCCCCAATGCTCCCCCTGCCCAGAGACCCCCAATGCCCCCCCTGACCCTCCCCCGTCCCCGCAGTGCTCCGAGGATGAGCTCCGGGGTCTCTTTGCCCCCTTCGGCCCCGTCCTGGAGCTGAACCTGCCCCGGAAGCCTGGTGAGACCCCCTGAGCCCCCCTGAGCCCCCCAGGGAGCTCCCACTCCCCCCCCTCCAGGCCGGGGGCTCAGTCTGGGGGGGCTCTTGCAGACGGGACCCCGAGGGGCTTCGCCTTCGTCCAGCTCCGGAACCTCCGGGAGGCGGCCGCGGCGCTGGGGGGGCTCAACGGGGCCCAGCTCCGAGGTTTGGGGGGCCTGGGGGCTTTGGGGGGGCTCAGCAGGGCCTGGGGGGGTTCGGGGGGGCTCAACGGGGCTCAGCTCCGAGGTTTAGGGGGGCCTGGGATTAAGCAGAGGGTCCCTGGGAGGTTTGGGGGTGCTGGGGGAGCGCAACACGAGGGAGATCAGAGGTTTGGGAGGGTCTCTGGGGGAATTTGAGGGGTGCAGAGGGGGATTGGGGATGCTGAGGGGGTCTCTGGGGAAGGGGAACACGAGGGGGGGGATGGGGGGGAGCCCTCAGGAATTTGGGGTCTGACCCCCCCCTGCCCCCCAGGGCGGCCACTGGCTGTGGACTGGGCTGTGGCCAAGGACAAGTACCAGGAGACACAGGGACCCCCAAAACCACCCGGTGAGACCCGAGAACTGCCCCCCAAACTCCCCAGTGAGACCCCAAACCCCCCTGAGACTCCCCAAATCCCCGGTGAGACCCCAAAATCCCCCTGGACCCCCAAAAATGCCTGGTGAGATCCCAAAAGTGCCCCCCAAATCCCCCAAACTCCTTGAGATTCCCCGAACTCTCCAGTGAGACCCCAAATCCTCCCCATTTGCCCCGTGAGGGGCTGGGCCTGCCCCAGGGCCCCCGGGGGCTTTGGGGGGGCCGAGGGGTGACTGAGCCCCCCCACCCCGGGTTCTGACAGAGGGGGAAGGGAGAGAGAAGGAAAAAGGGGAAGAGAAAGAGGAGGAGGAAGAGGAGGAAGATGAAGAGGAAGAAAAAGAAGAGGAGGATGAAGAGGAAGAAGAGGAGGAGGAAGAAGAGGAGGAAGAAGCTGCTCGGCTTCCCCGGCGGACCCCAAAAGTGGGGTCAGGGGTCAGAGCTGGGCTGGAGCGTGGGAAGAAGGAAAAGGAAGAGGAGGAGGAGGAGGAGGAGGAGGAGGAAGATGAAGATGAAGAAAAAGAGGAGGACGAGGATGAGGAGGATGAGGATGAGGATGAGGAGGATGGGGAAGGTTGGTTGTGCATTGCCTGGGGGGGCAGGGGGGTTCTTCTGTGGGGCCTCGAGGGGCTCTGGCAGCGTCGGGGGGGCTGTGTGGGCTCAGGGGCTCTGGGGGTGTTTGGGGTGCGCTGGGGGTCTGGGGTTTTTTTGGGGAGGGTCTGGGGAGGTTTCGAGGGTTTTTGGGGAGGGGGTTAGGGCAGTTTGGGGGGCTCTTCCGGGGGGCAGGGGGTGTTTCTGGGGGTCTGGGGGTGCTGCCCTGGGGTCAGGGGGTTTGGGGGGTCCGGGGATGCCCCTGGGGGTCTCCCAGGTGCCCCAACCCCCCCTTGCAGAGGAGCCCCCCCGCAAGCGCCGGCAGCGCCCGTCGGACGTGGCCGAGGGCAGGACCGTGTTCATCCGGTGAGTGGGGGGCCGGGGGACCCCAAACCCCGGGGAGGGGCGCCCCCGGGAGCCCCCTGAGCCCCCCGCCCCCCCCAGGAACCTCTCGTTCGACACTGAGGAGGAGGAGCTGGAGGAGACCCTGCAGCGGTTCGGGGGGGTCTGCTACGTCCGGCTGGTGCTGCACCCCCACACCGGCACCCCCAAAGGTGGGGAGGGGGCTGGGGGGGCCTGGGGGGCACCCGGTGCTGCTCCCCACACCGGCACCCCCAAAAAGGGGGAAGGGAGCAGGGGGATCTGGGTGGGGGCTGCACCCCAAAACTGGGCGCCCCAAAGGTGGGGGGGGAGCCCTGGGGGGTGTTTGGGAGGGGCCCAGAGGGTCCTGGGGTGTTTGGGAGGGCTCTGGGACCCAGAGGGGGGGGGTCCCAGATTTTGGGGGAATGTCGCCCATTTGGGGGTGTCTGTCCCACATTTTGGGGAGGGGCTCCCACTTTTGGGAGTGTCCCTGTGGAGGGGGGATTATCCCGTGTTTGGGGTGGTTCCCAAATTCGGGGTGCCCCACATTTGGGGTTGGTTCCCACACTGGGGGCTGCCCCCTGACTTCCCCTCGCCCCCCAGGCTCTGCCTTCGCCCAGTTTGAGACCCCCGAGGGGGCCCAGAAATGCATCGAGGCTGCCCAGGAGGGGCCTGAGGTGAGGGGGGGCCCTGGGGGACAGCGGGGACCCCCTGAGTGACCAGGGACCCCAAAGGGATGGGGACAGTGGGGACCCCCCAGGGGCATCGAGGGTCCTGGGGGGCTCAGGGGCAGCTCCCGGGGGAGTCTGGGGAGGGGTTTGGTGGGACTGGGGTGGGGTTTGGGGTCTTTGAGGGGATTTGGAAAGGGTTGAGGGGAGTTTGGAGGTTTGTGAGAGTTTGGGGAGGTTTTGGAAGGTTTTGGGGGCAGTTTGGGGTTTTGAGCAGGTTTCGGAGGTTGTGGGGGATGCTGTGCGTTTTGGGGGTGCTGGGAGGTTCTGGGCAGGTTTGGGGGTGTCTGGGCAGGGTCCCCACCCGCTGTGGGGTCCCACCCCCCGACCCCGCTGACCCCTCTGTCCCAGGGCGGGGGGCTGCGAGTGGGGGGGCGGCTGCTGCGTGTGGACCCCGCCCTGAGCCGGGACCAGGCCCGGGGGCTCCAGGGGGCCTCCGGGGGGGCCCGGCCCCGAACCGGCACCAGGAACCTGTACCTGGCCCGGGAGGGGGGTGAGTGACCCCACAGCCCAGTGCCCCCACGCCCCCCGGCCCTCACTGCCCCCCCAGGCCCCCATTCTCAGTCCCCGATTTCTTCATGACCCCCAAATCCCCCCTTGAAGTGCCCCCAAATCCCCCGACCCCCCATTCCCTCTGAATCCCCCCAATGCTCCCCAAATTCCTCCTGAACTCCTCTGACTCCCTTTTTGACCCCACCAAATTCCTCTAAACCCCCCCGCCCCCCTCATTCCCCCCCCAACATCCCCGTGAGCTCTCTCATTGCCCCCTGACCCCTGGAATCCCCCTGACCCCCGTTCCCAGCCATCTGCCGGGGCTCCTGCCAAGCCCCCCAAATTCCCCTGACCACTCAAATGCCCAAAACCTTCCAATTCCACCCCGTTCCCAGCCATCCACCCAGGGTCCTGCCAAGCCCCCCAAATTCCCCTGACCCCCCCAAATGCCCAAAACCTTCCAATTCCACCCCGTTCCCAGCCATCCACCCAGGGTCCTGCCAAGCCCCCCAAATTCCCCTGACCCCCCAAATTTCCAAAACCTTCCAATTCCACCCCGTTCCCAGCCATCCGCCCGGGCTCCCGCGCAGCCGAGGGCGTCAGCGACTCGGACATGGCCAAGCGGGCGCGGGTGAGTGGGGCCCCTTGGGGCTCCGGGGGCGATTTGTGGGTGTCCCGCTGTCGCTGGCCACGCTGACCCCGTGCCCGCAGTTCGAGGAGCTGAAGCGGCGGCGGCTGCAGGACCCCAACGTGGGCGTGTCGCGGACGCGGCTGTGCCTGCACAACCTCCCCAAGGCGCTGGACTCGGCGCGGCTGCGCGCGCTGCTCAGGGGGCTCCTGCGGGCCCCCGGGGCCACAGCCCCCCTCATCAAGGAGGTGGGGGCCTTTTGGGGTCCCCCTGGGTCCCCCTGCGCTCTGTTGGGTCTTGGGGTGATTTGGGGCGGCTGGGGGGTCCCCGCTCTGTGCCCTGGGGGGTGTTGGGGGTTCTCCAGCGGGGTGTCGGTGGGCTTGGGGTGACCCCATCCCCACATGCCAATGCCAGGTGGTGCAGGGGGGTGGGGAGTTCTGGGATGACCCCGGGGCAGTTGGGGGGTGACCCAGGGGATGTTTTTGGGGTGACCCCATCACTTTCCCAGTGCTGGGTGATGCGGGAGCTGTAGGAAGGTTTGGGGTACCCTGGGTGGGTTTTGGGGTGCCCTGGGTGGGTTTTTGGGGTGACCCCATCACTTTCCCAATGCTGGGTGATGCGGGAGCTGCAGGAAGGTTTGGGGTACCCTGGGTGGGTTTTGGGGTGACCCCATCACTTTCCCAGTGCCGGGTGATGCGGGAGCTGCGAGGCCAGGGCCAATCTTTGGGGTTCGCCTTCGTGGAGTTCGGGGAGCACGAGGAGGCCCTGGGGGCCCTGCGGCGCCTCAACAACAACCCCGAGCTCTTCGGGGCCCACAAGGTCAGTGGGGGCACCCCAAATCCGGGGCACCCTATTTCCAGACCCTGGAGCTGCCCCCCGCGTTCTGGGGTCCCCCTGGGATCTCCTGGGAGCCCCCGGGGGTTTTGGGGTGCCCCCATGGGCTCTGGGGGCTCTCCTGGGTGTTTTGGGTTTCTCTCAGATGTTTTTGGGGTGCCCCCCGGCTTTTGGGGTGTTCTGGGTTACCCCCCCGTGTTTCACGGGGAGGTTTCTGGGGTCCTCCCTAGATTTCGGGGTGCCCTCATTGTGTTGGGGTGTCACGGGGTGTTGGAGAACTTTTGGGGTCTCCCCCTGGGTTTTGAGGTCCTCCCCAGTGTTCAGGGGGTTTTCGGCTTCCCTCCACAAGTTTGGGGGTTTTGGGGTGTCCCCCACAGTGTTTTAGGAGCCTTAGAAGCATCCCCTTGGTTTCGGGGTGTCCCCCTGGGTACTTGAGGGGATTTCTGGGTGCTCCCCCGAGTCTGGGGGTTTTTGGGGTGTCCTCCCGGAGTTTGGGGCGTTTTGGGGTGCCCCCCCGCGGTTTTGGGGCGTTTCAGGGTCCCCACGGTGCCCCCCCAGCGCCCGATCGTGGAGTTCGCGCTGGAGGACCGGCGGAAGCTGCGGCTGCGGGAGCAGCGGATCCAGCGGGGCCTGGTACGGGGGAACCCCCTGCACCCCCTCTGCCCCCCCGGGCCCCCGGGCCCCCCCGGCCCCCCAGCACTGACCCCCACCCCCCCTTTCCCGCAGCTCAAGGCCAAGGCCAAGGCGGCCGCGGGACCCCCGGATCCCCCCCAGGCACCCCCGGCCCCCCCCCAGGGGCGCCCAGACCCCCCCGCGGGCTCGGGGGGCACCCAGGACCCCCCCCGGCCCCCCCCGGGGACCCCCCCCGGGGCCCCCTGGGCCGGGTTCCGCACGCAGGGCCCGAGCCAGGGGGGGGCTCCGGGCGCCCCCCGCCCCAAGGTGCTGGCGCTGCCCTCCCACCGCGGCCCCAAAATCAGGTGAGGGGGGCCCTGAGCCCCCACCTCTGTCCCCTCTTTCCCCCCTCACCCCCGTTTTCCTCCCCATTTCCCTTTTTCTCCCTTTTTTCCCTTCTTTTTTCCCCACTTCCCCCCCCCTTTTTCCCCTCTCTCTTACACCCTTCCCTGTTCCTCTCCTTCCCCCCTCCTGCCCCCTTTTCCTGTCCCACTCCCCTCATTTTCCCCCTTTTTCTCCCCCTTCCCCCCCCTTTTCTTGCCCCTTTCTCCCCCTTTCCCCCCATGTCCCCCCGGGGGTCTCTGTCCTCTCTGGCCCCCCCCGGGCCTCTCCCCCCCCAATTCCCCTTTTCCCCACAGGAAACGGGACAAGGGGAAGGCCCAGCCCCCCCCCAAGCCCCCCAAAGCCCCCAAGGCCTCTCGGCGGCGGGAGAAGCTCCGGGCGCCCCCCCCCCAGGTAGGGATTTGGAGTTCACCCCCCCCCGGGGTGGGTTTGGGATCAAACCCTCCGATTTGGGCCGCCCCCATCTCCCTGGGCACCCCCATTCCTCGATATCTCCCCCCAGTGCTGCCCCCGGGCTCTGGGGTGCCGCGGGGATTTTGGGGCTCCCCTCACCCCTCTGCCCCCCAGAGCCAGCGGCGGCGCCGGGGGGGCCCCGGGGGGGCCGAGGCGCGGTTCCAGGAGCTGGTGGAGAGGTACAAGAGGAAGATTTTGGGGAGCGACCCCCCCACAGCACGGGGGGGGAAGTGGTTCGAGAGCTGAGACCCCCCCCCCGGCACCCCAAAAACCCCCCCTGGCACCCCAAAAACCCCCCTCGGGGTGCCGGGGGTCCCAAACCCCGTGGGGGGGTCTTGGGGTGCTGCCCCCACGGGGTCCAGGGGGGTTGGGGAGTGGGACCCAGCCCGGGTCCCCCCTGGCCCCCTGGGATTTGGGGGTGCTCTTCCCCCCCCAGCTCTGTCCATGCCTGTGTTTTAATAAAAATGGGTTTTTTGAGGAAAATTTGGCCCCTTGGTGTCACCCCTCTCCTTGGGGACCCCAAAACATCTGCCCTGGGGGGGGGGGCTGGGGGGACCCGGGGAGGGGTGGGGGAGACCTCCAGGGGGGCTTGGGGGGTCCCGGCAGTTCCGGGTCCTGTGGTTCCCCCCGTGTCCCCCACAACCTCCGCGGGTCCCGGCTGAGTCACGGTGGCCCCGGGTGGCCTCGGGCGTGAGGGACGTGACCCGGAGTGGCCCTGCCCCACGGCCACCCCCCCGGGGTGTCCCCACCGTGGGGCCGGGGAGGGGCCAGGCCGGCGCTGCAGGGGACACCGAGAGTGGCACTGGCAGTGACACACGTGTCCTTGTCCCGTGTCCTTGTCCCGTGTCCCATGTCCCCCACCTTGTCCCCGTGGCCCCTCTTCCCCCAGCCTTGTCCCCGTCCCTGTCCCGTTTGTCCCCCTTGTTCCTCTCTCCTTTATCCCCGTCCCTTTTCCCCTCTCGCCGGGGGCTCCAGGCCACCCCCCGTGTACCCCCCCGTGTCCCCACCTCGGCTGGGGAGTGTCAGGGTCACACCAGGCCGGGGGGGCCGGGGGGATGGCAAAGCCACCAGCGAGTCATCCACTGCCACTGAGTCACCGGGACGTGTCCCCGGTCCCAGTCCCTTGTCCCCAGGTGCCCCCGTGCCCCGGGGGGTCCCTTGTCCCCGTGTGGCCCCTGTCCCCGAGGGCCCTTGTCCCCAGGGTCATCAGAGACACGCGTGAGGCTGCTGGAAAAGGGGCTTTATTTTAAAGTAAAGCAAATAAATTATTATTAATAGTAATATAACAATAATAATAATAATAAAAATAGTAATAATAATAATAGTAGTAATGTTGTAGAAAAAAGTGCCGGCAGCAGCTGGAGCCACTCCGGTGCCTGGGGACGCTCGTGGTGTCCCCAGCGAGGTCCTGGTCCTGTCCATGGGGTCCTGATGAGATCCCTGTGAGGTCCGGGGGGTCCCGGTGAGGTCCTGGCCGTGTTCGTGTGGACCCAGGGGGGTCCGGGGGTTCCCGGGGGTCCCGAAGGTCCTTAACACGCGGGGACCCCCTCGAGGCGGGCGGCGACCCCCTCCAGGCAACCCCGGAGCCGCGCCAGGGCCACCCCGGCCACCGTGTGCGGGGCCTCGGCCAGCGGCGCGGGGGGGGCGGCGGGGGGGTCGCGGGGCGGGGGGCAGCCCAGCAGGGCCGCCAGCACGGCCAGGAGGCTGCGCAGGTTCTCCAGGTCGTTGGCCACCTGGGCCAGCCGTAGGTCGCCCCCGGCCAGCGCCGCCAGGAGCCGCTGGAAGAGCTGGAGCCGCTGCGCCGCCCCCGCCAGCCCCGCCGGGACCCCCCCGTCCGGGAGCCCCCCCTCCGGGACCCCCTCCAGGCCGGTGACGCGCAGGGTCAGCGGGAACAGCTGGGGGGACACAGACGGGGGGGTCAGGGCGGGGGGGACACCCAGCCAGCCCTGGGGACCCTCCCTGGGCCCCCCACCCCTCGGGGCTCGGCCCCTCCGCCTCTCTCCGTGGACACGCCCGATTTGGGGTCAGAGCCCCCCCACCCCCCAGCCACAGGTGCCCCTTCCCGGGGACCCCCCCCAGATCTGGGCCCGGGATTCCCCCCATGGGAGACCCCCTGGGGACCCTGCCCCACTTTGGGGAACAGGATCCCCCTCCCCACTGAGGACCAGCCCCCAGGACTCCCCCCCCGCCCCCAATCTGGGGCACGTTCTTGCCCCGCCGGGTGTCCCCCCCAGCCCCTCCCCATCCTTGGGGTGTCCCCGGGGGTCCCCCCCGGGCCGGGGTCACCTGGAGCTGCTGCAGGCGCGCGCTGAGGGTCCGGGTCAGGGCCCGCGCGTCCGCCCGGACCCTCTCGAGCCGCGCGGGGCGACCCCCGGCCAGCGCCACCGCCAGGCACAGCAGCGCCCACAGGGACACGCCGGGACCCCGCATCCCGCCGGGCTCTGCGGAGGGGGACACAGCTGTCACCGGCGAGGTCCCGCACCCCGAAATCCGCCCGCACCCCCCGGGACGTGTGGAGGGCGCCGGCAGAGGGGGACACGCGCGTCACCGCCATCCCTGGGGATGTTGGAGGGATGGGTGATGTCACCAGGGACGGGACAGGGGACACGAGCAGGGACATGCGGGAAGTGGCGTCGGTGGCACGTGGACTCCGGAGCCCTCGTCACCGTGTCACGGTGCCACCGTGTCCCCGCCGGCACGTGCCGCTCGGGCCGTGTCCCTGACGCCTTCCCGGAGCCCTTTGGCACCTGTCACCAGGGCCACCCCGGCCCGGCCGTGACCACGCGGGCGACAGGGACAGTGCGGGAGGGGGACGCGGCTCGGAAGGGGCGAGGGGAGGGTCAGGGTGGGCGTTGGGTCCCCAGCGTTGTGTCACCTCCCTGGGGACCCCCTGCCCTCGGGGGGTGCGGGATGGACACTGGGGTGACCTTGTCACCCGCTGCTTGAGGAGGGGGGGACGTGGGGACACGGGTGACAGAGGGATGGGGGAACATGCAGATGGAGGGGACAGGGAGGACGTGGGGGTGCGGAGGACACGGGGACATGGGTGACACAGGCCCGGGGGGGACACGCAGAGGGAGGGGACAGGGAGGACACTGGGGGGGACACAGGGATGTGGTGGTGACAGGGGGACAGGGGACCCCGGGGAGACGGCGGGGACACGGGAACAGTGCCACTCACCGGAGCCTCGCACGCACTCGCTGAGCCTGGAACGGGACAGCGCCGGGTGACGGGGGGACACGGGGACCCCCGCCACGCCCCCCCACTGCCACCACCCCAGCGGCGGGGCGGCGAGGGCCAGTGGCCCCTTGGGTCACCCCCGGTGTCCCCGCGGGGCTGGGGGACACGGCTGGTGGCACTGCCACGGCCTGGCCACCACCTCGGGGACAGCAGGGGCCGGGGGGGACAACGACAGGGACAAGGGGGTGCCTAGACCCCCCCGGGGGCTTCGGTCCCCAGCCAGACCCGGGCCAGCGTCCCCGCAGGGCCGGGGGGTGACACCGCCCGGGACCCTCGGGATGAGGGGTCCGAGGGGGCTCTCGGGGCGGGGGTCCCGGGGTGGGGGGGTGGGGATGACCTTGTGGGAGGGTGTCCCTTTGGGGGGGTCCGTTGGGATGTCCCGGTACCGAGAGGGTTTTTGGGGGGGGTCTATTGGGGTGTCCCGGTGCCGAGGGGGGATTTTGGGGGGGGTCGGGCTCACCTGGTCGCCCCGCGGGTCCCGTCGGTCGCGGCGGTGGCTCCATCGCGCCGCCCCCCCCTTTATAGCGGCGGGGCCGTTCCCCAAAGCGCTGCCCGCCCCCCCCGCCCCCCCCGCGCTGTCCGAGCCGTGTCCGAGCCGTGTCCGGCCGGCCGGGGGGGCCCCGAGGGGACGGGGATACGCGGGGGGGGGAACGGGGGGTGGGAGCGGGATGCTTCGAACCGGGGCGGGAGGAGCGCGGGGGGGTCCCAGGGCGAACTGGGGACACTGGGGGGGTGCCGGGGGGGTCCCGGCTGCCCCTTGCCCCCACAGCTCCCCCCCCCCGCAGACGTGCCCAGGTGAGCGCGGCCCCGCGGGTGGCGGTGACAGTGACACGTCCCCCGCGCGCCGTGACCGCGCACACGCGCGCCGGGCCCCCCCGTGTCCCCCCCGTGTCCCCACTGTGTCCCTCATGTCCCCACGCACCTCCGTGTCCCCTCACCCCGTGTCCCCCCAATCCCCCCACCGTGTCCCCCCATCCTCCATGTCCCCCCTCCTGTCCCGCCCCGGTGTCCCCCCGTGTCCCCGCGTGTGGCACACACACACCTGGCACAGGATGGGAACAGGAGCAGGGACAGCACCAGTGTCCTCAGGTGTCCCAGGTGTCCCCAGGGATGCCGGAGCCCCCAGCCCCATGTCCCCCCCGCCCCGGGGACACCGCCAGGGTGACACGGGGGGAGGGGGGCTCTGTTGGGGGCACGGGGACCCCCCCCACTGTGACTGCGGGTCACAGTGTGGCTCTTGTCCCCACCACCTGTCCCTGTCACCCCCCGGCCCGAGGTGTCCCCAGAGCGCGGGGTGTCCCCAGACTGTCCCCGTGGGGGTCCTCAGGCCCCGGGAAGGGCCGGGGTCCCCAGGCGGGGCTGTCACCGCGCTGGTGACACCGGACTTGGTGTCACCACGGTGGTGACACTCGGCAAACACTGTGGTGGCCCTTCCGGGAAGGCCGGCGGTGACACTGGTGACACCAGTGCCCGGCAGCCGCTGGCAGGGCCCCAGGTGCCACCGCCGGGACACTGGGGACACACAGGGTTCCCCGCAGCCAGCACGGTGACCTGGCTGACGTCACCGCGTGTCCCCTCCCAGCTGGCATCCCTCGTGTCCCGGTCCCTGTCATCTCCCAGCCAGCATCCCTTGTCTCCCCAAACCCTGTCCCCATCCCTGTCCCCAAGCCAGTGTCACTCACATCCCCAGCCCTGTTCCCCAGCCCCCGAGTGCCACCGAGTGCCACCGCGGGGTGGCACGGCCACCGGGAGCCCTCTGGCCCCTCCCCGGTCATTGGGCAGCAATGGGGACCCAAACTGGGAGCACTGGGGACCTGTTGTGCCCCTCCCCTCGGTGGTCCCCTGGCACCCCCAGGGCCACACCCCCACTCTGGGGTGTCCCTGGTGTCACCCTCACCCCCCGGTGGTCCCCGACCACGCCAGGAACTGTGGTGGCCTCGTGCCCCCATTCCTGTTGTCCCCATGCCACGGTCCCCACACTGTCCCCACTGTCCCCTCGCTGTCCCCAAAGCCCTGAGGCCAGGGGGGTTTGGGGTCCCCCTCACTTACCTGGGGTCCCCGGGGGTCCCTGCTGGCTCGACCCCCCGCGGATGCTTTTTGGGGTAAGGGCTTCCTGGCTGGGGGAGGGACAGCAAGCCCAGACCGCAAAAAGACCCGAGAGGGACACGGACGGTGGCCCCGCGGTGGCACCGCAGTGACAAGTGAGCAGGTGACAAGGAGGGACGGGGACATGTGGAACCCCCGGGGACGGGGCCTGTGGTGGGACATGGCCCCCGTACCCCAAGGTCCCCGCCAGCCCCAGGCTGTCCCCTGGGTGCCACCCCCCATGTGCCACCTGCCACACGTCACCTGCCACGTGTCACCTGTCAGGTGTGCACTGCCATGGCACTGGCACCCGTGGGAGGCGGCACAGAGGAACAGGGATGTGCCACGGAGTGATGGGGCCATGGGACAACATGGTGGGGTTGTGGCACAGAGGGATGGGGGGGTGACAGAGGGACAGGGATGTGGCACAGAGTGACAGGGACATGGCACTGAGTGACGGGGATGTGGCACAGCCCAAGTGGGGGGACAACATGGAGGAGACGTGGCACAGAGCAGTGGGGATGTGGCTGTGATGGGATGGCACAGAGGGACAGGGACGTGGCACAGAGTGAGGTGACGTGGCACAGAGCGACAGGGATGTGGCACAGACCAATGGGAATGTGGCACAGACCGATGGGGACATGGCGCAGAGCGATGGTGACACAGCACAGTGAGGTGACACGGCACAGAGCGATGCTGATGTGACACAGAGTGATGGGGACACAGCACAGACCGCTGGGGACATGGCACAGAGTGACAGGAACATGGCACAGGGTGAGGGAACATGGCACAGGGCGATGGTGACATAGGACAGAGCAGTGCCCCCAACTCCTGCCAGCACATCCTGGATGTCCCCAGCTCCTGTCCCTCAGCCACCAGAGCAGCCGGGGATGGCAGGAGGCCACCAGAGGGGCCGGTGCTCGGTGTCACCAGAGGAGCCAATGCTCAGTGTCGCCATTGGGGCCAGTGCCCGGTGTCACCACAGGGGCTGATGCTCGGTGTCACCTCAGGAGCCAATGCTCGCTCTCTGTCCCCAGCGCTGCAGGGACGTGGCCCATGGCCAATCCCGTCCTTGGTGGCACTGGCTGGGCGGCAGTGCCCAAATTCCGGGGTGTCCAAGCCGTGTCCCAGGCCGGTGACAGGACGAGCCCGTGGCTCCGAAGCTCCATGGCCAGGCAGTGGCTCCGCGGCCCTATGGCCCTGTGGATGGTCACTGTCCCCGTGGTCTGTGGCTGGTCCATGGTGATGTTCCCAGATTGGGGTCCCGGTGGCGTGGGTGTCCCCGAGGGCCTTTGTGGGGATCCCCCGTCGGCGGCACTCTGGGATCCCCGGGGCAGCTCCAGGGCTGGTGCCGAGGTGCCACCCCAGGGACAGCCGGAAGCGGCTCCAAAGCCACCACCGGGCCGTTGGGTCCTCACTGGTGTCACCCGGGCCTGGCCGAGGTGTCACTATCACCTGCCAGCAGTGAAGTGTCCCCGCTCCAGCCCACGTCATCCCTGCCCCGCGATCCCGCTCCATCCCGTGTCCCTGTCCCCATCCCACGTCCCCACCCAGGTCCTCGTCCCCATCCCACATCCCCTTCTCCCCGCCATGTCCCTGTCCCCATCCCATGTCCCCACTCCCATCCCTGTCCCCACCCTGCGGCCCCAACGAGCTGGTGACAGGGATGGCGACACTTTCCTGGCTGCCACCCCCGTCCCTGCGTCCCCCCCGACCCAGCTCCAGCTGGAGCGGGACAGGATGGGGGGACACGGCCAAGGCCACCCTGCCCCTGTCACCCCCCTATCCCGAGGGACACGGCCAAGGCCACCCCGTCCCTGTCAGCCTCCGATCCCAGGGGAGCCCCGTTTGGGGGGAGGAAGGGGACAGAAGGGACATCCCTTGGTGGCCGTGCCGGGGGGGACTCGGGGGCGGCTCCCCCTCAGCCGGGGGTCCCCCCGAGCTTGGGAGGGGCTCAGAGGGGACCGGGGGGGACACGGAGGGTCCTTGAGTGGTGCCAGCAGCTGGGGGCGGCTGCAGGGGGACAGTGCCGGTGGCAGTGCCGGTGACAGCGGCCGTGTGTGACACAGACCTTTCCAGATCTCCGAGGGCGGCTTTGGGGTCCCCTGGGTGGGGAGAGCAGTGCAACCCCCCGGAGGGGGCTCGGTGTGACCTCCCCCGGTGGCAGCTGGAGCTGGGGGACCCCCGGTGCCCCCCCGGGACAGAGGGGACACGGGGGGGGCAGGGAGGGGCCCCCGGGGGGCTCACGGGGGGGGACTGGGGAGTCACACTCGGGGGTCCTGGGCCATGGGAGAGGGGACACGGCCGGGGGGGCCGGGGCAAAGTGGGGGAGTCAGGGGCTGGGGAGGGGGCAGGGGGCTGTCGTGGGGCCAGGGGGGTTTGGGGTCCCGGGGGTCCCGGGGGGTGCAAGGGAGAGGCCGGGGCTCGGGGAGGGCTGGGGGGACTCCGGGGGTCCTGGGGGGCTGCGGGGGGGTGGGGAGCTGAGGGCACGGGAGGCCTAAAGGGCTGCGGGAGAGTCCCGGAGCTGATCGGGGGGGGCACCCGGGGTCCCGCGGAGGGGTCCCGGGGGGCTGCGGAGCGGGGCCTGGGGTCCGGGTGGTCCCGGGGCGCCGGGACGGGGCTCGGGCCCTCGGGGGGCTCTGGCGGGGCCCCCCCGTGCTGTGCTCGGGGCCGGCGGGGCGGGGAGGCCCCGGGAGGGGGGGGCGCGGGCGGGGATCCCCGGGGGTGGGGGGGGTCCCCATGGGCGGAGCGGGGGTGGGGCGGGGGGGACAGGGGGATCCCGACCTCCCCCCGGCCCCTCGGTCCTACCTGGAGCTGCGGCCGCGCTGCGCGGGGGGCGGGGGCTGCGGGGGTCCCGGGGGGGGGGGTCCCGGCGGGGTCCCGGGGGGATCCCGGGGGTCCCGGGGTGCGGGGGGGCCCCGTGGCGGCCGCGCGAGCCCCGGCGGCGGCGATTGACCCGCATTGACGTCACTGCGTCATCAGGGTTCCCCTGGAAACACGCGGGGGCTAAAAATAGCCCGGGGGGGGCGGGGGGCGGGGCGGGGGGCGGCCCCCCCTCCCCCGCGTCTGCCGCTATTCTGGGGACAGCGCGACAAAGATAGAGCGGCCACCCCCGGCACGGGGACACCCCCGGCACGGGGACACCCCCGCGGGGGGGCGAGGGGGGACACGGGGGGCGGACACGGGGACACCCCGCGGGGGGCACGAGGGGGACGGACATGGGGACACGACACGGGGGGACACGACACGGGGGGGACACGGGGCGGGCAACCACGGGGGAGGACAGACACGGGGACAAAGACGAGAGAGGGCACCGTCACAGGGGGAAGGCGACAACCGGGGAACAAGGGGACACCGGGACACCGGGAGGCAGGGACAGGGGTACGCCGGGAACTGGGGACACCGGGACATGGGGATCCTGGGACACCGGGACACATGGATACTGGGACACTGGGAAGTGGGGACACTGGGACATACGGACACGGGGACACCGGGACATTATGGGGACACTGGGACACGGGGACATGGGAGTACTGGGACACCGGGAAGTCGGGACAGCGGGACATAGTGTCACCGGGCCATGGTGGTACCGGGACACCGGGAGAGGGGACAGGAACAGGGACGGTCAGGGACAGGGACGGATGGGGCGGGACGGTCACACGCGGCAATGGGGCCGCGCTGGGATGGGGCTGGAATGGGGTGGGTTTATTCTGGGATTGGTTTATAGTGGGACAGGCTTACACTGGGATGGAATTGTACTGGGATGGGTTATACTGGGATGGGCTGTACCGCACTGGTCCGTACTGGGATGGGTTATACTGGGATGGGCTGTACCCGCACTGGTCCGTACTGGGATGGGTTATACTGGGATGGGCCGTACTGCACTGGTCCGTACTGGGATGGGTTATACTGGGATGGGCCGTACCCGTACTGCTCCGTACTGGGATGGGTTATACTGGGATGGGCCGTACCCGCACTGGTCCGTACTGGGATAGGTTATACCGGGATGGGCCGTACCCGTACTGCTCTGTACTGGGATGGGTTATACTGGGATGGGCTGTACCCGCACTGGTCCGTACTGGGATGGGTTACACTGGGATGGGCTGTACCCGCACTGGTCCGTACTGGGATGGGTTACACTGGCATGGGCTGTACCTGCACTGGTCCGTACTGGGATGGGTTACACTGGGATGGGCCGTACCTGCACTGGTACGTACTGGGATGGGTTATACCGGGGTGGGCCGTACCTGCACTGGTCCGTACTGGGATGGGTTACACTGGGATGGGCCGTACCCGCACTGGTCCGTACTGGGATGGGTTACACTGGCATGGGCTGTACCTGCACTGGTCCGTACTGGGATGGGTTATACCGGGATGGGCCGTACCTGCACTGGTCCGTACTGGGATGGGTTATACCGGGATGGGCCGTACCTGCACTGGTCCGTACTGGTCGCGCTGTTCTGTGTTTGTCGTTCTGGTCGGTCCCGCCAGGTGGCGCCATCTCCCTTCGCGTTCGGAGCCCGCCCGGCACGGACCAGAACGGACCAGTACGGACCAGTACGGACCAGAACGGACCAGTACGGACCAGAACAGACCAGAACGGACCAGTACGGACCAGAACGGACCAGAACGGACCAGAAAGGACCAGTACGGACCAGAACGGACCAGTACGGACCAGAACGGACCAGAACAGACCAGAACAGACAGAACGAACCAGTACGGACCAGTACGGAGCAGAACGGACTAGTACGGACCAGAAGAGACCAGAACAGACCAGAACGGACCAGTACGGACCAGTATGGGCCCAGTACAGCCCGGTGCAGCCCAGTACAGCCTGGTACGGCTCAGTACCGCCCAGTACAGCCCAGTGCTCTCCTGCACCCCCAGAGACTCCCGGAGCCCTCGAGGGACTCCCAGAGATCTCCCGGGCCCTTCACAGCCCCCGGGCCCCACTCCCAGACGGGGTCAGAGGCGTCCAGGGCCCCATAAAACCCCCAGACCCCCCCCAGACATATCCAGAGCCCCCCAGACACCCCCAGAGCCTCGGCTGGGGCAGGCGGGGGAGGTCGGGCTTGGCACAGGGACATGGGACAGTCTCCCCCCAACCCCGGCCCTGTCCTGCCCCCCCCCCCCCCATTAATTACGATCGTTGTCCGGCGTTAATTATCGATCGCGACGCTCCGTGTTAATTGGCTTCGGATTCAATTAGCGCTGCCCCCTCCTGCCCTCCCCCCCTCGGGATCGATCGGCGGCGCGGGGACAGCGGGGACAGCGCGGGGGGGCACCCACAGGGACCCCGCGGGGTGGGGGTGACCCTGGCAGTGGGGTGCAGGTGACAGGAGGACCCCGGGGGCCCTTCTGGGGATGCCACCACCCGCCCGGGTCAGTTTGGGGTTCAGGGGTCTCACTGGGGAGGGGTCCCGGTTTGGGATCCATGACTGGGACTCGGAGATGAGGTTTAGGGTCCAGAGCCACTTTTGGGACCTGAGTCTGGGGGCCGGGTTTGGGCCCCAGAGTCGTGGGTGGGACCCAGGGTGGGGGTCCAGGGTCAGGGGCAATTTTGGGGACCCAGGGTGGGGGTCCACGATTGGGACCCAGGTTTGGGATCCAACTTTGGGTCCCAGGGTGGGACCTGCAGGTGGGATCCAGAGGGGGGTCCCAGGATGGGGTCCAGATTTGGGGGCCCCACGTGGCCATGGGGGGGGTGGGATTTGGCCACTTTTTTTGGGGGTGCCCCCACCCCCCTCCACGCCCCCCATCCAGGCCCCCCCAGCAGCCAGGACAGGGCCGGGGGGTCCCCGGGCTGCACCCCCGGGAGACTCCCCCCTCAGTGCCAGGGGTCCCGGCCTTGCTCCGGGGGGATGGGGGGAGCTGCTCCGGGGGGGCTGACCCCAGCACAGAGGGGACCCCAAAAGCCAGGACGCTTCACTACGTTTATTGGGCCTCTGCAGCTTTAAATACAGGCCGGGATTTGGGGGGCCCGGGGGGGCCAAGGCAGGGGCGGGGGGGCTGGGGGTGCCCCTCCCCCCACGGCACTCCCACGGCTCGGAGCCGCCCCCGGCTGCCCCCCCCGGGGGACGGGACGGGCTGCGGGGGTCCGGGGGGGTTTGGGGTCCCCTGCGGCGCCCCCGGCCCCTCAGCGGCTGTAGCCGAACTCGTCGGCGTCGTCTGCGCGGAAATCGCCGTAACGCCACAGGTTCAGCTGGGGGGGACACGGCGTCACGGGGGCTCCCCGGAACGGCGCACAGGGGTCACCCCCAAACGGGGGGGGCTGCACCCGGCACTACCCGCACCTGGGGGTGCCACGTCCAGCCCCCCCACCAGGGGTTCGGGGTCCCCCCACTCACCCGGGCGCTCTTGGCCGCCTCCTGTGCATTCAGGTACTCGGTGATCTGGGGGGGGGGGGGGACAGTCCTGGGGTGACCCCTCAGGATGGGACCCCCCCTGTCCTTCCAAGAGGGGCCCATGGGGGGCGGGGTGACCCCCCCCCGGCACGGCCCGAGGGGGGACCCGGGTGTTTGGGGGGATGGGCAGCACTGGGGAGACTCCCGTTCCCTCAATGGGGCAGTGGCTGGGCTGGGATCGATCAGCACCGGCAGTGGAGGGGGGGGACAGGGACCCCACAGCACCCTCAGAACCCACCCAGCACCCCCCAACAGCACCCCTACCCCACAAGCATCCACCTGAGACCTCCCAAAGCCCCACCCAACATCCCAGCACCCACCGAGAGCCCCCAACCCCCAAACACCCCCTGAGCACCCACCCGACACCCCCAGCACCCCCAAACACCCCCTGAGCACCCACCCGACACCCCCAGCACCTCCAGCCCCCACCCAACCCCTCACAACCCCCCCCCAAGACCCCCCAAGCCCTCCCCAACCCCCCCCACACCCCAAAGGCCCCCGTGCCCCCCAGCACCCACCACTTTCTGGAACTGCCGCTCCTTGCGGGGCTCCACCATCACCAGCCCCTCCTTGACCAGCCCCAGCCCCACGTCGCTCTTGGAGTCGGCGAACTGCAGGGTGACGTGGGGACAGCCGGGGCCCAGGTGCTCCACGTTGAGCAGGCACTGCGTGTTCTGGATGTCCCTCACCACGCTGTCCACGGCGTCCGCCCGCGCCTCCTCCTGCGCCGCGCCCGTCACCGACCCCGCAGGGACCCCGCGGCCCCCAGGGACACCCCGGGCCATTGGGGACACCCTGGGGCATTTGGGGACCTCCCACAACCTCGGGAACAGCCCCCCCTCCTTGGGACTTCTGGGGACACCCCACACCCACAGAGACACACCACGGCCTTCGGGGACCCCCCGGACCCTCAGGGAGCCCCCACATCCGTCAGGGACCCCCAAACCCTCAGAGATCCCCTGTGGCCTTTGGGGACCCCCTCACCCTCAAGGACCCCCCAAGCCCTCAGCCCCCAGGGACCCCCGGGTGTTTCGGGTTGGGGTATGGGGTCGGTGTCATCATGGGGTGACCCTGGGATCGGGATTCGGGATTGGGGTCAGGGTTGGGGTTGGGGTTCTGGGTCAGGAGACACATTTGGGTGCCAGGTTGGATGTCCCCAGTTGGAACCAAGTTGGGGTTGATGGTTTGGGGTCCAGAATGGCGTCCCATGGTTGGGGTCCACAGGTGGGACGTGGGGTTCAGGGTGTAGGTCTGGGGGCCACGGGTGGGACACAGGGTGGGGGTTGGAGGTCAGGGGCCGCTCTGGGGGCCCAGGGCTGGGGCCAAGGTGTGGGGTCACAGCAGGGTCCCAGCTGGGGTCAGCCCCCGCCCCGTACTCACGTCCTGCGGCACCTGGATGAAGGCGAAGCTGTACTCGGTGGCCTGGGGCGGCAGCACCCGCGGCGAGAACGCCGGCGGCAGCGGGGCCAGGCGGGTCGGGGGCAGTGTCTCCTTCTGCAGGGACACCGGGGACAGGAGGGACAGCATGGGTTGGAGGGACACCACAGGGGACACCATGAGGGACACCACGGGGGACATCACGGAAGGACAGCAGGGGACTCCAGGGGGGAAACTGCGGGGAGAGGCAGGAGGGGATGGACGGGTGGTGGGACACAATGGGAACGGGTGGATGGGTGGATGGATGGATGGATGGACGGATCCATGGATGGATGGATGGATGGATGGATGGAGGGATGGATGGATGGATGGACGGATCCATGGAGGGATGGATGGAGGGATGGATGGATGGATGGATCCATGGATGGATGGATGGATCCATGGAGGGATGGATGGATGGATGGAAGGATCCATGGATGGATCCATGGATGGACGCATCCATGGATGCATGGATGGATCCATGGACAGATGGATGGAAGGATGGCTGGGTTCCCCCCGTTTCCCTGGTGCCACTCACGTTGCCGTAGTCGATGTAGAAAATGTGCACTTTCCCGCCTGACTCCACCTTCTCCACCCGGGCACGGTACCTGCAGAGCAGGATTTTGGGGATTTGGTGCTCGCCCCACCTCTGCCCAGGCCCAGCCCCGCCTGCGGGGTCACCCCGTCCCCTCCTCACCATTCCCCGTCGACGAACTTGGCGATGCAGAAGTCGCCACGGCGTGGGGAGAAGGAGCCCTCCACGGGTGGGTGGGCACCCACCTCGGCACGCATGTTCTCCATCAGCTTCTCCAGCTGGGCACCTGTGGGCCCCCAATCCAGGATAAACCCCCAATCCCATCCCAAACCTGACCCCAACCCTGCTCCCCAGAGCCTGAACCCCAAGTCCCAATAGTGACCCCAAGAGCAGATCCCAAACCTGGACCTCAACCCCAGGCCCCGCCCCAAGACTTTAACCTTTGGACCCCAAACCTGGGTCCCAGTCATGGACCCCCACCCTGGTCCCAAAAATGGCCCTGGGGGCTGGAGGGGTGGTCCCACGTCCCCCTGGACACAGATTTGGGGGTTACCCACCAAACCCACGAAACCTCATCCCTTCCAACTCCCCCCCTCCATGGCCGGTGTGGGGTGTGCCCCTGGTGCTGGAGGTCCCCAGGTGCCCCCTGTACCGGTCTCCACGTCCTGCACGTAGAAGTGGAGGTCGTCAGTGATCTCGGTGACGAACACGGGTTTGTAGTTGGCCGTGCGCTCCTTCTCCTCCAGCACCGGCACCACCTCCTCCACCGGCGTCTCCTCGTAGTGGGACCACACCTGGGGGACACGGGCGGTGGGGACCCAGCCACGCCCCAGGCCACGGCCATGGGAGGGTGGGGGCTGGAGCTGGCAGTGGGAACATCGCCAGGCCTCAGCCTGGGGGGTTCTGTGCCTTGGGTGGGACATCCCTGGGGGGGGGACATGGCTGGGGTGGGACATCTCTTGGCATGGGACCATCATCTCTTGGGGTGGGGACACTCCCAGAAGTGGGGACGTTCCTTGGGGTGGAACATCTCTTGGGATGGGGGATGGGGACGTCCATTGTGGTGGGGCCACCTCTTGGTGTGTGGACATCCATTGGGAGGGAACGTTCACTGAGGTTGTGACATTCCCTGGGGTAGGGACATCCCTTGGCACAGGGACACCTCTTGGGATGGGGACATCCCTCAGCATGGGGACTCCCCCCAGAGTGGGAACATCTCTCAGGGTGGAGACATCTCCCAGAGCGAGGCCGTCTCTTGACACGGGGACATCCTTTGGCAGGAACGTCTCTCAGGGTGGGACACCCAGTGCGGTGGGGCCATCCTTTGGGATGGGGCGGTGTCTTTGGGGTGATGACGCCCCTGGGACGGCTCCCCTGTGCCCCTCACCTTCTCCTTCCTCTGCTTGGCCGCGTCCTGGGCCGCCAGCAGGGCCTTGCAGTAGGGGCTGCGCTCGGCCGTGAAGTGGACGCGGGACAGCGCCTGCTCCACCAGCGCCACCGACAGGTTCACGCCCTCGATGTGCAGCCACCCGATGAAATTCCCAGCCTTGTCCATGCTCTCCACCTCCACCTCAACCTGTGGGATCCCAGCAATCACACGAGCCGTGGGTGCCCATCCCCACCGCAGCCTGGCCCAGCTGCCACCTCCTCCCAGCGCTCCGAGCTTGCCCGTGGGGTCCCCCGATCACCTCCTGGTGCCCAGCCTGGACCCAGGAACCCCCAAGGTGCCTCCCCAAAGCATCCCCCTTTGGTGGGGGACAAGGGAAATGGGGGACCACCCACAGGGGACATGAGGCCACCAGGTCCTGCGACATCCTTTATCACACCCCGCCCCAGGATGGGTTGGACTCGTGGCCAGTGTGGCCCTGGGGACAGCACAGGGCCCAGGACAGCACCAGGGGCATGGCCAAGGCACCAGGGACAGCGAGGTTTGGGCTTGTTCAAACCCCGGCCGTGGCCTTTGCTGTGGTCAGTGGGATTTGGCTTCGTGCTGCTGGACACGGAATCCGTCCCACTCCTGGGCTCACCCATCCCACCACAACCGCTTCCGCTGCTTCCCAGAGCCTGGAGGAGTCCTGCTGTCCTTGGACTGCACTGGCCACAGCACCGCACCAGCCACGGCACCGCACCGGCCACGGCACCGCACCGGCCACAGCACCGCACCGGCCACGGCACCGCACCGGCCATGGCACCGCACCGGCCACGGCACCGCACCGGCCATAGCACCGCACCGGCCATGGCACCGCACTGCCAAGGGCACCGCACCAGCCACGGCACCGCACCAGCCACGGCACTGCACCGGCCACGGCACCGCACCGGCCGTGGCACTGCACCGGCCATGGCACCGCACTGGCCACAGCACCGCACAGGCCATGGAACCGCACTGGCCACAGCACCGCACCGGCCACGGCATCGCACCGGCCACGGCACCGCACTGCCAAGGGCACCGCACCGGCCACGGCACCGCACCGGCCATGGCACCGCACCGGCCACAGCACCGCACCGGCCACGGCACCACACTGCCAAGGGCACCGCACCGGCCACAGCACCGCACCGGCCATGGCACTGCACCGGCCATGGCACCGCACCGGCCACAGCACCGCACCGGCCACGGCACCGCACCGGCCGTGGCACTGCACCGGCCATAGCACCGCACCGGCTGTGGCACCGCACCAGCCACGGCACCGCACCGGCCACAGCACTGCACCAGCCACAGCACCGCAGTGCACAGGCCTTCACAGTGGACAGGGCACCACATCAGCCATGGGCACCAGTGTTGGCGGTGGCACCGTGGCAGGCACAGTGGTGTCACCACAGTGGCCATGTCAGCACAGCGGCCATGGCACCACACTGGCCACGGCACCGTGTCATCCCTGGCACCATGGCAGCCATGGCACTGAGGCAGCCACAGAACTGCAATGGCCAGGGCCACACCACACCACGGTGGGGACAGCGGGTGACCTGGGGCTGTGTCCTGCACTGTGGCCCTGCCACACGCCGGCCTTGGCAGGTGTGGTGCTGTGCCCGGTGTGGTGCCATGGCTGGTGTGGAGCTGTGGCCAGTGTGATGCCATGGCTGTCACAATGCCACAGCCACTGCAGTGAACAGGGAACGTGTGGGATCCACCCGTGGGGCACAGGAGGCAACCAGGCCCTGCAGCTCCTGCAGGGGACATGGCTGGCACAGCTGCAGCCCCTTGGGGACGTGCCACCACCATGGGGACAGTGACCCCAGTGAGGATGGATGGGAGGGCCCTGGGGTGCCCTGGGGCACTGCCACACAGGATGGGGTCCACCAGCCCCACAGAGGTCCCCACCACCCACTGGTGGCACTCAGGTGACAGCTCCAAGTGCCAACAGTGCCACCGAGGGGGGGGGAGGGCAACAGGCTGTGGATGGGGGCTGTGGGTGGTGTCGTCTGACCCCCCAGTCCCAGGAGGAGGGAGGGGACAAGGCTCTGCTGGGGGTGCAGAGCCCAGCCTGGGCCCCAAAGAGCAGCAGCACCAGCTCGCGGTCGCTGTCCCCAGCCCAGGGCAGAGTCACCCCGTGTCCCCCCTGCGCCACCGCAGGGTTTGTGCTCCCCATCAGTGTCAGGGCTTGTGTCAGGTCTCAGCCCCGCGGGGGCTGGGGGGGTTCAGCGGGGAGGGGTCGGATCCGGGGGGTTTCCAAGGATGGAGCCGGGTCCACCCCCCGCCGTCACCTCAAAGCCTCCGAGCCCCGCGCTGCCCCTGTCCCTTCGTCCCTCCCTTCGTCCGTCTGTCCGTCCGTGTGTACGGCCCCGGCCCCGGGGAGGGGTCGCTCCGGGGAGCGTCCCCCCCCGTTCTCCCCCCCCAATAAGCCCCGAGCGGGGCCGCGGGGAGGGGGAGGAGGAGGAGGCGGCGGGAGGGAGGAGGAAGAGGAGGAGGAAGCGGCGCATCCCGCATCCCCCTCCCCGCGCACGAAACCGCTCCGGGGCCGCCGCACCGGCCGAAGCGGGGCCGGCGGGGGCCCCTCCGGAGCGCGGCGGGTGGGTGGGTGGGTGGGGGTGCGGGGGGCCGCGGGGGGGTCTGTGCGGAGCCGGGATGCGTCAGCAGGAGCAGCGGGAGCGGCGGCAGCAGCAATCCATCCGCGCTCGCACTGAAGGACAAAAGGATGAGCCAGCCGCCTGCGCGGCTGCTTCCCGCACCGCCCGCACCGCCCGCACCGCCCCGCACCGCACCGCCCGCACCGCCCGCACCGCCCCGCGCGGCCCCCGCCACCGGAGGATGCCCGCCGGCACCGCGACCGCCACCGCTGTCACCGCCGCTGTCACCGCCACCATCGCCCCGCGCCGCCGCTGAACGCGACACCCACGCGGGGACGCGGGAACGACACGCGGGAGGGGACGGGACGGGACCCCCCCGCCCCGCCACCAGCGCAGCCGCCGCCGCTACCGGGAGGTGCCCCCGCCGGCATCTCCCCCCCCCCCACGCCGACGCCCTTTCCTCCCCCCCGCTCCCTCCCCGAACCGCGTTTTTCCCTCTCCCGGGGGGGGCTCCCCGCGATTTATTTATTTATTTCGGCCTATTTTTAATCTTTATTTTCCTGTTTTATTTTTAGGTTTCGTCCGGGTTGTTTGGGTTTTTTGGTTTTTTTTTTTAATATTCTGAAATTTTATTTTTAGTTTTTCATCTGATTTTAGCCTTATTTTAACTTTTATCCTCATTTCCGTTCTTATCTTGATTTTATTTTAGATTTTTATTCCATTTTTATCCCCTTTTCAAATTCCCTTTGCTCGCCAAATTTTTTTCCCCCATTCCCATTTCCCTCCCCGTTTTTCATTTTTTTTTTTTTTTTCACTTTTTCTCTCCTCCGCTTCCTCCCCTTTTCCCAATTCTTCCTTTTCTCCCCGCGTCTTTTTTTTTTTTTTTTTTTTAATTATTTCCTTTTTCACCACTTTCCCCGCGTTTTCCCCCCCTCCCCCCTTTTCCCCGCGGCCTGGGAGGGGGGGCGGCCATGCCGGCCCCGCCGAGCCCCCCGGGCCGGCCCCACGGGCGGAGGTGCGAGGCCGCGGGGTTGGCCGCGGTCGGGGGCTGCCGGGCCCCCGCTTAGCCGGGCCGGGCCCCCCCCCATCCTGCACCGCAGCCTCCAGGAGCCATTTTGTCTTTTTTTTTTTTTTGTGGGAGCCGGCCCCCCCCCCCACCCCCCTCCTCGGTCCCGCGCCCCCCGCGCTCGCCTCGAGCCTCCCCGGACCCCCCGATCCCCCGTCCCCAGGTAGGTACTGGCGAGCGGGGCCGGGCGGGGGGGGCTCCTTCTCCTCCTCTCCCCCCACCCCCCCCCCCAGCACCTACCGCCGTTTTTTTCCCCCCATTTCAATTTTTCCCTCCTCTCCCCCCCGCTCCCCTCGGAGCCCCCCCCCTCAGCCCCCCCCGACCCCAGCACCCCGACCCCCCCCTCCGGCCAGCCGGGCCCCCCAGCTCGTGGGAGCCGGGAGAGGGGGGGGGCCCCGAGCCCGTTCTCCTGTTCTCGCCGCCATCCCCAGACGATGGTGAATGATGAACGTGCCACACCATGAAGCTCTTGTGGCAGGTAACTGTGCACCACCTCCGCCGCCACCGCACCTGGCCGGGGCTCCTGGCCGCCTCCCTGACCCTCCACGCCTGGCTCCTGGCCGCGGCCACCGCCTCCCCAGGCCCCCAGAGCTGCCCCTCCGTGTGCTCCTGCAGTAACCAGTTCAGCAAGGTGGTCTGCACCCGCCGCGGCCTGGCCGAGGTGCCCCCCGGCATCCCCTCCAACACCCGCTATCTCAACCTCATGGAGAACAACATCCAGATGATCCAGGCGGACACGTTCCGCCACCTGCACCACCTGGAGGTGCTGCAGCTGGGCAGGAACGCCATCCGGCAGATCGAGGTGGGCGCCTTCAACGGCCTGGCCAGCCTCAACACCCTGGAGCTCTTCGACAACTGGCTCACGGTGATCCCCAGCGGGGCCTTCGAGTACCTGTCCAAGCTGCGGGAGCTGTGGCTGCGCAACAACCCCATCGAGAGCATCCCCAGCTACGCCTTCAACCGCGTGCCCTCCCTCATGCGCCTCGACCTGGGCGAGCTCAAGAAGCTCGAGTACATCTCCGAGGGCGCCTTCGAGGGCTTGTACAACCTCAAGTACCTCAACCTGGGGATGTGCAACATTAAGGACATGCCCAACCTGACGCCCTTGGTGGGCCTGGAGGAGCTGGAGATGTCGGGCAACAACTTCCCCGAGATCAAACCGGGCTCCTTCCACGGGCTCAAATCCCTCAAAAAGCTCTGGATTATGAACTCACAGATCAACCTGATCGAGCGCAACGCCTTCGATGACCTGACGGCGCTGGTGGAGCTCAACCTGGCCCACAACAACCTGTCGTCCCTGCCCCATGACCTGTTCGCCCCGCTGCGCTACCTGGTGGAGCTGCACCTGCACCACAACCCCTGGGACTGCGACTGCGACATCCTCTGGCTGTCGTGGTGGCTGCGGGAGTACATCCCCACCAACTCCACCTGCTGCGGCCGCTGCCACGCCCCGCTGCACATGCGGGGCCGCTTCCTGGTGGAGGTGGACCAGACCTCCTTCCAGTGCTCGGCACCCTTCATCATGGACGCGCCCGCGGACCTCAACATCTCGGAGGGGCGCGTGGCCGAGCTGCGGTGCCGGACGCCCTCCATGTCCTCGGTGCGGTGGCTGCTGCCCAACGGGACGGTGCTGAGCCACGCCTCGAGCCACCCGCGCCTGTCCGTGCTCAACGACGGCACCCTCAACTTCTCGCACGTGCTGCTGACCGACACCGGCCTCTACACCTGCATGGTGACCAACGTGGCCGGCAACTCCAATGCCTCGGCCTTCCTCAACGTCAGCACGGCCGAGCTCAACACCTCCAACTACAGCTTCTTCACCACCGTCACGGTGGAGACCACCGAGATCTCCCCCGAGGACGTGTCCCCCAAGTTCACCAAGCCCGTGCCCACCACCTCGACGGGCTACCAGCCGGCCTACACCACCACCACCACCGTGCTGGTGCAGACCACGCGCCCGCCCAAGCAGGTGGCCGTGCCCACGGCCGACGCCGGCGACAAGCTGCAGACCAGCCTGGACGAGGTGATGAAGACCACCAAGATCATCATCGGCTGCTTCGTGGCCGTGACGCTGCTGGCCGCCGCCATGCTCATCGTCTTCTACAAGCTCCGCAAGCGCCACCAGCAGCGCAGCACCGTCACCGCCGCCCGCACCGTGGAGATCATCCAGGTGGACGAGGACATCGCGCCGGCCACCGCGGCCACGCCCGCGGCCGCCCCGGCCGGCGGGGCGGGGGAGGGGGCCGTGGTGCTGCCCAACATCCACGAGCACCTCAACTACAACACCTACAAGGCCGGACACGGCGCCCACTGGACAGAGAACGCTCTGGGCAACTCCCTGCACCCCCCCGGGACCACCCTGACCGACCCCTATTTAATCCAGACCCACCCCAAGGAGAAAGTTCAGGAAACCCAGATATGACTCTTTTTTGGGGGCTTTTCCCTGCTTTTTTTTGGGTCGTCGTCCCCCCCCCCCACCAACCCCGGCCCCGAATTATTATAAACGCAATAGATGCACAAAAGCAGAACTCCAAAAAGAAGGAAACCCAGGAGAATTCCTCAGTACTAAGGAAAACCAGGAGAATTCCTCAATAATAGACACAACTTTTGTACAGGGGGGGGAGAGACTCTTTTTCGTGTACATGCTTCTATAGCCAACCTCGGGGCCGAGAAGAGCAGCAGATTCTATTAAAATTTAACGAAACCCACCCAAAACTCCTACAAAAAAACCACTATTTTCTAACTCGCAGGTTCTATTTAAACACAAAAAAAAAAAAAAAACAAACCAGGAGAAACAGAGGAACACAAATCGGTAATGAGAGGAAAAATCCCCGTGCTCGGGGACGAGCGGCGGTGCCGTGGCGCGGGGGGACGCGGGGGACGCCGGAGCGGTGGCAGGAGCTGTCGGGGTGGGGTTTGGGGGGGTTCGGGGTGGTTTTGGGGGTTATTTTGGGGGGGGGGGGGTGAGGTCGGCCCCCCCACCCCGCGGCGCTGCCCTTGGCCGCGCGCCGGCAGCTCCGGCGTCACCGGAGTGGGATCTCGGCCCTGCGCCAAGACCTTCCCAATGCAATAAAGGAACGGATTTTGGGGGGATGGGGGGTTCGGGGGGGGCGGGGGGGCGCAGCCTGAGGGCTGGGGATGGACGTCTGCAATGTATTCATGCAAAAAATTCCTCAAAAACCCACGGGAAGGGGAAAAACCCCGCAAGCTCCGGGGGGGGGGTGGTTTGGGGGGGAATTTGGGGGGGGGCGAGAGCGGTGCCCCCCCGCTTTGCTCTGCACCCCCTTTCCCACGGTGTTTGTCACCCCCCCGGGCCCCCCCGGCACAGGGCTACGGCTCCTGGGGGGCTGGGGGGGCCCCCACGGGAGACCTGACGAATGATTGTAACCACCTTCGCTAAAAATGGCATTTTTAGTCCTTTTATTTGGGGGGGGGGGGGGCGTGGGGAACACCCCCCCTTCCCCGGGAGGGGGGGGACACCCCCCCAAGGGCTGCTCATGGAACGGGGGGGGCTGGGAGAAATCAAGGGCTCGGGGGGGGGGGGAGGTGACAATGGGGGGGCCACCAGCATCGGAGGTGGCGCCGGGGGGGTCCCGGTGGGGACCTCGAGTGCCTCGTGGGGGTCCCGAGGGCATGGGGGGAACGGGGGGGGTCGGACAGCAGCGAGGGGGGGCCCCTCCCCCGGTTGCTCGGGCGCTGGAATTACTTTAATTTCTCGTTTTAGCTTTAAAAATGTTCTCGGAGGGGGGCGGGGAGGGGCAAAGCTGAGCTGAAATTTTGGTTTTGGGGGTGTCCGGGGGGGGGGCGGAAGGCGGGAAGGAGATGCAGAAGTTCCCTCTCGGGCTGTAAACGCCGGAAGGATCCGACTGTACCGTGAATCCAACAAAAAAAAAAACAAGTGTATTTTTGTATTTTAATAAATATTGTTCCAAATTTGTAACGCCGAGTGCCCGAGGGGTTAAACGGGGGGGGGCGCGGGGGGGCCCCCCGCCAGCCTGAAAGGGGCTTTTTGTCCTCTCAGCAGGAAAAGCTTTGGAAAAACCGCGGAGCGGGGAAGGAGATGGAGGGAGAGGGTGGAGGAGGGGAGGGGGCGAGGGGACCGCGGGGTGACACCGGGGGGGACAAGAATCGGGGGGGGAGACACAAGAATTAGGGGTGACATTGGGGTGACGGGAATGGGGGGTGACACTGGGGGGTGACGAGAATCGGGGGGTGACAGGGGCTGGAGGGCACTGGCAGGGGGGGCACAGCGGGACCCCCGCCTGGGGCTGGGGGGGTTGGGGGTCACCCCCCAGGTTGGGGGTTCCCGGCTGCAATTGGGATTGGAGGGAGGAGGGACTGGGCTCAGTGCCCGGGAGGGGCGGGGGGACAGCGGGACCCTCAGGCCTGTGGGGACACTGGGACGCTGTGCCCGGACACTGCGCCCTGTGAGTCCGAGGGGACACCGGGATCCCCCATCCCGTGGGATGGGGACACCTGGAGGGGACAGCAGGACCCTCAGCTGTGTGGGGACATTGGCACCCCCGGCACTGTGACAGGACACCGGGACCCCCAGTCTGGACGCTGGGTGCCACCACCAGGACATGGGGTGTCCCCGGTGCTGGGGACAAGGGACACCCCTCTGTGGGGGCGCAGGGACACAGGGACACGGGGGCACAGGGACACGGGGGCACAGGGACACAGGGACAGAGGGGCACAAGGACAGAGGGACAGAGGGGCACAGGGGCACAGGGACATGGGGACACGGGGACACAGGGACACAGGGACAGGGTCACAGGGACAGGGTCACAGGGACAGGGACAGGGACACAGGGACAGGGACACAGGGACACAGGGACAGGGACACAGGGACACATGGACAGAGGGACACAGGGACAGGGTCACAGGGTGTCCCGTGGGCCAGCAGTGGGGACACGGGGACCCTCGATGGCACCACTGTCCCCAAGGTGCCACCTCCGCCCCTCCCCGCAGTCACCACGGCGCTGTCGGGGTTCAGTGTTGGGATTTGGGGGTTTTTTGGGGATTTTGCTCTTTCTGGTGAATCCGGGTCAGCTTTTCCCCAAAGCACATTCCTGCTTTTCCCTTAATTCCCAAGCTTTCCCACACAGGCGGATCTGGGACTGCCAACACCTCCTCCTGCTGCTCCTGGGGCCTGAACCCCCTGGCCTGGCTGTGCTCCCCCCCCTCCTCCCTGCACTGGGGACAGCCAGGATTGATCCCAAAATTCCTGGGAATGCTGCAATGGGCTGGAGGGATTTATGGATTTTATTGGCACTAATTTAGCCCAAAATTAGAGCAGCTCAGTTCATCATCCTCATCCCATCCCCACCCTCATCCTCATCCTCATCCTCATCCTCATCCTCATCCTCATCCTCATCCCATTCCATCCTCATCCTCATCCTCATCCTCATCCCATCCCATCCCATCCTCATCCTCATTCTCATCCTCATCCTCATCCTCATCCTCATCCTCATCTCATCCTCATCCCATCCCATCCCATCCTCATCCTCATCCCATCCTCATCCCATCCCATCCTCATCCTCATCCCATCCCATCCTCATCCTCATCCCATCCTCATCCCATCCTCATCCTCATCCTCATCCTCATCCTCATCCCATCCTCATCCTCATCCCATCCCATCCCATCCCATCCCATCCCATCCCATCCCATCCCATTCCATCCTCATCCTCATCCTCATCCCATCCCATCCCATCCCATCCCATCCCATCCCATCCCATCCCATCCCATCCCATCCCATCCTCATCCTCATCCCATCCCATCCCATCCCATCCCATCCCATCCCCTCCCCCACGGGTTCTGGACACCCCCCAGCTCCCACTTCCAGGAATTCCATCCTGTCCAGCTCATTAAGGACGATCCCCCCGGCAGCCCCGTAGCACCCCCAGGTCCTTCCCTGGAATGATTCCTTCGGAGCAGGGCAGGAATCGGCCCCTGGGATGCGGGAAAAGGCAAATACTGACAAACTAAACCCAGGGATTTTTAGGGAATGTCGTGGAAGTCCCCATGGCAGCAGGATTTGGAGTTCTCCTGGTGCCCCGCCGGCATCGGCGGCTTCGAGGGAGCGGGATGGGATGGGATGGGATGGGATGGGATGGGATGGGATGGGATGGGATGGGATAGGGTGGGGTGGGATGGGGTGGGATGGGATGGGGGTGGGATGCAGCAGGACACAGAGGATGCTCCAAGCACAGGGCTGGGATCGGCCCTGGGATGAGGATTGGGATTTGTGTTGGGATCGGTGTCGGGATTGGGGTTGGGATCAGCATTGGGATTGGCTGTGGGATTGGGATTGTCCCTGGGATTGGGGTTGGGATCAGTGGTGGGATTGACCCTGGGATCAGAGCTGGGATTGGAGTTGGGATGGGAGCTTGGATCAGCATCGGAACTGGGGTTGGGATCAGCGTTGGGACCAGGCTGGGATCAGGGCTGGGAATGGGGTTGGGATCAGGCTGGGATCAAGGTTGGGATCAGGGCAGGGTTGACTGACTGGGAACTCGCAGCTCCAGTGGACAAAAATCACTGGGAAATGTGGGGGGGCCGGGGCAGTTTCCCGGTGTTCCCGGAGGATCAGCGGCTCCTGCCGGGATAGGGGCGGCTGCGGAGGAGCCGAGGGGCACCCGGGGGTCCCCTGGGCCCTTCCTGGGCTCTGCGGAGCCGCAATCCCGCCGGAGCATCCCGGCACCCTCCTGCTCCCCACGCTCCGGGGCCGGATCGGCAGCGGCGGCTCCGGGCCCGTGAGTCAGCAGCAGCCGGAGCCGCCGGATAAAAATATCCCACGGCTGTGGGGGTGGCAGGGATCCGGCTGCCGGCGGGAACGCGGCTGGGGCCACCGTGGGAACCGCGGGCACCCGCGCCGGGACCCGGGGCCGGAGCCGGGAATTGGCCGGGGCAGCACCCTGGATTCCCGCAGCCTCCCTGGCACAGCATTCCTGCCCCGCACCCCCAATTCCTGCCCCACATCCCAAACTCCACGCGGCCTCCCCACTGCCACGCCACGTTCCCGGGCAGCATCCCATCTTCCCACAGCCTCCCCACCACGACATTCCCGGGAAGCGTCCCTGCTCCCACATGTCCTCCCTCCCTGCCACGGCATTCCTGGGAAGCAGCTCCGCTTCCATCTGGCCTCCCCGCCACGACATTCCCGGGCAGGTGCAGCGCGGAGCCTCCGGAATGTGCCGAGGCAGCGGAGCGAAGCCCTCGGGACGCGGGTCAGCAATTCCCGGCAGCGCAGGATGCTGAGCAGGGAGCGGGACGACTGCAGCGTCCCCGTGTCCCTGCATTCCCGTGTCCCTGTGCCCCAGTGTCCCCACAGCCGGCACCACCGGCCTGCAGCTGCTGCCACATCTGGATCCACAGCCACAGCTGCACCCGTGCCCACCGCATCCGCACCCATGGCAACATCTGGATCCACGCCCACATCTGCATCCAGGGCCACCACTGTCACCACGCCCACATTTGGATCTGCAGCCACATCTGCATCCCTGCCCACATCTGGATCTGCAGCCACATCTGCATCCCTGTCCACATCTGGATCCACGCACACAACCACAGCTGTGCTCACATCTGCATTGACTGTGTCTGACGCCATGGGACAGCTGGATCCGTAAATCCCATCTGGATCCATAAACCCCATCTGGATCCACAAATCCCATTTGGATCCACAAATCCCATCTGGATCCACAAATCCCATCTGGATCCATAAACCCCATCTGGATCCACAAATCCTATCTGGATCCACAAATCCCATCTGGATCTGTAAATCCCATCTAGATCCATAAACCCCATCTGGATCCACAAATCCCATCCCTGTCCACGGCCACATCTGCACCAACATCTGGATGGGAGCACCAATCCCTGAGTTTTGGCTCAGGGGGGCCATGACAGCCGGGGGGGATTTGGATCCGCCTTGGAATAGTGAATCACGGAATAATTACCCAAAATGGGCCCTGAGCTCCGGAGCTGCAATCAGGGAAATCGCAGGAGTTCCAGGGAATTTTAATATCAGGAGACGTTAACGGGAACAGGTTCAAACGTGGGGATCCATCCGGAATCCAACTCCACATCCATCCTGCATCCAACCCCAAATCCACCCCACATCCATCCTGCATCTGCCCAGGCCTCAGTATCCCCTGGGATCTCCTGGAATCACCTGGGATCTGCTGGTGGCACCGTGGATCTCTCAGAAACACCCAGGACCTCTCCATATGCCACAGGATACTCTCGGTATCCCTGGGATCTCTCACTATCCCTGGGATCTCTCCATATCCCACAGGATACTCTCAGCATGCCTGGGATCTCTCGGTATCCCCAGAATCTCTCAGAATCACTTGGGACATCTCCATATCCCACAGGACACTCCTGGTATCCCCAGGGTCTCTCAGTATCCCCAGGATCCCTCAGTATTCCCGGGATCTCTGGGTATCGCCGCACCCTCCATTCCCTCACAGCCGCTGCCCTCAGATCCCCCTGGATCCAGCAGACCCCCCGGATCCCCTGGATGCCGTGGCTCCGGCCGTACCTCCCGCTGCAGCACCAGCTCCTTGGTGAAGAGCGTGGCCTCCTCGCTGAAGGGCTCCCCCTCCTGCGCCAGCCCCGGCGCGTTCCGGGCGCCCCGCGGGCACTCGATCCCTGCAGGAAAACCGGGCACCGTCAGGGCCTGGGAATGGCACCTGGGAACGGTAACCTGGGAATGGGACCTGGGAGTGGGACCTGGGAATGGGGCCTGGAAATGGCACCTGGGAATGGGGACCTGGGAATGGCACCTGGGAATGGGACCCTGGGAATGGGACCTGGGAATGGGGCCTGGGAATGGCACCCGGGAACGGTAACCTGGGAATGGGACCTGGGAATGGGGACCTGGGAATGGGGACCTGGGAATGGCACCTGGGAATGGGGACCTGGGAATGGGACCTGGGAATGGGACCTGGGAATGGCACCCGGGAACGGTAACCTGGGAATGGGACCTGGGAATGGGGACCTGGGAATGGGACCTGGGAATGGCACCCGGGAACGGTAACCTGGGAATTGGACCTGGGAATGGGGACCTGGGAATGGGACCTGGGAATGGGACCTGGGAATGGCACCTGGGAATGGGACCCTGGGAATGGGACCTGGGAATGGGACCTGGGAATGGCACCCGGGAACGGTAACCTGGGAATGGGACCTGGGAATGGGACCTGGGAATGGGGACCTGGGAATGGGGACCTGGGAATGGGGACCTGGGAATGGAACCTGGGAATAGGACTTGGGAATGGGACCCAAGAATGGCACCCCTGGGAATGGCACCCAAGAATGGCAGCTGGGAATGGGACCTGGGAAGGGTCTGGGAGGGAAGGGGACACTGGGAACAAGTGGGATACGGGGAGCTCCGGGAGGATCCAGGGGTGGCGCCGCCGTGGGAGAGGCCAGGCCCAGCAGGGATGGGGACACGGGGACAAACAGGGATGGGGACACGGGGATAAACAGGGATGGGGACACGGGGACAAACTGGGATGGGGACACGGGGACAAACAGGGATGGGGACACGGGGACAAACAGGGATGGGGACACGGGGACACATCCAGGCCCCCCATCCAGGCCGCCCAGTCACAGCCCCTCCCCTGCCTCCTTCTCCTGCTGCCCCGGGATCCCCTGCCCTGCTCGGAGCACGGGGAAGTCCTGCATTATTAATGATCATTTACATAATTTGCATAATGAATGAAGTGCCGGGGATTGCAGCTCTGAGCTGAGCCACAAGTGAGGAGGTGCCACATCCCCAGGGCCACGTCAGTGTCACCGACACCCAGGGACACGAGGACACAGATCCTGCCCAGAGCCGCCCGCTCCTTCCTCATCCTCATCCCCATCCCCATCCCCATCCCTGTCCCTGTCCCTGTTGCTTCCCCATCCCAGTCCCCATTCCCAGGCCGTGCTGCCTCCAAGGGACGCCATTTCCAGGGAATCCGGCAGGAGCTTCCCAGCCCTGTCCCTGCCCTTCACGGCACCAACGTCCTCCATCCCCAAAAATAGGGAAGGGGGATTTCTGGAAAAAGGGGATTTCTGGAAAAAGGGGGATTTCTGGGAAACACAGCAGAATGTGGGATGGGGAGCAGGAAATCCCGGGATCTTTGTTAATGAGCTGGAACCATCAGGCCCCCCAAAAATCTGGGATCACCCCGGGATCCTCCCTCCAGCACCGGGTGGGGTCTGGCATGGCTCTGATCCCAACCCTGGCTCTGACTCCAGCCCAGCGCTGATCCCAAATTTCTCCAGCGCTGCACTGGGAACGGGAATGAGGAGCTGGAGCTGCCCTTCCTCCTCCGCGGAAGGGGCCGGGAGGGCTCACAGACCACAATGGAATTTTTTCCCTCAAAACAGCAAGGGAAGAGCCAAGGAAGCTCCGGAATGCTCAGACTCAGCCAGCTCCCGGCTCCTCCGTGCCGGGATCCTGCTCCGGATCCTCTCCGGCCTCTGACGCTTCCCAAAGCCACCTGAGGGAAGGTTCTGGAAAAGGGAAAGCTCCAAAGGCCGGGCTGGGTGCGCTCATCCCCCCGGGAATGCTGGCGGGAGAGGGGAGGGGGGGCTTGGCACCCGGGAAAGTTCTCCAGCGCTTTAAAAATAGCAGCTAATCCCGAATCCGGGCTGCGCCGCGCTTCCCGGGAAGCCGTGACGGATTAATGAGGGATGCGGCTGCAAGTGCTGCAGCCACCGCGCTCCCCCGGGCTTCCCACAGAATTCCAGCGCAATCCCGCCGAGCCGGGGCCGGCGTGGAGGGGGCGGCTGTGGGGCTGCTCCCATCCCGGAATCGGCCCCCGAGGGACGGGGGCAGCAATTCCACAGCATCGCAGGGTATCCTGCGGCATCCCGGGGAACCCAGCAGCGCCCCAGGGCATCCCTCAGCATCCCACGGACATTCCAGAGCATCCCTGGGTATCCCACAGCAGCCCTGGGATATCCTGCAGCACCCCAAGGCCTCCTGGGGCATTCCGCAGCATCCCAGAGTATCCCACAGCAGCCCTGGAGGATTCTGCACCAGGACTCCAGGAGGAATTCCTCCCCGGCCATCAGTGGGGACAGACAGAACAGATCTTTCCAGGGAAAATCCCTTGGAGCAAGGACCCCCACAGCCTTGATTCCAAGGACTTAAGCAGCTTCGTTCCCTTGCAGGGCCAGAGCCGCAGCCGGCACCGGGACCTGGGATGGCTCCGGGCAGGGATCGGCTGTGCCGGGGCCGAGCGCCAGGGATCGATCTCCCTCAGGATTTATGGATTTTGGGAGCAAGGGAGGTGAGCGGGAGGGAGGGGACACCCGGGAACTGCGGGAGCAGGGCCGGAATTCCGGGATCCGCTCCGGATCCGGGCGGGCGCAGCACTGGGACAGCGCCACGCCGGGAATGCTCACACGGAAAAACTCCGGACTCTCATCCCCACCTCCCAATCCTGCTGCTCCTGGGGAGGATTTTGGGACCCCTTGGAGCCACTTGGGCACTCCAACATCCCCGCAGATGCCCCCTCATCCCTCGGGAATTCTCCCGCTCCCGGCCCCCGCTCCGGGAAGGCGTCAGGCTCCCGAGTTTTGCCGGGAGAGAGGAATTCGGGATTAAACCGGCGCCTGTATTTGCACATATTTATAGTGCTCCGACGGATCTATTTTAGCTGGAAAGCCGGGATGAGCTCCCTCGGGAGCATCCCTGGAGTCACATTTTAAGGGACTTGGCATCTCTTTCTGGTGCTCATTTGCATTTGATATCCATAAAAAAGGCAGGCGTTGATAAAAGGCGGATATTTATCCTATTCCTGGCTTGGCAGAGGAGGGTTGGGAATGGCACCGGGGAGAAATCCAATAGAAAACAGGGAAAATAAAAGCCGGAAGGTCTGGAAGGTCCGGGAAAATAAAAGCCTGGATCATGGCCTGTGGGGTTCTATGGGATGGGATGGCCTTGGGAATCCATCCCTGCTGGAACAGAGCAGGATGGAGCAGGAATCCCAATGGAGCAGGGACCTCCAAAGAGGAGAACCATGGGACAGGGACCCCCATGGAGCAGGGAATCCCATGGAATAGGGACCCTGATCCCATTCCCTGTGGATCCCGTGGGCTCTGGGACTCCAGGGCAGTGCCAGCCCAGCCCATCCCAATCCCTATGGATCCCGCGGGCTCCGTGCTGGGCACTGGGATTCCGGGGTGGTGCCAACCTCCCACACTCAGAAATACTTCAGTGGATCCCAATCCCTCCTCCCGAGCACAGGGAGCTCCATCGCTCCCGGCAATTCCCACATTCCCATGGCCAGGAGGAGGGAGCCACCTTTTCCCAGCATTTCCTGCTGGCTTTGGCAGTGGATAACTCAGATCCCGGGATATTCACGGGCCGGAGCACACGGAGAGGGGAGGGTCTGGGACACAATTCCAGAGGGCAGGAGCCAGCTTGGAGCAGGGCTGGGAATGCTCGCGCTCCAGGGATGGGACGTTCCCATGACTCCCAGAGGGATGGAGGCACTGGGGGGCACTGGGGGGCACTGGTGGGGCCAGCCACGTCCAGGGATGCTCCAGGATCCAGCAGCAGCCGGAGCACCAACAGGAAAAGGCTCTGGGATGTGAGGGGCTGGGGGGGAGGGGGATCCCATGGCACCATTCCTGGTAATCCCAGGGTCCTGGCTGGACTGGGAGCAGCACTGGGAGCAGGGACGGAGCCCCCACTTCCCAAAGGCCCATCCCGGTGCCGGTGTCTCTGGGGGCGGGAGACAGGACACGTTCCCAACTCTGGGATCGACAAAGGGATGGACAAAGACTCCCTGACTCCATCCTCGCTCCCCCCTGGATAAACATTGCCTGTGTGGGAGTCACTTCTGCCTTTCCCGGTGTTTGATCCCGGGACTGGATCCTTGAAACACCGATGGACTTCTTCCTCATCCCCATTCTAATTCTGATCCTCATCTTTATTCCATCTTCATCCCATCCCATCCCCATCCCAGTGTTCCCTCCCTCCTCCCCAGTTTGTGCTTCCCCACCAGTTCCCAAGTTTTTTGGGATGGAATCATCCTTCCTAATCCTAATCCTAATCCCAATCCCAACCCTAATCCCAATCCTAACCCTAATCCCAATCCCAATCCTAATCCTAATCCCAATCCTAATCCCAATCCCAATCCCAATCCCAATCCTAATCCCAATCCTAATCCCAATCCCAATCCCAATCCTAATCCCAATCCCAATCCCAATCCTAATCCTAATCCCAATCCCAATCCCAATCCCAATCCCAATCCCAATCCTAATCCCAATCCCAATCCTAATCCTAATCCCAATCCCAATCCTAATCCCAATCCCAATCCTAATCCTAATCCTAATCCTAATCCTAATCCTAATCCCAGTCCCAATCCCAATCCCAATCCTAATCCTAATCCTAATCCCAATCCTAATCCCAATCCCAATCCCAACCCCTCCCAGCCCAACCTGGGGCAGCTCCAGCGTTAACTGGGACCCTTCATCCCGAGCCCCCCAGTCCGGGGAATGTTCCCGTGCCAGCCCGGGGGACGTTCCAGCGGCGCCGATCCCGGCGTCCCGGCTCACCTGCGAGCAGGAATGTGATCAGGCAGGTTTCCTTGGGCAGGAAGAGCTTCAGGCGGGAGCCACTGAACACGTACTCCACCACGGCCTCGGAGCGGCCGGCGCGCTGCAGGAACGGCAGGAACTGCTTCGCCTTCTGCGTGTCCTGGGGAGAACGGGAGCTCAGGGACCCTCCGCAATCCCGGCGTGCCGGGGCTGGGGGCAGCGGGTGCTCCCTGTCCCCTGTGCCGGCTGGGATGCAGGATCTGGGCACGGAGCTGAGCGTTCCCAGCTCGGGATGGGCCGTGCACCCCAAACACAGCCCAAATCCATCTCCAAATCCCAAATATATCCCAAAACACATCTCAGAACATGCCTCAAAATACATCCAAAAATCCCAAATCCATCCCAAAACAAATCCTAAATACATCCCAAAACACATCCAAAATTCATCCCCAAACCCATCCCAAAATCCCAAATCCATCCCAAAATCCATCCCAAGCACAGCCCTGAGCAGCTGCCTGGGTCCATTCCCCCATCCCTAAGGGAACATCCCGTGACTCCCCTTTCCCAGGATTCCCCCTCCCCATCCCAGCAGCAAAGGGCTCCCTACAAATCCTTGGAATTATTAACGGAAGAAAACTTAATGAGCTCTGCCGGGAGGTGTCGGGATCCCCAAATTCCCTCAGCAGAGCCGGGGAATCCCAGATTCCCACCGGCATTCCTGTGTTGTGTCCGGCCACCTGGCCGTGGAGCAAGTCCAGGGTTTATTTATCCAAGGGAAAAAGGGAAAAGCCCCCCAGCAGCTCCCAGAATGAACGGCGTAGCATGGGGCTTTATCCCCCGCGGAATTCCCGCGCATCCCGCGTGCCGGAGGGGATCCTTACCCCAGAGATGTCGGCGACCCGGTGGATCGGCACCTCCTTCTTGCTGTGCAGCCCCTTCCCATTCTTGATGGCCCTAGAAAAGAGAGGGAGCGCCGGGAATCAGCTCCTGCGGCAGCGGGAAGGGCCTGAGTCAGCCCAGTCACGGAGAGAGGGCTTTCCATGGATAACAGGGAGGCGAGAGGAGCCTGGATGGGGGAATGGTGCACAGGAGGGCACGGAACGGATGGAAAACCAGCAGGATGCTTCCAGTGAAACTGGTCCTGGACCCGGATCTGATGCCAGACCTGGACTTGGTGCCGGATCCAGGCCCGATGCTGGACCCGGATCCTGATCCCTGTCTTGGTGCAGGGATGCAGGGCTGGGATGTTGCCTCAGGATGAGGCCACTGAGCTCCGTGTCCCCACAGGAGCATCCCCTCCTGCCCCAGGGTCTGCCATGGGGGGTTGGGAAAGGCCGGAGCGTGCCCGGATTCCAGCGGAGCCCAACGGTCTGGGATGCGACTCCAGGCTCTCTGAAGAGCTGGGAATGTTCAAGGAATCCCCCAAACTGCTCCGGGCCTCGCTCCACTGGGAGATCTGGGTCCTGCCCCACAACCTCATCCCAAATCTCCCATTCCCGCTGCTCCTGGCACCGTCCCCGTGAGCTGTCGGGGCTCCTCTGCCGGGTGCCAGCACCATCATGGATTTGGGATGTGTCACAGCTCCCAGCATGGATGAGCCACCCCCACCACCGGCCCCGCTCCGGGATCGGGTAGGAAGATCCAGCTCCTCCATCTGGGGACATCCAGGCTGAACCCCAAACCCCGGAGCGCAGCTCCGGCTCCAGGTGCCACATCCCAGCCCTGCATCCCACTCCAGGTGCCACATGCCAGCCCTGTATCCTGGTATCCAGGTGCCACACCCCAGCCCTGTATCCTGCTCCAGGTGCCACATCCCAGCCCTGCATCCCACTCCAGGTGCCACATTCCAGCCCTGTATCCTGGTATCCAGGTGCCACATCCCAGCCCTGTATCCCACTCCAGGTGCCACATCCCAGCCCTGTATCCCGCTCCTCGTGCCACATGCCAGCCCTGTATCCCACTCCAGGTGCCACATCCCAGCCCTGTATCCTGATATCCACGTGCCACATGCCAGCCCTGTATCCTGGTATCCCAGTGTCACATGCCAGCCCTGCATCCCTCTCCCCAGGTGCCACATCCCAGCCCTGCATCCCTCTCCAGGTGCCACATCCCAGCCCTGTATCCCACTCCAGGTGCCACATGCCAGCCCTGCATCCCAGTATCCCGGTGCCCCCTCCGCAGCTCTGAGCTGCTGACTTCCTGCCAGGCTTCCCAAAAGGCACATTCCAGGCGTTGGGAAGGAGCCTCTGAGCAATCTGCCGGCCGCCCACCGCCCGGGCACGGCTGGGCGGGAATGGGAGCAGCTCTCTCCGGATCGATCCGCCTTTTCCCGCAGGAGCCAGGCCTGCCCGGGAAGGCGCCGCAGCCCCCTCCAAGCTGCTGCTCCCGGCGCTCGGCACCGTGCCGGGATCTGCTGCCAAGGAGGAGCTGAGATCCCACCATTCCCGCCGGGCTCAGCCGTGACGGAGCCGCCTCCGAGGGAGCGGGGCCGGGGAGGGAAGGGAAGGGAAGGAAAGGAAAAGGTGTCCATCGCCATTCCAGGAGCCACCGGGAGATGGGATGAGGGACAGGGACATGGGGACAGCTGGGGGACTGCCACAGGTGGGAGTGGTGATCCCTGCGGGAATGGGGGCACTGGGATACGGGATCTCCATGGGATCCTCTCCGTGGGGAGCCAGGCAGTGCACAGCTGGATCTGGTGTGCCAGGATCATGGACAGCTGGAATGTGCACAGCTGGATCCACGTACCTGGGACACAGCTGGGGACAGACAGATGCCCAGGGGACGTGGCCGGGATGGGACAGAGGGACATGGGGAGCTCTGTGCGGGATGGGGACATGGAGCTGGGAATCACCTCGAGCCACAGGGATGGGGTAGGGGGACAGGGACAGGACAGGTGGACAGGGACGGACGGATGGACAGGAACAGGACAGGGGGACAGGGATGGACGGATGGACAGGGACAGGACAGGGGGACAGGGACAGGACGGGGGGACAGGGACAGGACGGGGGGAGCCAGCACAGCCCCACCCGTCCCTGAGGCCCCCCAGAGCCCCCAGCCCCAGCGCTCACCGGGCCTCGGCCGCCAGCAGCTCATCGTAGTGCGCCGAGCGCTGGTCATCGTCCTGCCGGTAGCGCAGCACCGTGGCCAGGCCTTTGCTGACCAGCGCCTCCGCGATGTTGCTGCAGGAACAGGGCGGGATCGGTGTGGGAACTGGGGCAGGGACACCCCCACCCCACCCCATCCCACCCCATCCCACCCCACCCCATCCCACCTCACCCCACCCCATCCCACCCCACCCCATCCCACCCCATCCCACCCCATCCCACCCCATCCCACCTCACCCCACCCCACCCCATCCCACCTCACCCCACCCCACCCCACCCCAAGGGAAGGCTCGGAGTGACACATCCCAGGTCTCTGGGCACAATGGGGGACCCGAAGCCTCCCAGCAGCGCCCCAAAAACCCCACCCCAAAAATTCCCCCAAACTCCCCCCACCCCAAACCCAGCAGGCTCGGCATCCCCAGGCCACGGGAAGGCCCTCTGGGATTTCCCAATTCCATCATTTTTATCCAGGAGCTCGGGGGGCACCATCCCCAGACCACAGGAATGTCCTTGATTCCATCATCCCACTTTTTTCCGGGAAAGCAGCTGGGCACCCGTTTGGGGGGGCTTGGACAGGGAGACCTCCCCCCCCCCCCCAATCCCCATTCCCTCGGGAAGGGGCTTGGAGCAGCATCTCCCAGTGAACGGGGATTTCTGGGATCAGCAGGGGGGGCCGGTGCAAGGCAGGGATGAATCCCTCACATTCCACTGCTTTAAACAGATCCACAAATTCTCCTTCGCCAGCGCATCCCTAATTCTCCTCCAGTAACCGCTAATTCCCTCTGTATCCCCAAAACAAGCGGATCTATCCAGAGGATGGAGGGACTGATCCCTTCCCGAATCCTGGGCGTGCCCCTTCCTGAGGAGGGGGAAGGGCAAATCCATCACCGGGAGCTGAAATTAGGTCTCGGAGCAGGGGGAGGAATCCAAAAATTGGGGATTGGCGAGAGAGGGAATCGCTGCAGCTGGAGCAGCTGTGGCAGCGCTGGGAATGCTGAGCACCAGGAATGGGAACCCCAGAATGGGAACCCCAGAATGGGCACCTGGGAACGGGAACCCCAGAATGAGCACCTCTGGGAATGGGAACGCCAGGAATGGGCACCTCTGGCTGCTTGGGAAGCAGCGGGAGCTGGGGGAGGCCAGGGAAGGGCCAGGCTGGCTCCTGCTGGTCCCTGACATTCCCCATCCCAAACCCATCCCACTCCCCATCCCAGACATTCCACTCCCCATCCCACTGAAATCCTGGAATGGGGTGTGGAAAAGCGTCCCCCTTGTCCCCTCCCTGGGCCATCAGAGAGCCCGGATGCTCTGGAGCATTCCCAGCATTCCCAGACATGAAATCCTGCTGCTTCCCAGTGCCAGAACTGGAAATTCTGGGAAAAGCCCAAATTCTATAGGGGTTCAGAGGTTTTAAGACTCAGAACTCCCACTGGGACTGATCCTGGCACACAGGGAAGAGCTGTGGGAGCACTGCAGGAAGGAGGGCAGGGAACAGGGAGACAGGGAAACGGCTCGGAGAAGGAATTCCAGCCCATGGATTCCAGATCCTGCTCCAGCCCCACTCCCTGCTCCTCATCCCAGCCGGGGAGTGGGAGGCACCCCCCATTCCCACCTCCAAAGCAAGCTCTGGAATGGAGCCGGAGCTGCGGCCTGGAGGGAAGGATCCCCCAGTAAATCCCAGATTAAAGACTGGGAATAGGGTGGGGAAAATCTCCTCAGGCTGGAAAATTCCAATTCGGGGACTTCAAGCCAAAAATGTCCATTTTTAAGCTCCTCCCGCAGCTCCTTTCCCCAAGGAAGTTTTGGAGGGGTTTCATCCCACCAGAACCAGTGCCCAGCACAGACTGGGATCGGGATTGGGATCAGGATCAGGGGTGCCAAACTCATCCCAGCTCCCAAACTCCAAATCATCCCGAACTGCAGCATCCGGCCCCGCTGCCCCCAGCGAAGGGACCCCCAGCTCCCACCGGGAATTGCGCCTGGAATTAGAGCTCAGGGAGCTCCTGAAATGTGGGGTTTGGGATTTCTAGGAGCTTTTTTTTCCGAGGATAATGCAGGATGCTGTGGGATGCTACGGAATGCAGCAGCATTCCTGGGGCAGGGATCAGGCCCGAAACACGGAGGAAATGGAAGGGAGAGATGGGATAGAGGAATCCCGGGTCCAGGCCATGACAGGAGCAGGGATAGACAGGGATGCATGCAGGGATCCAGAGGGGATGCATGCAGGGATCCAGAGGGGATGCATGCAGGGATCCAGGCAGGGAAACAGGCAGGATGCGGGCAGGGATAGGGGCTGGGAGATGAGCAGGGATCCGGGCAGGGATCCAGGCTGGGATATGAGCAGGGATCAGGCGGGAGAAGCCGGGTTTGTGCTCCAGCCCCCCCAGTGCCCGGAGCTGGGATCGGGGCTGCAGCTCCTGCCCTGGCTCCCGCCCCGGTGCCACCGTGCCTGGAATTCCAAGCAGGCTCAGCCCAGCCCAGATGCCGGGCGGACACTCCAGGAGGACAAGCCAGGCTTTATTCCCTGCTCCATCCCAGGCTGGCAAAGGCCCCGGGACACAGACCCCGCTCTGTTCCACCCCCGGCATCCCGGGATGCAGTGCCGGGAATGGCACCGGCACCGCTGGGAACATCCCGGGAACACGGGGCAGCTCTCCCAGGCCTGGGATTAGGAGCAGGAAAACCCTGCTCTCCCAGATTTTCAGGAAAGGGAAGGGAAGGGAAGTGCAGCTCTCCCAGCCCCTGGCTCAGGGAAGGGAAAGGCAGCGCTGCAGCGCTTTGGGCGCTTTCCAAAATAGCTGCTACCGGGAAAAAATCTGGGAAAGCAACCAAGGGCCTATGACAAATCCTCCCTACGCAGCTCCGGAGCCGCTGCCAGCCCGAGGCTCGGCCTATCCACAGGGATGAGCCAGGGGCTCGGCCTATCCAGGGATGAGCGCGGGGCTCGGCCTATCCAGGGAAGTGCCCAGGGCTCGGCCTATCCAGGGATGTGCCTGAGGCTCGGCCTATCCACAGGGATGAGCCAGGGGCTCGGCCTATCCAGGGATGAGCCAGGGGCTCGGCCTATCCACAGGGATGAGCCAGGGGCTCGGCCTATCCACAGGGATGAGCCAGGGGCTCGGCCTATCCAGGGATGAGCCAGGGGCTCGGCCTATCCAGGGAAGTGCCCAGGGGCTCGGCCTATCCAGGGATGTGCCTGAGGCTCAGCCTATCCACAGGGATGAGCCAGGGGCTCGGCCTATCCAGGGATGAGCCAGGGGCTCGGCCTATCCAGGGAAGTGCCCGGGGCTCGGCCTATCCAGGGATGAGCCAGGGGCTCGGCCTATCCACAGGGATGAGCCAGGGGCTCAGCCTATCCACAGGGATGAGCCAGGGGCTCGGCCTATCCAGGGATGAGCCAGGGGCTCGGCCTATCCACAGGGATGAGCCAGGGGCTTGGCCTATCCAGGGAAGTGCCCAGGGCTCGGCCTATCCACAGGGATGAGCCCGAGGCAGCGGCACCCGTGCCCCAAGGGGGACAAGCCCCAGTTCTGGCTGCCCTGGAACTCTCCCCATTCCCAAACCTTCTCATGGAGAAGGGAGTCAGGGAGGGGGTCCCTCGGGAAGGACAGACATCCCGGGATACACAGTGGGGGTGACTCCTCCAAAGCCGCCCCCGAGGCAGTCGGACTGGGGGAGCCTCATCCCAATATCCCCCAAAACTGCTGGAGCGGGGAGGAGGCAGGTGCGGGGGGTCCCAGGCAGTGGCATCCCAACGCATCCCACAGAATCCCAGTGCTGGGATGCCGGGAATGGAGGCTGATCCCAGGCCAAGGCCCCTGCCAGGTGGGAATGCCAGGTGGGAATTCGAGGCAGGAACCCCCAATCCCTCGGGATGACTCACATTCCGCCGATGGACACGGTGGCACAGGTGCGCTCCGAGAAGGCCGGGACGGTTTCGGTGGCACTGCTGGCAGGGCGAATGTAATCCACGGAAACGTTCACCTGGAACAGGGACAGGCTCAGAGCCAGCACCGCCCGGCCCCCAGCGCCAAATCCCCGGGATCGGCCAGCCAGGCCCTCATCCTCATCCTCTCCATGCCCAAATCCCCTGGAATCAGCCATCCAGCCCCTCATCCCATCCTCCCTGTGCCCACATTCCCACTGCCATCTCCAGCCCCTCCACTTCCCCATGCCCAGGGAACAGAGCCGATTCCCAGCAATTCCGGCACCACCGGAGTTTCCTGGCACGTTAAACCAGGAGCCTCCCAGGCAGGACAAGATCCAGCCGGGATCGCGGCACCTGCCGGGTGTTCCCAGAGCTCCGTGGGGATCCCGAGGTGCTGCCGGCCTCGGCGCCTCCCGGGTTATGGATACAGCATTCCCGCAGGGCAGGTGGACGGGAGCAGCACTTCCCGCTCCGCCAGGGCCGTCACCCGGAATCAGCGTCCCTGGGCGGGATGGGAAGGGCTGTGGCAGGGCAGGGAGCAGCCCGGGCTGTCCTGGAATCCCGCGGGGTCCCCGCGGCACCGACAGTGCCGGGAGAGACTGGGACAAAGCTGCCACTGCTCCAGGATCCCAGACAGGGACAGGGAACAGCAGGGACTGGGAACACCTCGGGAGCAGATCCTGCAGGATGCGTCACCTCCCACTGCACCAGGGCTGGGACGAGCTGCGATGTGCAGGGATCAGGGAATTCTGGAATGGTTGGGTGGGAAGGGACCTCCGAGCCCCTCCAGTGCCAGCCCTGCCATGGCAGGGACACCTCCCACTGTGCCAGGCTGCTCCAGCCCCAATGTCCAGCCTGGCCTTGGCCACTGCCAGGGATCCAGGGGCAGCCCCAGCTGCTCTGGGCACCCTGGGCCAGGGCCTGCCCACCCTCCCAGCCAGCAATTCCCAATTCCCAATCTCCCATCCAGCCCTGCCCTCTGGCACTGGGAAGCCATTCCCTGCCTCCTGGCCCTCCATGCCTTGGCCCCAGCCCCTCTGCAGCTCTCCTGGAGCCCCTTTAGGCCCTGCAAGGGGCTCTCAGCTCTCCCTGGAGCCTTCTCTCCTCCAGGCATCGCCCCCAGCAGTTCCCAGCACCACATCCCGCATCCACAGGCGCCGTTTCTGTGCCAATCCCACCCAATCCCATCCCTCTGTTCTCCAGGGAAGCTCCATCCTTGATGCTCTCCCGGTATCCGCTGGAATGGCCTGAGGCTCTGGGGGACAGGGGGTGACACGGGGGTGACGTGGGGATCTTTGGGGACATCCCGGTGCCGCCCAGGGCTGCACTTGGCCTCTCTGGACTTTTCCCATTCCCGTTCCTGTTGCTGTTCCCGTTCCGCACGGCCGGAGCCATGCTGAGCCAAAGGCAGCCAGACAGGCGAGGCAGGAGCAGCCCTGAGCCCCTGCAAGCCCTCGGCTCATCCCAAAAATCACTCATTAAACCAACATCAAAATGCAGAAAAGGCCGGAGCGTCTGGCAGGGCGCCGGAGCCGAGGCTTTTCCGCACAGAGAGGGGGCTCCGGCAGGAAAGAGCCAATTAAGGGGAACGGTTACAGCGATTCCTCGCAGCAAAGCTCCCGTCGGAACCACTGGAGGGGAAAAAGAGACGCCGATTACTCCGAGAGGCAGGTTGGGAATTCAGCTGCTCCGGGGCTTTGGAGATGTCTGGCTCGGGAGCGGCTGGCGTGGGAAACACCTGGCTCGGGATGCAGCACCGGGAGTGGGGGAGCGGCGGCAGCAGCGGAACAGCCGGGGGGGACGGGGATCCCAGGGGATCCTGGGGGATCGGGATTGTCATCAGGAGGGGAGGAGTCAGGGGGGATTGGGATGGGATGGGATGGGATGGGATGGGATGGGATGGGATGGGATGGGATGGGATGGGATGGGGTCACCCCTCAGCAGGAAAGCCCCGGGTTGTTTCCTGCTGTATCCCATTGCATTGGATCTACCCAGGGTCAGGAAGGCTCCACAGAGGGATCCGGACAGGGTGGATCCATGGGATCCATGGGACAAGAACAATGGGATGAGGTTCCACAAGGCCAAGTGGAGCCCTGGCACAGGGTGCCCAGAGCAGCTGGGGCTGCCCCTGGATCGCTGGCAGTGGCCAAGGCCAGGCTGGACATTGGGGCTGGAGCAGCGTGGGACAGTGGGAGGTGTCCCTGCCATGGCAGGGGTGGAACCATTCCGTGATTCCATGAATCCCACCCTTGGATCACACCAACCCCATGGAACGCTCCAGACGCAGGGAAGCGGCTGGAAAGCCGGGAAAGGCCCTGGGGGGGGCGCTCAGCTGGAAGGAGCTGGAGCTGCAGGGACAGGGCCCGGGATCATCCGAGGGCAGGGCCAGGTCCGTGTGACACCAGATGTGGCACCGGCACCGGCACCCCACAGCTCTGTCACAGGGGGACGGACAGCAAAGCATCCCCAGGATCCAAGGGCGACGTGCCCACGGAGGGGCTGGGAAGGGCTGGCTCGGGTTGGGGGTGCAGGGACCCCCCCCGGGACCCCCGTGGGCCCCGCTCCCCCCGGAGCAGCCGGAGCCGCGCCTGGGCGGCTTTCCAAGGTCAGCTGCAGTCAGGGTGGATTAAATCACTCCGGCAGCTCCGCTCCCGGGAGCGCATCCAGCCCCGGGAACAGCGGCCACCGCCGCCAATGTCACCCCACGGGGACCCCGACTCCCCGGGAGCACCCGCGTGGAGCTGGGGCTGCCAGGACATGGGGTGACCGGGATGGGGCCTGGCCCCGGCCCCAGCTCAGTGTCCCCAGGGTGGGATCCCCAGGGCGTGGCCCCTGCCACCCTGTCCCCAGCTGGTCCCAAGGTGGTGGGGACACCCCCAGTGCCCCCCGTGGTCCTGTCCCAGTTGCGGCCCCAGTGTGGGCTGGGGGGACACACTGGGGCATTCCAGGCACATCCCCGCTCCAGCCTCAGGACTCCACGGCACTGGGGATGTGTCCCCATCCACGGGGGGACAGCGGGGACGGGGACCCCCTCCCGGGCCCTGCCTGGAGCGGGGAAGGGGCTCATCCCGCCGGGAAGGGCCGGGAGCAGCCCCAGCTTTGGGATGGGGAGGGCGGGGTGGGCCCGGGGCCGTGCCGGTGCCATTCCCTGCTATTCCCTCATCCCACGGGGGGCTCCGAGGGGCCGCGGGGACACGGGGGGGCCGGGGGGGGACAGATGGGGGGTGGGCGGCAGCCCAGACCTGCCGGGCTAAAAATACCCGGCCCGCCCGCGGATCTCCCGGCCCGGCGGCGTCACCCGCTCCCGGGAATATTTTTACTTCCCTGGCAGCTCGTGCCGGGTGGAGGGGCCGGGGGGGCTGGGAAGGGGCTGGCGGGGGGCTCGGTGCCCCCCGTGTCCCTCCCGTCCCGGAGGAAGCTCCAAGAGACCTGGCGGGGGCCAGGGGTTGGGAGCAGGGATGTGCGGGATGATCGCGGCGGGATGGGGGATGGATGCAGGAGGCACCGCGGGGGCAGATCCAGGGACGCGTTTTTCCCTCTGGAGCAGCAGTTTCCCTCCCGAGGGCCGGCTCATCCCGGTCCCCCCACGCATCCTGCGGCGGGCAGCGGGATTTCCTGGGAATGGCGAGCAGGAGCCGGCTCCGTCTCCCTAACCCCCTCCACCTCTCCATCCTCCCATCCTCCCTCCTGGAAAAGGCCGGGATGTGGAACGAGGATGCTCCACAACAGCCCCCGGGAGCCTCCAGCGCCTCCGGCATCGCCGGGAGCGGATCCAGCGGCATCCGACCTCCCTCCCGCTCCAGCGGCTGCCGGAGGGGCCACGGAGACCCCCGGGGCAGGGTTGACCTTGGAGCGGGATAATCATGGAAGTGCAGGGCTGGGAAGCGTCGGGAGCAGGGCGAGAGACGCAGGGGAAGGAAAGATCCCGGAATGTGGAATCATCGCACCGGGAATAATCTCGCTTCCCTCTGCGCCCCCTCCGCCGGGAGCCAGCCCAGCCCACTGCAGCTCCGCCGCAGCCGCGCACGCCGCGGATTCCAAGCGCAATCCGGGCGGGAAAACGGCGCTCCCGAGCAGCGCTCCCGGCTCGGCTCCGAGCGGCCAAATCCTCCCCGGCAGCCAAATCCTGCCCAGCTCCACACGTGGAAGCGGCGGGTGACGCAGCCGCTCCCGTGACGCTCCCGAGCTGGCAAAGCCGCCCCGGCTCCCGCACATTCCCGGGCTCCGGCGCATTCCCGGGCACAGGATCCCGAGGGATGAGTCCCCACTGTCCTCAGCCCCGGCTGCACCAGCAACTGGGATCTTCCCAAAATCCCCCCTCCGGACATCGCTGCTGTGCCGAGCTCTCCCTGAGCTTCCAAGTTGCCCGACATCCCAAAAATCCCTCCATCTGCCCAAGCCTTCCCTCTTCCCGGGACTGGGATGGCATTCCCAGGGAGAAGGCTTTCCCTTGTCAAACCCATCCCTGTTTTACCCCAGCTCCGATCTCCAGCAGTGCCGGCACCTGGAGCGCTGCTGTTGGTAACCCCAAAAGGAGAATCCCTGGAATTGTCTCTGGAAGCATCCAGGTGCCTCTGAGGGGACCAGACAGGGGAATGTCCTGGAAAACCATCGGGAAAGTGGTGCTGGCACCAGGCTCAGGGCTCTGGAGATGGGCAGCATTCCCAGCTGGAATCGGCCTTTCCAAGAGGGATGAGGCACAGGGATGGGCACAGGGAGGGGGTCCCGGTGGTTCCTGGGACACCCCCGGGAGCCCCTCCTTTCTCTCCCCCAGAGCAGCTGGCGAGGACGGGGCAGCATCACTTCCATGCACAGGGAATATTCATCCTGGAGCTCTGCCTTGCCGGCTCCCTCCATCCGAGCGATTAATCCCAGAGTTAATTAGGGAAGAGCCACGATCCATCTCCCACGCCCGGTGCAATTATCCGGAGCCGCTCCACGGTGGAGCAGATCGATGGGCGGAGGAGCTGGCCCTTCCCGACACGCTCCACGGATTTATTCCACAAATCCATAGTGGCCTGGGCAGCCGGGTGCCGGCAGCGGGGCCGCGGCCTCTGGTTCATCCCGTGCCACCGGGCAAATTCCAGCGGCTGGGAAGGACGTGGCGGCGCAGGGAGAGGCTCCAGCACCACAGCAAAAAACCCCAAATCCAGTCTTTATGTGCTGTGGAAATCCCAGCCTGGAAAATTCCTGCTGCTTGGATGAGAGGGCAAGAGGGAAATTACATTCCCTCTCTTCCCAGGGAGCTGGGAATTCAGGGATGGATTCCCACATCCCAGCCCCTCTCCCAGCAGGAACTGAAGGAGACGGAGCCATGGCAGCCACGACAGGGATGTTCCTTCTTCATCCCCCCTCAGTGCTTCCTCCAGAGGGAATTCTTTTGGGAAGCAACAGCAGGGCTGACCCAGCACTCCAGCAGGACGGGACAGGGAGGAATCCGACAAAGGAATTCTGGGATGAAACCCAGGGTGGATTCCAGGCTCTCCCAGTCATGAGCTGGGGCTGGTGCTGGAGCAGCCGGAGCTGGAAATGCCTCGGGAATGGCAGGATGGATGGAATGGGCAGCAGCAGCTCCAGGAGAGCTCGGGGAGGTGCAAATCCCCATCCCTCGAGGCTCCTGCCCACGGCACTGGAGCAGGAGAGCAATGCCCCCAGTCAGACCAGGAACTGCCAGGGAATCCCAGCCCCCTGGAGCTGGGAATGGCCTCGAGGAGCCGGGCGGGGTGGGGGGATCTCCCAGGATCCCATCGTGCCGGGATGGTGGATCTGAGGGGTCTGCCCCAAGCACGCTCCCTGCCCTGGGATGGGACATTCCAGGGACCAGTGCCACACCCTGGGGGCGGGTGCTGCTCCCACTGGGATGGGCTGGGATGGGCTGGGATGTGCCCAGGAGGAGCCTCCCCAAGGCACAGGGACAGGATCCATACGAGCGGCCCCGGAGTGCTGGGAATGGACAGAGCTCCCCAGGCAGGGCGGGACCCAGGGCAGGCTGAGCTCCCCGAATGCCAAAACACCCCGGAATCCCAGGGACCCCCAAGGTCACCCTCCAAAGGCAGCCGGTGCCAGAGCCAGTTCCAGTCCCTGATCCAACACAGGGCACGGCGGCAGATGGCGGAAAACCGGCACCGGTAACCCCGGAATGGCTCCAACTGGGACCACACTGAGGTGCCGGAATCCCATTCCAGACCCGGTGCTGCCATCACAAACCCCAACACCCCCACACTCTTTTCTGACTCCGAGAAGCGCCAGATGTCCCATTAAAAAAATCTCCCAAGCTGCTCTTTTCCCCTTTCCCTATTTTTCCGGAATGCCCAGGCAGGCTCCGAGCTGGAAAGATCCAATTAGGCACCGAAACAGCCCCGACGAGCAGCGACGGCCGCGCCGCAAAGGGAATTGATTTTATTTGACCGTTTTATGAGCATTGGAAAATTGCATCCGGAGCGTGCGCTCCGCTGGCTAACATATTCCTCATTCCCGGAATTGCTCTGAACTAGCGCCGGAAAATATGCCGGGAGAACAAAGGGACAATGAGGCAGAATTCCTGGGAAATGGGGAGCGCAACCCCTCGAGGGGTGCTCCAGGGTTGGGTGCATCCTGGAATTTCCGTTGGAGAGGCTCCAGTTGTCTGTAAGGAGCTGCACAGTGGCACCGGCATCGGACTCATCCCTTCCTTCATTCCCTCATCCTCAGCCTCATCCCTTCCTTCATTGCCTCATCCTCAGCCTCATCCCTTCCTTCATTCCCTCATCCTCAGCCTCGTCCCAACTTTGCCCACTCCCTCCATACCTTCTTCCCGATGAGCTTCTTGCGCAGGAATTCCCGGGCCTCGAACATGTAGGGAATGTCGTAGAGGGGCCTCAGCTTCCTGTTCTTGTCCTGCCGGGAGAGGGGATGCGGGTCAGGGGATTCCCAAATCCCACCTGGATCAGCATCGCCCCCGCCCTCTCCCAGGCCCCCCACCCCATTCCGCATCCCATTCAGGCTTCCCAAGGTCCGTGAACCCCACAGGGACCCCGGGATAATCCCACCATCCCCTGGGAGGAGGTGCCGGCAGCCTTGTGGTGCCAGGGTGGGCATCTCCGAGCAGCAGCTCCAGAAGGGAACGGGGTGATGGGAATTCGGGGTGGGGGTGACCAGGGTGACCTCCAGGGTGTCCGGCCCCTGTCCAAGGGCATCTCCTGGAGCTGAATCCCTGCAGAGACTGTGCAAAAAAGGGGAGATTCCCAATGGAAACGGGGATTCGACCCAACGGGATTCAACGGAACCCAACGCAACCCAGTGTAACTCAACGTGACCCAAAGTGACCCAATGTAATTCAATGTGACCCAAAGTGACCCAATGTAACTCAACGTGACCCAAAGTGACCCAAAGTGACCCAACACAACCCAGTGTAACTCAATGTGACCCAACGTGATCCAAAGTGACCCAATGTAACTCAATGTGACCCAAAGTGACCCAGCGTGACCCAACCCAGCCCCTGGCAGTCGCTCTGCGCACTGGCACAGTGCCGTGGGCAAGACACCCTCACACCTCCCCGAGCTGGGGAGGAAATCATGGAAAAGAGGGAGATGAGGCCAAAGCAGCCAGGAACAGAGGAGCGGAGTCAGACGGAGAGGGAGCGGGCGGACACCGGCGCCGGCACGCGGCTCATCCCTAACGAACGAGGCTTAGACAGAGTTTATTGTCCTTGACACCGCTCGTTCCCTCCTCCTCCGCCCGCATCGCCGCGGCCCTGCCGGCACTGGAGATGGGAACGGGAGGGAGCTGGTGAGGGGATTCCCAGGAACCCAGAGCCAGTGCCAGTGCTGGGAACGGGATGGATCTGGCAACAGGATCACTGGGAACCCAGAGCCAGGGCTGGGAACGGGATGGATCATCAGTGCTGGTGATGGGAATGGAATGGATTCTGTGAGGGGATCCCTGGGAACCCAGAGCTGGCACCAACCCTATCCCAGAGGCAGCTCCTGCTGCAGGCAGAGGCTGAAAACCCCTTCACAGGCAGGTCCTGAGCCTGGCAGGATTTCCCCTGGAAACAGCAGCTTTCACACTCGCTGGGGACCACTCACGGAAAAGGTTCCTGACACCCAGCGAGGTGGGACCGAGGAGCCGGCACGGAGCTGTGCCGGGCAGCCAGGATGTGGTGCCAACCTGCCAGCTACAGGATTTCCAGCAGGGAAAGAGCCTTGTCCTGGCCCAGCCAGGCACACGAGGATGGCCCAGCTGGTGGAACGGCTTGGAATGTGCTGCTGCCATCGGGAAGGCCGGCACCACTGCCCCGCTCCCGGTGAGGCGCTCGGGGATGGAGGCGATTCCAGTATTTAACCAGTCCCAGAAACATTCCTGTTCCCGTGCCATGGCTGGAGTGGAGCCCCAGGATAAATCCGGGGGGCTCCTATGGCAGCGTCTCCCCCCAGACCCCCAGCATTCCCTGGCGTTGGAGCACACCCGGAGCGGCCCCCGCTCCAGGGAAGCCGGGATATTGGGATGATGAATTCCTCATTTCCCAGTGCCATGGAACCACAGGGAGACGGAGGATTCAGCCAAGGGGGGGCCACGGGCCGGGCTCAGCTCCCACTTGGGCATCTCCTGCCCCCAAAGCAGATCCCAAAGCAGATCCCAGGCACTGCTGCAGCCCCTGGAGACGTGGGAGCTCGGAACGAGCACGGAGCAGCTGCCGCGGCACCACCGGCCTCTCCCTCTGCCCCCTCCCAGGGGAGCACAGCTCCCCCTTCCCAAACTTCCAGCCCCTGCCCATAGGCTCCTGGGCCATTCCCAGCCCTGAATCCTCAGGGTGACTCCCAGACCCTTCCATCGGTGGGATCTGACGGATCCAGGCCCTGAGCCTCTCCTGCCCTCGCCAAGGTCACGGTGGAGCTCCGACACTGAGCGCGGCTCCGCACAGTAAAGCCCTGTGCAAACACTAATTAATCCTCACTAACGAACTCCAAATTTATGGCTTAGTTAAGTGTCTGTCTGGCACAGGCTGTTAAATCCCTAATCCCATCCCGCCGGAGCGCGGGAAGCGGGACGGCAAAGCCCTGGGTGGCCCCGGCATCGCCCGTCAGTGCCAAGGGCTCAGGGGCTGGAGGAGAATTCCTGAAGGAGCTGTGGAGGCGGGACCCGAGTCCTCCCCAAAGCTCCATCAGGCCCGCAGCCACTGGGACCACCCCAGAAAGGAATCACTCCAGAAAGGGGCCACCCCAAAAAGGGGACGACCAGCACAGGCACCCCAGCACCAGCGCCATTGCTACACCATGCTGGGATCCGCGGTGCCATCGTGCCAGTCCTGGATGCGCCGTGGAGGTGGGACCCGAGTCTTCCCCAAAGCTCCATCGGAGCAGCTCATGGGTCTGCAGCCATGTGGGACCACCCCAGGAAGGGGTCACCCCAGGACGGGGTCACCCCAGGACGGGGTCACCCACACAGGCCCCGCAGGGCTGTACCAGGACCCACGGCTGCCCCATTCCCCGGACATGCCAGCGCTGATGGAGCCCTCACATCCCGCTGCTGCTGCTGCTGCAAAATGCCCATTCCCTTCGGGAATTCTCAGCACACGGCTTGGCTGCACCAGGCGCTGGATAATGGGAACGTTTAAGTGCCCAGCTCAAACCGCCCCGGCCACCGCCCTGTCAGCCCCCATTAAATCCCGCTTTGTTGTCCCACAGCGATGACATTCCCGGCACAGGGACGGCGGCAGCTGATGGCTCTGGGAAGCCGTTCAAGAACTCGGGCGCTCAGCTGAGGTTTTGCAAATAAACACGAAAAATCAATGGAATGGCGGGAAGGTAACGGAATTCCACAGCCGGCAAACTCCGGCAGTGCCGACACGGAGAAGGATTTTGTTTGGCTTAACCCATTTCCTGAGGCAGGAGCTGGATCCCAGCAATGATTCACCTCGGAAGCTGCGGCTGCCCCATCCCCGGAATGTTCCCAGGGCTTGGAACAGCCTGGGATAGCAGGACTGTCCCTGCCCATGGTGGGACAGGATGGGCTCCAAGGTCCCTTCCAACCCAACCCAACTCATCCCAATCCATTGTGGGATCCCTGGATTCCATGAGATGCCAGTCCCGGCCCTCCTCGGCTGCTGGAGAGAGTCATCAGCCACTGAGAAGTTAATTAAGCGCAGGGATCCGAGGCTCACTTAATTAAAGGTGAGCAGCGAGGACGTCGCTCCATTAGCGCCGAAGCCGGAGCTGCATCTTCAGGGAGCTGCCGGAGGAGGGGAGCACCCGCTCCCTTCCCTCCCGGAACGCGGAGATTCCGATCCCAAATTTGATGGGAATGTGCTGCTTTATCCCAGGCTGGGGGAGCCGGGGCGAGGAAGCGGTGTTTTGGTTCCAGTGAGGGATTTGGTTCCAGAGGGGGACAAGAGCCCCCCCTGAATTCCCTGATCCTGGAACAGCCCCCCCAAGGCCCGGAACACCCGACAGGGCGAGAGAATTCCGGCTCTCCTGCTCAATTAACAGCGCTACACCGGGCGAGGCCTAATTAAGGTCTATTTCCAGGGAAGCAGCAGCCCGTATCCACTGCCAGGATTCCAGGGGGGATTGGACATTCCCGGCTGCCGGGGGTCCCGCTCCCAGCCCCAGCCCCATCCCGAGGGCACAGGGTGGGGGTGATGACGGATGCAGGCACAGCTGGAGCAGCTGGAAACGCTCCAAGACCCGGGATGGCAAACCCAGCTCCCACATTCCGACTCTGTAGCCCCCGGGGGACCCCAGGCTGGTCCATTCACTTTGTGGGAGAAGGAGCCTGGGGATCCACGAAGGCTCCTGCTCCCGGGAAGCTGAAGTAGGGACAGGGCAATGGCTCATCAGTCGTGTCATGCCACGGTTCACCCTCAGCTGAACCCACCAGGGATGTCCCAGGTGGGAAATCCATCCCGGAGAATCATCCCGGAGGCCATGACAGGGAACAGGCAGTGTCTGGAACGCGCATCCCACTGATCCCGGGGTGCTCGGAGCAGGGGGAATGGCCCAAGCCCCCCAGGATGAGCCAGAGCTCCCAGCTCCCCATGCAAAGATTCTGGGGTTTTTCCCAAGAACTCCGGGTGCCAGCATTCAAGGGGGGACCCCAGTGGAGCCAAGGGGACCCAGAGCCCGGTGGCACTGTGGGATGGCAGGTGGGGAGAGCCCCCCCGCCCCTGCCAGCGCAATTAGGGAGGCTCATTATTTGTACAGTAATTAGCAGAGCTCATCAACTCCCAGCGCCGCGGCGGAACGAGCGGGAGGAGAGCGGGAGCTGCCAGCTGGAAACGCCAGCGCCGGGGGGGGGGGACAGGGACACTGCAGCCCCCAGGGTCCCCTGGGGCAGAGCCGAGTGCTGGGCAAGGATCCCATCGGGAGCAGGAGAAGCCCCCAGGGATCCAGGGGGGCTCCTGCTCCTGGGAAGCCAGGGCAGGGAAGGGGCAATGGCTCATCGGCAGTGTCACGCCACAGTTCACCCTTGGCTGAACCCGCCAGGGATGTGCCGGGTGGGAAATCCATCCCGGAGATCCATCCTGGACATCCATCCCGGAGCCGGCGGGGCGGTGACAGGGAGCAGCAGGAGCACTCGGGAGCGGCTGCTCCGTGTCACAGCCCGGGGAAGCTCCGCTCCACTGGGGCCCGGGAGCCGGGCAGCGCTGGGAACGGCACCAGGAGCAGCCACAGCCCTGGGAAGTGACAGCCCCGAGGACTGCGGGACGTTCCATGAATGGGGATGGGGACGAGCAGCTCCCAGGGACATCCTGGGGATATTTGCAGGCAGCCCCGAGCAGGTGCTTGTTCGAGAAGCGATGCCTGAAATGGGCACTCGGCCTCTCCCACCTCTCCCGCCTCTCCTGCTCCGGAGCTCCCGCTCCCTCCTTGCCCCCACGCGCCGCCGGTGCCGCAGTCCCCGAGAGCCGCTCGGGTGACAGGAGCTGGGCAGTGCTGGAGGCTTTGGTGGCACTGAGGGACAGAGGGCACAGCCAGGGGCTGGGGGCAGAGGGGCAGCACAGCTCGAGAACTGTGGGACAACTGAGGCTGGAAAAGCCTCGGAACCCATCGGGTCCAACCGTTCCCAGCACTGCCAAGGCCACCACTGCCCCTGTCCCCAGGTGCCACATCCACAGGGCTCTGAAATCCCTGCAGGGATGGGGATGCCCCCCTCTGCCAGGGCTGCACAGCCCTTTCCAGGAGGGAATTCCCCAACATCCAACCTGAACCATTCCCTCTCTCCTGTCCCTGTTCCCTGGCAGCAGAGCCCAACCCCCCCGGCTGCCTCCTCCTGTCAGGGACTTGTGCAGAGCCACAAGGTCCCCCCGGAGCCTCCTTTGCTCCAGCCTGAGCCCCTTTACAGCTCCCTCAGCCACTCCTGGGGCTCCAGACCCTTCCCAGCTCCGTTCCCTGCCCTGGACATGCCCCAGCCCCTCCAGGGCTCTCCTGCCCGGAGCTGCCCCAGGATCCCAGGGGGTCCCTCAGCAGGGCCAGCACAGGGGACAGTCCCTGCCCTGGGGCTCTGCCCACGCTGGGGCTGCCACAGCCCAGGGGCCATCGGCCTCCTCCTGCCCCCTGGGCACCCCCTGGGCTCCTGTCCAGCCGCTGGCACAGCACCCCCAGGGCCTTTCCCAGCTTTCCAGCCCCTCCGCCCCAGCCTGGAGTGCCCCAGGGGCTTGGGGTGACCCAAGGGCAGGACCTGGCACTTCAGGGAATCCCAGGCTGGGTTGGGTGGGAAGGGACCTCAGAGCCCCTCCAGTGCCAGCCCTGCCATGGCAGGGACACCTCCCACTGTGCCAGGCTGCTCCAGCCCCAATGTCCAGCCTGGCCTTGGCCACTGCCAGCGATCCAGGGGCAGCCCCAGCTGCTCTGGACCTTCATTACCAAACCCGGCTCCTGCCGGAGCCTTTCCCTGGAATTTGACCATTTTAACACGATTTCCATTTTTCCCAGCACATGGAAGCTCCCAAGGGCTCCATCCCAGTCCTGCCCAGCACCGGCACCACTGCGGGCGGGGGGATCTGGATGTGCCCCCACAGCTGGCACCCGCTGGCACCGCGGGCACAACCCTGTCCCCTCAGCACTGGGGACCATTCCCGGGGCTCCAGTGCCGACCTTCCTCCCTTCCAAACACAACTGGAGCCGCTCTGAGCACTCCGAGCCCTTCCCGCTCTGCCAGAGCTCCTCTCCCGCCTCTCCTGCAGCAGCTCCTGGCGCTGGAGGAGCTCGGCACGGCCGGGCCCAGCCGCGATTTGGGATCAGCCGGGATTTGGGATCAGCCAGAACGCACCCAAGGCTTTCCCCGTCACCATCCTCAGCAGGGAACCTCAGAAGGGAACCGCGTCCTGCGGTGCCCTTCCCTCATCACGGGCCCCGGGAGCTGCCGGGGGCAGGGGCTGCTCCGTCCCCGCCGCTGCCGTTCCCTGTCTCACCCTGCGTCCGTCCCGGCCCGGTGCTGCCGGCGCTCCCGTCTCCTCCCCGGGGCACCGGGAACGCTCCGGAGCCCGGCGGGACCGTCAGTCTCCGTGGGTTAATCACGGGAGAGAACGGCCCTCGCTTAAACCCTCTGCTGCTTCCCTGCGCTCCGGCTCCGCTCCCTCTGCCCGGCCCTTTCCAGGCGGGAGAGCGGCGGGACTCGGAGCCTGGGGATGGGAACCACCCTGCAACGGGCCTGGGGTGTCGGGACATTCCCAGGCACCAGGAACAGCAGGAATTGCAGTCCACAGGACACTCCCAGGCACCAGGAACAGCAGGAATTGCAGTCCATAGGGATGGGGATCACCCTGAATGGGCTCGGGGTGTCCGGGACATTCCCGGTCATTTGGGAATGGACGGAGGAGCAGCAGCACCCTGACCAGGGTGTCCTCCACAAATGGGGCCCAGCGAGCCCTGGGCATTCCCAGAGGGATCCTCACCCCGGGATAACAGGATGCCAAAGCAGGAAGGAAAGGTTTTCCTCCTCTCCAGGTGCACCAGCAGCTGTTGGAGCCGGGAGCTCCCTGCACAGAGTGGAATTTGGGTGGATTTCCCCAAAATCCTCCCGATCTCCCTCCAGGAATCCACCCCTGCCACGGGAGGCACCGGGGTTGGGTTCCAGAGCAGGGGGACTCTCAGGATGGAGGTGGCCCCCAGGATGCCGGGAGCCGTGGGACAACGCGGGGCTGGGCCCGGTCACCTTGGGGCTCCTCGCGCCCGACGGAGCAGCCAATGAAGCGGGAACGGGATTTTCCGCAGGAATTCCGAGGCTGCATTAATGCCTCGTGCTCAGCACGGCTCCAGAGCGGCCGAGGGTCCCCGGCCCCGTTCCCAGAGGGATGGAGCCGGACGCGCAGGGACACGGGATGTGCACATCCCGCCCTCCGCAGCCAGCGCCACAGCGTCCCAGGGAGAACGGGGTGTGCCACACCGGGCGGCTCCCGCCTGCACCGGGAAAACATTCCTGCTCCCTCTCTGGGATCCCAACCAAGCCGAGACCAAACCCATGGAATGCTGATGGGGAGAGGAGCGCCCGGATCTCCAACCCCTGGAGCCCAGCGACTCCAACTCCTCAAAAACAGCTCCAAAAGCCCCTTTGGGTTGCAGCCTGGAATTCCCTGAGGGCTCCACCCCGGGAACCCACAAGAATGGGGTTTTTGGGAGTGGGAATGCTCCGTGTGCGGGCAGAGGGAGCTCTGTGCCCTCAGCACACGCTGCTCCCAATTAAGCAGCTTAAATTAATGAAGTTGTTGGTCTTGTCAGCAAGGGCTGCACACGGAACCAGCATCCTCTGGGAGCCACTTCCCGCAGCACCTGGATGAGCCAGATCCTGCCTGGGATGAGCCGGATCCTTCCCAGGATGAGCCGGATCCGGCGCCGGCACTGTCCCATCGCAGGATCCCGCTGCTGTCAGTGACGCCAACTCCTGCCCAGCCTCCTCATCCCTGGGGATGGAGCTCCATGGCACCAATATTCCGGCTGGGAGACCCCAAAGTGGGGGTACAAGGCCCCAGTGTTGGAACAGCGACCCTGAGACCCCAGAGCGGGACATCCCCGGATCCTGACGGGATCAGTGCTCCCATGCCAGGCTCTGCTCCAGGACACCCTTGGTACGACCATCCTCATCACCCTGGGCAGGGATGAAGGCCCAGGAAGCCTCGGCTCTGCCGGGAACTGGAACAGGAATGCCGCAGGACAAATGGGAACGGCGGGGAACGATGGAAGCGACGGCACGGAAATAACCGGAGCTGCTTCAGCACAACGGGGAACTATAAATAATAAAGTTATAAATTATAGAATCTGGGAATCAGGGAATGGCTGGGTGGGAAGGGACCTCAGAGCCCCTCCAGTGCCAGCCCTGCCATGGCAGGGACACCTCCCACTGTGCCAGGCTGCTCCCAGCCCCAATGTCCAGCCTGGAGGAGAGAAGCTCCAGGGAGAGCTGAGAGCCCCTTGCAGGGCCTAAAGGGGCTCCAGGAGAGCTGCAGAGGGACTGGGGCCAGGGCATGGAGGGCCAGGAGGCAGGGAATGGCTTCCCAGTGCCAGAGGGCAGGGCTGGATGGGAGATTGGGAATTGGGAATTGCTGGCTGGGAGGGTGGGCAGGCCCTGGCCCAGGGTGCCCAGAGCAGCTGGGGCTGCCCCTGGATCCCTGGCAGTGGCCAAGGCCAGGCTGGACATTGGGGCTGGAGCAGCCTGGCACAGTGGGAGGTGTCCCTGCCATGGCAGGGCTGGCACTGGAGGGGCTCGGAGGTCCCTTCCCACCCAAACATTCCATGGTTTTATGATTCCAACATTCCAGGCTGAGGAATAATCGGGGAAGAATCCCTTAACTGGGCTGGGGCGCTGTCAGGAGCTTCCCAAGGGGCTTTAACCCTGCTGGCAGCCCCAGCCCGGCCCCAAAGCCCTCTGTGGGGGAAGCTGGGCAGGCAATGCCCTTCCCAAGGAATTACTGGGGGGATCAGCCGAGCACGGTGCTGCCCATTCCCGGGGGATTCATTATCTGCCGGCACTTGGCTCGGTGCCCCCTCTCCGGGGCTGATGAGGAAATTGAGACATCCCAAAATATCCGCTCCTTCCACGGATCCCTGGTGGCTTTTTCCTTCCTCATTTCCCCACCGCAACGTTGGAATTCGGTGCTCAACGAGCCCGACTTCCCTGGGAGCTCCAGGAGAGCTGCTCCCAGCGAGGCTGAGATCCCTGGAAAAGCTGCACCAGCAGCCCCAGCACAGCCAGGAGCATCCCTGCTCCAGGCATCCAGGTTTTCCTGGATAATGGGAGACATGGCTCTGCTGCTGCAGGGTTCTTGTCCCAGCCACTGGAATTCATCCGGCCCCAGCCTGCGCATCCCCCTCAGGAACGAACTGCCCAAAAAAGGTGGAAATCACAGGAGTAAGCTGGATTTATGCTGAATATCCTTCGGATGTTGGGAGCAGACCCTCATCAGCAGGCACCTGGAAAGAGGGTGCTGCATTCCAGGCACCCCAAACCGGGCCCTGGGAATCGGGGGATGCATCCCGACCCCCCGATGGTTGGGAGATGTTGGTTCCGGGCTACCCCTGACCGAATCCGGGTGGCTCCCGGCACATCCCGGAGTCCCTGTGATGTCCCCGAGCCCCCAGAGCTCCCAGCCAGAGCTGCCCCATTCCCAGCTCCCAAGGCTCCAGCTGGGATTCCAGCACGGGAGGCTGAGCCGGGAATGCGGCTGGAGAAGCCTCGGGATGTGGCTCCGCGGGCACTGAGCGGAGTTTGGGAATCCAGCAGCATTTTGGCTGCTCTGCTCCCATGGAGAGGGAAATTGGGGTCAGCGTTCCCAGAACAGGCATGATCCCGACCCAGGCCCGGCTGTGGGACACTGCGACACCAGGAGATGCCTCTGCTCCCTAAAAGCGTCACCGAGGGGACGGGAACGGGGACAGGGACGAGGACGGAGCCGGCAGCCGCTGCCAGGCACAGCCATTCCAGCGCTCCGGGAGGAGCCTGCGTACCTTCCCCGCTGTTATCCCGGATTTCAGAGGATAACTGCGAACCCCGAGGGATGCGGAGCAGGGCTGTCGCTCCAGGCCCTCCCTGCCCTGGATTTGGGGTCGCATGGGCGGGGACATGCTCCCGGCCCCTTCTGTCCCTGCTCCCGGCAGGTTTAATGTCCACGGATCCTCCCGCGGGCACCAGGACCCGGAGCGGGGTCAGGGCGGGAACTGGGAGCGCTGGAATGCGGGAGCAGCTCGGAGCCCGGCCCGGAGCCGGCCGGGAAGCTGCACTGAGCACTCCAAGCCCACCCGCACGTGACGGAGGAAAGGAGGAAAAGCAGACGGAGAAAAGTAGGACAGCAGGGCTGGGAGCGAGGGAAGAGCTTTTAAGGATGGAGCTGCCTCCCCTGTGCGGGGCCTGGGACGGGGGACACCCCGAGCTGTCACTGTCACCATCGTCATCACTGCCACTGCCACTGCCACCCCCGCCCCGCTCACAGCACACCCCGAGACCCCCTCGCCAGCCCTGGGGGCTGCGCTATGCCGGCGGGTCTGGGGAAAAGGCAGGATGGATCCATGATCCATGGCACGGGCAGGATCCCTGGCACAGCCAGGATGGATCCATGATCCATGGCACGGGCAGGATCCCTGGCACAGGCAGGATGGATCCATGATCCATGGCACGGGCAGGATCCCTGGCACAGCCAGGATGGATCCATGATCCTGGCATGGGCAGGATCCCTGGCACAGGCAGGATGGATCCATGATCCCGGCACAGACAGGATCCCTGGCACAGGCAGGATGGATCCATGATCCATGGCACAGGCAGGATCCCTGGCACAGGCAGGATGGATCCATGATCCATGGCACAGGCAGGATCCCTGGCACAGGCAGAATGGATCCATGATCCATGGCACGGGCAGGATCCCTGGCACAGGCAGGATGGATCCATGATCCTGGCACAGACAGGATCCCTGGCACAGGCAGGATGGATCCATGATCCATGGCACAGACAGGATCCCTGGCACAGGCAGGATGGATCCATGATCCATGGCACGGGCAGGATCCATGGCACAGGCAGGATGGATCCATGATCCTGGCACAGACAGGATCCCTGGCACAGGCAGGATGGATCCATCACCCCTGGCACAAGCAGGATCCCTGGCCCAGCCCCAGTCCCGGGCACAGCCCAGGTCACCTCCAGCACAGCCATGGTGACACCGGGGCCGTGCCAGTCCACGCCATCCCGGTGCCAGGAGGGACCCAGCCCTTCCTTGCCACCAAGCCCTGCAGATCCAAGGCAGCTCCTCCCTGGAAAGTCATTTCCAAGGGTCCCCACGGCTTTGCCACCTGCACCGGGGATTTTGGGATGCTCTGAGGTGCTCCCAGAGCCCCCCGGGGTGGCCGGTGCCACCACAGCCCAGGAACTCGAGCTGGGGGAAGGAGCTGGGGGGCTGCAGGTGCCAGTGAGGGACGTTCCCAATCCATCCCCCCTCCACCCCATCCATCCCTCACATCTCCAAACGTCTGGCACTGAATCCAGCCGGTGCTAATGGAGGGGGAATATTCATGATTCCCAATTCCGGGAGCGGCGCCGGCAGAGGTGCAGGAATGGGGGTGTTCCCACTGTTCCCACGGCTCCAAGCCCCGAGCTCCCGCTCCCGCCTTCCCGAGCAGGGAGGGATGGGTGCCTTGGGATAAACACGGAGCCCTGGCCCAGCCGGGACCCCTGTGGCCACTCCGAGGCAGGAGCAGGACAGAACTGGCGGCTGGGGCGTGAGCCTGGGCCAGGTCCTGGGGCCGGAGCTTCCCTGTCCCGTCCGTGTGCAGATGGAGCTGCTCCCGTCCCCTCCCTGCCCCGCCGGGTGATGCCACCGTGTGTCCCAGCCCTGTCCCCAGTGCCCCCTCGGCCACCCCGGGTGGTCACTGGGCAGGATCCAGGGCACTGCTGGAGCCGTGCCAGGCACTGAACTCCAGCTCCGGAGAAGGAATGGAGCCAGCACAGAGGCTCATCCCGCACTAAAACCAGGGATCAGCTCCCGAGGCACGAGGGCCGGAGCATTAATTGCGGAGCTCAGCTCCGTGCCAGGATGGAGGCTCTGCTCCAGCTCAGCGCAATTTTCCACGTGCTGAGTGAGGAATTCCAGCAGCTGCCGAGGAGCTCAGAAGGTCAAAGCTCGGCTCTCCCGGCAGCGTTTTCACACTCGCCCAGCGGAGCGAGAAACAGCCGGGGCTGGGCTCAGACCAAACCTCTGGAGCGGCTCCCAGAGTGCGCGAGGCTGGAGCAGCATCCCCGGGAATGCGAGCTGGCAGGTGCCTGGATCTCCCTCCAAGCATTGGTGTCACAGCACCAGGCAGGAATTGCAGCACAGGGATTACAACACTTAGCGGGAAGTGCTGGGGGAAGTGTCTGAGCACAGCCCCATCTCCAGGGATTTCTCCTGCCACGCAGCAGATCCAGGTTCCGGCGGCAGCAGATGGGCTGAGCGGGGCCTGCTCGGAGCAGCGCGGCCCCGGGGCCTCCCGGAGCTGCTGCCTCACGGAAAAGCTGCTCCATAATTGCTGGCAAGCTCCTGCCCAGACTCCCGGCCGGCTCCGGGGCTGGCCGGCTGCTCCAGCACCAGCCCGGCTTCTGCTGCCGCTGCTGCCGCTCCAGCGCTCGGGGCTGGAGGCTGCTCCCGTTTCGCTGCCGAGCTGCTGCTCCCTGAGCCGTGAGCGATTTCCTGGGATGCCAGCAGCTGTAATCCATACAGGAACCCAACCGTGCCAGCTCACAGATTAATCCAACCCGGAGCAGGCCTTGTACCTGGCGCTGGCAGCTCCCCCGGGAGCCGGCTCCGGCTGCGCCGCGTGTTTGGCCATTTGCTCGTGGCCGGGGAGGGAAAACGCTCCGGAGACAAAGCGGAGCCATTCCCCGGCTCCCCCCGGCCTCCCCCAGCCGGAATTGAACACCCTGCGCTGCCGGGAGCCGCGGTGCCGCAATCCGGAGCCGCGGATCGAACACCGAAGGGCTGCTTTTCCAGGCAGGAATGACTTTGGGAGCGGCAGGAGGCTCGGCAGCCGCAGATGCAAGCGAATCACTTTTCCCGGCGCAGCGCTTGCTGCCCGGAGGGCACATTCCAGGTTCCCAGAACATGCTGACTGCACTCGTCTTCTCCCTGGAAGCGACTGCAGCTCCCATTAAATATTGATCCGGGAACTCCGGTGCCCCCGCTCCTCCTCTCCTCGGCTCTGCCAATATTTAGAATCCATTAAAGTCGCGTGCGGAGCACTCGGAGCTCGGCCGGCTCCGCGCCGGCGAATCGGTTCCGTTACACAACCCGTGGATGAGCTGCCATGATCCCTGTAGCTGCAATTTAGCGGGAGCGGGCCTGGATGAGTTCATGGCTTTGTTCCTCGTTAATCTTTCATGCTCGCTGAGTGCGGAGCAATTTGTGCAGCACGAGCCCTGCACGACAAATCGGAGCCGTGACCTGCTCCGCACGCGTCCCGCCCGGCAGCCCCACGGGCACGGCTCCGCCGGCGGCGCGACCTCGGATTCAACCCCCGGATCCTGGGAATGACTCCCTGGACCCACAGGGACCCACAGGGACCAGGACAAGGGGGGACACGGGGCGGGGCTCGGCCGAGCTGGGGATCCCCCGGTTCCTCCAGGCTCGTTCCCAGAAGGATCAGGGAATGCTGGGGGTGGGAAGGGACCTCAGAGCCCCTCCAGTGCCAGCCCTGCCATGGCAGGGACACCTCCCACTGTCCCAGGCTGCTCCCAGCCCCGTCCGGCCTTGGATGCTGCCAGGGATCCAGGGGCAGCCACAGCCTCGGCACCGCAGCCCCCGGGATTTGGCAGAGCCACCGAGCAATTCCCGCCTGGAAAACGCTCCCTCTGCCAGCCCCTCCTCCCAGCCCTCTCCTGGCAGGGCTGTGGCAGCGCCCGCGCTCCCGAGGGTGCCAGCGCAGCCTCTGCAGGGCCCGAGGAGCGTTCCCAGCTCCCAGCAAGGCTCTGCCAAGCCGTGCAGTCACCCTCTTCCCAAAATCCAGCTGGCTGCTCCCTGGAAGAGCTCCCGGCGGACACCTGCAGACCATCTGTCGAGCGGCACCCACTGAGCGGGGCCGGGCGCCCACAGCACCCCGGGCTCTCCATGGGTATCCAGGGTGGCTCAGAGCTGGGAGCAGCAGCTCATTTCCAGGGATGGAGCAGCTGGGATTGCTAAAAATGGGTGGGATGGGATCTTTCCCAGCTCCTTTCCCAGTTCTTCCCACAGGGTTACAAATCCAACTGGAACGGCCTCAAAACCGGAGCTGCAGGGGCCGGGCTGCCCTTGGCCCCAAGGTCACTCCCTGCCCTTCCTGCCTCCGGCGGTGCCGGATGGGGCTGGCTGAGCTCCAGGCAGGTCGTTGGCACAGAGCTCTCCCAATCCCACGGAAATACCCCGGGAACCAGCGAGGGACAGGGAAAGGAGCAGAGGAAGCACCGGCTGTGATGGGTTTGGGTGAGACACGGCTCTCCCTGGAACCTGCTGGAATGTGGCGGGATGAGCAGCGGGAGCGGCCACGGCCGGCACCCCTCCCGAGGGAACGGGGGACACGGAGCGGCCACGACATTCCCGGCACACAGAAATCCTGCCGGGATCCAAACCCTGGCACCTCTGGGAGCAGCCGGAGCCTCAGAGCTACGGCTGCCCTGGAGTCGTCGGGATCTGCAGGACAGGGAGCGTCCGGAGAGCGGGACACAGCCACGGAATCCCGCCTGGCACCACCCCCGAGAGCACCCTGGAATGTCCCGCATTCCAGCCGGGATGCTGATCCCTGGCTGTGAGGGTCCCGCTCTCCGGAGGCTGGCGGGAGCGGGGGCTGGATGATCCAGCAGCTCCCTGCCTGTGGAATCGCAGCAGAAAGCCAAGGAACCCGCGTGCAGCTCCTGAGAGCTGGGAAAAAAATACCCGAGCCCGAATCCATCTGTTCTCCCCTCTCTGAAGCCATTTCCAGCTTCCCTGTGCTCCAGCTTTTCCCTGCCCAGCTCTGTGGCAGCTCCGGGAGGCTCCCGTCGCTCCTGAGGCTGAAGCAGGCACAGCACCAGGATTCCCCATCCCAAACCCCGCCCAGAGGGGTCCGGGATCCCTCCCCAGCGCTGGTGTGGGGCAGAGGGACAGGAATGAGCCGCCACCCAGGGGAAACGTGGAAAACCAGGGAGCTTCAGCTTTGTATCCCTGGAAAACGCGGCTGGAAGCGTCCCAGGGCCATCCCGACAATCCCGGGAGAAATCCCAGTGCCAGGCTGGTCTCGGCTACTCCGCCGGGAAAGGAGCCAGGATATCCCCGCTCCCAGCGCTCCCAAAAAAGCCCCGGAGCCCCCGGCAGCCCCCGCGTCCCCGCACGGGCCGGGGGCACTGCCCCAGCTCCAGCTCCCAGCTCCCAGCTCCCAGCCCACCCCCAGAGGCTGCGCGTTCCCTGCTTTTCCCGTTGAATCAGGATCCATGTGCTCGACTCCCCCTCCTCCGGAGAATTCCCAATTAAGAGATCAATTTAGATAAATTGGGGATCGGAGCAGCTTCGTGCTGCAATTGCAGCAATCCAGAAAATTCAGCCGGAGCGGCTGACGGGGCCTGGGATGCGGCTGCCCGAGGGAACGAGCTGGTGACTGGGAAAGGGAATGGGAATATCCCAAATTCTGGGAACAGTGGCGGCACCGACACCCAGGGAAGCTCCGAGACAGAATCCCCACAGCTGGATCCAACAGCTCCGAGCCCCTCTCGCTCTTCCTGGGAATCGGCTCTTCCTCCCATCCCACGGAACTGCCGGACACGGCTCAGTTCCGCCTCTGGATGGATCCAAGGGCAGCAAACTGCTCCGGGGAGGGTGGATCCCAAATCCCACCACAGGGCTGGGGGGCTGCAGCCACGGAATGGCTTCCCGGCATCCACAGGCACCTGGAGCATCCCATGGATTGGAGCATCCCACGGTTCCCAGCCCCCGATGGGGGTCACATCCCAGGGAGAGTTCCCAGCCATCCCAGTAGGAGATTCCAGCCATCCCAGTGAGTTCCCACCCATCCCAGTGAGGTTTTCCAGACATCCCACCCATCCTGACGAAGATTCCAGCCATTCCAGTGAGGTTTTCCAGCCATTCCAGTGAGTTCCCAGCCATTCCAGTAAGATTCCAGCAATCCCAGCAAGGTTTTCCATCCATCCCAGTGAGTTCTCAGCCATCCTGATGAAGATTCCAGCCATTCCAGTGAGGTTTTCCAGCCATTCCAGTGAGTTCCCAGCCATCCTGATGAAGATTCCAGCCATTCCAGTGAGGTTTTCCGGCCATTCCAGTGAGTTCCCAGCCATCCCAGTGAGTTCCCAGCCATCCCAGTGAGTTCTCAGCCATCCTGATGAAGATTCCAGCCATCCTGGTGAGGTTTTCCAGCCATCCAGTGAGTTCCCAGCCATCCTGATGAAGATTCCAGCCATCCCAGTGAGGTTTTCCAGCTATTCCCGCACCCCACGGTGCCGGTGCAGCCCCTGGAGCAGCAGGAGGTCCCTCTCCATCCCGATCCGTGATGTTCCCGGACAGAGCTGAGCGCTGGGGACGTTCCCGGCCACCGGCTCCCAGGATTCATCCGACGCCGGGAGATGAAAGGCTGCAGGATTCCATCGCACTCCCTTTTCCGTCTGTCACTTCCCATCTCCTCCATCCGGAGCCGTGAGAACAATTAGCGCTCGGCAGGTTGGGATGGAATTCCCGACGGAGCTGCGATATCCCAGTGCTCCTGCTCTGGCGGGGATGGGAGGGCAGGAAGAGCCCATGGAGGGGCACTGGGGGGAAAAACCTTCCAGGAGAGCCTGGAATCGACCCTGAACTGTGTTTTATATTTTATATTTTATATTTTTAAAAAGGTGTGCAGTACGTAAGTGCTCCTAGAATTTCCATGGATCACAGAATCCCAGGAAAGCCCTCCAAGGTCACCGAGTCCCAGCTGTGCCCCATCCCCACCTTGGCCCCAGCCCAGAGCCCTCAGTGCCACCTCCAGGAATTCCTCAGACACCTGCAGGGATGGGCACTCCAAACCTCCCTGGGCAGCCCCTGCCAAGGCCTGAGCACCCTTTCCATGGGGAAATTCCTGCTGGTGCCCACCCTGCCCCTCCCCTGGCCCAGCCTGAGGCCGTTCCCTCTCTCCTGTCCCTGTTCCCTGGCAGCAGAGCCCGACCCCCCCACTGGTGGATTTTAAATAAATGCTCACATGTCACAGATATTCCCGGATATTTTCCATAAATCCTGATACATTCCAGGGACGTGTCCATGGAGAGACAGCCGTGCTGATATCTGACCCACAAACATTCCCTGAGCTCCAAATCCACCTCTGGAATGACAGCTGGGATGGGGGTCCCCACCCCGAGCCGCAGCCAGGGTGGCTTTGGTCCCTGGTGGAATTTTTGGATGTTTTTTCCATGCTTTTAACCGCGGGTGTGGAAGGGGAGGAGCAGACCTGTCACTAATTGTGCTGCCAGGTAATTAACGCCAGCACCAGGGACGGAAACACGACGGAGCCGCAGAAGGATGAAACCCAGGGAGAAATAACTGGGATTTAACAGGAGCATCCCAGGCCGGGGGGACTCAGGGAGACCCGGAGAGGCAGAACTGGGACCAGTACAGGACACAAAATCTCCCAGTTCAGGATGCCCAGGGCAGGACAGGCACAGAGCCAGAGCCGGAGCCAGGACCAGCCTGGCTGCTCCTGCCCGAGTAGAAGGAGAAGGAAGCAGAGGAGGAAGAGGGGAGCAGCTCTTCCTCTGGGGACCGGGAATTCCATCGGGAATTCCACCCTTCCGGGGGGGTCTGGCAGCAGGACCCCACCCCACGAACCCTGGATGTGCCCCACAGGCGCAGCTGATTCCAAATGCTGATCCCAATCCCTGGGAATGGCCACGGACAGACACAGAGCAGCCACTTGGCTGCGACCCGGCCACCTCGGGGTGCCGGGATGTGACACTGGGATACTGGGATGTGACACTGGGAAACTGGGATGTGACACTGGGACACTGGGGTGAAACCTTGGAGTGCCGAGGATCCAGAGGGACCCCCCGGGCTCAGGGGGACAGAGCCCGCATTTTGGGGTCCCCTGGAATTCGGGAGCAGCCGCCCACCGCCCGCGTTCCGGGGCCGCAGCGCCGAGCCCGCGGAGGATTTTTCCAGCGGATCCATCCGGCGCGGCGGGGGGGCCGCTGCCTTTCTGCAGTCTCCTTGGAGACTGCGGCCGCTCCACGAGGAAATCCCGCTGCTCCCGCTGCTCCCCCGTGCCCCCGCGGCCCCGGCTCGTGGCAGCTCCCGGCCCCGCGGAGCCAACGCCAGGGAACAGCGGGAAGAGGCCGAGCTGGGAAGTTATCCACGATTCTGTGCGGCCAAAACAAGGCGGCATCCAGGGAGGCAGGAATTTCCAAATTCCCGTTCCCACAGCAACGCGGGGTCACCTCGGGAGCCGTTGCCCACTGGCCTGTGGTGCTCTGGGACAGAAAGCAGCCTGGAAAAGGGGGTTTAGAGCAATCGTGGCTCGACCCCCTTTGTGTGCACGGGCAGGAGCCTTCCCAGGAGCCTTCCCAGGAGCCTTCCCGGCATCTCCAGGGGCGCCAGAGGAGGAGGAGGAGGAGGGGGAGGGAACAAGGAACAAGGAACAGGCGCTGCGAGGGTCTCGGGAGCCCCGCAATCCCACAGCTCCGAGCCCATCAGCCATGAAGGGAATGGAGTAACGGAGGGAAAGCAGCAGCACGGAGATAAATCCCTGCCTGAGGAGCCCCTGTGTGGACTGGGATCACCGGGACACAGCGGGAAGTGCCCGGCTCCTGAACCCACAGGACCATCCCGGAAAGGGACACTGGGATCAGAGCCACATCCCAGCTCCCGGAGCAGCTCTGGAGCTCTGAGCAGGATAGAGACTCTGACACAGGGATCAATTCCTCATCCTGCTTGCTGGAACAGCTCCAGAGCTGCAAGCAGAGTCAAGGGCGCTCCGTGTGTGACACAGGGGCTGATCCCCCATCCCGGTTTCCGGCACGGAACAGGAGCTCTGAGCAGGGTCAGGGGCGCTCAGCATGTGCCCCACGGATCGGAGCCACATCCCGGTTTCCAGCACAGCTCTGGAGCTCTGAGCGGGGTCAAGGGCGCTCCTCGTGCCCAATCCCAGCTCATCCCGGCGCTTTCATGTCCCTGCCGCGCGCTCGGATCCGGCTCCAGCGGCGCCGGCCTGAGAGAGCCTCAAACACACAGAGCAGGGACCAAACTGTGCGGGAACAATGCGGCCTTTTCCAGACCTTCCCAAACATTCCAGCGCCCGCCAAGAACCCATCGGACCCTGACACTGCCGGTCACGAGTCGGTCCCGGTGTCCCCTGGAGCCGGAGGACACAGCAGCTGCTCCTCTGGGATACGCGGAGCGCTCCCAGCCGCACGGCCGAGGGGAAGGAAAACCCAAGGATTCACAGCCTTGGAATCATCTCCAGCAGCTCTGCAGCCCCCTGTGCCTGCCCCAGGGATGGGGGCACGAGGGGCAAGGCCACAGGGACGGCACATCCCTAAGGAACACCCCACATCCCTAAGGAACACCCCACATCCCTAAGGAACATCCCACATCCCTAAGGAACATCCCACATCCCTAAGGAACATCCTACATCCCACTGGCTGAGAGCATCCACGGAACACACGGGAAACTGAGGCAGGAAAAGAGGGACAGATCCGCCTCCCTGCAGCCACCAGTGCACGTTCCAGCCCTTCCCAGGCCTCCTGCATCCCATGGGATGGGGCTCCCACAGGAAGGGAACAGGGGGCTTGGCCATCCCAGAGAGAGCAGAAGCCCCATGGGGAGGGGTCTCTGCACAGAGCTGATCCGGCCCCTTGCCCGGTCCCTCCCTGTGCCCTGTCCCCTCCCTGTGCCCTGTCCCCTCACCTGGGCGATGTCCCCCTCGAGCCGCGGGGGCCGGATGCTGGACAGGTGAATGGTTTTGTGGTCCCCGGAGTTGAGCTTCACCACGATGGCGTCGGCGTTGAGCACCTGCATCACCTGGGGACAGAGACAGAGCTGAGGTGGGGACAGCGGGCACCTGGGCACAGCTGGGCACAGCTGGGCACACCCAGGGCCAGGTGCCACCAGCTCTGCCACCCCGACTTCCACCCCCGGCACAGTGAGCGGCTCCAGCCCCATGCCGGGTGTCCAGGGGGTCACCAGGGGAATGTGGCTCCCGGGACAGTGACATGTGGCACTCCAGGGCACTGCCAGCTGCGTGTGTCCTGTGCCAGGGCTCAGCCCCCCAGGTCTCATTCCAGAGGCAATTCCAGAGGGGACAGGAGTGCCAGCTGGATACGTGACAAGGGATGATGCTCGTGGAGGAGGGAGCAAGGACAGCCTGTGGTGGGAGCAAACTAATGAGGATCATAAAGTCATGGAATCCTGGAATGGTTGGGTGGGAAGGGACCTCCGAGCCCCTCCAGTGCCAGCCCTGCCATGGCAGGGACACCTCCCACTGTCCCAGGCTGCTCCAGCCCCAATGTCCAGCCTGGCCTTGGCCACTGCCAGGGATCCAGGGGCAGCCCCAGCTGCTCTGGGCACCCTGGGCCAGGGCCTGCCCACCCTCCCAGCCAGCAATTCCCAATTCCCAATCTCCCATCCAGCCCTGCCCTCTGGCACTGGGAAGCCATTCCCTGCCTCCTGGCCCTCCATGCCTTGGCCCCAGTCCCTCTGCAGCTCTCCTGGAGCCCCTTTAGGCCCTGCAAGGGGCTCCGAGCTCTCCCTGGAGCTTCTCCTCTCCAGACTGGACACTCCCAGCATTCCCAGCCTGGCTCCAGGTGGAGGGGCCAGGAGGATCCCAGGACACACGGGTTTAACATTCCCAGTTCTCCAGCCCCTGGATATTCCCACTGGCAAGACAGGGACCTTTTCCCTGCCCGCTCCCCCCAATCCCCCCGGCTCCCGCTGCTGCTTATCCACGATGCTCCCGATCCCACAGATCCTCGGAAGGAGACGGGAGCTGCCCCACTCCAGCCCTTTCTGCCCGGCAAACGCATCCGCCCCGCCCCGCGAGCTCGGCCGGAGGGAGAGCAGGATTTCGGGAACTGAGATGCGAGCGGACACCGAGGATCGCCAGCGCTCAGCAAAGCCCCCGGGAACGTCCCCGCGCGCGGCCCCGGCCTCTCCCGGCTCCCAGCCCCCGGATTTTCCCTCGGCGGGAGCAGCCCAACGCCGTGCGCCTGCCAAGTGGAGTAATCCAATCTCACGCTCCAGGGCATCCCGGGGCGAGGAGGGAGCGGCCTCTCTCCTTCCTCCCGCCCAAGACTTGGGAAAAGCGGGATGCGAAGCGGAGCTGCTGCAGCCAGGGCCGCTGCGGGTCAGCTCCGGGGGCAGATCCCGCGCTCCATTACACATCCAGCACACGCTTCCCGGGGAGCCGCGGGAGCCGCGGTCACATCTCATTTGTTCCCTGGCAGGAGGCAGCAGCCGGCCAGCAGCTCCCGGCGCTCCGGCAGCTCCCGGCATTCCAGCAGCTCCCGGCGCTGCGGCCCGGCCCGGATCCGTGCGGGAGCAGCAGCGGGGACTGGCCGGGCCCCTCCGGCCCCCAGCATCCCTTCCCGGCAGGACGAACTCACGGAACCCTGCGCCGGGATGAGCCGGCTGCGAGGGGGATGCAGGACACGGGATGCAGCAGGACATGGATATAGGATATGGGATGCAGCAGGACACGGGCTGCAGCAGGATATGGGATGTAGCATGTGGGATGTAGCAGGACACGGGATGCAGCAGGACATGGATATAGGATACAGGATGCAGCAGGGCACGGCCCCGGGAGCAGGGACATTGTGGCTCCCAGGCAGGACACAGCTGGGTGGCAGCAGGAGCCAAAGGGAACCTCCAAGGCTTCTGCAGAGCCCTGAGCCAGCTGGGACATGGATGCAGCAGGACATGGATGTAGGAGGACACAGCACCTGGAGCCAGGGCACCCAGGGGCTGCCAGTGCCAGGCAGGACAGAGCAGGGTGGCAGCAGGAGCCAAGAGGGACTCCCAGGGTCTCTGCAGGGCCCTGACCCAGTTGCAAAGGGTCCCTGCAGGATATGGGATGCTGAGGATACAGGGTACGGCAGGACAAGGAATGCTGGAGGACACGGGACACAGGATACAGGACACAGGATGCAGCAGGACACGGCACCTGGAGCCAGGGCTCCCGAGGGATGCCAGTCCCAGGCAGGACACAGCAGGGTGACAGGAGGGGGACCCCCGGGTGCTCACCCCCCCGGGCACGCGTCCCCTCCTCCTGCAGGAGGGTCGGGGGTGACACGGTGGCACCGCCGGGGCATTGTCTCCCGGCCCGTTCCCAGGCCGCTGCGTCCACTCCCCTTATCCAATATTTACTGTGGCTTCTCTCGCCTGCAAGAGGCCTTTGATAAAGGGATTGGAGGGATTATTTCTTTAAACCTCTGCAGCTGTTTCTTGCAGAGCCAGCACGCTCCGGCTGCTGCTTCCCGAGTCCCCGGGCTGGGAGCGGGGAGGGCAGGCCAGGAATGTCCCTGCGGCCCCGGCCAGGCTGGTCACCCCCATCCCATCGCCGTTCCCAGAGCACGGAGCTCACAGCCCTGTCCACATTTATCAGGGAAGATTTTTTTTCCTCACTGCAAGAGCTGATCCCAACAAGGTCCCCAATTTTCCACCCCAGGCTTCGCTTGCACCCAGCACTGGGGGCACACAGGGCAGGAGAACTGGGACCAGTACAGGACACAAAACCTCCCAGTTCAGGATGCCCAGGGCAGGACAGGCACAGAGCCAGAGCCGGAGCCAGGACCAGCCTGGCTGCTCCTGCCCGAGGAGGAGGAGAAGGAAGCAGAGAGCAGCTCTTCCTCTGGGGACCGGGAATTCCATCGGGAATTCCACCCTTCCGGGGGGGTCTGGCAGCAGGACCCCACCCCACGAACCCTGGATGTGCCCCACAGGCGCAGCTGATTCCAAATGCTGATCCCAATCCCTGGGAATGGCCACGGACAGACACAGAGCAGCCACTTGGCTGCGACCCAGCCACCTCGGGGTGCCGGGATGTGACACTGGGATACTGGGATGTGACACTGGGATACTGGGATGTGACCTCGGGGTGCCAGGATCCCACCTTTAGGGCTGGTTTCCTTGGGAGCTGGGGGGCACAAGGACCCCCGTGCCTGGGGACCAAGGGGACATGTCCCAGCTCCCAAGGCTCCTGACCGCTGTGCTCCCAGGACAGCATCCCTGTTCTGGGAGGCACAGGGAGCATCCCCAAAGCTGAGGGTGACCTCCTGCACCCCAACAAGGACAATGGCACTTGGGGAGCCACAGCCCAGCACCAGGAGAGGGTCGAGTGTCCCCTCCCCCATCCCAAAAATATCCTTTAGAGGGGTCTTGGCAGGGTCTGGCACATGGCTCAGCTCAGGAGCAGCTCCCGGGCCTGGCTCTGGCACATCCCACCAGCTCCGGGGTGATTTGGCCACATCCAGAGCTCCCAGCAAAGGGAATAAAAATCAAGATCAAAGCAGCCAGGCCTGATTCAGCCCCATCCACCGGAGCGTGGCAGGACGGGAAGCGGAGCCGGGACACGGCCCGGGGCTGCTACAGGAGCCCCCCGAGCCCGGGGGCCGATGCTGCCCGGAGCCGGGAACGGGCTGCCGCAGCCCCCCCGTGCCGGCAGAGGATGGCTCCCAGCCGAACGCAGGCACGGCTCTGCAGCGTGTCCCAAATCCCGCTGCTCCGAGACCGGCTGACGCAGGGATTTCGGCAGAGAGCCTCCAGCCCCTTCGACACTGCTGTTCCTCCGCTCCCCTCCTCGCCACTCGCAGGCACCAAACCCACAACCGAGGCCGAGCCTGCCCTGCTCCCCCAGCCCAGCCCCGCGCTCCCAGCGCCGGCAGCCCGAGCCCATTTGCCGCGGTTGATCAGCGGTGCAAAGGCAGGTTGGGATCTTCCTCCTCCTCCTCCTCCCCCGCCCCTCGCAGCCCCCTCCAGCAGCTCCTGCGTCAGCTCTGCCGCTGCGAACGAGCCCCGTCGTGCCGAGCACGGAGGCGGCTGCGGCGCCGGGGCCGTCCCTGCGCACCCGCTGCGTGCCCGGCCCCGCGGCTGCGGCCGCTGCACGGACACGGACACGGACACGGACACGGACACGGACACGGACACGGACACGGACGGAGCCCCGGGGAGGCCGGACACGTGCCCAGCTGCGGGAGCAGCGCTGGCACTGCGGCCGTGTGGGCATCTGTCCTGATTTTCCTTGTCACTCACAATTCCGGGCAAGGGGGGGAAAAAAACAAAGCCCCCAAAGTGACACCGAAACCCGGGGGGGCTGCGGCTGCCAAAGAATTCCAGAGCCTCGTGCAAAAAGCGGGAGCGACCCACAGGGCGGAGAAATCCCACGTCTCCTCCCCAAAAAGCAGGACGTTGTGTTTGCTGCTTTTGGGGGGCTCGCAGGGAATCCGGACCAGGCCGGAGCGGAACCGGGAGCCCTCCCAGCCCGAGGGGGCCCGCAGAGCCGGGGGCTGTGCCCGGAATTGGGGGCATCCCCCAAACTCTGCCCCCCAACCCGAGAGCGTCCCACCCCACGGCACCGGGGCTCAATGCCCACCGTTCCCAGGGGAATGCTGGATCCCCACTGCTCCCGGGGGATGTTTCCCCCATGGGCTGGGGATGCTGCAGATCCCAAAGCCACCCCGGACACCCCTTCCAAGAGACTGGGGTGGGCCCTGCCTGCTGCTATCCCACAAAATCACGGCATCTTGGAAGCGCCGGGAGCATCCAGCCGCCCCCTCCAGCAGCTGAGCGGAGCGTGACTGACGGCCCTGGCACCGCTCCTGGCACTGCTCCTGGCACCGCTCCGGCAGCAGCCACTGCCAGCGGCGCTTCCCAGCGTTCCAGCGCCGGCACACGGCCCTGCCGTGCCCACGGGACACCTGCCCAGGTGGCATTTGTCACCGCCACGGGGAGGGGACGACCACGTCCTTATCCCGAGGGATGGGCTCTCGATTCTGGCTTCCCAGAGCCTCTCTGAGCTCAGTGTCCCTGCACTGCTCCCACAGGGAACGCCCAGCAAACCCCTCCCGTTTTGGGGAGGTTTTGGGGACCTCTGCTCCTGTCCCAGCCACATCTGAGCCACCAGAGCAAGCACAGGAGCCATTCCCAACCTCGTCCCCCCGGACACAAGCTGACGGCACCACAGGGATCAGCTCCACATGGATGAGGCTGGAGCAGCTGCAGGAGCTCCTGGCTGTCCCTGCCCGGCAGCTCCAGAGCTTTTCCATCGCTGCTCCGTTCAACCCCGGCATCCAGGAGCCCCCCAGGATCTGCTGGGCTCGATCCCATTCCCGCTTTTCCCCAGGATCTGCCAGGCTCGACCCCATTCGTGCATCCCCCCAGGAGCAGCCGGGCGAGGCGGGGGTCCCGGACACAATCCCGGCAGGACGGGAGCAGCTGGAAGGACGCTCGGGGCAGGATCCGGCCCTGCGCAGGGACCAGGCCGACTTTCCAAGAAATGCGGCTGCTGCCCATTCTCAGGGAAATTCCAGCGGCCCCGGAGCCGCGGCGCTGGGCGAGGCGGCAGCTCCATCTAGTGGGGCCGATCCCACGGATCCTGCCCGGATCCCGCAGCTCCCGCATCCCACCCGCGCCGGGGCAGGGATTCCCGGGGCATCCATGGGCAGGAACACGGGCAGGGAACGGCGCGGCTGCCCAGAGCCCCACGGCCCCACACCAGCACCCACTGGGAGCGGGCTCAGCGGATTCTCCGAGCCCTGGGAGCAGTGGGGATCAATCCATGGGGCAAACAACCCCTGGGAGCATCGGGAATCAACCCATGGGGCAGCCATTCCCCCAGGAACATCGGGAATCAATCAACCCATGAGGCAAACAACCCTCTGGGAGCATCGGGAATCAATCCATGGGACAACCAAACCCCTGGAAGCATTGGGAATCAACCCATGGGGCAGACATTCCCTTGGGAACCTTGGGAATCAATCCATGGTGCAGCCATTCCTCTGGGAGCATCGGGAATCAGCAGAGATGCGAGGCCACCCCTGTGGCCCCAGAGGACCGGAGCACGGTGCCAGGACACCCCAGCCCATTCCCACAGACCACAGCCCCTCTCTTGGGGCTCCTTCCCTTCCCCTGGCACCTCTTCCCACTCCAGCCCTGCCGGCAATCCTGGAGTGCAGCTGGGTGGTTTTGCACTGGGGTCCAGCTGTGGGAAACCTCTGGGGTTTGTCCAAACCCATGGAGAGACCGGATCAGGAGCTGGGCACACTGTCCTCTGCCCCCAGTTCCCAAATGTCCCATTCCCAGCCCTGCTCACCTTGGCCACGAACTGTTTGTCCTTCTGATCCAGGTTTGCCGTGGGGGCCACATAATCCCTCCAGATCCTCAGCTTGCGCTCCTTGGCAAACCTGGGGGGTGGGGACAGTGGGACACCGGGGCCGGGACACCTGGACAGGCTGGGGGTGACATTCCCAGCAAAGCCCCAGGGAGATCCCATCAATCCCACCCAGGATGAGCCACACGGGGCTGGAAAGGGGCTGGAGTTGCTCTGGGCACTCCAGGGATGCAGCTGGGAACAGTGGGGGCAGTGGGATTGGGTGGGGTCAGCTGGGATCAGCGGGATCCCCGTCCCCACGCCAGCCCCACCTCTCGGCCGCGCGCAGTTTGTCGGCGCCGCGGGTGTAGACGGCGATGGACCAATCCACGCAGCGGGCAAAGCCCTCCCTGAGCAGCAGCTCCGTGATGTTCCCGTTCTGGAAGACGAGAGAGGGCCTGGGATCAGCAGGACCCCCCAGGACCCCCAACCCTGTCCCTGCTGGGGGGGACCCTGCACAGCCCCTTCCATGTCCCCTGAGCTCCCAGTGCTACCGGAGACCCCCCAGTGACACCCCCGGGCTCTGCCCTCCCCACAAGGACCAGGATCTCCCAAATCCACCGGGAAAGAGCCCACAGATCCCAGGGACGCCCCCGGGCTCTGCCCTCCTCACTGAACCAGGATCTCCCAGACCCACCACAACTCCCATTTCCCCCACTGGCAGCACCTTGTGGCCCCCTCGAGCACCCCCAGCCCCCCTGGACCCTGCCCGTGCCCCCGGCGCCACTTGCCGGGTGCAGGATGGTGCCCAGGATGTTCTGGTTGTGGCAGCTCTCCAGGACAATCTGAACGTCCCTCTGGAGCAGCCGCGACTCCGTGAAAAACTTGGCTTCGGCCGCGAACGGCTCCGGGACCTCGGGAGCGTCGGCCTCGCGCTTGAACGTGGGACACTGCGGGACACAGGGACAGTCAGGGCACGGGATGGGCCCAGAAACTGTGGAAAGAGGGTGGGAACCCCCCTGGGGAGGAGGCAGCCCCCATTCCCCAGCTCTGGGGGTGCTTTGGGGGCTGAAATCGGGGAATTTGTGTAAGGACAGAGCCCTGTGACTGCCCTGGGAAACACTGCCTGGGATACAGCACCAACTCCTGCTCTGGGGATCCCTGGAAAGGGACCTGGAGCTGCTGGAGAGTCCAGAGACGCCCCGGAGCTGCTCCAGGGCTGGAGACCCTCTGCTCTGGAGCCAGGCTGGGAGAGCTGGGGGTGCTCACCTGGAGAGGGAAATGCTCCAGGGAGAGCTGAGAGCCCCTTGCAGGGCCTAAAGGGGCTCCAGGAGAGCTGCAGAGGGACTGGGGCCAAGGCATGGAGGGCCAGGAGGCAGGGAATGGCTTCCCAGTGCCAGAGGGCAGGGCTGGATGGGAGATTGGGAATTGGGAATTGCTGGCTGGGAGGGTGGGCAGGCCCTGGCCCAGGGTGCCCAGAGCAGCTGGGGCTGCCCCTGGATCGCTGGCAGTGGCCAAGGCCAGGCTGGACATTGGGGCTGGAGCAGCCTGGCACAGTGGGAGGTGTCCCTGCCATGGCAGGGCTGGCACTGGAGGGGCTCTGAGGTCCCTTCCCACCTAAACAAGTCTGTGGTTCCTTGAACTTGGACATCAGCAGGAATTTCCCCATGGAAAGGGTGCTCAGGCCTTGGCAGGGGCTGCCCAGGGAGCTTTGGAGTGCCCATCCCTGCAGGTGTCTGAGGAATTCCTGGAGGTGGCACTGAGGGCTCTGGGCTGGGGCCAAGGTGGGGATGGGGCACAGCTGGGACTGGATGGGCTGGGAGGGCTTTTCCAACCTCAGGGATTCCATGAACTCCCACCACAACCCTGACCAGGGTGTCCAACAGCCCCACCCAACCCACAGCTGTCCCCACCCCACGGTGACATCTCGGGCTCCCCCTGGCCTGGTCGTGCAGGGCCAGCAGGTGACACCGATGTCCCTCCATCCCTCCCTGCTCTGGGACGCAGAGAGCGGCCAGTGCCGAGGAGCTCGGACAAGGAGGGAATTCGGCCGCGGGAATTCAGCAGAGGGAATCTGGCCGAGGGAATGGGCTCACCTTGATCCCCGAGAGCATGACGGTGACCAGGTAGAAGTCAGGCAGGAGCAGGGCCCTCACCACGCTGCCGTCCCGCACGTGCTCGATGATGGCTGCGGAGCGACACCGGAGCTCGTCCCGCTGGGCCGGGAACGGGACACGGGGACACGGGGACACAGGGACACGGGGACACAGGGACATGGGGACACAGGGACATGGGGACACAGGGACATGGGGACACAGGGACACGGGGACACGGGGACACCTTACCATTGACAGGCTTCTGGTGCAGGGAGTCCACAAAGTGCCGGGGGTTCTCCAGGCTGTACTTGAGGTCCCGCACGGTGTGCGATCCCGAGCCCTCGCTCCACATCCCCTTCTTGGCGCTCCGGGCCTGCTCCTCCAGCTCAGCCAGCCGGCTCTGCTCCGGGCTGAGGGACAGGGCGGGAATGGATCCCTGGGAATCTCCCTGTCCCGGGCACTTTTGGGGATGCTGTAGGGCTGTGGTCACTCCCATCCCCAGCACACATCCCAGGGGGAATACAGCTGGAAGCAGCTCCTCCCACAGACTGGGGAGGCTCAGCCCAGGGAACCCTTCCAGAGGCTGCTTTTGGCACCACCATGGAAAAGCAGCGGCGTTCCCGGCTCCCAGCAGGGCAGAGCAGGTTTGGGAGAGCAGGGAAGGCACATTCCCTGGGAATCCACAGATCATCACAGCCCTGCACACACAGGCGGCCACTGAAGGGCCACCAAGGCGACCACAATCCCCTCCTGGCCCTGGCACCAGCCCCACCACAAGAAATCCTGAGATATCAAACAGGGTGCCCAGAGCAGCTGGGGCTGCCCCTGGATCGCTGGCAGTGGCCAAGGCCAGGCTGGACATTGGGGCTGGAGCAGCCTGGCACAGTGGGAGGTGTCCCTGCCATGGCAGGGCTGGCACTGGAGGGGCTCTGAGGTCCCTTCCCACCCAACTGTTCCAGGATCCTACGAATGAGGCTGACCCTGGCCTGGAACTGTCCTACACCTCTGGAATGGGATCCCTGTCCCCATGGATGCAGCACCCCACAGCCCAGGCCGGGCTTCTCCCACACCCTGGGATGTGACAGAGCCCAGGAAAAGCCTCGGCTCTGCTGGCACAGGGATCACCCAGCTGGATCCAGCACCAGGAATGTCCCAGCATCTCCTCTCCAGCGGGAACTGAGGCAATTCCACCCCAGCCAGGTGTGACTTCGGAGACTCCCAGCGAGTCCCTGCTCCGCCGCCCACGGACACAGCTCCGTCCATGGGAGAGGAGGCAGCCCCCGCCCAGCCCCTCCACATCCCAACCCCAAAGCCCCCGGGACACCCTGGGGAGGCCTGTGGGATGAGGGCACCTTGGGAGCTACGGAGCAGGGCCTAGCCCCCCAGAGCCGAGGGATCCAATGGCTCCGTGCCTGGAGCACCAGCCAGGAATGGGGATGGGAGCCCTGCACGTACTTGTTGGCTCGGATCCCTTCCCGCCGGGAAGCCAATCCTTCGGCCACCAGGGACTCGGCGATGTTCTCACCACTGGTGTCTGTGGGGAGAGGAGAGGAGCAGGAGGGTGAGAGGAGCCTCAGGGACATGGGGATCCCAGCATTCCCAGTGATCCCAGTGAGCAGGGCTGGAACAACCCCGAGCGCCAGCACAGAGCTCTCCTGGGGACACCTCTGCCCCCAGCCCGGGCTCCCTGGGCAGCCCCTGCCAAGGCCTGAGCACCCTTTCCATGGGGAAATTCCTGCTGATGCCCACCCTGCCCCTCCCCTGGCCCAGCCTGAGGCCGTTCCCTCTCCTCCTGTCCCTGTTCCCTGGCAGCAGAGCCCGACCCCCCCGGCTGCCCCCTCCTGTCAGGGACTTGTGCAGAGCCACAAGGTCCCCCCTGAGCCTCCTTTGCTCCAGCCTGAGCCCCTTTCCAGCTCCCTCAGCCGCTCCTGGGGCTCCAGACCCTTCCCAGCTCCATGCCCTGCCCAGAGGGGCCCAGAGCTGACCCCAGGATCCCAGGGGGTCCCTCAGCAGGGCCAGCACAGGGGACAGTCCCTGCCCTGGGGCTCTGCCCACGCTGGGGCTGCCACAGCCCAGGGGCCATCGGCCTCCTCCTGCCCCCTGGGCACCCCTGGGCTCCTGTCCAGCCGCTGGCACAGCACCCCCAGGGCCTTTCCCAGCTTTCCAGCCCCTCTGCCCCAGCCCGGAGCGCCCCAGGGGCTTGGGGTGACCCAAGGGCAGGACCCGGCACTTGGCCTGGTTGTCCCTCACCTCTCTGGCCTCATCCCACGGATCCAGCCTGTGCCCATCCCTCAGCAGAGCTCCCCACTGTCCATCCCCCCCATCCCGGAGCTGCCGCAGGGCTGGCAGGAATCTGTCACAGCATTCCCACACTAACGGTGTTTAAACCCTGACAAACTTCATCAGGGAACATTTTCTGCCTCATTTCTCCCGCCCGCGCTGTTCCCGGCTGGGCTGGAGCAGGGCTGGGGACGGCACCGGGAGAGGCCCCAGCAGGAGCCAACATCCAAACCCTTCCCAGCTTTATTCCTGACACCGGGATTGCCTGGGCTGGAGGGGGGCTCAGAGGGAGAGCAGAGCAGCAGCTTCCCAAAATCCAAGGTTCAAATCAAACATTGGATTCAGTGATTGTGGATCTTGGAGGTCTTTCCCAAACAAAACAATCCTGATTCCGATCCCTCCCAGCAAACTGGGAGCTCAGGAATGCGTCATGGAGTACCCTGAGTGGGAAGGGCCCCACAGGGATCATCGATCCAGCTCCTGGGCCTGATCAGGACATCCCAAAATCCCACCCTGTGCCGGAGGGTGCTGTCCAAACGCTCCTGGAGCACGGAGGTAACTCTGACACCCAGGGATCTGCAGCACCGAGGGTCCCACTGCCCTTTCTGCAGCCCCGGCCCCGCGGGGCTCTCGTGTTCCTGCAGGGGGACACGGGAGGAGCCGCCTGGAATGTGCCAGGATGGAGCAATGGGACTTCAGCTCTGGGATGGCCTGGGAGCAGCGAGGGGCTCCAAGCAGGCACTGCCCACCTCGGCCACACCCAGCGGAGCCCAGAAACCCCCACGGAGGGAGCTCCAGCCTTCCCGGGGAGCCACGGACGCGCTGCTGATCCTCTGGGATCCAGGAGCCAGCAGCGATCCCGGGCCCCCCATCCCTGCCACGGATCCTCGGATCCCGGAGCCAGAGGGAGCCTCTGCCCCCACCCTGGGCCACCTCCCTGGGCCTCCAGGCACAGCTCCCTGCTCCATCCTGCCGGCCTCGGGATGAGCCCGGGATGGCAGCAACTCCGGGCTGGGTGAGCCAATCCCGGCTCCCGCCATGGAAAGGCTCCGAGTGGCACGGGAATGCCAGGAAAGGCTCCAAGTGCCACAGGAAGCACACCTGGAGCACCTGCTCCCCCTCTCCAGCCCATTCCCACAGGGAAAACAGCCAAGTACACAGGGATGTGGGGCCGAGGGCACCCGACCCCCCAGTCCCTACTGGGGCTCCCCAGGGACTTCCTCCAAAATCCAGCAGCCCCCGAGCTCCTTCCCAGCCCCTTTCCTGTGCCTGCTGCTTCCCTTTATCCCCTTTGCCGGGGAGCTGTGTCCAAGCCTGGCCACATTCTGCTGGTATCCCAAATACCCCACAGGGGGCTGTCCCGGCCACACTCAGAGCACCCACCTGCCCCAGGAGCAGGGAGGCTCTGGAGGACGAGCTGGGTTCCCGGGAGCTTCCCCAGCCGAGATCCCATCCCTTGAATCCCGAGGGCACGGGAATTCTGGGCAGGGACAAAGCCAGCACCAGCCATGGCCACGGCTGAGGGGACACGGGGAGGGAGAGCCCCAAAACCCACCCGGAATGCTCAGGGTGGATTCCTCCTGGGAAGCTGCTTCCTACTGGGATCTCAGCCACAGACAAGACAGAGATTTGTTACAACAAAAAGCATGGAAAAGGGGAAGCAGCGGGAATTCACCCAGCGCTGCTCCTCATGTCCACACGCTCAGCCGGGATCAGCACCGGGCACCCCTCCCCTCCCAAAGCTGGGAATCCATGGAAAAGTGGGAATGCATCCTCCTGCTGACAGCACATCCCAACCCACCCCAAACCTACCTTTCCCCAGGTACACCATGCCGTACTCGCGGCCCTGAGGGGTCTTGTACTCCACGGTGAAGCAAACCTCCTTCCCGATCAGCTTCTTCCGCAGGAACTCCCGGGCCGGGAAGCCCCAGGGCTGCGGGGAGGGAAGCGCCGTGAGCCGCAGGGTCCAGGGCAGAGGGGGAAGCCCAGAATTCCCTGGAAATCCCGTTCTCCTCCAGGAGCACTCCACTAGGAACCCACTCCGTTACTCCTCGGAAGAAACTGCCCCACGGAGGGATCCCAGGAGGTTTTCCAGCTCCCCAAAACCGAGCTGAGCCCAGGAAAACTCGCGGAGCAGCCCCAACTCCCATGGATGCACTGAGAGCTCCCAGGGCTCCTTCCCAGGAGCTCCCCGGGCAGGAGCGGAGCGGGATGAGCCCGGCCGGGAGCACAGGGCTGTCCCAGCCCCGCGGTGGGCGCAGGAGGCTCCGGAGCGCGTTCCCGGAGCGCGTTCCCGGAGCTCCTTCCCGCTCCAGCGCGGCAGGTGGGCGGGAGCGCGGCCGGAGGTGGGAACATGACGCGCTCATAAACAATTAGCGGGGCTGACAGGCATCACTTCGGCAAAGAGTGACATTTAGAGGCTGTTTGGGAAGACAAAACTCCCCAGGGAGAGCAATTATCTGCCAGCGCTGCTCCCACCGCCCCCGGCCCGCAGGAGGAGGGGGGCCGGGCCCCGCCGGCACGGAGCGGCTCCAGGACCGCCCCGTGTGCCCCAACCATCCCCCGTGCCCCAAACCACCCCCCGTGTGCCCCAAACCACCCCCCGTGTGCCCCAAACCATCCCCCGTGTGCCCCAAACCATCCCCCGTGTGCCCCAAACCACCCCCCGTGTCCCAAACCACCCCCCGTGTGCCCCAAACCATCCCCCGGGTGCCCCAAACCACCCCCCGGGTGCCCCAAACCACCCCCCGGGTGCCCCCACGACGCCGGTCCCATCCCAAGCGTAGAGGCGCAAGGAAGGAGAAAATCCCCCCGAAATCCTCACTGGGGGCTGGACCCAGCGGATCCTTCCTGGGCTGCTCCCCCCGTGCCCCCCGGGATGGACCTGCCTGTGCCCCCCAGGGGTGCCCGGGGGCAGGAGCAGCACCCACCTCGTCCGGGGTGTCCTTGGCGTCCGGCTGGCCGGGGGCTGCGCGCCGGGCCAGGTTCCCGGCTCGGATGTTGCTGAGGTTGATCTGGCGCTCGGGGGGGGGCCCCCCACGGGGCTGTCCCCGCACGATGATGGCACAGCCCGACAGCACCTGCGGGGACAAGGAAGGGTCACCGGGGTCCCCCAGACACGGCGGTGGCAGCCGGGAAGGGACCGGTTGGGCACGGGAAGGCGACGCTGCACGGACACACAGAATTGCAGGGATGCGCCCTGCCCTGCCCGGGGACTCGGCAGCACCGCGCGTGACAGCCCGGAGAGGCAGGAGCTGTCCCACCCCCCCAGGATGGGGCCAAAATCCATGTCCTGCGCTCATCCCCAGCAGGGAAACAGGGAATTCTGTCCCTGTGCCAAGGTGAGACCCCACCTACAGAGCTGCCCCAGCCCTGGGGACACAGCAGCAGGACCTGGAGCTGCTGGAGAGAGTCCAGAGAGGCCCCGGAGCTGCTCCAGGGCTGGAGCCCCTCTGCTCTGGAGCCAGGCTGGGAGAGCTGGGGGTGCTCACCTGGAGAGGAGAAGCTCCAGGGAGAGCTCGGAGCCCCTTGCAGGGCCTAAAGGGGCTCCAGGAGAGCTGCAGAGGGACTGGGGCCAAGGCCTGGAGGGACAGGAGGCAGGGAATGGCTTCCCAGTGCCAGAGGGCAGGGCTGGATGGGAAATTGGGAATTGGGAATTGCTGGCTGGGAGGGTGGGCAGGCCCTGGCCCAGGGTGCCCAGAGCAGCTGGGGCTGCCCCTGGATCCCTGGCAGTGGCCAAGGCCAGGCTGGACATTGGGGCTGGAGCAGCCTGGCACAGTGGGAGGTGTCCCTGCCATGGCAGGGCTGGCACTGGAGGGGCTCTGAGGTCCCTTCTGTCCCCTCCCCCAGAGCTCAGCACACCTGGACTTGGGGTCACCTCTGTGCCCACAGAACACCAAGGAGGATCTGGAAAATCGGGATTTTCCTCCTGATGCTTCCCAGATGAGCCCAGCCGGGCCATCCCCCCATGGCTGCTGAGAGCTCCGAGCTGGGCAGTCCCACCTCCGTCCTCTCTCCCAGGGTTCCCCCACACCTCCAGCCCCACATTCCAAGCCAGGCACGGTCCCAGCTCCCATGGCAGGGCCAGGCTCCGGGCCAGCAGACAGAGCTCTCCCTGTTCCCAGGATCTCCTTGTTCCCTGGGCTCTCCCTGTTCCAGGGGCTCTCCCCGTGTTCCCGGGATCTCCCCGTTCCCACCGCTGCTGGCTCTGGGCACACGGGATCGCTGTATCCAGCCTCGGGGTCGGCTTTCAGCCCTGGCTCCCCACCACCCCAAATCCCCACGGATGCTCGCAGGGATCCCAAACCCCTCTGGCTCTGCTCCACCACCACAGCCAGCCTGGCCCCATGCCCGGGACACCGAATCCCTCTGCAATGAGCCCCACTGAGCCCCCCCGAGGGCCCGGGTGCCCCCTGCACCCCTTCTGCTGCCCCCCACCACCCAGAGCCACGGCAGAGCCGGGAATGCTGCAGAAGCCACCGGGAATTGCGGCCCAAGCTACGCCCAGAGCGATCCCAGCAAAGGCTCAGTGCTCTCTGTGCTTAAGGACTTAGAGGTTTCATGGCTGTAATTAACCTTAATCTTTAATTTATAGGGCATGAGGAGGCCAGGGGATGCCGGAGCTGCTCTGTTCCATCCCCACCACGAGCCCTGGATCCCGGGGTGGGATCCTTGGCGGAGCTGCTCCGTGTTCCAGTGCTTTGGGGGGACACTCCATGCCCGGCTCCAGACCCCTGTGACCCTGTCCCCGCCCATGGAGTGGCCACACATCCCGTTTGTCAGGCACACACGTGGCTGTCGGGATCCTCAGGTGGGGAATGGCTCCAGGGATCGGGCAGTGGCAGGAATGGGATCGGGACACTGTCCCAGCACCCAGGTGTCACCGTCCCACCCTGCTAGCAAAAGTCACCCCAGGCGCCATCTGTCCCACTGAGGGCTCCACCAGACAAATGTGGGCTTGAACCAGGCTTAATCCAGCCTGGAAAAGGGACAGGGCACGGCACAGGCACTCGGGGTGGACAGACCCAACTCGTGCTGCCGAGGTGGCTCCGGAGCACTGGAGGGGACAGCACCGAAATCCAGCTGGCACATGCAGAATCCAGAGCTGCCCATGAGGGGCACAAAGGGTTAAAAATCCTGGCAGGAGTGGGAGGAAAATTCCTGCTCTTCATCCCAAACTCATGCTCCCAAACCCCGCGGTCTTGCTGTGATTCCGGGGGAACTGTGCAACAGGAAGGTGCAAAAAACCCCCAAAACCTCAGAGCTGTGACGGGAACCGCAGTGGAGCACGTGGCTGGCACCAATCCGGCTGCTCCAGCAGCTCCACGGAGAGCCAGGGACCGCCTCTCCCCGGGGGGTTTTGGGCTGGCTGGAAAGGGAAGGGGATCACGGAGCACATCCCGGGGTACGGGGCACAGGGCACCGCCAGGCACGGCTGCCTCCCAGCCAGCAGGCTCCAAAATCCTTCCCAAAATCCTGCTGTGGATCCACATCCCCTTGGATGGCGTCGGGCAGGCACAAGCAGCCAGGTGAGGGTTTTCCTGAGCATCCCAAAATCTGCTGCTTGGGCAGGAGACAGGGCAGGGTGAGACACAGCACGGGGATGGTGCCAGGCCAGACCTCCGGTGTCCCCAGACCCCCGGTGTCTGACCACAGACCTCCAGTGTCCATTCCCAAACCTCCAGCATCCATCCCCAGATTCCCGGTGCCCCTCCCAAGCCCCCGTGTCTGTCCCCAAACCTCTGGGGTCCATCCCCAGCCCCCCAGCATCCGTTCCCAGACCTCCACTGTCCAGCCTCACATCCACAGTGCCCATCCTGACCCCCAGAGTCCACCTCCAAACCTCTAGGATCCATCTCTAGATCCCTGTCATGCGTTCCCAGACTTCCAGGCTCCATCCCCAGCCCCGCAGTGTCCCCAGCCCTGTCCCCACCACTGCCACAGCTCCGGGGTGTGGTGACACCCCAGGAAAAGGTCTCGCTCTGAAGGCGGCAGTGGGGGAAGGGGTCAGCCGAGACCCCCAGAACCACCTGGACTCGGGCACAGGAATCTGGGGGCTTTGGGGACACGGCAGGGAATGGGCTGGGGCGGGACAGGCACCAGGAAGGGACACGGGATGGGGACAGGGGATGGGGACAGGGGATGGGGACACGGGATGGGGACACGGCGCCCGGGACTCAACCCGACCTTCGCTCTCCCGGGCCCCGCTGCCGGCGCACGTGGGGACCCGACACGGGGGCCTGGGGGACTCTTCCCGGGGATGCCGGAGGGCCCGGGGGACCCCATCCCAGCGCTCTGTCCCGTGGGGACCCAGCACGGGGCTCGGGGTCCCCGTCCCGCCGCTCGGCCCCGCGGGGACAGCCGGGGCAGGGCAGCGAGCGGAGCACGTGGGGCACCCCCGGGACGGCCCCGCCGCCGCTGGCCCCGCGCGGCCGCTGCTGCCCGACCCCTCGGGGCTCCCGGGCCGGCAGCAGAGCGGGACCACCGGGTCCGGCCCCCCGGGACCCAAAGCTCTTCCTGTCCCTTCCCAGCAGCCCGGACGGCACCGGGGCGGCGGCACCGTGCAGAGCCCGGTCCCGGGACGGCGTGGGAGACTCGGCCTGCAGGGGGGTCCCGGGGTGCAGCGCGGGGTGCCCGGGCTGCGGGGCGTAACGGGCGAGCAACGGCCGCGGAAAGGGGCCACCGGAGCGGCTGCACCGGGGGTGGGGGACCCGGGCACCGGGCGGGGAGCGGAGACGGTCCCGGCTACCGGGAAGGGAGGCGGGGAGCAGAGAGGGGTCCCGGGCTCCGGAGGAGTCTGCGGAAGATGGGGGTCCCTGGTCACCGGCGACCTGCGGGGTCGGTGCGGGGAGCGGCGGGCACAGCCCTTACCATCTTGACGATGCCGCGCTGGACGACGGGCGGCGGCGCGGAGCCGCCCTGGCCGGGGTTGGCCGCGGAGGCCATGGCGGGGCCGGGGCGGGCGGAGGGGCCGGGTCGGGCCGGGGCGGGCACGGGCGGCGGGGCGAGCGCGGCGGGGCCCGGGGCGAGCGCGGAAGGGACCGCGGGGCGGGGCCTGTGCCGGGGGGCGTGACCTCCGAGAGGCCCCGCCCCCCGCGCGGCCGGCGGCCAACGGGCGGCCGCTCCCGCCGCGCGCGCCGCCCCGCCCCCCGGCGCCTCGGCCAATGGCGGTGCGCCGCGGCTGACGTCACGGCCCTGGCGGCCCCGCCCGGCCCGGCGCGCGGGAGGGGGCGGGACTTCCGGGGCGCGCGGCGCCAGGGACACGTCGGCAAAGGCCGCCCGCGCGCACACGTGGCCTCGCGCCGCGCCGGAGGCGGGGCCGGGCCTGGCCACGCCCCTTCCGTCACGGCCGAGGGGCGGGGCTCCGCTCAGACCCGCCCCCCCCCCCGTCAGCGGCGCGCGCCGCGGGGGCGGCCCCGGGTCGGGGTCGGGGTCACCCCCGGCGGCCCGCGGGACCCCCGCCCTGGCCCAGCCCGGTGCCGGCCGAGCTGCGCCCCCGGCACATTCCCAAAGCGGGCCGGGGCCGGGGGATCCCCCAGGGCAGCCCCGGGGGCAGGAGTGAGGGTCCCCCGGCGCTCTGTGCGGCCTCTCCGCGACACCCCCGTGACACCCCCTGTGCCCAGGCAGAGCCCCGGGGCCACCAGAGGCTCCCGGGCCGCTTGCAGCCCGCACCCTGCGGGTTTGGGGGGAGAAGGGGGAGAGTGGGGCACCGACCTTTGGCCGCTTTCGGGACGATCCCGCTGCCCGGGGGTCGCGCCGATCCTACACCCGCACCCCAAAAACCTCCCCTGCCCTCGGACACCGCACCCTGCCACGGCCACCCGCGTCCTGCGAGGGGACCGGGGACAGCGGCGCTGCCAGGCGAGGTGGCCTCGAGCACCTGAGGTGGCTCATTGGCACCGCGTCCTGGCAGGGGACACTCGCCGTCCGGACACAGCCCCGGGATGTCCTCCCTCAGGGGACACTGGCACCTGTCCCTGGGTGACACCAACGCCCCAGCCCGGAGCGGGGGGTCCCGGGGGGCCGGGAGCGGGGGTCACTCCCGTGTCGCCGGCTGGCGCTGCCCCGGAGCAGCCCCCGCCCCTTGGGAGGCGTTCGGGATGCTCCCGGTGTTTCCCGAACTGGAGACGCGGCCGTGGCCGCGCCGCTCCCGGTGTCACCTGTGCCAGCCCCGAGCGGAGCCGCGTCACTCGTGGGGGACAGGAGGCGACTGGAGCGGCCACGGGGGGAATGCGGGGAACGGGAACGGAGCGGCTCCGGCACCGCAGCCCGGGCTGGGAGGGACTCCCGTGTCCCGCACGGTGAAGCCCCCCGAGCTGGGAGGGATCGGAGCGGATCTGGGGGGATCGGAGCGCACCTGGGGGGATCGGAGCGCATCTGGGAGGGATCGGAGCGCACCTGGGAGGGATCGGAGCACATCTGGGAGGGATCGGAGCACACCTGGGGGGGATCGGAACGCACCTGGGAGGGATCGGAGCGCACCTGGGAGGGATCGGAGCACACCTGGGGGGGATCGGAGCGGATCTGGGGGGATCGGAGCGCACCTGGGGGGATCGGAGCGCATCTGGGAGGGATCGGAGCACATCTGGGAGGGATCGTAGCGCACCTGGGGGGGATTGGAGCGCACCTGGGGGGATCCCACCCTCTCCCTGCCCGCCCTCGCCTCGGGAGCAGGGATGCTCGGCACCCGCTGCCGGGGTGCCCTGTCCGGGCACGGCTGCCACGGAGGGGGAGCCAGGAGGGTCCGTCCATCCTGGCATTGTTCCCCCCCCCATATCCCGATTCCCGCCGGGAAGCGGGGGCACCGAGCGCATCGGGGCTCTGCAGGGAGGCGGCTGCTGCACGCCGGGAGCATCCCACGGGAATCCGCCCCGCCGGCGTCTCCCCCCGGTCACGGCACGTTTTGCCACCCTTTTTTTTTTTTTTTTTTCCATGTTTACAATGTTTTTCCATGTTTATGATTTTTTTCCATATTTACCATGTTTTTTCCCATGTTTATGATGTTTTTTTCCATGTTTACGATGTTTTTCCTTGTTTAGGATTTTTTTTCCATGTTTAGGATTTTTTTCCATGTTTACGATGCTTTTTTCCATGTTTACAATGTTTTTCCATGTTTATGATTTTTTTTCCATATTTACCATGTTTTTTTCCATGTTTGCGATGCTTTTTTCCATGTTTACAATGTTTTTCCATGTTTATGATTTTTTTTTCCCATATTTACCATGTTTTTTTCCATGTTTACGATGCTTTTTCCCATGTTTAGGATTTTTTTTTCCCACGTTTACGATGTTTTCCCTGTGGGCTCACTCCGGGGTTTGTCTCCCACACGCAGATCCCGGTGCAGCCCTCGGCCCCTTTTCCAGAGGGTCCCGGGGGTCCCACTCTGGGATTTTACTGCGCTGGCCACGCCGAAGTCTCCCAATCCATGAGGAATCCTCTTCCGGCTCTCTCCCAACCCACCACCACTTTCCACCACTTCTGATTTCCCTGCTCCGGCCTTTTGATGAGGATTTGTTAATTCCTTGGGTTATCCCCTCTTTTAATACTTAGCCCCTCTTTCGGGGCAGGAAATCTTCTCCCCCCAAAAACCTGGAAAAGCAGCTCCGTTATCCTGATTTATGGAATTTCTGGGCCCGCTCCTCACCGTGTCACTGTCCCATCTTGCACCTACATCCCACCAGCCACGATGGGGAGGACACCTTCAAGCCCCCAAATTGCCTCTTTTAGCCTGAATCCTTTAATAATCATCATTTTGATGGAAAAGAAAGTGGAATTGTAGGTGGGAACGTGGGGATAAACTCAGGTTCCTTGGTCGGCTGAGTCATCTGGGCTTTTAACTTCCACCTGTGCATTCTGCAGGAGAAAAGAATGGGATTTTCCAGGTATTCCGGTGCTCGGTGGGGAACAGGGCGACCTTCTGCAGGGAGAAAGCCCAGAACGGTGCAAAACAGCCCTGGACGCGTAGGAAGGAGCAACAAAGGGAGGGAAATCAGGGAATTGTGGAATTTGGGTTGGAAGGGACCTCAGAGCCCCTCCAGTGCCAGCCCTGCCATGGGCAGGGACACCTCCCACTGTGCCAGGCTGCTCCAGCCCCAATGTCCAGCCTGGTCTGGGACACTTCAAGGAATGGGAATGTCCTCCTGGAAGTGCCCAGTGGATCCCCTGGGAGCTGCGCCTCATCCCTCTGCCCTCCGGCCGCTCCCCCGGGATCAGCACGGAGCTGGCTCTGAGCCGGGATGAGGAGAAGGAACATCGGGAACCGGGTGTGGAGCCTCCGTGGTCTCCTCTGGGGAGGGATGGTAATTCCCAAATCCGGTTGTCCCAACGCCCGTCCCTGCGCGCGGCTCGTGACAGCGCTGGGGGTGCCCTGGGACTGAGGGTGCCCTGGGACCTGGTTCCTTTGAGCCGCTGGCAGATGTTCCCTGTGGGATGGGGGCTGTGCCGCCCCCGCCAGTGCCAGCCAGGGAATGCAGACGCTGAATTCCACACAAAATCCCAGGAATGAGCAGTGGCGCTTTGGCAGCAAGTGAATGCCTTGAAATCTGCCGGGATAATGGCGTTCCCTGTTCTGCTCCCTCTGTCTATTCCACTCCCCGTGTCCCTGTTCCTGCGCCACTCCGTGTGTCCCTGTTCCCATTCCGGTTTCCCTCCCTGTCCCTGTTCCATTCCGTCCATGTCCCTGCTCCTGTGCCACTCCATGTCCCCGTTCCATTGCCTCCACGTCCCTGTTCCCGTGTCCCTCCATGTCCCTGTGGCACTCCATGTCCTTGTTCTGCTCCCTCCATGTCCCTGTTCCCATGTCCCTCTCCATGTCCCTGTTCCTGTGCCACTCCATGTCCTTGTTCTGCTCCCTCCATGTCCCTGTTCCACCTTCTCCACGTCCCTGTTCCAGTGTCCCTCCGTGTCCCATTCCCGAGCAGCCCCGCTGTCACTCCTCTGGCAGAGCAGGTCCCTTCCCTCCTCCCAGCTCCTCACCCACTGTCCCTGCAGGGTCCCATCTACTTCCCTGGGTCCCTTCCCAGCTCCAAGACCTCAATCCCCAGCACATTCCCGTTCCTGATGCCAGCATGGAATGGGACAAGGATCCATTGCCCCCAGCTCCAGCTGTTCTCCCAGGCAGGGCAGGGGCTCAGCACCCCCTCCCTGTCTCCAGAGGGGAAAAACCTTCTGGACACCGCCAGTGGGATCAGGGATGGGACAATGGAGAGGGAAGGGGTCCCTAAGCCCCGAGCGGAGCCGTTCTGCCCTGAGCCACAGCCGGGCCTGGCACGGGGCTCTCCCCGTTCCTCCCTGCGGAACAGCCCAGAGACACAAACAGGGAGATGGGATGTGAATGGAGAGGGGATGGATGTGGGGATGGAGATGGGGTTGGAGATGGAATGGAGATGAGATGGGATGGGATGGAGATTGGATGGAAACGGGGATGAAGATGGGGAATGGGGTTGGGAATGGAGATGGAGATGGTCTGGGGGTGGAGGAGGAGATGGGATGGAGATGAAGGTGGAGGTGGGATGGAGAAGAAGGCAGAGATGAAAGCAGAGGAAAAAAAAGGATACGAAGAGGGAGACAAAGATGGAGATGGAGACTAAGGCAGACATTAATATGGAGGGAAAAATAAAGACGGAAAGAGAAATGAAGATGCAGATGAAAATGGAGACAGAGATGGAGGTGGAGGTGAAGGCAAAAGTGAAGATGTTGGATCTGCTTGGTTGGATCCCTGTCCCCTGCAAAGTCCCCGACAGAGCGGTGAGGGACAACCCCTCCCTGCTGAGCTGCTGCCGAACCGGCCCCTGGGCGCCTTTCCTGGGACACGCCCCCCCTTTGGGACACCCGAGCTTTGTGCTCCCCTCCACAGCCCCCGGTGACCCCAACGCCCCGATCCTGCCTGGGGACGATGGGCACTGGGTGCTCCTTCCTTCCTTCCTTCCTTCCTTCCTGCTCCAGCTGGAGTGACCAGGTGCTGGTGGGAGGGGACACTCGGGTCCCCACCACCCCCGGTGTGTGATGATGGCACACGGAGCCGGCATTCCTGGCCCACGGGAGCAGAGCCACCGTGTGCCAGCTGCTGAAAGCCCGGGCAGCCCAGCACCCCTGGCCTTTCCAAGGAAAGCATCCCCACGCTATCCCTGGAATGCTCAGCATCCCCATCCCACCCCCAGGAAACACAGCGTTCCCACTCTATCCCTGAGAGGCTCAGCATCCTCGTCCTTCCCTGGGAAGCACGGCGTTCCCATCCTGTCCCTGGCATCCTGAGTATCCTTGTCCTTCCCCTGGGATCCTCAGCATCCCCATCCCTCCCCTGGGATCCTCAGCATCTCCATCCTGTCCCTGGGATACTGAGCCACCACCAACAGAATTCCTGCAAAAGCTCTTCCCTGAGGAGCAGGGGACGGTCCCAGAAGCACAAAATGCAGCTGCAAGGTGGCTCCTGGATCTCGCTACCACCTCTCCAGAGCTCTGACCCCACCTCTCCATCTCTCCATATCTCCCAATCTGTCTCCACCGCTCCACCTCTGCCTTTCCACCTCTCCAATCTCCCTGATTACACCTCCACACCTCTCCAGCTCTCCTTTTCCCCCCTCTCCATCATCCCACCTCTTCACACCTTTACCTCTCCGCCTTTCCGTGTCTCCGTAATTCTGTCTCCATCGCTCCACCTCTCCATCTCTCCATTTCAGCGTTTCTCCACCTGTCTTTTCACCTCCCCATGTCTTTATCTGTCTCCATCTCTCATCCTCTCCACATCTTCACCTCTCCCCGTCTCCGCATCTGTCCCCCCCCACCTCTCCATCTCTCCACGTCTCCTCCTCTCCGTCTCTCCATTTCACCCCCTCTCCGTGTCTTTCCACCTCTCCATCTCCCCACCTCTCCATACCCCCACAACTCCACCTCTCCACATCTCCTGTCCTCACTTCTCCACCTCCCTGTCTCTTCCCGACTCCATCTCTCCACGTCTCCACCTCTCCATTTCACATCTCTCCATCTCTGTCTCCGTCTCTGCTCTCCACGTGTCCCTCTCTCTTTCCACCTCTCCATCTCTCCGTCCCTCCATCGGCCTCCCCACATCTCCCCCCTTCCACATCTCCCCCTTCCGGTCCCTGCCCCTCTCCCCGTCTCCTCCGCTCTCCTCCCGCCTTTCCCCATCCCGGTTTCCTGGTGCTCGAGGCCGCAGCAGCCGCCGCGCCCGAGCCGCGCCGCGGACGCACCGCCCGGTGCCGCCGCTGCCTCCTCCCCCCGGGCCCGCGGGGCTCCCCCGGGCTCCCCGAGCTCCGGGCGGCTCCGGGGGCTCCTCCCGCCGCCGGGGCACCGCGGGGCCGGCCCGGGAGCGGCGAGGCGCCGGCCGGGGCTGTGCGCACCAGAGCCCGGCGCGCCCGGTCCCAGCGCGCACAGCCCCGGGGGGAGCCCCGCCGCTCCGGGGCCGGCCCGGAGCCCCCCGCGCCGCCCCCCGCCCGGGCCCGGGGACAGGGGGACAGGGGCGGGACCCGCCCCCCCGCCCCGGGGCCGAGCCCCGCTCCCCGCTCCCCGCGGCCGCGTTGCGCACGGGGCTCGCCCGGCCCGGGGGGCTCCACCGGGGCTGCCCCACGGCCGGAGCGGAGCGGGGGGGTCCCAGGCGGCCGGGGCGGAGCGGGGGGACCCGGCCCTGGGTGCCAGCGCTCCCCGCGCCGCCGGGAGCCCGAGCGCGGCTCCGGGGTGCGGGACAGCCGGGGCGCCCCGCGGGCGGCGGGGGGGCGGCGAGGCGGCTCCCCGGGGGCCGGGGCCGGGCCCGGGCCCCGCAGGGCTGTGGTTAATGTGTAATTCGGAGCATATGGTATTTTCCAAAGGCGGGCAGTTGTGCGGAGCCCAGGGGCCGGGGCCGGGGTGCAAATAACGCCGGATGACTCGCGGGGCCGGGCGCGGAGGGCCACGGTGATGGGCTCCTCGCTGGCTAATATTTGCTCTTCAAATATTTTACTTGAAAGGTTTACAACGTTGGGTTTTTTTTAATCTTCCAAGAAGGGGCCATCTGTGCCGGTGCCTCGGCTGGAACACATCGGGGAGTCCCCGCCGGGGCTCAGCCGCCAGCCCGGGGGCCGCCTTCTATTTGTTCAGCACCCAAAATAAATTAAATCGATGTAATAAAAGCGAAGCTGGATTTATGATTGAATCCCATATGTCCCTGTTTGCTTTGCGGGAGAGACGCGGGAGCGAAGCCCCTCGGGGGGCGCCGGCGGGGGAGCCCCGGGGATGCTCCGGGGCGCGGGGGCGCGGCGGGGCCGTGCTGTCCGCCGGCCGCTGGTGCTGAAACACCGGCGCTCGCCCGGCACCGACTCCGTGCCCGGCCCGGGGGGCCCCGAGCCGCCCCCGAGCCGCCCCCGAGCCCCGACGGAGCCCCCCGGGCCGGGCGTGTGCTGGGCGCGGTCACATCGGGCCGCCCCTTCCTCCCCATCCTCCTCTCCCTCCTGCCGTGACATCACGGCCCCGCTCCCGCACTGAGCTCCCTCCCGGCTCCCGGGACCATCCGGTCCGGCTCCGTCGAGGCTCCGCAGGTACCTCCTTGCGCCGCTCGGGCATTCCCGCTCTCCCGGGCGTTTATTCCCGCGTGTAAAAGCTGCAGGAATCCGCTGTGGGAATTGGTGGTGAAGCTGCTCTAACCTGGAGAAGCTTTGGGGTCCCTCGGGGAGTTCCCGGCTCTGGCCCGGCCCCGCTGACTCCCGCTGGCTCCTTGTCCCTGTGCCGCACAGGGACCAAGCTCATCCCGGTGCCAGGGTTCCTGGGCACCGTCCAGGAGGCACCGGCGGCTCACAGCTCGGCATTCCCAGTGCTCCATTTCCCTGTGGGGAACGAAATCCCTGTGTCACCTCCGGGCACAGCACGGGCCCGGCCAGGGAGTGCTGGGGAGCTGCGCGGGCCCCCGAGGGGACTCGAGTCCTGTTCCTTCCTTGCCTCCCTCCCGGAGCAGCCTCCCGCGCATCGCTCCAGGGCGCTCCGTGCCTTCCCTGAGCAGAGGGAAGCCCCTCAGCTTTGCTGCTCACCTGCGGGAACCCTGCGGACTCGTCCCTCTTGTTGGATTTATTTCGCTTTCCCTGAATTTCGCCGAGGGTCGGTGTCTCCAAACAACTCTCTCAGGCTGTGCAGGGAAGAGGTGTAGCGGGATTTGGGGGCTGTGGCAGGGAAAGCCCCGCACTGGGCGTGTCGGGGGGGGTTGGGATGTTCCAGGTGAAATCCCGGGTGAACCGGGGGCTCTGGAGAGGCCGTGGGGGAGCAGCAGCTGCCAGGCTCGGTGGCACCTCTGTGGCTCCACTGCTGCTCAGCAATGGCCGAGGTGCTCCTGCCGGAGCAGGAGAGGCGCTGGCACCACTGTCCTTGTGGGAATCCTGCCGGGAAATCCTCTGGAGCCAGGCTGGGAGAGCTGGGGGTGTCCAGTCTGGAGACGAAAAGGCTCTGGGGAGAGCTCGGAGCCCCTTGCAGGGCCTAAAGGGGCTCCCTCCAGGAGAGCTGCAGAGGGACTGGGGACAAGGGATGGAGGGACAGGAGGCAGGGAATGGCTTCCCAGTGCCAGAGGGCAGGGCTGGATGGGAGATTGGGAATTGGGAATTGCTGGCTGGGAGGGTGGTGGGCATGGGGGAACCCTCCATTCCCTGTGGATCCCGGCACTCAGCTGGGGTGGGGTGGGCGTGGGGACCCCTCCGTCCCCCGAAGGGTGTCCAGGGGAGCTCTGCAGGCGCTGGGACGCGGCTCAGACACGGCTCAGCCAGGCCGGCTCCAGGAAGCATTCCCGGTGTCTCCCGAGCCGCTCCAGAGCCCTGTGAGCTCTTTTCCGGGTCTTTATCCGCTATGCCCGGAGCACAAGGACTTCCCAAGTTGCCCTCAAGTGTCTCCATCCCCTGCTCCAAGATTCCTGTCCTTGTCCCTTCTCCTCGCAGCAGGCTCGTGGCTGAGCCCTGGACCCCAGCGCTGATTTATCCGGCCCCGCAGCATCCACCGTGTCCCACTGGGAATTCCCAGGCACCCGCACCCCGTGAAGCCTCTCCACGATGCAACACCGAGGTGAGGGACGCAGGGTCCCGGTGTTCCTGGCGGGAATCGGGGATGTGCCGTGTCACCCTTCCCTGCTCCGGCACAAGCGCACGCACTCAGCCGCTGATGCATCCGCGGCTCCGCAGGGTCCTCCCGGCCCCCGGTGACATCCAGCCTGGCACCCTCCAGCCTGGCACCCCCTTGCTCAGCTGCCCTCCCCAAATTCTCCCCGTGCTCTTCCACGCGCTGTTTTTCCAGCTTCCTGGGGCCGGTGCCCCCATTCGCTGCCTGCACCCCCCCAGCACCGAGCCCCACGTCCCTCCAAGCCCCCCCAGCCCCTCCAACCCCTCCAGCACCACCGCTCCTGGCCTCATCCCCGGTGCTCTCCAGGGAAGCCGGGGATGGCCGGACGGGCAGCCCCGCTCCCCCCCAGCCCTGTCCCCCTCCCCAGGGCCCAGCGGGGTGAACCAGCTCGGGGGGCTCTTCCTGAACGGCCGCCCCCTCCCCACGTGCAAGAGGCAGAGGATCATCGCGCTGGCTGCGAGCGGCGCCCGCAGCTCCGACATCTCCCGCAGCCTCAAGGTGCGCCCGGGCGGGGGCTGGGGGGTCTCCTTCCCTTCCCAAATCCTCTCCCCGCTGAGGTTTTGTCCGCAGGTGTCCAACGGCTGCGTCAGCAAAATCCTGGGCCGCTACTACCGGACGGGGGCCGTGGGGCCCAAGGCTGTGGGGGGCAGCAAGCCCCGCATGGCCACCCCCGCCGTGGTGGCCAGGATCGCGCGGCTGAAGCTGGAGCAGCCCGGGCTCTTCGCCTGGGAGATCCGCCGGCAGCTGCACGCCGAGGGAACCTGTGCCGGCAGCGGCATCCCCAGCGTGAGTCCTGCCGGAGGATCCCGGGGCTGCGGGAATTGCCAGGGCCAGGCAGGGCAGGGGGGTCCGACCCCACGGCCGGGGGGCTGGAGGGTGGGAAGGATGCGCAGGGAAGGGCTCGGGGTGATGGGAGGGGCTCGGGACAGTGGGAAGGATGCGCAGGGAAGGGCTCTGGGCATTTGGAAGCGGCTGGGAACGGGAAGGATGTCCCGGCAGAGGCTCGGGGTGACGGGAAGGATGCACAGGGGGGAGTTTGGGGCCGTGGGAAGAAGTGCAGGGAAGTACTCGGGGCGATGGGAAGGACGCACAGGGAAGGGCTCAGTGTCATGAAGGGTTCGGGTCCGTGGGAAGGACTCGGGAATGGGAAGAATCCACCGGGAAGGGCTCGGTGCTTGGTGAGACGCGGAGCTGGAGCGGGAGGGAAGGGGAAGGTGAATCGCTCCTTCCCAGTGAAAGCAGAGCCCCGAAGGCCACCCCCGAGCCCGGCCGCCACCTCGGGACACCGCGGTGGCTCCGTGACAAGTGTCCCTGCTCGGCAGGGAGAGCTGTGCTTCCCAAGGACAGACCCGCCCTGCCAGTCCCCCTCCGTGCCGATCGCCGTCCGCTAAATTCTGTCAGTCCCCGGAATTCCGGGGTCCTGGATCACAAACAGGGAGCGGACGGGCACGGCCCCGGGGCGGAGAATCCCCGGCTCCGGAGAGCGTGCCAGAGACAGCTCCGGGACATCGTCTCCATTCCTGTCCCCCCGCAGCCCCCGCGCTCCCAGCCCGGGGGTCCCGTCCCCCTCCCGGGCACATCCCCTCTCCCCTGCCCAGGTCTCCTCCATCAACCGCGTGCTCAGGACCCTGCCCAGCGACCTCCGGCTGGCGGCCGAGCCCCGGGACCCACGGCCACGGGGTGAGCCTTGCCGGGCTGCCCCCAAAGCCCGGACCCCTCCTGACCCTTCCCGGCCCCTTCGGGGAGCCCCCAGCACCGGGTCCGCCTCCCCCTTCAGCCCTTCTGTCCCCGCAGTGTCCCCTCCGGCCGCGCCCCCCGTGCCGCAGCCCCCCGTGGCTCCGGGCACCCCGCAGCCTCCGCAGGGCTCCGCTCCCGGCCGGCGGCTCCCGCCGAGCCCCCGGCCCAGGAGCGGGAACGGGAACAGGAACAGGACCGTGTTCTCCAGGCCGCAGGCGGAGGCTCTGGAGAAAGGTGCGCTTCCCGCGGGATGGAGCGGGGCTGTTCCCAAGGGAGGGAATTGCCGCTTTCGGGACGGGCTCGTGCCCCTGGGCGTGGCCCGGCCATCGCCGCGGTGCCCCAAACTACTCCAGACCACCCCAAACCACCCCAGAGCACCCCAAACCACCCCAAACCACCCCAGAGCACCCCAAACCACCCCAGAGCACCCCAGAGCACCCCATTTCGCTGGCACCGGGGTCTGGCTGCAGACACACGTCCGGGCACCTCCTGCCCGGCTGCCGGGGCTGGCTGCCCCGACCCGACTCATCTCACCCCGATCCGCCCTGCAGAGTTCCAGAGGGGACAGTACCCGGACACGGCCACCCGGGAGAGACTGGCCGTAGCCACCCAGCTCCCGGACACCACCATCAGGGTAAGAGGGGACCCGCCACGCTCCGATGGGGAGCGCGGGCACATCCTGGTGACCGGAGCAGCCCGGACAGGCCGCTGGGATCGCGGCCGCCAGCTCCGGGGGCACAGGGACTCCTCCGGCCTTCGGGGGCATCTCCAAACCGTGTCACCACTGCTGGCGGTCGCAGGGGTGGGGACGGGCTCCGGCTGGGTTTGTCCCCGGCTCGGGGGTCTCTTCTCGCTGATGCCGGGAATGGCAGGAGCGGGGCAAGTCTCCCGTCGGGGTTGGGGCAGTGGCACCCTCAGGCTGCCCGCGGCAGCGTCCCTGCGCCGCCACCTCTGTCACGGGCCGCACAGCCCGGGGCTGCAGAGCCCTGGCGAGGCTGTGTCACCTCTGTCACCTCTGTCACCTCTGTCACCTCTGTCACGGGCCGCACAGCCCGGGGCTGCAGAGCTGTGTCTGTCCCCGCACGGCCACAGCTCCGATCCCGCCTCGGCCTCCGCTCTCCCCGCCCCAGCACGGCCACAGCTCCCGGTCCCGGCTCCCCCCGGTTCGGCCCCGCCACGGGGCCAGCTCAGGGCCCTTGGGGACATTGCTGGGTGCTGCCACGGGGCTTAGTGCTGCAGAGCAGAGACACAGGCCCTGGCACACCTGGCACGGGCCCTGGCACACTCCATGGCACACTCCGTGGCACATTCCATGGCACACACGCCTCACACCTTCCTCCCAGCAGCTCCACACCCACATCCCTGTGACCCTGTCCCTCCAACCCCAGACCACTGCCGGCTTCTGGGTGGCCAGGCAGTGCCAGCAGCGAATCCCCCGTGCCAGGGCAGCGCTGCCCGCCCACGGGCGCCCTGCAGCACGGCAAAGCACGCACGAGAGCGGCCACGAGGGTCCCGTGCCCTGTGCCGGGGACATCCCTGGAGCCTGGCGTGTGTTCCCGGCCCAGTGAGGTGGGGAAAATGCAGGATCAAGCCCTTTCCTCTGCCCAGGTCCCTGCCCAGGATCAACCCCCTCCTGTACCCATGTCTGTGCCCATTCCCGGGATGGAACCCCTTCCTTTGCCCCTGTCCGTGTCCATTTTTGGGTTCAAACCCTTTCCTCTGCCCATGCCCGTGTCCGTGCCCATGTCCGTGTCTGGGATCAAGCCCCTTTCTCTGCCCGTGTCGCACCCGTGTCCCCATTCACTCCCGGGGTGTGACGAGCCCGTGTCCCGGGGCTCAGAGCCGTGCCAGGGGGCCGGGGCGCTCCCGGACCCGGGTGCCGTGGGATGGGCGGGGGACAGCAGCCTCATCTCCCGCCCCCTCCCCAGGTGTGGTTCTCGAACCGCCGAGCCAAGTGGAGACGGGAGAACAAGCAGCAGCTGGAGGCTGGCGGGGCAGGTGACAGCCCGGGGACCGAGGGGACGGGACGTGGGACCTGCCGCCCGAGGCGGGGGTGGGGCCCAGGGGTGCCTGGGAGGGAGCGCGGCTGAAATTTGGCGCTGGGACAGCTGGGGTTGCTTCCCAGAGCCCTGCTGGGAGCTGGGGAAGGGACACGGCCGCTCCCTGCGCCCCCCCGGGGAATCAGGGCTGGGGCCGCGCGGTGCCCGGGCCAGGACATTGTCCCCGCCTGTGCCCACGCAGGCTCCTGGTGCGACTGGATCCCGCCCGCTTTCGGTGCCACCGCTGCAGCCGCCGCACAGGTAGGACACGGCCCGGCCCGGGGTGCCGGGGACACCCCAGCAAGCTCCGGCACCCTCTGGAACCCGCGCTCCCGTCTCGGAGCCCTGTCTGGAGCGTCCCGGCCCTCTGCCGGTTCCCTCTGGGGTGACCCGGTCGCGGAGCACCCCCAGGGATGCCCGGTGACACCGCACTCTCTGGTCCCCCCCAGCCCCTCCCGGACACCCCCGCGGGCTCGGCGCAGCCCCTCCACGGCCACGGCCACGGCCTGGCCGCCCACCCGCGCCCCCCGGCCCCGCTGCACCTCTGTGCCTCCGGCCCCTGCGCCTGGGACGACGCTTGCTGCGGTACGAGGGCCGGGCCCCGGCACGGGCAGGGTGGGAGCTGCTCCCGGCGGCTGCGGGATCGAGACCCTTCCTTTGACCATGCGGCTGCTGGGGGCGGGGGTCCCCTGGGTGTCCCCCGCGCAGGGCCGGGGGCGATGCCTGAGCGCCGTGTCCATCCCGCAGGTCCAGCGCTCTGGCAGCCCCTGGAGAGCCCACCCTTCGCCCTGCTGACCCCCGGGCTCACCCCGCTGCCAGCCTGGGGCCCGGAGTCCCGCTGATCCCGCAGCGCCTGCCCTGCAGAGCCCCCGCCCGCCTCCACGGCCCGGGGCGTCCCTGGCCCTGAGGGTCCCCGGCACGATGGGGGGGGGGGGACTCCGACAGCGCCCCGAGAGGGAATTCAGGATATCCGTGAAGGGGGGGGCTTCGGCGGCAGCCGGGCCAGCATGGCCGGGCCAGCCCCCGGCAGGTTCCCAAACCACCCCAGACACTGGTGGATCATGGAATCCGGGATCCCTGACTCGCTCCGGCAGGGACCACGCTCCACCACCTTCTCCAGAGCCAGAAGAGCTCTTTGGAGCAGAGGGAACGTCCCGGCCCCAGCGATCCCGGCTGGGCCCAGGGTGGGAGCAGAGCCGGGGCTGCAGCTCCAGCGCTGCCGGGGCCGAGGGCACAGCGGGGGACGGGGATGGGGGTCCCGGCAGCTCCGGGGCAGGGCCTGGTGACAGAGGGGACACCCCTGGGCAGCAGCAGCAGCTCCGGGTGGGCACCTCCGCGTCCCTCGGCACTCGGGGACTCCCAGCTCGAGCTGCTCCCGTTCCCGTTCCGCTCCGTTATTAAATCGCTTCTCCCACTCCTCCCCGGCTCCGCCCTCGTCTCCTCCCAAACCGGGGCCGACCCCGCTCGTTTTCCCTCCCGGCTCCCGGCTCGCCTTGCCCCGGGGGCTGCACTGCGCTGAGGCCGCGGTTCACGGGAACGCGAGCAGCGTTATTTCAACACAAACGGAGCTCCGGCACCGGGCCGGGCGCAGGGGAGGGCGGGGAAGGACAGCGCGGCCCCGGGCGCTGGGGCTGCCTTTGGCCCCGCGATCCCGGCAGGGAACGGCCCGGGGCCACGGCGGCCGGAGCTGGAGCTGCTCGTCCTCCTGGTCAGCCCAGCCGGTCCTTGAGAAACTGCAGGAAGTCCCTGAGCAGGCCACAGAATTTCACCAGGCTCCGGTACGGGACCGGGATGAGCAGAAGCCTGTCCGGTTCTGGTGTTGGCGTCGGCTCCTGCCCGGGCACCGGGGGGATGTCTGGCTTCGGTGCCGGCTCGGGCACCACCTCTGGCTCCGGCTCGGGCACCGACTCTGGCTCTGACACCGGCACCGGCTCCGGCTCCGGCTCCGGCTCTGGCACCAGCTCTGGCATTGGCTCTGTTACCGGCTCCAGCTCTGGCGTTGGCTCTGGCACCAGCTCCGGTTCTGGCGTCAGCTCCGGCATCGGCTCTGTTACCGGCACCATCTCCGGCACCGGCTCCGGCACTGGCTCCGGCACTGGCTCTGGCACCGGCTCTGGCACTGGCACCGGCACCGGCTCTGGCACCGGCTCTGGCACTGGCTCTGGCATTGGCGTCTCCACAGAAGTCAAGGTGACCTCTGGCTCAGGAGTCGGGGTGCAGCTCGGCTTTGGTGCTGGACCGGCTCTTTCTGCTGGGCTCAGGCCCGTCTGGAGCAGGATCCAGTTGTAGAAGTGCTGAGTGGAGGTGTAGATTCCGGGGTGCCGGGCTCTCTCACAGCCTCTGCCCCAGCTGCTCATTCCCACGAGCCAGAAGTAGTCGGCTTCGTTGTCCTTGCAGACGAGGGGACCCCCGCTGTCCCCCTGCGGCAGGAGAGGGGGCTCAGGGGCTGGGGGGGGGCTGCTGCCAGCACCAGGGCTGGCTCCTCTCTCCCAGCCCCTGTCAGGTCCGCACTCCCGGCACGGGAAGGCTCTGCTCAGGGGCCGGAGCCTCCAGGCCCTTGGCTGGGAGCAGCTTGGAGGCTCTCCCATCTCTGCACATTGGTCCCAGATGTGCGGAGGACAAACGTTCCAGGGTCACAACCTCGCTTTGGGTCTGCTGGGGGCACTGGATGGACTTTGTGGGCAGGACCAGGCCTTGGGGACAAGGGGACATAGGACAGAGACCTGCAGATGGGGAAGGGCAGCCCCGGGACACTGGACAGGGACGGGAGGATGGGAAAGGACAGCCCCGGGACACGGACCCGCGAGTGGGGAAGGGTGGACTGGACACAGGACAGGCTGGGCTGTGTTTGGGGGCTCCTACCTGGCAGGTGTCGATGCTGCCCTGGGGGTACCCTGCACACAGGTTGTCAAGATGAACGGCCCCCGCATACCAGCGGCTGCTGTTGCAGAGCTCCGTGTCCATGAGGTGGACCTTGGACTCCCGCAGCACCATGCCCGATCCCTGAGCTGTGGGCACAGAGGGGAATGAGCCCCCAGCAGCTCGGTACCCATCCTCTCCCCTGCCTGGGGTGAATCCCTACCCCGGGCCTGGCTCTGCCCCTTCTCTGGGACTGGCTTTGCCCCTTCTCCGTGGAGCGACGGTGTCCAGCTGTGTCCCTGCTGTTGGCTCTGGGGGAGGGGCCAGACCCATCTCTCCAGAGGCTTCACAGAGTCACGGAATTGTTCGGGTGGGAAGGAACCTTACAGCTCATCCTGTTCCACGCCCCGTCTTGGGCGAGGACTCTTTCCCCCAGCCCGGGCTGCTCCGAGCCCCGGCCCCGCTGACGTCCTGCAGCCGGACCCTGTCTGTGGCCAGCCCATGTCCCTGGGGTGCCCAGTCCATGTCGCCAGGGTGCCCAGCTCACCCTCGGCGCACACATCTTGTTGGGAACCCACCTTTGGCAAAATCCCAGCCGGCGATGTAGCAGGATTTCAGCTCCGAGACCCTGAGCGAGGCGTCGGGCACACAGCCCAGCTGGATGTAGTCGCTGCACTCCACGGGCTGGTCCAGCTCCACCAGGGCGATGTCGTTCCTCGCCGTGGCAGCCACGTAGTGCTGGTGCACCAGGAGCCTCTGGATGTGGCGCACCTTGGACTCGGGGCCCGGCTGAGTCAGGTCTGTGGTCCCAATCACCACCTCCCACGTGGAGACGCCTCTGGAGAGCAGATGGAGAGAGGGGTGACAGGGAGCAGAGCCACAGGCTGCAGCAGCCCAGCATTTCCCGGCCTTCTGCTTCCCAAGGCAGAGAGAGAAGCAGAGAGGAAAGAGCCAGGATGGAAGTGGCATGTGGTGCTGTGACCTGGCCACCTGCCCGTGCTCGGGGGACATCTCTGTCCCTGCTCCTCCTTACCCGCCCCTGGCGAAGCAGTGTGCAACTGTGAGGACCCACTGGGAGCTGAGGAGGACACCTGAACACATGTGCCACGTGCCGTTCTCCCAGGTGGCCTGGATGCTGACGATGCCAGGCCAGGCCCCTGGCTGGACACTGGTGCCACCCTCAGCACGGGACGTGCCGGCAGCAGAGCTGTGGTCAGACGCCATGGGCCGGAGCCCGCAGGTGCCTCTGGAAGCACAAAGCCATCCCTGGGCACAGCAGGGCCAGGGAGCCCCGAGGGGCTCGTCTGTCACCAGGCTGTGCCAGGGAAGCCCCGGGTGTCCCCGAGCCCCCTGGCAGCCGCTGGGGCCGCTCACCTGCAGGTGTCCCAGGTGCCCCCCGCGGGCCCGGCCAGGCCCAGCAGGACGAGCAGCCCCAGCAGAGCCATCGGTGCCAGCGCAGCAGGCGGCAGAGCCGGAGCAGAGGTGGCACCTGCAGCCCCAGGGCCCCGCGGTGCCACCGGGCCGGGCTGATGTCACAGAGGGGCCGGTTCTGTGTGCGGGGCACGGCGGGGAGGGGCAGCTCGGAGTCAGAGAGACGTGGAATGGTCTGGGGGGCAGCGCCAACACGGGGGTGAGACTCTCCTGGCACTGGGCTGGGGATGAACAGCTGGAGCAGCCCTGGGAGAAGGATTTGGAGTGCTGGGGGTTGAGAGCTGGACCTGGCCCAGACCAGAACCCCCCAGCGCTGGGCTGATCCCAGTGGGCAGCAGTGCCAGAGGGCAGGGCTGGATGGGAGATTGGGAATTGGGAATTGCTGGCTGGGAGGGTGGGCAGGCCCTGGCCCAGGGTGCCCAGAGCAGCTGGGGCTGCCCCTGGATCCCTGGCAGTGCCCAAGGCCAGGCTGGACATTGGGGCTGGAGCAGCCTGGCACAGTGGGAGGTGTGGAAGAATTCAATAACCAGTGGAGGACAGAAAGCTAATTAATGAAAGAGATTTATGTAATTTAGGACAAATGAACGTTCATTCCTTTGTTGGCTCAGAATGCACAAACAGGTGATGAAGTTTTGTCCTGGGGTCTCTGTGGTGGCTGGAATTTTGCTGGCCACAGCCCCGGGCCAAGGACAAAGTGGTGCCGGACTCACCGACACCAAAACGGCGCCGTTGGGGGGTTTTATGGATCCCGGCGGTTCTGGAGGATTCTGGTCACACCAGGAGCAGCCCTGGGTCGCTCCCGCAGGGGACAGCTGGGACAAGGCCCGGCTGAGGTGGCCGTGCCAGGGATGTCTCGGGCAGACCTGAGGGCTCTCCAGCTCTGCCGCATCGTCATCCGGAGGGTTTGGAGCACTGAGATGCTCCTTTAGGCCCTTCCCGGAGGGGACACCCTCGGAGAGGGGCTGCAGGGGCCCGGAGGAGACAGCACGGGAGGGGCCACGACACTGTTCGTCCCTCTCCCCTGTCCCCGGGCTGTGACACTGCTCGGTGTCACCTCCCTGCCCGGGGCTCTGCCCCACCCGCCCCGAGGAGCAAACGACCCCCGCTGCAGGCGGGCACTGAGACCCCCTCGACGGGACACGGAGAGGGCACGGGGTCGGGGACACGAGGGGATGGAGGAGAGACGGGGAGGCACGGAGGGACACGGACGGCGCGGGGGGGACATGGGGGACACGGAGGGGACACGGGGAGACGGGGGAGACACGGGGAGACGGGGGCAACGCGGGGGGAACGCGGAGGGACACGGAGGGACACGGGGAAACACGAGGAGACGGAGGGGACACGGAGGGACACGGAGGGACACGGAGGGAGACGGGGGAGACACGGGGAGACCCGGAGAGACACAGAGGGACACGGAGGGACACGGGGAGACGGGGGAGACACGGGGAGACACGGGGAAACGCGGAGGGACACGGAGGGGACACAGGGGGACGCGGGGGGACACGGGGGGACACGGGGGGACACGGGGAAGGTGGAGGAGCACGGGGAGGACATGGGGGGACACGAGGACACATGAGACGCGGGACGGGACACGGGGAGAACGTGGCAGGACACGGGGAGAAAACAAGGGGACACGAGGGGACACGGGGCACTCGAGGGGACACAGGGAGGGACAGAGGACCGCCACCAGGCCGCCACCGGGCCGCCACCGGGCCGCCACCGGGCCGCCACCGGGCCGCCGAGCCGAGCCGAAGGCCGCGCCCCGTCCCTTGGCCACGCCCCCGCACGGATGGCTACGCCCCCCCGCACTGGTGACCACGCCCCCGCACGGGTGACCACGCCCCCTCGGGGACGCACCCGCCCCTTCGCGTTCAGGCCACGCCCCCATACATCAAACCACGCCCCAACACACGGCCACGCCCACATCGCGTACAGAGGCCACGCCCCTAAGGGCAAAGCCCACCCCTCTCTGTAGCCACGCCCATCCATCGCCTTATATGGTGCTTTCCCCGCCCCCGCACCGTAACGCTCCCTTTGCCCCGCCCCCGCCCGCGGCTTCCGGCGGAAGTGGCGGCGCGGCGGAACCGGCCGGGGGTGAGGGGGCACCGGGGGGTCGGGATTTGGGGCCCGGGGGGTTCGCAGGGGTCGGGGTGAGGGTCAGGGTGGGGGTCAGGGTGGGGGTCAGGGTGGTCCTGAGGAGGTGACGATGGAGAGCTCAGGGGCGTCCGGGAGGTGTCTGGGGCGGTCAGGATGGGGGTCCTGGAGGGGTGTTCAGAGTGGTGTCCTGGGGGGTCAAGGTGGGGGTCCCGGCGGGGTCAGGCTGGGGTTCCTGGCGGGGTCAGATGGGGGTCTCGAGGGGGTCAATATGGGGGTCCTGGGCAGGGGGTGGTCAGGGTGGTGTTTGCTGCCCATTCGGTATCCGGATGGGCCCAGGACGATGCTCCTGCCCACCCCAAAGGCGCCTTTTCTCCTTGTCCTGCTTTCCCCGCAGATCCCCCCGCCATGGAGAAGTTCGGGATGAACTTCGGGGGCGGCCCCAGCCGGAAGGAGCTGCTGGAGACCATCGAGACGCAGAAGCAGCAGCTCCTGCGCTTCCAGGCGCGGCTCAAGGACGTCGTCCGCGCCTACAAGAGCCTCCTGAAGGAGAAGGAAGCGCTGGAAGCCAGCCTGAAGGTGCTCTCCGTGTCCCACGAGGGGGACCTCACGGTGCCACCAGCCGGAGCTGGGGACTCCCCGGATGACCGGAGCTCGGAGCACAGCGAGGACAGCGCGGGGACGGCCGCCAGCACGGACACTGCAGCCAGCCTGACCAGCACGGCCAGCATGACCAGCACCAAGGGGGATGTGGCGCCTGAGGAGGACAAACCCGCGGCTCCCCCTTGCCAGAAACCAGAGGATCCGAGCGGCTCCGAGAGCGGGGACCTCTGTGCCGGCGGCGAGTCCGAGCGGCGGCTGCTGCAGCTGAAGGCCCAGCTGGCCACGCTGACCAGCGCCCTGGCCACCGTCACGCAGGAGAAATCCCGCATGGAAGCGTCGTACCAGGCGGAGCGGCGGCAGATGAAGCAGGAGCTGGAGGAGGCGGCCGGGCGGGCGCGGGATGAGGCGGACAGGCAGGACGCGGAGCTGCGGCGGCTGCAGGAGCAGCTGGCCGAGACCCGGGCCCGGCTGATCACGCAGCAGCACGAGCGGGAGCGCGAGCAGGGCGACCACGGGCTGATGCTGCGCGAGCTGCAGGAGCTGCTGCGCTCCGAGCGGGAATCGCGCCGCGACGCCGAGCGGGAGCTGCAGGAGTCCCGGGAAGCGCTGGCCGGCAGCGCCGGCGCGGCCGAGCGCGCCCAGGGCTACGAGCAGCACGTCCGGCAGCTGAGCCAGGAGCTGGAGGAGCTCAGGTGGGAGCTGCAGGGGGTGCGGGAGGAGAACGGGAAGCCGGACCCCCGGATCCAGGAGCTGCAGGAGGAGATGGCCGGCCTCAAGAACCACTTCCAGCTGCAGCTGGTGCAGGAGATGAAGAAGGTGATTCCTGGCTGGGAATGGGGCGAATCCAGGGATTGGGACAGGGTTTGGGGCTGGAGGAGCCAGATTCCCTCTCCCGGTCTCTCAGTGTCCAGAGCATCCTGGCTTGGATTGATGGGATGACAATCCTGGGGAACAGCTCTCTGTGGGATGCAGCCAGGGAGTGGAGCTGGAGTAGGACAAATCCCCCTTCCCAGTCCCCCAGATTCCGGGGGGTTTGAAATAAATAGCACAGGGTGCCCAGAGCAGCTGGGGCTGCCCCTGGATCCCTGGCAGTGCCCAAGGCCAGGCTGGACATTGGGGCTGGGAGCAGCCTGGCACAGTGGGAGGTGTCCCTGCCCATGGCAGGGCTGGCACTGGGGGGGGCTCTGAGGTCCTTTCCCAACCCAACCCATTCCGTGGTTCCAAACACACAAATCCCCAAAAAGGACAGGGAGGTGTCTCAGGCGGGATTCCCGGGGTGGGGAAGGCCCCTTGTTGGTTTGGAGCAGAGCAGGGACCCTGTGTGACCCCAGCTGTGTCCCGCCGTGTCCCCGTGCTGCCCTAACCCCGCCGTGTCCCTGCAGACGGCCCAGGCCGAGGAGCAGCTGCGGCAGCGCTCGCAGCGCGAGGAGCAGCGCGTGGCCGAGCTGGAGGCCCAGGTGTCCCAGGTGTCCGAGCTGCTGGGCACCTACGAGAAGGCCAAGCAGAGGGACCAGGGCACCATCCAGAGGCTCAAGGACCGCATTGTGCAGCTGGACCTGGAGAACAAGACCTTGGCCATCGCCGCCTCCAGCCGCTCGCTGGGCGAGGTCACCGTGGAGGAGGCCACGCTGGACGTGACCGTGCTCAAGGAGAAGATGGAGAAGCTGCGGAAGCTCCTGCAGGCGGCGGCGGCCGCCAAGGGCCCGGCGGGGCCGGACGCGGAGGAGCCGCGGGAGCCGGAGCTGCCCCCGGGCACCGGGGATGGGAACGGGGACAAGGCCCCGGGCGGGCACTGCCAGCAGGAGCTGAGGCAGCTCAAGGAGGAGTTTGAGCGCTACAAGGTGAGGGCGCAGCAGGTGCTCAAGAGCAAGGCCGGCAAGGACGTTGGCCTGGCCAAGGAGCTGGAGGAGGCGCGGGAGCAGCTGGCGGAGCTCCGGGACAAGCACGTGCTGCTGCAGCTGGCCGCGGACGACGTGGAGAAGCAGCACCGGCAGGAGCTGGAGGCCAAGAAGCAGGAGCTGTCCCAGCTGCAGCAGCTCCACCGGCAGGAGCTGGAGCGGTGCCAGCTGGAGTTCCGGGAGCGGGCGCTGCGCCTGGAGGAGGAGATGCACAAGCAGCGGGACCGGGCGCTGGCCGTGCTGGCCGAGAAGGACCGGGAGCTGGAGCAGCTCCGCGCCCTCACGCTGCCCCACGGCCCCAAGGGCTCCCGGGACGGCGCCCCCGGGGACGTTCCCAGCCAGGACTCCTCGGAGATCCTCCCGCAGGCGCTCCAGCTGTGCTCCGGCTCCGAGCCCACCTTCTTCCTGTACGCGGAGCAGCTGGCGCGCAAGGAGGTGGAGATCGCGGCGCTGCGGAAGCACAAGCACCAGCTGGAGATGCAGCTGCACCAGCTCCAGGGCAGGGCCCTGGCCGAGGAGGACAAGCACCGCGAGGAGGTGGCGGCGCTGCGGGCCGAGATCCAGAAGAACTGCCGGGACAAAAGCAGGGAAGGAGCCAACCTGGAGTACCTGAAGAACGTGGTGTACCGGTTCCTGACGCTGCCGGACGCGCGGGGCCGGCAGCAGACGCTCACGGCCATCCTGGCCATCCTGCACTTCAGCCCCGAGGAGAAGCTGAGCATCGCCAAAAGCTCGGCCCACGGCTCCTGGTGGCTCCACGGGAAGAGATGAGGGCTGGATTTGATTCCCTTTTCTGTAAGAACTTGTTCACGAGGACTGACCAAAACCTCGTCCCGGCCACGCCCGGAGCTCTCCAGGATCTGGGCTCCAGTTGGTGTTTTTAGCACTAATTTGCAGTGGGATTGTGCCAACTTTTCCAGCCCCAAAGCCTCTGCGGTGGGAATTTGCTCCGAGTTGGGACTTGATCTGAAAACCATGGAATTGAAGATGCTGAGCTTTTTTAAAGGTGATTTAAAAACAATCCGTGCCTGTCAGGCGTAGGATTGAGGGGATTTCACTTGGATCTTTAAGCTCCAGCCAGGCTGGTGACTCAGGAGATGAAAGCAAAGGTGGGAAGCACTTCAGGTGGAGCTAAAATAGCACCAGGCCATGGAAGGCTCAGGGAGATGGGGCTCAGTGCAGGAGTTCTTGGGCATTTTCCAAGGGTCTTTTCCAGAGCCGGATTGAACCAGTGGATGCAGCTCCAGGCTCCTGCAGGGGTTCAGGCGCTCCTTCCTTCCCAGGGATCCTCTCTGGGGTTATCAGGGATTCCAGGAAGGAGAAAGGATCTCCCTGTGGGTGATTCCCACCCCGAGGCGCTGCCGAGCGGGAATCTGAGCTGCCTGACCCTGGCTGGGAGCAGGAGGCAGAGGAAAGGCTGGAATGGGTGCCCAGCCTCTGGTTTTTGGGGGCTCCAGGGAAGTTTGGCTGCTCTGTGGTGCTGATTTGGGAAGGAAGGGGCTGCTCCTGCTGGGGTGGGAGCAGCAGCAAGGAACAGGAGGTGACAGCTCTGGGCAGTGACCCTGGTGACAGTGATAGCCTGGCCAGGGCTCAGGAACCTTGAGGTGCTTCCCTGATTTCTTGGGAATTGGTGCCAGAAGGAAGCCGGGACACCCTGGAATGCCCTGGGATGTTTCACTGGCAGCCCTGGATTTGGCTCTTCCCAGCTCTGCTCCCCTGGGTCCCCCAGAGCCTCCTCACCTGCACAGGCACAATTCCCATGTTTGGAATTAAATCCCGGCTGCTAAAGCTCGGCTTCCCCAGCCCAGAGACAGGGATAGGTCTGGATTAACACCCCAGGAGCTCCTGGAGCCCAGTTAAGAGCAGGTTTGGGAGCAGCTCCCGGTGCTGCACTGCCCAGGGAGCCTTGGGAAGGATCCCGGGACAGGGACAAGGACAGGGACCTGCAACTTCCCTCCTTTCCTCCTTGGCTGTCCTGGTCCTGTGAGCAGCCAAATTCCCTGGATTCCCCTCTGGCCAGTGCAGCCCTTGGGGCCAATTTCTCCTCAAAAAAGTCCTCAGGGAAAACATGTCCCGGGCAGAGCCTGTCCCTGCTGGGAGGGGGACACAGCCAAGCCCTTCCTGGGGCTCCATCCAGGGATGTTCCCACTGGGAGCAGCAGGATCCGGGTGCTGCCCTGATGGAGGGAACTGGGTGGGAATGGGAGAGTTTGTCCCAGGAGTGTTTGAAACGCTCCTTAAGGATAAAAGTGCTGGCTCAGCCCAGTGCCTGCGCCCAGTTTGGAAAGGCTGAATCAAGTGGTGCCTTGGGAATGACAGGGATGGCTCCAACTCTTTCCCTGGAGCCATTCCCACAACTCCAGAGGGAGGTGGAGCCTCCTCCTGCTGCGGCCTCGCTGCTCAGGCTGGGGGGATGGATCCCTGTTCTCCCTCTGCTCCTGCAGGATGGAGTGGCTGGGAATGGATCCCAGGGGTGCTGGGGAGCCGCGTGGGGCCAGCTGGGAGCAGGGAATCAGTGTGGGATCCCGGGAGAGGATCCAGCCGGGAGGACGCGGATCCATCCCTGTGCGCTCCGTCTGTCCCTGGCAGAGGAAGATGAGGAAGCAGCTGCGGGGGAGCATCCCCAGGAGTGCCCAGCTCCCTGTCACTGCCACCCTCCTGCAGCTCCCGGTGCCCTTCCTTCCTCTGCTCTCCCTCCTCCCCTCAGACCCTCCCCCACATTCCTCCCTCCCTCTTCCCTCTCTCCCTTCAGCCAATATCCCTGAAATAAAGGTAAAATTCCTGTTTGAGGGGACTCTGGTGGCTCTTGGGGTGGGGCCGGGCGTTGCTTGGGGGACTTTTGCTGGGTAGTGGAACATCCTTGGGTTTAAAATTATCACAAAATTATGAAATCCCATCATTTCCTGAGGTTGCTGGGAGTGTGAGAATGGGAGTGGTTCATTCCTGCACCTTCAGTCCTGGTTTGGCACCTGAGTGGATGCAGAGGAGTCTGGCATTGAGAATCCCGGGATTGCTGGGTGGGAAGGGACCTCAGAGCCCCTCCAGTGCCAGCCCTGCCATGGCAGGGACACCTCCCACTGTGCCAGGCTGCTCCAGCCCCAATGTCCAGCCTGGCCTTGGCCACTGCCAGGGATCCAGGGGCAGCCCCAGCTGCTCTGGGCACCCTGGGCCAGGGCCTGCCCACCCTCCCAGCCAGCAATTCCCAATTCCCAATCTCCCATCCAGCCCTGCCCTCTGGCACTGGGAAGCCATTCCCTGCCTCCTGGCCCTCCAGGCCTTGGCCCCAGTCCCTCTGCAGCTCTCCTGGAGCCCCTTTAGGCCCTGCAAGGGGCTCTCAGCTCTCCCTGGAGCTTCTCCTCTCCAGGTGAGCACCCCCAGCTCTCCCAGCCTGGCTCCAGAGCAGAGGGGCTCCAGCCCTGGAGCAGCTCCGGGGCCTCTCTGGACTCTCCAGCAGGACGGGGAGCTCTCGGCTGCTCTCCCGGTGCTGTTCCCTCATTCCCAGTGTGCCCAGGGCCATCCGAGCGCTCATTTGGGCTCTCCCGCGCCGGGGGCTGATCCCGCCCCGCTCCCGGGGCTGGCACCGAGCCGGCTGCTCCTTTGGGAAGCTCCTGCTGCCCCGGCCGGGCAGGTTCCTCCGGCTGCGCCGTGGCCGTGTCCCACAGACGGGCGTGGGGCGAGCTCGGGCAGCAGCGGCAGCGGGAGCTGCTTCCATCCATCCCGGGAAGAGCCGGGAAGGCTCCGGGCTCCCACCGCCGGCCATGGCCAAGGCACAGGAACGGCCCCCGGCTCTGTCGGATATCCAGGTAAAGGCGTGCGGGAACCGGAGAGCCGGGAGAGGCTCGGCTGAGCGCTGCATTCCCATTCCAACAAATCCTGCCCGAGGGAGCTCCCCCCACGCGGGATTTGGGGCAGCGCTTTGGGGGCCGGCCCAAGGTGGCCGCGGCCACCAGCAGAGAAGGGGTGACAGCCGGGAGAGCTTTCGCTGGGCCCGGTGCGGCTCTTCCCAGGCTCCTGCCCCGCTGTTCCCGGCTCACTCCCGGGTCCGGGATCCACCCGGCTCCGGCGGCCGCTCCGGTTCCTCGGCCGCGGCTCCAGCCCTGGGCGACGGAAGCTGAGGAGGAGATCCCAGCAGGAAACTCGGGAAGAAGAAGCAGGGAAATCCCCCCACAGTGCAGCCGCCGCCGAGGGGCTGCTGAGGAGCCGGCCCTGGCCCCTCCTTTCCCCGCAGCAGCGACGGGAAACGCCTTTGCTGGGGTTCCTGGGCACGGCTTCGGGAGGGATGGCCGAGGGAGAGAGTCCGGCCGTGCCCAGGGTCCCACGTCCCCGCTGCCGGGGGGGGCCGGGGCTCGGGGTGGCCCCGCTCCGGGCCGGCCGAGCCCCGCTCCCTCCGTGCCTCCCGCAGGTCCTGGCGCTGACGGGCGTCACCCTCCCGGCAGCGCTGCTCAGGTGGGTCCTGTCCCCTGTCCCTCGCCCTGCGCTGGCCCCTGGGGGTGGCAGCGGCTCTGCCGGGACATTCACCACTCTCCCCGTCCCTTCCAGCCTCCTGGGCAGCGGATCCGTCCTCGCTGTCACCTCCTGGCAGGGGCGCTGCTGCCACATCCAGGTGAGTGCCACCGGCTCCTGGCAGAAGCAATGACACCACACCAGGTGAGTGTCACTGGTTCCTGGCAGTGCTGCCGTATCCAGGTGAGGGTCACCGGCTCCCAGGGACACAGAGCTGCGTCTGGCCCCAGCTAAGCCCGAGGCAAAGCCGGGCCAGCGCCGGGTTTAAAGCCCCGGGAAGGGGCAGGAGGTGCAGGATGCCCACCACCCGGCATTAGCTCCGGGCCCAGCCTGGGAAGAGCCGTGGGAGCTCCCGGGGCTGCTGCCAGCAGAGCTAACGCGGTGCCCTGTCCCCAGCTGCGGCCCCTGTTCCTCCTGGCCCTGGCAGATTTCCTGGCCGCCACCGCGCTGCTGGGCACGGGAACCATCCCGCTGCTGCCCGCCCCGCTCTCCGTGCCCGCCTACGCCGCCTGTCCCTACGGGCGGATGCTGACCACGGTAAGGGGACACTGCTGGGGACAGCTGGGACCTGTCTGCGGCTGGAGTGTCCTGGGGTCCCCTCCGCGGGGTGGGCACCGGGACAGGTCTGCGGGGGCTGGTGGGTGTCAGGGTGCGGAGCACGATGAGGGGAGGGGACAGGGGGACAGGAGGATGTCGGGGTGCAGAGGGAAGGTAGATGGTGCCCTGGCGGCGCTGGACACAGCAGGATCCCCTCTCCTCTCCCAGACCTCCTACGCCGTCTCGTTCCTCATGGTCGTTGTTTACGCGTTCGAGTCGCACCGCACCGTCCTCGGGGGGCGAGCCCGGCCCCCGGCAGCGCTGCAGGTCCGTGCTCCGCCCGGGCACAGCAGGGAATCGCCCTGGCCACACACGGCCCTGTCAGGACAAGGGAGCAGCGGGGCGATCCAGGGCAGCCCCTTTTCCCGGGAATTCGGGGTTCCCCTCGTCCCCCTGGCTACGGCCGCCCCTCCGGCCCCGGCTCACGGCGTTTGTCCCGCAGGAGCGGAGCCGCTGCCTGGAGCGCGCCTGGCAGGCGATTCCCTACATCCTGGCCTGGTAGGTGCCCGCCGCCGGCCCGCCCCGCTCGGAGCGCCCCGGCCGTGCCAGGATGTCCCGGGACTGTCACATCCATCCCTTCCCAAGGTTGGTGCCGGCGCTGACGCTCCTGGCGCAGCTGATCGCCCGCGGCACCTCCGTCGCCGACATCGCGCCCCTGGTGCCCTGGGACGGCCGTGGCTCCAACGACACCTTCAGCCTTTACTGCTCCAGGTACGGCTCCTCCGCCCCCGCCCCTGCCCGGGGCATCGCTGCGGCCCCCGGGACACCGCCGGGGGTTTGGGACCAGCAGCACCGCTCTGTCCTTCCAGCTGCCTCCTCCTGATCCACCCGAACCAGGACATCTGCTCCCAGGTGGGCGCTGCCCCTCCCTCGCTGCCCGCCCGCCCTCCCTGCGGGCCCGGGGGGCTCCGGGAGCCGCGGGGGCTCCGAAGGTCGCTGGCCCCGGCCCCGCTCATTTCCCGTTGCCTCCCAGTCCGGCGGGGGGAAGAACGCGGGGCTGGAGGAGAAAATCATCTTCCTGCTGTACCTGCTGCTGGTGCTCGGCTGTTGCTCGGTGAGGTCCCGGCTCTGGGGGTTCTGGGGGGTCCCCAGCGCCCCGCTGACCCCCGGACCCCCCCCCCCCCCCCCCCCCCCCGCAGCTCCTGTACCGGCGGGTGCGGCTCCGGTGCCGGGGGAACGCGGCGCTGCCGCTGCTGAGCCTGGACAGGGACGGCGGCTTCGGGGGCCGGAGCGGCCGCAGCGTCAGCAAAGCCTCCCTGTACTTCCAGCTGGTTTTCCTGCTCTGCTGGACGCCAGGCAAGGCCGGCGGGTGTCCCAAAGCCCCTCCGAGTCCTGCAGGGTCACACCAAGGGTGTCCCAAAGCCCCCTGAGCCCTGCAGGGTCACACCAAGGGTGTCCCAAAGCCCCCTGAGCCCTGCAGGGTCACACCAAGGGTGTCCCCAGCACCCCCCAGCCCTGCAGGGTCACACCAAGGGTGTCCCCAGCACCCCCCAGCCCTGCAGGGTCACACCGAGGGTGTCCCCAGCACCCCCGAGCCCTGCAGGGTCACAGGGAGGGTGTCCCAAAGCCCCCCCGAGCCCTGCAGGGTCACAGTGGGGGTGCCCCACCAAGGAATGTCCCTCTGTGTCCCACCCACAGCCTTCCTCCTCACCATCCTCTCCTTCACCAGCATCAGTCCTGCCTCGCTCTTTGTCCTCTACGTGTCCACAGTGAGTAAAGCCCCTTTGCCAGGGCTCCCAGGCTGGACATTTGTCCCCATCCCACGTGGGAGCTGTGACAGCCCTTGGGGACACCCCGGGCAGGCTCTTCCCACGGTTTTTGGGTTGGAATTTCATTCCTTGGCTCTTCCCGGGACGTGCTTTAATCGGCCACACCAAGAGGAAAGTCTCCCGTGTCCTGTGCCACCCTGCCCGGGCTGTCCCTTGCAGGGACAAGGAGCCCTGACCCTGTGTCCCCGTGTCCCCAGGCCCTGAGCGTGTCCCTGCAGGGGTTCCTGCACTGCCTGGTCTATGCCTGGATGAGGGAGAACTTCCGGCGGGAGGTGCTGGCCCGGAGCCCCCCCCTGCAGAGCCCCGGGGGGATCCAGGCTTTCTACGACGACTCCCTGGAGGCTGCTCCCTGAGCTCCCACCGCATCCCGTTCCCTGGGGGCTGCTCCCTGAGCTCCCACCGCATCCCGTTCCCTGGGGGCTGCTCCCTGAGCTCCCACCGCATCCCGTTCCCTGGAGGCTGCCCAAAGCCCCCGCGGGATTTGCACATTCCCAGCTGCTCAGAGAATCCTGGAATGGTTTGGGTGGGAAGGGACCTCCGAGCCCCTCCAGTGCCAGCCCTGCCATGGCAGGGACACCTCCCACGGCTCCCGGTGTCCCGGCAGGATCCCCCTGGATGCGGCCCCTCGTGCCTGGAGCGGTTTGGGGAGGGCACAGGTGGGGCTGGGCAGGTCCCACAGCGCTGGAGGCACCCGCAGCCCCTCCCTGCTGGAGACCCCCAACTTCCACTTCCTGCTCCGTGCAGAGAGCAGATCCACAGGGACGGAGCACGGGATCCCGGAGTCACTGAGGCTGGAAAAGAAGCTGGGGCTGCCCCTGGATCGCTGGCAGTGGCCAAGGCCAGGCTGGACATTGGGGCTGGAGCAGCCTGGCACAGTGGGAGGTGTCCCTGCCATGGCAGGGCTGGCACTGGAGGGGCTCGGAGGTCCCTTCCCACCCAACCATTCCAGGAATCTGGGATACTGGGGTTGCAGATGGGGTCTGGCCTCCTCGCAAGGAATGCAAAGCTAAAAATACATCCCTGAGGGAGAATTCCTGAAGGAGGAAGTTTGGGCTGTTGAGGAACAGCTACAAGACCACGGTGGAGTCCCCACTCCTGGAGGGATTTCAAAGCCCTGTGGACACGGGCAGTGGTGGCAGTGGCAGAGCTGGGAATGGTTGGACTCAAGGGGCTCCAGGGCTTTTCCAACCCAAATTCCATGATTCCATGCTGTGGGAAGGGCACAGGGACACACAGCCTCCCATAGGTGCTGGGCCAGGCGCTGTGAACCCTCTGGAAAACCGGGATGGCCATGAGTGACCGAGAGCAGGGACAACCATTCCCAACCCAATAAACCCCCCCAGACTCCAAACCAGGACCCAGTTTGGCTCCAGGGTTTTTTTTTAAGCTAAGGTTTCCTACTGTGCAGGAGGGTTTGGGGCCTGCACGGACACACATGGAACACGTACAGGATTTACACCATCCCTAAGGATATTGCACAGAATTCCTTACTCCAGCGAGGCTGGGAGACCCAGCGGCCTCCTGCTGCTCCTGCCTGGCTGCAGAGGGGAAATTTGGGAAGAGTTCAGCCCCCTCTAAGCCCCCCATCCCCTTCCCAGCCCCGAGAATGGGCAGGGACTGATGGAAACGGTGCAGCTTCCACTGGGAGCACTGGGAGCTGCCCCAGCTCAGGGCAGGAGCAATCCCGCAATCCTGCCCCGTGCAGAGGTGCTGGGTTCAACCCCTCCAGGCTCCTGCATCCCTCCCAAACCCTTTTTTTAGGCTAAAATTCCGTCCCTGGGTGGACCGCCGGGTGGTGCAGTGCAGTCTGGGAGCAGCAATGCCGCGGTCCCAGCGGATCCATTCCCGAGGCAGGAAGGGGGTCCCAGGCACAGGAGCTGCCTCTGGAGCAGGGGCAGAGCAGCAGGGCCCGTTCCTGCTCGGCACAGGCTGCGGGGATCAGCTTCTCCGGGTTTTATGGGGAAGGGGCTGCCAGGAGCTCTCGCAGTGCCTCGGGCACAGCCCCGGCCCCGCTGTGCCCCTGGAGCTCGGGCTGGGTTTCCAAGCAGAATAAATGGGATTGGGGGCCAGCTCCTCCCAGCAGCCGTTCCCAGGCACTCCGGGAGCTCTGATCCCTGCGGATGCTCCAGCCCCTCCTCTGGCTCTGCCCTGGAGAAACAGAGCAGCATTCCATGTCCAGCAATTCCTCCTCGCTCCCACCGGCTGTCCAGGGACAGGGACGATGTTGTCACCTCCTCATCCTCCTCGGGAGCTGTCCTGAGCACAGCCCCCCCAGGGCTGCTCCTGCTTCTCCCGGGCGGGATGGGGCCGTGGGAATGCCGAGGATCCAAGCGTGGTTGAAGTGTCCGAGCGGGCCCCGCACGCCCGGAGCCCTGGGGTCACTCCTGCCCTGCTGGCGGCCACCAGGGGACAACTCCCGGGGCCAGCCCCGGCCCAGCTCCGGGAGCAGCGCCCGGCTCCGCCCCGCGCGCTCCAAGCGGCCCCAGGTGCGATCCCGGCCGGATCGGGGCAGGAGCTCCTCTCCGAACGCCGCCGCAGCTGCCCCGGCGGGCTGGGAGCGGCCGGGAAGGTTCTCCCGCTCCAGGAGCCCTGCCAGGCTCAGGGGTGGTGCAGCACGGCCTGCAGGTCCTCGGGCAGGGAGCCGATGATGGTGTCGATGTAGAGACTCACCCTCTGCAGGGTCTCCTCCTTGACGGGCAGGTGCTGGCACCGGGCCCTCACCTGCACGGGAAATGGGAATGAACACATTCCAAGGGCCTTTTCCCCTGCCCCGGGCGCTGGAAATGGGAATGAACACGTTCCAAGGCCTTTCCCCCTGCCCCTGGCACGTGGCCGCTGCAGTTCAGGATAAAAACAGGCAGGAAACACCACCTGAGCCTCAGGAGGTGAAGAACATCCCTGGATCCTCCCAGCTCTGAGGATTTCACACAAACACGGAACTTCCCTGAGTTTCCCAGCCCTCCAGGGAGGGAGAACAAGGTTTTCCAAGGCACAGGGGTGATCCATGTCCCGCATTTCTCTCCACCCAGGGAGAGGAAGGAGTGCAGGGACAGGGAGGGAGTGACTCACCAGCTTCTCCCGAAGCTTCAGCACCAGGTCCACGATCTCCACCTCAGACTTGTCCTTCATCCAGGCCACAATGTCCTGAGGAGAGAGTGGCTTCCCTCAGGGACACTTCCCAAGGGATTCCCCTAAGGAAAGCCTGAAGTAAAGGTAAGCAGGGGATTTCTCACCCTCATTCCTGGAACAGCAAACACAGCTCACCCAGTGCCAGCCCTGCCATGGCAGGGACACCTCCCACTGTGCCAGGCTGCTCCAGCCCCAATGTCCAGCCTGGCCTTGGGCACTGCCAGCGATCCAGGGGCAGCCCCAGCTGCTCTGGGCACCCTGGGCCAGGGCCTGCCCACCCTCCCAGCCAGCAATTCCCAGTTCCCAATCTCCCATCCAGCCCTGCCCTCTGGCACTGGGAAGCCATTCCCTGCCTCCTGGCCCTCCAGGCCTTGGCCCCAGTCCCTCTGCAGCTCTCCTGGAGCCCCTTCAGGCCCTGCAAGGGGCTCTGAGCTCTCCCTGGAGCCTTCTCTTCTCTGAGGAAAGAATTTCTTCTGAATACTTGGGACAAAATAAACTAAAAGCCCTTGGTGCTTCCAGCCTGGCTTGGGAAGAGCCAGAGGGATGGCACACAGGTGTCAGGGATCACTGTCCCTGTCACCCACCGCCTCACAGATGGCCTCCAGGTGCAGGGCCTCGAGCTTCTGGGTCATCTCCCGGTGCCGCTGCCGGAACCAACCGTCGAAATTGGGCGACTTGAAGAATCTCCTGTGGAGAGAGGTCAGGAATCGTGGAACTGTGGGGTCCCAGAGCTGCAGAGGGACAATCCCAATCCAACAACCCCCCCATGCCCCAGAGCTCCCTGAGGTGGCCCTGGGAAGGGGACAGGGGGACCTGGAGCTGGCTGTGGGACACACCAGGACATGGGCACAGATTCCCAGAGCAGCTGGGGCTGCCCCTGGATCCCTGGCAGTGGCCAAGGCCAGGCTGGACATTGGGGCTGGAGCAGCCTGGCACAGTGGGAGGTGTCCCTGCCATGGCAGGGCTGGCACTGGAGGGGCTCGGAGGTCCCTTCCCACCCAAACATTCCAGGATTTTGTAACTCTGTGATTATTGTTCCTGATCACTTTCTGGGATTTTTTCCTTCTCCATATCCATGCATTTCCCATTTTCCTTCCTCGAGCATCCAACTTCCGGATTTTTCCCACTCCTATTGCACTAAGTGTCTTCTCCATCCCATCCAGGACGAATTAACCTTAGGAAAGCCCTGGACAAGCTCCCCTGCAGGGTCTCCACTCACCTAAAACACACCAAGCCCAGGGCTGAATTTTCCCTGGATTTGCTCTTGCTGCCCATCCCGAGTTAACCCAGGACGAGTTCCCTGTTTGTTCCCAGTGCTGCTCCAGGGTTCGCTGTGCGTTGGGGCTGGCCCAGCTGGGCTGGGCTCAGGATTCCCTGCAGGTCTCACCTGTAGAGCCCCAGCCAGTCCCCCTTGAGCACACAGGTGAGCTGGGGGCCCGCGTGCTCCAGGCTCTTCATGAAATCCTCCTGGCAGAACGGGCGGATCTGGGGTGGGTTCTGCACAGGGAAAATCCAGATTAATCCATGGAAGTCCACATCAGAGAACCCCAAATGCAGCCAGGGAAATGAGGGCTGCACTTCCAGTGGGAGAGGAAGCACAGAGGATAAAAACACCCCCAGGCTGATCTTCACGTGAGATTCCCGGTAATTCAGCTCCTGGCAAAACTGGGAACATCCGTCCCAAGGGTTGTTTCAAACTTTGATTAATGTCTAAAGGAGTGAAAACCCTTCTCCTTCAACAGGGGAAGTTCCCAGGTGTGTGCCCAGCACCCTGTGACCATTCCCAATCCCACAGGGAAGGAGGACTGGGAAGTGCACCCCACCTTCCACGGAGTGATGGCCCTCTGCAGAGGCATCAGGCTGGCCATGTAATGCTCCTACAGCAAGAAAAGATAAAAATAAAAATAATAATTTACAGCTGAGAAGCCTCTGGTGTTGCCCAGAGCAGCTGGGGCTGCCCCTGGATCGCTGGCAGTGGCCAAGGCCAGGCTGGACATTGGGGCTGGAGCAGCCTGGCACAGTGGGAGGTGTCCCTGCCATGGCAGGGCTGGCACTGGAGGGGCTCGGAGGTCCCTTCCCACCCAACCATTCCAGGATTCCCTGTCCTGGATCTCTGTCCCAGGTGCTGCTCCCGCTCCCCGCTGTCCCCTGAGGTGTCCCTGGCACTCACCAGGGGGATGATGAAGCTCTGGGTGAGCTCCAGGAGGTGCCTCCTCAGCAGAGCGCTCTGCACCTCTGACGGGCGCTTCCGCTGGATGCCCTGCAAGCACAGCCCCGTACCCACTGTCACCCAGCTGTCCCTCAGTGTCACACACAGCCCCATACCTGCTGTCACCCAGCTGTCCCTCAGTGTCACACACAGCCCCGTACCCGCTGTCACCCAGCTGTCCCTCAGTGTCACACACAGCCCTGTACCCGCTGTCACCCAGCTGTCCCTCAGTGTCACACACAGCCCCGTACCCGCTGTCACCCAGCTGTCCCTCAGTGTCACACACAGCCCTGTACCCGCTGTCACCCAGCTGTCCCTCAGTGTCACACACAGCCCTGTACCCGCTGTCACCCAGCTGTCCCTCAGTGTCACACACAGCCCAGCACCCGCTGTCACCCATGGCACAGCTGGGCCACCCAGTGCCACCCATGTCACGCACATCCAGGTCACCCAGTGCCACCCTCTGTCACAGCCGGGTCACCCAGCGCCACCCACAGCACAGCTGGGTCACCTGGAGTCACCCACTGTCACAGCTGCATCACCCGGTGTCACTCAGGTGTCCCTCGGTGTCACACACAGCCAGGGTCACCCAGTGCCAGCCATGGCACAGCTGGGTCACCCAGTGTGACACACAGCTGGAGTCACCCAGGTGCCACCCACTGTCACAGCCTGGAGTCACTCAGGTGTCCCTCACTGTCACACACAACCGGCAGCTCTGCAGCCAAGGGAGCCTGAAGTGCTGCCCAACAGCCAGATCCCAACATGCAGATCCCAACAGCCAGATCCCAACATGCAGATCCCAACATGCAGATCCCAAAGCCCAGGTTCCACCTTCTACTCAAATCCATTAAAATTTCAAGTTTCACTACACAAAACCCGGTTTTTCTCAGGCTCTTTGTTTGATATCAGTTGTTCCCCCCAGTTCATCATTAGCACCAGGACTTAACCCTTAGCACCAAGTGAAAAATCCTAAACCTGGCATGACAAACGTGTCCCACTATGGACTAAATCATCCCAAACTGTAAATTCTGCTCCTCTGGAGAGCTCTGTCTGCTCAAACCGAGCTCCTGGCACAGTTTTCCCACCCAGGACAGAGTGGGAGTGCTCACCTTTAGTAGCCTTTTTATCAGGGTTTTGTCTTTGTGAAGGAATGTTTTATAGGAAGTGTAGATTCCTAGACGGGAAAAACACAGAATCAGGAAAAAAGCAGGAGTTAGAAACACATTTTTGCCTATTGAGGTGCTGCTGCAGGGGGCAGGGAGAACAGGGCTGAGGGATCCTAGCACAAACCCTGGCAGCTCCGCAGGGAATCCCAAACATCATTTACAAACCACAGAAAATGATGGCACTGCCAGTGCAGCAGCGTTAAAGGGCACTGAGCTCCCTCCAGCACCTTCCCACAATGAATTCAGGGAGAGGGAACTCCCTGGGAGCAGCTCCTGGCACGGCCTGGGATGGACGCTCAGCTCTGTCTGGTGAGCACATTCCTGCCGCCCCCAGCAGCTAAAAGCAGGCGTGATCCATGACACAAACCCAGGAAATCCCCACATCGGGCATCCCATGAGCTGATTTTGGCCTTTTCCCTCCCAAAGACACACAGTTGTCCTGCACTGGCAGCAGGTCAGGAGAGAGAGAGGTGGACGCAGCACCAGGGAGGTTCGTTGGGATCCACAGGGAACGGACACAAGTTCCTGCTGCCAAACGCCCCAGGGAAGGGCAAACCAGATGAAGGACGCCGGAGGAAAGGCCTCCACCCACCTGGTTTGGTGTCCAGGGTTTTCAGCTTGGCCAGTTTCTTCACCTTCACCTGCTTGGGCAGGTCACCTGTGACACACAGGGGACAACTCAGGCTCTGTCCCCTCCTGGTGGGACTCTGCCAGGGGGACACCCAGCCCTGCCCTTGTCCCTCTTCCCTCAGAGCAATCCCAGCTCCCTTCCCGGCTGGAATTCTGGAACAAGGATGTGCTAAACCAGCTCCTCATCCCCAGGGTCTCCCTGGCTTCCCCATTAACAGAGGTGCTCAACGAAGGAGAGGAGGTTTCTCTTGCTCTCTCTCCACCTCTCTCCTGTCCTGTCCTGTCCTGTCCTGTCCTCTCCTCTCCATTTCCTGCCCAGGAAGGGCTTTTCCTCTCCTGTAGGTTCCAGGACAGCAATTCCTGCTCCCCACTCCCTGCCCCAGCTCTGTGCTCGTCCCACACACGGCCAGAGCCAGAGGCCAGAGCTCTTGAGGCTGCCGGGCTCTCCCAGGAATGCAGCGAGGGAATCCCTGCCCCGGCAGCTCCCTGCAGCCTCCAGCTGCTCCTCCAGCCCCACAGAGCCCTGGGCCCAGCTCCCCTGGCACCCTGAGCTCCCCTGGCACCCTGAGCTCCCCTGACAGGCACCCTGAGCTCCCCTGACAGGCACCCCGAGCTCACCCGACATCCGCAGCTCTCCCACCCGCAGGATGTGCGGCCAGTGCTGCAGGGTCTTGATGAAGAAGGGGTTGGTGACGCCCACGATGATGTTGGGCCTGGAAGGAGGGGACAGGCTGAGCCCCGGTGGCTCTGGGTGTCCCTCAGGGGTGGCAGGGTGCCTCAGGGGGCACTCACGGGGCCTGGGTGCGGGTGGTGTATTCCTTGAACTCGCTGTCGTGGATGGTGAAGTAGGGCCGGAAGTCGCAGCAGTAGCGCAGCGGGGCCAGGCAGCTGCAGGGACAGGAACAGGCATGGTCACCCTGAGCATGGCACGGTCACCCTGGGCACGGCACAGGGACCCCAGGTATGGCACAGGGACCCCAGGTATGGCACGGAGCACCTGGGATGGGGCCTGGAGCAGGGCACTGTCCTGCCACAGGTGACATTGCCAGGAAGTCAGGGAGGCTGGAAAAGCCCTCCCAGCCCACCCAGTCCCAGCTGTGCCAAATGCCCACCTTGGCCCCAGCCCAGAGCCCTCAGTGCCACCTCCAGGAATTCCTCAGACACCTGCAGGGATGGGCACTCCAAACCTCCCTGGGCAGCCCCTGCCAGGGCCTGAGCGCCCTTTCCATGGGGAAATTCCTGCTGGTGCCCACCCTGCCCCTGCCCTGGCCCAGCCTGAGGCCGTTCCCTCTCTCCTGTCCCTGTTCCCTGGCAGCAGAGCCCGACCCCCCCGGCTGCCCCCTCCTGTCAGGGACTTGTGCAGAGCCACAAGGTCCCCCCAGAGCCTCCTTTGCTCCAGCCTGAGTCCCTTTCCCAGCTCCCTCAGCCGCTCCTGGGGCTCCAGACCCTTCCCAGCTCCCTGCCCTGGACACACCCCAGCCCCTCCAGGGCTCTCCTGCCCGGAGCTGCCCCAGGATCCCAGGGGGTCCCTCAGCAGGGCCAGCACAGGGGACAGTCCCTGCCCTGGGGCTCTGCCCACGCTGGGGCTGCCACAGCCCAGGGGCCATCGGCCTCCTCCTGCCCCCTGGGCACCCCTGGGCTCCTGTCCAGCCGCTGGCACAGCACCCCCAGGGCCTTTCCCAGCTTTCCAGCCCCTCTGCCCCAGCCTGGAGCGCTGCAGGGGCTTGGGGTGACCCAAGGGCAGGACCTGGCAATTGGCCTGGTTGAACCTCTCTGGAGAAGCTCCAGGTTTGTGGGGTTTTGTGCTAAGACAGAGCTCAGAGCTGGGCAAGAACATTCCTCAGGGCTGGAACCATAAGGGGAGATTCCTTTGTACTCCTCTCTATCCTTGCTGGAATATCAGCATGGAATATTTGCAGTTTGTCTTGCAAAGTTTCCACAACCAAACTAAACCCAGTCCAGGTGAGCAGCACAGAGGTGATGGGAGAGGGAAAAGCTGCCAGAATTTGCTGTCCCAGCTCCCAGTCCCTCAGACCGACGGTGTTACCTGGTGAGGGCCAGGACCATCTCTGAGGACATGGTTGGGGACGGTGCCATCACCACCATGGGCTCCCCCAGCAGCATCAGCTCCCACAGCATCTGGATGTGGATCAGCACCGGCTGGAAGCACCTGGGATGATGGGAACAGGCCGAGCTCAGAGGGGCAGTTCAGGACTTGCAGACCCAGCTGTGGCCTGCAAGCCCCCCCAGGTGTGCTTCCATGCGGGAATTTGAGATCTAGGATGGACCTTTAGCATTCCACAGGGGAATTCAGGTGTCACTCAGTTGTTTTACACGAGGTTAAAGGGAACGCTGTAAGCAAAGCCAGGCAACCTGTGATCAGGGAATCCTGGAATGGTTTGGGTGGGAAGGGACCCCAAAGCCCCTCCAGTGCCAGCCCTGCCATGCCGGGGCCTCTCTGGACTCTCTCCAGCAGCTCCAGGTCCTGCTGCTGTCCCCAGGGCTGGGGCAGCTCTGCAGGTGGGGTCTCACCTGAGGGGCACAGGGGCAGAATCCCCCCTCCCCTGCTGGGATCAGCCCAGGACTGAGGGGGTCTGGGCTGGGCCAGGTCCAGCTCTCACCCGCAGCACCCCCAAATCCTTCTCCCAGGGCTGCTCCAGCTGCTCATTCCAGCCTGGATCGATCCCAGGGCTTGCCCTGACCCGGGTGCAGCACCTTGGACTCGGCCTTGCTAAACCTCAGGAGGTTTCCATGGACAAACGTTGCTCTCAGTGTCTGAGAGAGCAGAACACTCCTGGATTCCAGAGGATGGCTACAGGAATGGCACCTCCAGGCTGGGACACTCCCGCGGATGCTCTGGGCAGAGCTGGGGAGGACACGGCCCCTCCCCTGCCCCGGGGCTGCGCAGGGCACAGCCCTCAGCTCCAACCCCGCCCAGCATCCCAAACGAGTCCCTGGAACTCAGCAGTGTCCGATTCCGCACCATCCCAGGGATTCGTGGGATGCTCCCAGCAGGGAGAGGGCGGCAGGAGGAGGGGAGAGGGTTGGGAGGAGCCTCTCACCTGAACAGATCCAGTTCATGAACACTGGGGAGAACCAGGGGGGCTGGCAACAGATTCTGGATGAGGAAGGGAGAAAAGCCCGTCAGTAACTGTTAGTGAACGGTGAGGAGATGGGAGCATCCGGCTGGAATTCCACCTGCACTGAGCAACTGCCACAGAGGAACACGGAACCACCCTGAGGCGTGAGCACGAGCAGGGCTGGGTGCAGGACTCAATCCCAGTTTAACTCCTGTGCCTGTAACTAAGGAAGGTTCCCTCCTTTCCCACATGGGAAGGGCTGCCCTCGTCTGCTCCTTTATCTTCCAGGGTTTCCTCTGGTGGGAGAGAGCCTGAGGCAGACAGAGCCGGGCAGGGTTAGAGATGTGGCACCAAAGCAGTGTTAGTCACAGCAGAGGGAAGGGAAAGGGGCACGAATCCAAAGCAAATTCAAAACAACTCGAAGGTGAAGGCAGGAGACCCAGCAGGGCCTGAATTCCCAGGAAAAGCAAGGGGACAATGAGGAAAGCACCGGGATCGGGTGCAGAGAATCCTGTGTGACTCCAGACACGAGAGCCTGGAGTGGAACCACGGGGACCACACTGATCCCAGGCCAAAGGGGTTCCCAACAGGATTCAGGATCCAGCTCTTCCCAGCCTGCTCCCTCCGTGCCACCCCCTCACCTCCTGGTTGCACTGCTTCACGGGGCTGGAGCCTGGCTTGTCCACCCGGGACGGGATCCTCACCTGCAGTGCAGAGAGAGCAGGGATCACCCTGGGATGGGATCGGCAGGGGAGGAACTTCCCCGGTCACCAGTTCCAACTGCTGGACTGGAAAGGTTGGGAATGTGGAGTGAACAGGGATTTAACACCCAGGACTGGGGGATACAGGTCCCTTCCTGCTGGCACAGCCCAGGTACCTGGATGACAACTCCCATCACGGGCAAGTTCAGGGTCTGGCCTGGCACCGGCGGGGGCCACTGGTCGATCTCGTTGCACACTGAGGGACACAGGGGAGGGAAGAGTCACCTGAGGGAAAAGCCAGCTCATCCTGGGGTTCTGACACAGAATTATTCCCTGCTCCCAGCTCACACATCCCCCTGGCTCGTGGCAAACCCAGAGCAGGTAAAGCAGGAAGAATGACCTGGGCAATAAAGGCCTGGCAGAGGGGCAGCGGATTCCTGGCGTTGGGAATGCCCTGCACTCCTTGGGAATGCCCTGCATCCACAGTGACAGCCCCATCCCCTCCCTTCCCAGCAATCCCTCCTTCACACCTGCTTATCACTTGGACAAGCAGGAGGAAGTCCTTCCCTGCTGGAATTTGCTCCAGAATGAAGCCATTTGGAGCATTCCAGCCGTTTTTCAGGAACCTCCCGATCCACCCCTGCACTGCCAAGCTGGAATCCCTGCCCCCAGCTCACCTGCCTCCAGGCAGGGCTCTAGCTTGTCGAAGTATTCTGGAGCAATGAGCTGCAGCAGGCACTGGAACAGGTTCACGTAGGGAAGGCGGGACACGAGCACCAGGGACTGGGAAAGGCACATCTGGGATCAGGACCCCCCTGACCCCACCACTGCACATCTCTGTACTGCTCAGAGAGGGATAAACTCAAAAAACCCAACCCAAAATCCATGGAGCAGCTCCCAAGCAGCACTTGGGTGGAATTCCTGCTGCCCACCTGCTCGTGAGCTGGGATTTGGGAGAGCAAAGGGATGGGAGCATGGCTTGGCAAGAGAGCAGCTGGAGAGGGAATAAAAATCAACTGCTGGTGGGTTCAAAGCTCCCAAAAACCATTCCAGGTGGGGAAGCACAAAGGAGCAACTCCAGAAATGGGAATTGGGCAGATAAACAAAGTCAAGGAATTCTGGGGAAAGACAAAGGAACTTGGAATAATGAACAGTGTCCAGCAGGGCCGTTTCTGTTCTCACTGGGGCTTCCCTGTGAAATAAACCCTTGTTTTTACAACTGCCCCAGCCCAGCCCCAGTGGGGGTTTCACTGTTACACCGACTCCTCTAACCATTAATGAATGCATTAATGAGGAACATGAGAGGCCTTTAAACACCTCCTGTCCCACCCCAAACTTGGCCCTTTGAATCCAAACCCCACCCAAGGGTGACAGTTCCTTCCCCGAGCAATCCCACTGTTCCAGTGGAAAACTCACTGGTTTAGTGGAGATGGAAAAACTCAGTTCTGCATCAGCAGGAGCCTGAAAGGAGCTCCTGGAGGTGGAGAGCACAAAGCTCAGGACACTGCTGGGACTGAGACGTCCCCAAGGACCGGCACAGGACAAGAGGGAACAGCTCAGGATGGGCCAGGGGAGGGGCAGGGTGGGCATCAGCAGGAATTTCCCCATGGAAAGGGCGCTCAGGCCTTGGCAGGGGCTGCCCAGGGAGGTTTGGAGTGCCCATCCCTGCAGGTGTCCATGGAATTCTTGGAGGTGGCACTGAGGGCTCTGGGCTGGGGCCAAGGTGGGGATGGGGCAGAGCTGGGACTGGATGGGCTGGGAGGGCTTTTCCAGCCTCAGGGATGATTCTGGGATCTGGACTCAGCACTGACCTTCTGGAAGTAGCCCCTCCTCATGGAGCTGTCCTTGACCTGCCGGAAGTACACGTACCCGAAATAGTGAGCGGCCTCTCGCTGCGGGGACACGGACAGAGGGACAGAGAGGGACAGACAGGGACAGAGAGGGACAGAGAGACAGTGAGGGACACAGGGGGACAGAGAGACAGTGAGGGACAGTGAGGGACAGAGAGACAGAGAGTGAGGGACAGCCCAGCTGCACAATCACCAACCCCTCCTGAGCCACTCCCCTGCTCTGGCACATCCCAGCCCTCCGGGAGAGCTTTCCATGGGGATACAGGAGGAGAGACCCAACTGGAGCCAGGCTGGGAGAGCTGGGGGTGCTCACCTGGAGAAGGGAAGGATCCAGGGAGAGCTGAGAGCCCCTTGCAGGGCCTAAAGGGGCTCCAGGAGAGCTGCAGAGGGACTGGGGCCAAGGCCTGGAGGGCCAGGAGGCAGGGAATGGCTTCCCAGTGCCAGAGGGCAGGGCTGGATGGGAGATTGGGAATTGGGAATTGCTGGCTGGGAGGGTGGGCAGGCCCTGGCCCAGGGTGCCCAGAGCAGCTGGGGCTGCCCCTGGATCGCTGGCAGTGGCCAAGGCCAGGCTGGACATTGGGGCTGGAGCAGCCTGGCACAGTGGGAGGTGTCCCTGCTTCAGTTCCCTCTCCCAGCTGGGATCCCCCTGAGGCTGGGATCCCTCTCCCACAATAACTGGGGTCTCCTGGATTCAGTTCCCTCTCCCAGTGAAACTGGGGTCTCCCTAATTCCCCTCCAGCTCCCAAAACAGCTGGAGGTCCCCCTGACTCAATTCAGTTCCCTCTCCCCCGATCCAGTCCCACCTTTGCCCCCCGATCCCATTCCCTCCCCCAGCAGTTCCCTGTCCCGCTCCCCCTCCTTGTGAGCACGGGAGGAATCCCCTGTGCTGAATCCTCCTTTTCTCACTACTCCCACGGCCAAAGGAAAGGAGGATTTTCCACAGGGACACCAAACCCACGGAATCCTCGGCTTTTCCCCCGGCAGGGGAGGGCAGGGCCGGGACCCACCTGCAGCATCAGCGGGGCCTCCCGGTTGTACCTCCCGTCATCCTGGAACGGGGAACTGCGGGGCCCCCCCGCCTGGCGCAGCCGGAAGCTGAACTGGGTGTCCCCGAGGCCACCTGGGACAGGGACAGCACAGGACACAGGGACAGCGAGCTGGGAGCTGGGAATGGCCCTGCTGCAGCAGGGATGGGGCTACGGGGAAATCCAGCACGGGAGTGGGGAGGGACAGAGGGGAGAAACCAAAGAAATCCCAAAGGGAGAGGAAAGGGAAAGGGGAAAAGGAAGGAAAAAAGGAAGGGAAAAGGAAGGAAAATGGGAAGGGAAAGGAAAAGGGACTATAGGAAAAAACTTGTCCCTGTGAGGGTGGGGAGGCCCTGGAATGGAATTCCCAGAGCAGCTGGGGCTGCCCCTGGATCCCTGGCAGTGCCCAAGGCCAGGCTGGACATTGGGGCTGGAGCAGCCTGGCACAGTGGGAGGTGTCCCTGCATGATACTTAAGGTCCCTTCCCACCCAGCCATTCCAGGATTCCATGGAAGTGCAGAAAGCCACCTCTTAAAGCCCCAGGGCCCGGCTGGAGGAGCAGATTTACATCTCATTGTCCCTTTGTGATGCACAAACACAGGTTTGGGGACATTTCTGCTGGGAAGCAGTCCCCTCCCCAGCTCCTGCTCCCAAACGCAGGAAGAACTCACCCTCCTGGCTCCACTGGGAATTTCCTTGGAGCACAGGCTCCTGGGGGCCTCACCCGGCAGAGCATGAGGAGCCCCTGGCTCAGCCCCAGGTGCTCCCTGCTGGCCCCTCACCCCCGCTGCAGCCCAGGGATTGTCCTTCCACCAGGGACACTCCTGCCACCCCCAGAGTCACCTACCTGAGTAGGAGTCTGGGAAGGACAGGTAGCAAATGCTCGTTTTCTGCAAAAAAACCAACAGCCAGTGAGACCCCCCAGAGCTGCCCCCAAAGGAGGGAGAAACGGGGAGAAAGGGTGGTTACCTCCTTCTCGGTGAGCCGGAAGTCGTGGGGATACACCAGCTGCAGAGAGAGCAGAGCCTGTCAGCCCCTGTGCCCCACAGCTCCCCACCACAACCCCCTGGTCCCAAAAATCCTACAGGAAAGCACCCGGGATGATTTCAACTCTGAACCTGTCACAGAGCCTGGTTTTATTTGGATTTGGGGACAGACCCAAAGGCTCCTGCTTTAGATTTAATCTTGGGAGCTGATGGCCAAGTGCATGAGCACCCCCAGATCCTCGGGGAGCATTCCAGATGTGCAAACATCTGTTCCGTCAGGAGCAGGACAGGACACACAGGAGGGACAGGCTGGAAATGCAGCTGGAAAAAAGCAGGTGGGTGTGGGTGGGATGAGGGGTGGGGACAGCACTGCAGGGTGGCACAGAGAGGGTTATGAGCCATGGCTGGGGAAACACCCCTGGGAGGGAGGAATTCCATCAGTGCTGGACCTGATGACCTTGGAGGGCTTCTCCAACCTGAGTCTGTGGTTCTCATAATCCATGGAGACCACGGCAGTCACAGAGTCAGGGAATCCTGGAATGGCTGGGTGGGAAGGGACCTCAGAGCCCCTCCAGTGCCAGCCCTGCCATGGCAGGGACACCTCCCACTGTGCCAGGCTGCTCCAGCCCCAATGTCCAGCCTGGCCTTGGCCACTGCCAGCGATCCAGGGGCAGCCCCAGCTGCTCTGGGCACCCTGGGCCAGGGCCTGCCCACCCTCCCAGCCAGCAATTCCCAATTCCCAATCTCCCATCCAGCCCTGCCCTCTGGCACTGGGAAGCCATTCCCTGCCTCCTGGCCCTCCATGCCTTGGCCCCAGTCCCTCTGCAGCTCTCCTGGAGCCCCTTTAGGCCCTGCAAGGGGCTCTCAGCTCTCCCTGGATCCTTCCCTTCTCCAGGTGAGCACCCCCAGCTCTCCCAGCCTGGCTCCAGAGCAGAGGGGCTCCAGCCCTGGAGCAGCTCCGGGGCCTCTCTGGACTCTGTCCAGCAGCTCCAGGTCCTGCTGCTGTGTCCCCAGGGCTGGGGCAGCTCTGCAGGTGGGGTCTCACCTGAGGGGCACAGGGGCAGGATCCTGTGCAGGTTCCTGAGGAGAAGGATCCCACAGAGCCTCTGCTGACCGGGAAGTGCAGGAATTGCAGCGGAGCCGAAAGGAGCCGGCACGGGCTCGGCTGGGCCATGGAGCTCCATCCTCAGCCCCAGGAGTTCTGCTCCAGAGGCAGCCGCTGCTCCAATCAGGAGCTCAAATCAGCGCCTGACTCTCCTCTCCAGGCTATAAATAGCTCGGGTGGCCCCGTGCCAGAGGCTGGAAGTTCACCCAGCTCCGACAATTCCCGCGGATCCCTTGGCAAAGGCGGTGCTCCAGCCGAGCCAGCCAAATTCCCAATTAACAGCAATGCTGAAGAGCCCGCGCTGGGAGCAGAAAGCTGAGAAAATCCAGAGGCAAAATGATCCCGGAGCAGCTCCAGGGATGGGGCAGCATGGAGAGGGAAGGCCGGGATGCTGCAGGGAAAGGGACTGGGATTGTCCCAGGGAATCACTTCCCTGCTCCCCCTGCTCTGCAGCAGGACCTCGAACACATTCCTGTGGCTGGGACCAATTAATCCCCACCCAAACATTTATCCTGTTAATTCCCTGGGAATCACAGCCAGACCAGGAGTGGGGAGCCCTGGACAGCTGATCCTGATCCACGAGGAGCCTGGGAATCCCAGGAATAATTGTGCTTTCCTCGACATTTGCTGCCTAACTCAGAGCAGGGGTTTGGACAAGGCTTCTGCTTCTCCTGCTGGATTTGGGGGGGGCTTTCTGCAAGAAAACGGTTGGAAAATCAGGATCTAACTTCCAGGGCTGGGATTGATGATCTCAGAGGTCTTTTCCAGCCTTAATTCCACATCTCTGCTTTCCCTTCACTTTAACTCTGATGTTTCTCTGTGTTTGGGGTGGGGGAAAATCACCAAATACCCAAAAGTTCAAAACCTTGGATCCAAGCCAAAAGGAACTCGAGTCTGTACAACTTTCCAAAAGGCAAACGAAAAGGAAGTTTGGATGTGCAAAAATCCCTGGATATCCCCAGAGCAGCCCGAAAGGGCTTCAATCACATCCTAATGTGATTCCACATGAACTAAGGAGCATGGAAGTGACACAAGTTGTTGCCGCCCAAATCCCTGGCTTTCGGGAGGTGCCTGGAACTGCTGTCATGGCAACCCGGCCAACATCCCGGGAACTGCCTCTGGAGCAGCCCGGCCGCACCAGTGCCCTGTCTGGGAGGGCTGGGGGAGCAGCCCTGTCCCAGGGAAGGTCTGGAAGCAGGGGCAGGAATTGCCAGGTTCTGTGGCAGCGTGGGAGAGCAGTCGGAGCCTCGGATGGCACAAAGGGCTGCGGGGAGGGCAGGCAGGAGCGCCCCGAAAGTGGCTCCCCCCTCCCTGTTCCCTTCGCCATCTGTCACCGATTATCTGAGGGTGGAGGGGCCAGGAACAGGAATTCCATCGAATTTCTGCCTTCATTTGGGTTCTGCTTTCCAACAGCTTCCCCGCTGTCTGTGGAAGCAGAGTGGGAATTGCTGAATTCCAGAATCTTTGGGATCTTTCTCAGAGTTTTTTTGAATTTATGACTCTCTCAGAGCTGAATTTCAGAGACCTTCCAGGTTTGTACCCACAGAGATCCCCCTGAGTTTGTACCCGCAGACCCCCCACAAATTTGTACCCAAACACCCTGAGTTTGTACCCAAAGAAATGCTGAGTTTGTACCCACAGACCCCAAGTTTGCACCCCCAGAGCCCCTAAATTGGTGCCCCCAGAGCACCCCAAGCCCCCACAGCTTCTCCTCTTCCTGGCTTCCCTTCCAGTGTCTCATCCCTGCTCCTCCCCCTTCCCTCTGAAACAGAAATCCACACTGCTTTTCCAAAGGAACGGGGACACTGGGGCTGTGTCCTCCCCACTGAGACGTTCCCAGTTTTCCTGAGTCATTTCTGCCACATGAGGAACATTTTCCCATTGAAACAAAGGGAGAAAAGGAAGAAAAAGAAGGAAAATTCCTTTCCAGGGATGAACAAACCACATTCCTGCATCCCCCATCCGCAAAGGCCCCTCCCGAGAAACCCAGACAGGGGAGAACCCAGCTCGACACATTAAAACACAGCTACAAAGCATTAAATCCTCCGTGCTAGTTATTATCCCAGTATTCCTCTCTTTCCTGAGGTATTTCAGGCCTGCTTTTGCAGGGAAAAGGATCAAACAGGTGAAACTCAGGTCTGGAGGAGATTTTTTTATTCATTTTCAGGCTCCACGGGAAGAAACAGTCAAGTATTCAAGGCAAGGGAGCAGCAACAGGTGGACTTGGTCCATCCTGCTTCCCATTCCCTTTGGAAGCTCCAGCATTTAAAATTGGGAAGGCTCAAACCTCCAAAAACCAGAGCAACATCCTTAGAAAAGGGCAAATGGAGGAGCGACTCCCACAGTCACGGGAGAAATAAGAAGGAGTTGGAGGTGATCCTCAGGCCCAGAGAAATCCACACTTCCCTGCTGCCTGTCCTCAGAGCACCGAGCAGCCCCTGAGGAACCCAGGAACTTCCCCCAAATCCTCCTTCAGGAGCGGCACTGGCATATTCCAGGGAACTGGGAACGACTGTCCAGCCCTTCCCGTCCCAGTTCACCACCTCTGCTCCCCCAGGGGGCTCAGCTCTGCTCCAGCCCGGCGAGGGACCTTCCCTTCCCCGGGAATCCTGCACAGACACCTCCCTGCCCTGCCTGCTGGGAATTTGTGTGTTTGGAATCCTGGAATGGTTGGGCGGGAAGGGACCTCAGAGCCCCTCCAGTGCCAGCCCTGCCATGGCAGGGACACCTCCCACTGTGCCAGGCTGCTCCAGCCCCAATGTCCAGCCTGCCCTTGGCCACTGCCAGCGATCCAGGGGCAGCCCCAGCTGCTCTGGGCACCCTGGGCCAGGGCCTGCCCACCCTCCCAGCCAGCAATTCCCAATTCCCAATCTCCCATCCAGCCCTGCCCTCTGGCACTGGGAAGCCATTCCCTGCCTCCTGGCCCTCCAGGCCTTGGCCCCAGTCCCTCTGCAGCTCTCCTGGAGCCCCTTCAGGCCCTGCAAGGGGCTCTGAGCTCTCCCTGGAGCTTCTCCTCTCCAGGTGAGCACCCCCAGCTCTCCCAGCCTGGCTCCATGGGATGTGTCACCCTGGGGAGGTCTTATTCCATGGAAGGGATCCATAAAGGGCTCTTGGATGCTGCCCTGGCCCCTCCCTGCCCTGTGCACCCCCCACCCCACAGACATCCCCCATCCCCCTCACCCCAAATCTCTGCTGGAAACCCCCTCCCCTCCCTGTTCGCTGCCCCCACCCCATCCCTGACCCCCTTTCCACACACGCCATTCTATCCCCTCCTATCCCTATCCTTGATCCCCTTTTCACTCCGCCATCCCCCATTCCCTCTCTCCCCATCCCTGATCCCTCCACACCCCCAGTCCCTGACCCCCGTTTCACCCCCGCTCCCTGCCGCGGTGTCCCCGGGCCCGAGCCGCTGTCCCGCACCTCCATGGCCTGGCCCAGCTCCAGGTCGAAGGTCACCACACACACGCAGTCGATCCAGGCGGCGAAGCGGCCCCAGGGCAGGGGGGAGGCGGCGGCGGCGCGGCGGGGCCGGGGCCCGGCCCGGCTCAGCGCGTCCATGACGGCGCCGCCCGCCCGCGGCCCGCCCCGCGCCGCGCCCCCTGCCGGAGGGGAGGACCCCGCCCAGCGCTGCCGCCCCGCGCCAGCGCGCCCCCTGGCGGCCAGGAGGTCCCGAGCGCTCCGCGCGCACCATCGAGACGGGAGCGGGCGCGCAGAGCGGCGCGGGCGGGGCCGCGGAGGTGTCATGGCGGCGGTGTGGCGGCTCCGGGACTGCTGAACCCGCGGCGGCTTCACCGCTCGGCGCCTGTGTGTGACGGGCGGGGCCTGTTCGACCCTCGTGTGTGCCCGGTCTGAGCCTCCCCGACCTCTGGCTGTGCCTGGCCGGGGCCTGCCGGACCGTCGGTTGTGCCTGGTCTGGGCCTCCCCGAGCCCCGGCCCTTCCCGACCCTCGGCTCTGCCCGGTCTGAGCCTCCCCGACCCTCGGTTCTGCCCGGTCTGAGCCTCCCCGATCACCGTGCGCAGCCCCCCGGGCCCGTCCCGCGGGGCCGATTTTAGGAGCGCTCCAAACACCGTTTAGAAAAGAGACGCCGTTTATTCCCTGCCAGGCGTGAGGAGGAGATTTCCACAAATCAAGCTCAGGAAGGGGTAAAAAATTACATCTTTTGAATTTACACGAACCCCCCCCCGCCGTAACTCATATTCTCCACCTGCCTAATGCACGCTTAATTGCGTGACCTAACCTGAGGCAGCGCTTGAAAGGGAGTTCTTACATTAAGCGAATTCTGTTGTAGAAGCCACCTGATGCCACAAAAGGTGAGAAAATGACACCGGTTCGTTTTAGAGAAGTTTTCCCCGGGAATGAGGATTCACCTGGGAGCCCCGGGGGCGGTGCCAGGCCTGGGAGCAGCCCCGGGGGTGTTTCCGAGGCAAAGGGCGAAGGGTGCCCCGGGATTGTTTGACGCGGTGATTTTTGTGGGATTTCAGACACGTGAATACAATGCACGAGCTGCTTCCTGCTCGTGGACGTCTGGGAAATGGGAAATATTGGGGATAAATCACAGTTTTGTGGCAGATTTCCTGAGGGGCTGGGGAAAACCCAGGCGCTTTTGGGGGTTATTTATTGCCAGGGTCAGTCCCAGAGCAGAGGAGGAGTGGGACCACTGTAAGGAGAAGGTGTGAGAAGGAAGAATTCCACCCTGGAAGTGCCCAAGGCCAGGTTGGACGGGGCTTGGAGCACCCTGGGATAGCGGAAGGTGTGGCATGAGATGGATATTGAGGCCCCTTCCAGCTAAACCATTCCATGATTCCAGAGTGCCCAGAGGTGTCCAAGTGACCCCGAGTGTCCCCCCAGGCACCCTGAGTGTGCGGCAGCTCCATGGGGCAGGAGCAGTTTTCCACAGGAATCCCATGGCCAGGCTGCTGGGCTCCCACCAGCAGCATCACCCCTGGGGCTGTGGTCATTTATTTTTGGCACTTCTTTGGTCCCCCCGTGCTGTTTGTGCAGTTTCAGCCCTTTAAGGTCCTTGCCCAGCCTGTCCTGCCCCTGATGAACTCCCCTGATCTGGGAGCAGAGGAGCTGCACTTACATAAACCCTGCCCTGTCCCTTGCAGTGCTAATTAATGCTGATTATGATTTATTGCAGGCTTGTAATAAAGCCTGTAACACTTTATTTGCACTTGCCACATTGGAGTTGATTCTTGCCAGACGAGGGACAGGAGGAAAATATAAGAAAAATAACCTGAATAAAAAATATTGGACATTTTTTGCTCAGTAGCTCTTTGTCCCGCAACAAAAATCAGTTTTAACCTTGTCCCAGGGGTCTCCCATGGCTGACTGCGCTGCAGCCACACAAACATTCCCGCCTGGCCAAGCAGGAGAAAACTGATGGTGAATAAAAAGGGCAATAAAAGTGCTTAGAACATCTGAGAAGTGTAAAAGTGAGGGCTGAAGGGTTTAAATTAGAATGGAAATACAGCCCTGCACCTGACCAGGGAACTGCCGTGGGCAGGAGGTCACATCCAGGATCCCCATTCCTTTACAGACAATTTCCCAGAGTCACAAGGCAGGACAGGCAAGTGTTGGAATCACAGATCAGGGAATCCTGGAATGGGTTGGGTGGGAAGGGACCTCAGAGCCCCTCCAGTGCCAGCCCTGCCATGGCAGGGACACCTCCCACTGTGCCAGGCTGCTCCAGCCCCAATGTCCAGCCTGGCCTTGGCCACTGCCAGCGATCCAGGGGCAGCCCCAGCTGCTCTGGGCACCCTGGGCCAGGGCCTGCCCACCCTCCCAGCCAGCAATTCCCAATTCCCAATCTCCCATCCAGCCCTGCCCTCTGGCACTGGGAAGCCATTCCCTGCCTCCTGGCCCTCCATGCCTTGGCCCCAGTCCCTCTGCAGCTCTCCTGGAGCCCCTTTAGGCCCTGCAAGGGGCTCTCAGCTCTCCCTGGAGCATTTCCCTCTCCAGGCTGGGCATTTCCAGCTCTCCCAGCCTGGCTCCACAGGCGGTTTCCATGAACTGGGGACCTTCCCAAAGCATTTTTGGTTTCCTGTTGTGCAAACCCCAGAGATCCCAGGACTCCTTTCCTCAGCTCATCCCGGGACGATCCCTGCTGGAGCCCTGCTGGGGTCGGCTCTGCCCAGTCCAGGGGCTGCTGGTGCTGGCCAGGGGAAGCTGCAGAATGGGATTTCCCCGGAGAGCAGCGTTCAGTGCACTCAGGAGGAGCCGCTGAGGGTCCGGTCCCAGGAACCGGCTGATCGCAGAGCCGGGTTGAGCCTTGGAAGCTCCCGGCTGGGTCTGGACCATATTTGGGCAAGGCTGGCTGTGCAGCTCTGCAAGCACAGCAGCCCTGGTGCCGCGCTCGGAGCTCCGGGGCTGCGCTGGGGCTGCCGCTCATCTCCGCAGCAACCCCACAAACACAACATTGCCCAACCCTGGCGGCTATAATTAACTCTGCGCCCCAGCCCGCCGCTCCCGCAGGAGCCTCTGCCCCGGCTGCCCGTGCTCCCGCACTGCCAGGCGGGATAATATTCCCCAGAGCAGAGGAGGAACATTCCCTGCAGCTCCAGGAGCGTGCAGGGTGCCGCAGGCCAAGGAATGTGAGCCGGGCTTGCTCCTCGGGGTGTTTGTGCTGCGGGCACTCAGAGCTGTGTGATTTGAACCAGGCCTGGTCACTCGGCCCAGAAGGCAGCCAAACAGAAATGCTGGGGTTTGGAAAAGCTCCCAGAGCAGCGCCGTGTGCTCGGGAGAGGCTGTGGCTGCGGGAGAAGGGAGGAAAGCTCGTCCCCTCCTCCCCGCGGGGCTGCTCAGATTAATGTCACACTGGCGCTGGGAGATCCTGTTCTGATGCCTGGTGGAGGCACCAGATCACGCCTCAATCCTGAGCCAAGAATAGATCCCAGAATTCTTCATCATCCACAGCCTATTTCTGGGCCTGCAGCCTCCCACCCGACGTGTGCCTGGTCCCGCTCCCGCTGGGAATCCTGCTCAGGCTCGGGCTCACTCCCTGCTCCAGAGCTGGGAGCTCAGGCTCTGCAGCCAAAGCGCTCCTTGTGCTGAGGGGCTGCGCACACCGAGAGAGCCAGGAAATCCTGGAATGGTTTGGACCGAAGGGGTCCCTAATGCCCGCCCAGTGCCACCCCTGCCACGGGCAGGGACGCCTTCCATGATTCCAGGCTGCTCCCAGCCCCTTCCGGCCCGGCCCTGCCACACCTGGGCTCAGCCCCTCGTGTCGGTGCTGGAGGAGATTCCAGCAGTTGTTCCCAGTGGGATCCAGCTGCCCTGTGCCCCATCCAGGGCTTGGAACCGTGGGCTGGCATGTCTGTCCCTGTCCCTGTCCCTGTCCCTGTCCCTGCCGGGAGAGGGGCTCTGGCAGCTCCTGGCCCTGCCGCTGCCAAGCCCAGAGCTCAGCTGTATTTTAGCGTGTTCCAGAGGGCTGGAGCAGAGAAGAAGGAAGCTGTTCCAAGGCTGGAACTCTAGAAATCAGCTGGAGGAGTCAGGCTGTACAACCCCGGCCCTGCCGGGGACGGGAATAGGCTCTGGGGGTGGCTGCAAGATTTGGGAATTTGCTTGGAGGGTTCTGTCCTGTCCCCAGAAGCCACAATAAGCCACAAAAAATGTTTTATAAGCCCATTTCCCTCCAACAGATGAAACAGGGAAGTGAAACTCCTGAGGTTGTGCTATTTTTTCCCTCATTAATGGCCACCAAAGTGCTAATTACCATACTGGGTGCTGTATAAATTCTTGGAGTCCTTCCCTTGCAGCCCTCACATGAAAAAGTGTCCATAAATGAGGAATTTTACCCACTTAGTCATGGGAGACACTTTTAGTGGCATTTCTGTGGCAAAACCCCCATGGCCAAAGCCCGGCCTGTGGGAAGGGAGTGACGTGGATGAGCCTCAAGCTCCCTTCCAACCCAGACCGTCCCATGATCCCGTGATTCCATGCCCCCTGCAAGCAGGGCAGGATAAAACTGTCCATCTTCTCCCATGGCAAAGGCCACGTTTTCCCGGTAAACTTTACCACGTGCAGGAATATTTGCAGGGTCAAGGCCTCGGCGAGAGCAGCGCGGAGCAGCTTAGTGGTAAATCTCATGGCAGGAATTCACTTTGGAATGAAGGATTGGATCGCTTCCTGCTGGGTTCCTGGAGGATGCTGGCACTTGGAAAGCAGTTTATCCACGAGACAAAGACAAATCCGGGCACGGAGACAGCGGATCCAGGAGCCCAGGCTGCCAGCATGACTCAGAGATCCCTGCTCCCAGCCCTGGCTCCCTGCTCCCTCCTTCTCCTCTTTTTCCCTCCCCTCTCCATGCTCATCCCCACTTCCCTGGACACAGTGGACCCTGTCCCCCTCCCGTCCCCTGACAGGGCCCATCTCTGGGGTCCCCCCTGTGCAGTGACACCGGAGTCACCTGAAGGCGGTGGCCACGGAAGGGCTCCCACTGTCCCCGTGTCCCCCCAGGCCCGAGGTCCTGTCCTCGTGCTCCTCCTGCTCCCCCCGAGGCCGTGACCACCCCCGGGGGCCGCAACTCGCCACCCCGTGGGCCCGAGGGCTGTCGCTGTCCCCTCGCCCCTGTCCCCGGGGCTGGGGCCGCCCCACTGTTCCCCTGCCCCGCCCTGCACCATCCCTCACCCCCTGTCCCCGTGTCCCCATCGCCCCGTCCTCTTCCCAGTGTCCCGGTGTCTCTGTCCCCGTCCCACCATCTCCCTGTCCCCAGTCCCCGCCCCGGTGTCTCCATCTCCGCCCCCGTGTCTCCGTCCCCTTGTTCCCGTTCCCGTCCCTATCTCCCCATGTCCCCGTTCCTGTCCCCCCATTCCCGTCCCCATGTTCGACCCCATCCCATCCCATCCCATCCCATCCCATCCCATCCCATCCCAATTCCCATCCCCGTCCCTATTCCCCCATCCTCATGTCCCCATCCTCGTCCCCCTGTCCTCGTCTCCATCTCCACCCCACCATTCCCATTCCCGTCCCTGTCCCCCCGTCCTGTCCCTCCGTTCCCGCCCCATGTTGCGATCCCCATCCCACTGTCCTCCTCCCCGTCCCGCGGTGTCCGTGTCCCCATCTCCGTGCCCATCCCTGCCCCTGTCCCCATGTCCTCATGTCCGTGTCCCCGTCCCTTTGTCCCCATCTCCATGTTCCATTCCCGTCCCCGTGTCCCCACCTCCCCGTTCCCATTCCCGTCCCCGTGTCCCCATCTCCATGTTCCATTCCCATCCCCGTGTCCCCGTCCCCGTGTCCCCATCTCCCCGTTCCCATTCCCGTCCCCGTGTCCCCATCTCCCCGTTCCCATTCCCGTCCCCGTGTCCCCATTTCCCCGTTCCCATTCCCGTCCCCGTGTCCCCATCTCCCCGTTCCCATTCCCGTCCCCGTGTCCCCATCTCCATGTTCCATTCCCATCCCCGTGTCCCCATCCCCGTGTCCCCATCTCCCCGTTCCCATTCCCGTCCCCGTGTCCCCATCTCCCCGTTCCCATTCCCGTCCCCGTGTCCCCATCTCCATGTTCCATTCCCATCCCCGTGTCCCCATCCCCGTGTCCCCATCTCCCCGTTCCCATTCCCATCCCCGTGTCCCCATCTCCCCGTTCCCATTCCCGTCCCCGTGTCCCCATTTCCCCGTTCCCATTCCCGTCTCTGTGTCCCCATCTCCATGTTCCATTCCCATCCCCGTGTCCCCATCCCCGTGTCCCCATTTCCCCGTTCCCATTCCCGTCTCTGTGTCCCCATCTCCATGTTCCATTCCCGTCCCCGTGTCCCCATCCCGGTGGCCCCGCGGCCCCGCCCCTGCGGTGGCCCCGCCCACAGCCGATGGCCCCGCCCGGCCCCGCCCCCGGCCCCGCCCCCGGCCCTCGGCCCCGCCCCTCTCCCCCCCGCCCTGAGGGAGCCGCGGCGCCGCCGCCATTTTGGAGCCGCCACAGCCGCCGCTCCGCCGCCGCTGCCCGCGCAGCCCCGGCCGGCCCAGCCCGCGGGCCCGGCCCGCAGCCCGGCCCGGCAGCGCCCGAGGGCAGCCCGGCACCCGCAGGTGAGACCCGGCTGTCACCGCCGCCCTCGCGGGGCCGGGGTCGGGGCTGGGCCCGGCGCCGCGGGCTGGGCCCGGCCGCCCCCCCGGCTCCGTTCCGGCCTCCCGGAGGCGCCCCCCGCGCTCCGGGGGTTCGGCACCGTTTGGGGGGTTAAAAACCACCCCCGCCGAGCCTCTGTCCGGGGCTGGGCCGTGGTCCCGCCGCCTCGTTCCGTGCGGATCTGGGTTAAATCCGGCTGCTCTGCGCGTGACAGTTTCCTTTTGCCGTGTTTTGGTGCGTGCGGGGCGGGCTGGCGGGGCTGGGGGCTGCGGCTGCGGGCTCTAGGTGGTCCTGGATCGCACCTGGTCGGCCGGGAGTGGCCGGAGCTGTCGGGAGTGGTGGCGGTGGCAAGGTCAGGGGTCAGGTCACCCTTCCTGGGGCTCAGATCCCCCTCTCAGGGCTCAGAGCGCACTCCCCAGGGTCTTGTCACGTTCCGGGGGTCCCCTGCCCGGGGCTCGCATCACCTCCCCGGGGGTCTGGTCCCTTTCCCGAGGGTCAGGCCCCCCTCTCGAGGTTCTTCGGGGTCAGGTCGGTCCCGGAGGTCAGGTCCCTTCCGGGCGTCAGCTCCCCGTCCTGGGGGTCAGATCACCCTTCCGAGGGTCCCCCTTCCTGGGGGTCTTGTTCCCCTTCTATGGGCCAAGTCCCTCTTGGCTGTCGGGTCCCCTTCCGGAGGGGTCTTGTCCCTTTCCCAAGGGTTAGATCTCCTTCCCGGGGGTCTGGTCACCTTCCCGAGGGTCTGGCCTGTCCTCCGGGGTTCTGGTCCTGTTCCCGGCGGTCAGGTCCCTCCCGGGGGTGAGAGGAGGGGGATCAGTGGTCAGGGTCCCTCTCCCGAGGGTCTGATCCCTTCCCGGGATCAGGTCCCTCCCGGGGGTCACGGGAGGGGGGATCAGCCTCCCACGAGTGTCACCCTCCTGGGGACCTGCCCACCTCAGGGTGCAGAATTTGGCCATAAATATCACCGTGCTGGTTTTATTAATGACCAGAAACCGGGGTAGGAGTGGAGGCCCCGGCTGGAATCACCACAAGATTGATCTGACAGGAAAGCGGCTCCTGGCAGAGGCTGGGAGGGCCCTGCTCAATTTGAGGGCCTTGTTTTGCACTAGCTAAAAAAAAAAACCAAACTAGGAAGTGAAAAAGAGAAACTGAGAGAACTTGGAGGGGCCTGAGAGGTTTTTCCTCGCTTGATCCCCCACTTGGAAATTCATGTTTTAAGAACTTGAAGGTTGTTTTCATCATTTATTTTGTGTCTCCGAAAGGAGAAGGTGTTGATTCCAGCCCTGCCCGGCCCCACAGGTTTGAACCAAGCTCTTAGGAGCAGATTTGGGTTATAAATCTCTGTTTAAAGCCTGATGAGAGAAGAAACATTTATGTTTTCTCTTATTACTCTGACACTTAAAAGCGAGCATGCTGCCAAAATACTTCAGTGGTAAAAAAAAACCTTGGTGGATGGTAGTATAGGGATTTCCATGGCAACCAATGGTGATCTCATGGGAAGCAAAGTTAGATTTTGGGCTGTCAGTGGGAGCACATCATGGCCTGGGCTGGCCTGGGTGACATTTGCTCGGGAGAAGGTGATGAGGGCTGGGCAGGAACAAACCGCTCTGAGGCTAAGGCTTGTTCTCTGCGTGTACCCAGCTATTCTTGGTGATTTTTGTACTGTCTTTGGATTAACGCTGAAATGCAGGGATGTGGGACCACGTCCTGGCTGGCAGTGGTGGCAGATTGGGGGTGCTGCGGCAGGTGCCTGTTGGGCAGGTGGTGCAGGAAAGGCTCCTGCAGAACCTCGCTCTGGGGGGAAGGTTTGTTGTGGGATGCAGGAGCTGTGGAGCATCTCCTGCTCAGCCCTGGTGTTCCAGGAGCTCTGCATGTGCTGTGGGAGGGACAGGGTGGATTTCTGACTTCACAAATTGGAAACTGTCAAAAATAATAATGAAGAGGCAGCACTGTGTGAGAGCTGCTGCTCGGGGGTTTGTTACCAGGAGAAAAGCACTCTGTGGGCTTACAGGATTTTTGGGAAGCTCCAGGCCGCTGTTGGCAGAGCTGCCTTGGGGAACAGGGGGCTGGGGGGCCCAGCAGTGTTCCAGAGTGGGATACCCCAGTCCTGATCACAGTTTCCTGGTTGGATTGGGAGGCAGCTGGAGGGAATCCCATCCCTGCTGTCCCCACACAGTGAGATCCTGAGCGAGAAGGGGGGGGTTGGTTCGTTAATGCTTCCTCTTCTCTTTGGTAGGGAGATATCCCAATGTTTTCCTGTGGTGGTTTTCCGTGCTCTGTGCAAGGAATGCTTTGTTCAGGGTCTGCCCTGAGTTTTCTGGTGGCAAAGGGGACCCAAAAGTTTTCTTCCCTGAGCCCAGCAGTGGTGTAGAGGAATTCCAGCATCACAGAACTGTGGAATCTCCTGAGTGGGAAGGGACCCACAGGGATCATCAATCCAGCTCCTGGCCCTGCACAGACACCCCAACAACGCCAGCCTGTGCATCCCCGAGAGCGGTGTCCAAACACTCCCGGAGCCCTGGAGCCGTGCCCATTCCCTGGAGAGCCTGGGCAGTGCCCAACCAGCCTCTAGGGTGATAGCCAGCCTGACCCTCCCCTGGCCCAGCTCCCTCGGGTCCTGCCCCTGGTCACCAGAGTCTGGGGAGAGCTCAGGGCTGGGAACAGAGGGATGAGCTTTCCTGCTCTCCCTGCTGACAGCCAGGGGTGCAGGTGCAGGTGGAAAAGCCGTGGGTTCTGTGCTCGGGATCATGACTCCGTGGAGACCATCCAGCACGATGGTTTAACAGGGGCTGCGAGTCAGAGCGCCTGAAGGGCAGGAGCTGCAGCTCAGCCGTAAAAATGGGCAAACTGGAATGCCAGGAAATAGGAGAGTCTCTTGTTGGAGTAAATCTTGGTTTTGGAACAGGAGTAGAACAAGAATAACTGGGAAATTTGGGTGCAAATGGTGCAGGAGAACCGGGTGAGGTCGGTGAGCTGAGAGCAAAGGAGGAGCTGGGTGCTTCAATCATAGGATCAAGGAATATCCTGAGTTGGAAGGGACCCACACGGATCATCAAGTCTAGCTCCTGGCCCTGCCTAGGACCCCCCAAATCCCACCCTGTGCATCCCTGGGAGCGTTGTCCAAATGCTCCTGGAGCTCTGGCAGCCTCGGGGCTGGAACCATTCCGTGGGGAGCCTGTGCCAGGTTGACAGAACTTCAGAGAACTTTACAGGGAGGAAGGTTTGTGGGAGGTCTTGTTTTGCTGGATGCAGAATTCCTGAAGAACTAATTGAGGATTTAATAGAGTGAGTTAATGAGTGACGGCAGCGCTCGGGCCGGGCTGTCGGACACGGAGCTTCGGCCGGGAGCAGCAGTCCCTCACTCCTGGCCCTATTTACAGGGAGCACAGCCCTGCTCCTGATTACATTTATGGGCTGCAGCAGTTTTACCTCCTTTTCGCGGAAAATCCGCAGATGTCGGGGGTTTATGGAAGGCTCAGGGAAGGAATGTGGCCTCTGTGTGACCAGGAGTAGCAACAAAGGCTCTTAAGTGTCTCCTTTGATTCAATATTATTGGAAGCAGGAGTGTGTTGTCTTTCCTGGCCGCTGCTGTGTTTCTCTACTTGAGCTTTTCTCTTTCCCTCTCTGGTCCCTATTCCTCCTCCCATCCTCCCCTCGCTCCTGATGGGCTTCCCTGCTCCTTGTTTTGATCCTCCCCAGCCGCCAGCACTGCAATAACCAATATTGACATTATTATGACCACCTGGACTATTTTTACCTGCACCTTAACTCTGGTTTGGAGGGGAACTTGGGTAAATAAATGTCAGTTATCTCAGGAAATGAAGCTTTTGCCGCCAAGCTTGAAAATCTCAGGCGAAAAAACTTGGATTTAGGTGGAATTTGAGTGCCACACATATTGGTTTTGGACAAGGTGTGGAAGTTCCATTTTTGTGTTTCTTAGTGCCTGTTAGTCCCAGATGAAGCAGAGGCACCTCGAGAGTGACAATAATAAACGTCTGCAAGGCCTGAAGCCTGACCAAAATTGTCATTTTTGTCAGGGGCCCCTTTAAACCATACCCCACGTGGCACAGAGCCGTGACCGGGGGCTGTCACCACAGCGAGGGTGAGGTGATGTCAGGAGGAAGTGCAGCTCCTCAGCCTGAGCTGGCAGCTCTGCAGCTGCTGGGCTGGGAGTGCTCCTCATTGTCCCTCTCAGCCTCTCTTTCCTGTGTCTGCCTGTTACCTGAGAGCTGGGAGTGCTCTGGGGTGGCCATCCCTGGTGCCACAGCACCCACACACACCCCATTCCTTCACCTGGAGTCAACCTGGGGTGCCTGAGGACACGGGGCCGATCTGGGCAGGAGGCGTGAGAAAGAAACCTTCTGGTGAAATGGCAAAGGGCAGGGAGTCACTGGGGGAGGCAGAGCTCAGAGCTCTTCCCTGGCCGGGGCAGAGTGAAAAACTTCTCTGGCACAGCTTTCCACAGAACATCCTGAGCTGGAAGGGACCCACAGGGATGGTGGATCCAGCTGCTGGCCCTGTCCAGGCACCCAACAGCCCCACCCTGGGCATCCCTGGGAGCAGAGCTCCAGCAGCCTCGGGCTGTGCCCATTCCCTGGGGAGCCTGGGCAGTGCCCAGCACCCCCTGAGGGAAGAACCTTTCCTGATCTCCAACCTGACCCTGCCTGGCACAGCTCCAGCCGTTCCCTGGGTCCTGTCCCTGTCACAGGGAGCAGAGATTGGAGCTGCCCCTCAGGATGAAGCTGCAGCCCCTGGGGACATCTGAGCTCAGTCTCCTCCAGCTGAACATTCCAAGTGCCCTCAGCCATTCCTTTTGTGGCCCTTCCAGACCCTTCCCCATCCCCATGTCCCTCCTTCAGATGCTCTCCAGCAGCTTTCAGTTTTTTTAATATTGAGGTGCCCAATCCCAGGACTGGAGGTGAGGCCTCCCCAGAGCAGAGCAGGACAATTCCCTCCCTCAGTGCTGTCCCTGATGCCCCCCAGGACAGGGATGTCCCTCCTGGCTCCAGGGCACAGCTGACTCAGATCCCTCTTGCCATCCACCAGAATCCCAGGTCCCCTCCCAGAGCTGCTCTCCAGCCCGTCCATCCCAGCCTGTGGGTGCATCCAGGGCTGCCCCGGCCCAGATGCAGAATCCAGCACCTGCCTGTGTTAAACCTCACACAGCTGGTGATTCCCAGCCCTCGGATTTGTCCAGGTCTCTCTGCAGAGTCTCTCTGCCTTTGGGGAGTCAGCAGCTCCTCCCAGTTTTGTACCATCTGGAGACTTCCCTGGAGTCCCTTTGAGCCACATCCAGGTCATTGTGAAGGTGCTGAAGAGAACTGGGCCTGAGCTGGAGCCCTGTGGAACTTTGGCTTTGCAGGGAAAACTTCCCAAACACCTGGATTGCTCAGTCCAGGGTTTGTGTGGGGCTGGCAGCGCCCCTGCTGCACTTCCAAGGTGCCTGTGCTGGGAACCTGGGTTGAAATGGGATTTCAGTCCTGCAGTTTGCTGCTGCTCAGAGCTCTGTGGCCTGGAGTGACACTGATGACTCTGGAGTTGCTTTGATTCTGATTTCCTTGGGCAGCTTTGGGAGCAGGGGCAGCAGAGCAGAGCCTGGCACTGGGAGAGATGCAAACCTGCCGGAGCGGGGATGGTCTGGCTGCTGCAGCCACAGGAAGGAAGACGGAAATAGAGCACAAGAAGCTGCTTCAGTTTCAGTTTTGCATTTGATTCCTTGCGAGGACTGAGTTCTGTCACACCTCAGGGAAGGCACCGGTGGCTCTGCTGTGACATTTGGGGTTCTCTTCCATGTGGCAGTTTCTTCCTTTCCTTCCATTCCTCGCAGCCTTGCACAGCCTGCAGCTCGTTCCAGCTCCTTACTTGGCCGTGCAGTGGGGTGGGATGAGAAGGTTGTGTTTCCTTAGCTGTTTATTTGTGTTTTCTTCCCTCGGCAGATCCCCCGGGACGCCGTTTAATTGAATTCTTTTATGTTAAGATGGATTTCTTTTCTTTGAGAAGGATAATTGAGCCTGTGAGCTCACAGGTTGAAAACTGTCCCCGTGTCCCCGAGGCAGAGGACGAAGGGCACAGTTGCACAGCGCCAGGAGCAGGCAGAAGGCCAGGCTGCCCTGTGCTGGCACCGTGTCCGTGTGGGATGGCAGCGGCAGAGCCGCGGGCACGGGGCCAGCGCCGGGAGCTCCGCAGCTGGAGCAGCTCCTCCAGCGCCCGCGGGAGTGGCACAGCAGCGCTGGCACCAGGGAGGACACGGGGACGTGGGACCCAGGAAGGAGCAGAGTGACAGGGCCGGGGCTGTCCTGGGGGTTTAACCAGGGCGTGGTTGGATGGCACTGGCAGCATTGTGGTGCAGCGTGTTACTGGTGTGGCTGTGCTGGTGTCAGGCTCACAGGGAGCAGGGCTCAGCACCTCCCCTTCCTGGGAACTTCTGCTGCTTCAGCTAAGTCTGCAGCTCCCAACAACAGAGGGACCTGGAGCTGCTGGAGAGAGTCCAAAGAGGCCGTGTAGATGCTGGAGCCCCCCTGCTCTGGAGCCAGGCTGGGAGAGCTGGGAATGTTCCCCTGGAGAAGGGAAGGATCCAGGGAGAGCTGAGAGCCCCTTGCAGGGCCTAAAGGGGCTCCAGGAGAGCTGCAGAGGGACTGGGGCCAAGGCCTGGAGGGCCAGGAGGCAGGGAATGGCTTCCCAGTGCCAGAGGGCAGGGCTGGATGGGAGACTGGGAATTGGGAATTGCTGGCTGGGAGGGTGGGCAGGGGCTGGCCCAGGGTGCCCAGAGCAGCTGGGGCTGCCCCTGGATCGCTGGCAGTGGCCAAGGCCAGGCTGGACATTGGGGCTGGAGCAGCCTGGCACAGTGGGAGGTGTCCCTGCCATGGCAGGGCTGGCACTGGAGGGGCTCTGAGGTCCCTTCCACCCAAACATTCTCTGCCCTTCAGATTCACTGAACATGAGTGCCACTGCTGGAAGTTCTGCTGGGCAGTTGGAATATGGGGTTGGAACGTGACGGGGTTGCAGCAGTGGGGCTGCAGTGGTGCTGACAACAGCCATGGCTCCTTGTTAGGTTAAATCAAGCTCAGCCCAGGGAATGGAATATCTGGGTCATCCTGGGAGCCCCCAGCCCCTGAGCCAGGATACCCCATTCCTGCTGAGCACCTGCACCAGTCTGCACCATTTAGCAAATTAGAAAACACTAAAGGATGTTTTTTCAGCTTCGCTCTGTGGCTTGTTTCCTTTTTATTTTTCTGTTGGAAGATTGGTTTTCTTTGTTCTCAGTTGTTATTTACTGCTTCTGCATTCTCCTAGTTCTTGTTCCCTGCCATGGGTGGAATGAGACGGTCTTTAAAGTCCCTTCCCACCCAAACCATTCCATGATTCCCTAAATTACTGTATCACTCTTTACATTGCACTGTCCATGGTATATCCTCAGTTTTCTTCCATGACTTTCTAAGTATTTCCCCTCCCCCCAGCAATGTGTTTCAGACTCTGCCTTGGCTTTCCAGAGGCTGGAACCTCTCCCAAAGTTCACACCTGTGTGATGTAAATCCCTCCTCCTGAGGTAACCATTCAGGGTTCCTTTTTTAGTCAGTGGAGGAGCCAGATGCTCATTCCCTGTCCGTGCAGGGGTCTGAAATAAAGCCAAGTTGTGCTGGGGAAGTGCTCAGGGAGTCTGGGTGACTGACTGGCATTAGTCATCCCCAGTATAAATATCTGCACGTGGGGTGAGACCCAGCCTGGGGCAGGGGACACCTGCAGGGCTGGAGCAGGGACCTCCTCACCTGGGTCAGGCCTGGGAGCTGCTCGAGACAAGAGATTGGACTGAGTGCTCCCTGAGGGCGTTCCCAACCTAAGCAATTCCGTGGTTGTGAGACACTGGATGTTTTGCCATGTCTGAACCCTGAGTTCTGTTTGGGGAAACTTCTCCCTGTTCCACAGCAGATGGATGAGTTTGATGCTGGAAGCAGGAAGGGATTCAGAACCATGGAGATCTCTCTAAGGCCAAAGCACTGAACCAAATTAAAGTTACTGTTGTGCACATGCCCAGCACAGTTGGATTTCAGTTCTGAAAGGAGCGCAGGGCACAGCTCTGCTGCTCCTGGCATCAGGAGGATGCGGAGCTGCTGGAGCAAGTCCAGAGGAGCCCAGCACGTTCGTACAGAGACTGGAGCACCTGCAGAGACAGGCTGGGAGAGTGGGGAATGTTCAGCCTGGGGAAGGGAAGGTCGTGTGGAGACCTCACAGAACCTTCCAGGATCTGAAGGCATCCGGGAGAGCCAGAGAGGGACCCTGAATCAGGGACCGGAGGGCCAGGAGGCAGGGAATGGCTTCCCAGTGCCAGAGGGCAGGGCTGGATGGGAGATTGGGAATTGGGAATTGCTGGCTGGGAGGGTGGGCAGGCCCTGGCCCAGGGTGCCCAGAGCAGCTGGGGCTGCCCCTGGATCGCTGGCAGTGGCCAAGGCCAGGCTGGACATTGGTGCTGGAGCAGCCTGGCACAGTGGGAGGTGTCCCTGCCATGGCAGGGCTGGCACTGGAGGGGCTCTGGGGCCCTTAAGGCAGAGGACAGAGTTTCCCCACCTCTGTCAGTGCTTGGCACGGGGAGGACCTGAGGCTCAGAAGTTTATCGATATTTTACTGAGTTTTTTCCTTCTGCTTTAGAGAGAGTTCATTTAATTATGGCTGGTCCCAGACTGCTGCGTGTGACTGAGGGCTCTGAAGACTCAAGGATGATGCAGCAGAGGAGTTTCCAAAAGCTAGGAAGGGGCTTTAGGATGCGAGATGTTGGTGTGGCGTTTTGGGATGTGGTGCCAGCAGTAGCTGCACACCCGGTTTCATGGCTGTTACACTGTAACTTCCTCTTGCAAAACAGGCAATTTCAGGTCTTCTGTTTTTCCTTCCCTTCTGTCACCTTTGTTGTGACACGTGAAATAATTGGTACAGGGCATTGGTGTTAATGTGGGGAGGGCTTCCAGTGTGTCTATGGCCTCCCTGCTCCTGCTTTTCCCTCCAACAGCAGCTTTGCTGAGGAATGTTGTGTCTTGCAGGAAAAAAATGGCCACTTCAGCTTCGTTTTTCACAGGTGACTTTTGGGCATCAGCAGGAATTTCCCCATGGAAAGGGTGCTCAGGCCTTGGCACGGGCTGCCCAGGGAGCTTTGGAGTGCCCATCCCTGCAGGTGTCTGAGGAATTCCTGGAGGTGGCACTGAGGGCTCTGGGCTGGGGCCAAGGTGGGGATGGGGCAGAGCTGGGACTGGATGGGCTGGGAGGGCTTTTCCAGCCGCAGGGATCCCAGGATTCTTTGAGCTTCTCTGTGCTGTTTTCTCAGATACCTGGAAGCAAATGTTGGAATGAAGCGATGCAGTTCCCAAGAACAAAACTCTTGAGTTATTTTCAGTTTTAGAAGAGAACAGCAAGGAAAAGCACTGAGTGCATCCTTGGGGTTTGGATCCGTGCTGGAGTTTTCCGAGGCGCAGTGAAGTGAGACGGGATCACCTGATGGGCTTGGGAGACTTTGGCCATGTGGGGAAAATCCTGTTGTGTAATCCCAGTTTGTTTGGAGCTGTGGACTGTGCCCTGGTCAGGAATGTGTCATTTTGGGAAAAGCAGGTGGGATCACCAGCAGCCAACCAGCAGAGCCGGTGCTGGGAGAACTGGGAGGATCTCAGGGCCCTGGCTAAAAGGAGCAGTGCCCTGCTGGGTTTAGGTTTTAATGGCTGAGAGGCAATTCCTGCTGAGGAAATCACTGCAATTCCTGTGGGTTGGCCCATTCAGGCTCCTGGGGGGAGTCATGGAATGCCAGGATGGTTTGGGGCCTTAAAGCCCATCTCATTCCAACCCCTGCCAAGGGCAGGGACACTTTCACTACCCCAGGTGACTCCGAGCCCCACCAAACCGTTCCATGCTTCCATGACCAAGAGAACTACTGATGATCTTTTGTGCAAGGGGGATGTTCAGTTATTTTCCCAGTGTTGATACAATCCTTAGGATTCTTTATTAAGCTTGGAAAAATAAATGTCATCCTTTTCAGTCTTTTGAAATGTTCATCTTACAGATTCCATGGGTTTTATGAGTGATGTTGGTTATGATTAAGGGAATTCAGTCACAGTGTGAGTGACTCCTTGGAATTAGTGCTCCAAGGGGGAGTTGGATGGGCATTTCAGCTGGAATGCTGTCCCCTTCCTACTGCTCCATCCTTCCCCACTTGCCTGCCCTCCCTCCCTGCTCACACATTCCTGCAGCAGTGTTGGAAGGCAGTTTGGGGCAATGACCCGGCTGATTATTTTTTTCTTGCTGATACTGCATGGTGAAGGAAACCCATTTATTCCCAGCAGTGCAGGTTTAAATACCCAGCAAGCTGTGGCCTCAGGCCAGCACCGTGTCCTGCTGGCTTGGGATTCCCAGAGCAGGCTGAGCTTTGATGTTTCTTTGTCCAGGTAAAACCCATGGAACTCCTAAGGGTGGGTCTGAGAGTTCCCAGCGACTGTTTTCCTTTCAGGATGTTTTATGATGGATGAAGCCTGGCCCATAAATAGAGGTTAAGTGGTGCCACGCAGGGAGAACAGGCTGGTGGTGCCTCGTCCTGGGAAAGATGTTTTACCCTGTTCTGGGGAATTGGGTAAAGAAGGAGGAATTTCCCCATGGAAAGGGTGCTCAGGCCCTGGCGGGGGCTGCCCACGGAGCTTTGGAGTGCCCATCCCTGCAGGTGTCTGAGGAATTCCTGGAGGTGGCACTGAGGGCTCTGGGCTGGGGCCAAGGTGGGGATGGGGCACAGCTGGGACTTGATGGCTTTTTCCAGCCCCAGCCATTCTGAGCTCCTTCTGAAGTGTCTTTATTTCTTTTAACTGCAAAACTACTTAAACTTTGCATGGACTGTGTCTGTAATGCCCTGAGAACTTGAGGAAATGAAAATGCATTTATTGAATGTCCTGTCTGAGGGCTCTGCTTTGCTGGGGCCTCGGTTCCAGGTCTGTTGGGTGGAGGAACGTTGAAATATTCTGGTAGAAGCTGCAGCGTGTGACAGGCTGGGTTGTTCTAGTGCAGGTACAGACACAGACTCACCTTGAAAGCTTTGAACTGGGATGAAGGAGCAGGAAAGGAGCACAGCAGTTGTTTTTCTGGCTCACTTGAGGCCGTGTGCTGATCAAATAGGTGTCTGTGGAACGGGCAGCTCTTGATCTCCCTGTGGCGTGCAGCAGGAAATCTCAGTTTGCAAATGCTGGCCCTCAGTCTGAGCACAAATAGGTGTCTTTTGTAACATTGCCTTATTCTGTGTGGGCAGCAAAGATGAAAACATCCAAGGTCCATGGAAGGACTTGGACAAAGTGGGATTGCTGTGAAACACTGCTCGTGCATCCCAGTAAAAACCATCACCCTGCACTGAGGTCCCAGTGTGGTCATTAGCAATGATTTCTGGGGGATTCAGCTGTGGTGACCCAGGAAAAAATGTCACTTGTTGCTTAGAGCAGACAGAGTAACCAGCCCTGAGCGGCATCATAGTGATCCGGGCAGGCAGGAGAGGGAGGAGGAGCCTGGAGTCCTGCAAGGGATGGAAATCAGCACTTCGAGCCCCCCAGGACTTTGTTTTGCTGGTTTAATATTCAAATGCAGGTGCAAATCTCCCACTCAAAGGTTAATGTCTAATGGGAAGCCCAGAATCCCCCCGGGGTTCCTCGGGGCTGCTGTTGCTTCCGTGGGGCCGTCAGCACAGAGGAGCAGCTGGAAATACCAATCCTGCTGAATTATTGCTGAATACGGGTCACAGACTGGGAGACTCCTCTGCCCTCGGAGCTGACGTGAGCGCAGCAGCGCATGGAGGTGAATGTTAGGGATGTGTTGAGCTCCATGTGCGCTGAGCTGTTAGAAAAGGCTTTTTATGTGCTGTTCCGTTCCCAGGGCGTTAGGGATCCTTTTTCCTGCAGCTTTTGAGGCGCTGCGGTTTCTTTGTGTCTGGGTGTGGAGCAGTTAATTTAAAAAGTAACATTTAAATCAAGAAGCTGTGCAAATTCTGTCCTTAGCATGGGGTAGGGCAGCAATTAGGAGGCTGCTTTACGAGATACTGGGTGAGGATAAGGTTGGTGATCAAAACAAAGTACTCCTGATAGCATCTCTTTCTTTGGGAGCTTCAGAGGCCGGGCAGGATTAGAAGGAGCTCTTCATTTTGGGTGCACATTTGTCCAACACAGAGGCCTTCAAGGGTTTATTGCCAGGGGCAGTTTTTTATTAAAGGAAAAACTCAACGCAGCCCCTTTCCCTGTAGAGCAGCATCCCACAGTGCTGGGGACTTAACTGCTGGTGGCCAGGGCATGTCTGGTGGCACTGAGTTGGGTGGGATGTGGGAGCTCTGCCGAGGGATGGGCACAGGCTGGATCTGTGGGCTGAGGCCAGAGAGGTGAGGGACAACCAGGCCAAGTGCCAGGTCCTGCCCTTGGGTCACCCCAGGCCCCTGCAGCGCTCCAGGCTGGGGCTGGAAAGCTGGGAAAGGCCCTGGGGGTGCTGTGCCAGCGGCTGGACAGGAGCCCAGGGGTGCCCGGGGGGCAGGAGGAGGCCGATGGCCCCTGGGCTGTGGCAGCCCCAGCGTGGGCAGAGCCCCAGGGCAGGGACTGTCCCCTGTGCTGGCCCTGCTGAGGGACCCCCTGGGATCCTGGGGCAGCTCCGGGCAGGAGAGCCCTGGAGGGGCTGGGGCATGTCCAGGGCAGGGAACGGAGCTGGGAAGGGTCTGGAGCCCCAGGAGCGGCTGAGGGAGCTGGAAAGGGGCTCAGGCTGGAGCAAAGGAGGCTCAGGGGGGACCTTGTGGCTTTGCACAAGTCCCTGACAGGAGGGGGCAGCCGGGGGGGTCGGGCTCTGCTGCCAGGGAACAGGGACAGGAGAGGGGGAACGGCCTCAGGCTGGGCCAGGGCAGGGGCAGGGTGGGCATCAGCAGGAATTTCCCCATGGAAAGGGAGCTCAGGCCTTGGCAGGGGCTGCCCAGGGAGCTTTGGAGTGCCCATCCCTGCAGGTGTCCGTGGAATTCCTGGAGGTGGCACTGAGGGCTCTGGGCTGGGGCCAAGGTGGGGATGGGGCAGAGCTGGGACTGGATGGGCTGGGAGGGCTTTTTCAACCTAAAGGATGCCAGGATTTTGTAACGCAAATGCAGAGATTTCGTTAATTTTTCAGATGTTAAGGAATAATGAAGAAATTCATGTTTGTAGCTCCGAAGGGGAAAACAAAAGGAGATTCTTGGGAAACTGCTGAAATATTTTGGTTGAGAAAATATGGTATCTGTGAATTTTAGGTGTATCCAAGTGGTTTTCAATCAGCAGCTTGGGCCGGGGGATGTCTCAGGAAGCTGAAACGCCTCTTTGGGGTGTGTGACAACGATGAACCCCCAGTGAGTTGGGGTCACTGTCTCCGAGGCCCGTGGTGTGTCCTGCCTTGCCTTTAGTCAGGGATTCCAAAAAGAACCGAGCAGAAGAGGGAAGGAGGGAACAAAGAGAATGGTGCTGGATGAGAATGGAGTTGTGTAAAATCCTGATGTTAAAGGAGTTGTTTTGTTCGTGTGCTGCCCCTTGGGAGGGTCTCCTGGAGCTGCAGAGCTGCCCCTTGGTGGAGAACCTTCTGCAGGTCCTGTCCCTTGGCTGTTCCTCTTGGCTGGCATGGGATGGGCTCCTGGCATGGGGGTGGTTTGAGAGCCCATGGCTGGGTTCATGGAATCATGGAGTCCCAGACTGCTTTGGGTGGGAGGGACCTCCGAGCCCCTCCAGTGCCAGCCCTGCCATGGCAGGGACACCTCTCACTCTGCCAGGCTGCTCCAGCCCCAATGTCTAGCCTGGCCTTGGATTCAATCTTTGCCGATTTAAAGATGGACATGAGAATTATTCCATCTTGGAAGCAGAGTGTGTTCCACAGGAGTCTGAGGTGGGAGCCTAAGGAGGTTGAGAGAGCTCTGAAATAACTGAGTAGCTCATGATTCTCTTCCCCTGGCAGACTGAATCCCAGAATCACTGAGGCTGGAAAAGCCCTCTGGGATTACTGAGTCCCAGCTGTGCCCGATGCCCACCTTGGCCCCAGCCCAGAGCCCTCAGTGCCGCCTCCAGGAATTCCTTGGACACCTGCAGGGATGGGCACTCCAAAGTGTGCCAAGGCCTGTGCCAAGGCCTGAGCACCCTTTCCATGGGGAAATTCCTGCTGAATTCCTGCAGGATGGTGATTTTCTGTCTCCCTTCTCCAGCAGTCACAGGAGGAGGACTCTGAGATGCAGCCCTCGTCAGGGCTGACCCAGGACATTTGCAGGGTGCTCTGAATTCTGGAGGGTGTTTGCTTCTCTCAAGGAAAGCCGGGTCCTTTTTAGGGAAGTGAAATTGTGCAGTTGAAAAATGTTGATAACCCAAATGCTCCAGTTGGGAAGAGATTGGGGATAAAAATACTGCCAATGTAAATTGTTGTGAGGTGGCAGTGGGGTGTTATGTATGAGCCTGGCACCGCTCCTTGCCTGCTTTCCTTGGAGTGGTTGACAGGTCTGGGAATGGATCAGGGCTCACTTCCAGCTGGGCAGGGAGGGAGAGTGCTTGGCTGTGCGGGCAGGAGGTGGGAAAAGGCTTGGGATGACCCTGCTGCTGCCCTGGGAGTCAGGAGGCAGCAGCGGGACACCTGGGCACCCTCCACATCCCTGCTGGTGATGCACTGCAGGCTCTGGCTTCTTCCCAGGCAGCACTGGGCTGGGATAACCCTAATAACAACAACAGCACTAACACAATAACAACCCCCTCTGCTTGGGGGTGTGGGCACTTCAGTGCCATCAGTGACTGCGCTGGGGAGTCCTGGGCTGCGTTTCCTCATCAGGGCTGCCTGACCTTGGTGGGGGACCTGCTGTGGATTGAGTGTCTGACTGAAAAACCACAGCAGCTGCACGTCCATCCTGTGGTGCACCTGGAATCACGGAGTAATGGAACATCCTGAGCTGGAAGGGACCCACAGGGATGGTGGATCCAGCTGCTGGCCCTGCCCAGGCACCCAACAGCCCCACCCTGGGCATCCCTGGGAGCAGAGCTCCAGCAGCCTCGGGCTGTGCCCATTCCCTGGGGAGCCTGGGCAGTGCCCAGCACCCCCTGAGGGAAGAACCTTTCCTGATCTCCAACCTGACCCTGCCTGGCACAGCTCCATGGAGATTTGAAAAGATTTGGAGCAGGCTCTGGCACCACAAGGTGCTGGTTCTGTGCTGGATCAGCTCCTGTGGAAGATTCCCAGAGCTTAGCCAAGAGTTTAAAATAGTAACTGCTCTTGGTGGCTTCTCCAGTTACCAGGATCATTCCAAGGATCTCATGATTTGCATATCGTTTTCCAAATGTCCACATGCAGAGGTAAAGAAATTTGCTGTTGCTCTGAAGCTGAGTTGATGAAGGAAGTGTTGAAATGATGTTTGCCATGAGGAGTGTGTGGATTTAGGGATGAGCCGGGGCTGGGAACAGCCGGCAGTGTTTGGGCAGAGGGGTGGGCTGGCTGCTCCTCCATGGGGATGGAACAGGAGCTCCAGAAAACTGCCAGAGGGCAGGGATGGATGGAATCTTGGGAAGGAATTCCTGGCTGGGAGGGTGGAGAGGGGCTGGGCTGGAGTTCCCAGAGCAGCTGTGGCTGCCCCTGGATCCCTGTTCGTGTGCTGCCCCAAGGCCAGGCCAGGCTGGACATTGGGGCTGGAGCAGCCTGGCACAGTGGGAGGTGTCCCTGCCCATGGGCACCCCCTGTGTCCTGTCCCTCCATGCCTTGGCCCCAGTCCCTCTGCAGCTCTCCTGGAGTCCCTTTGGGCCCTGCAAGGGGCTCTCAGCTCTCCCTGGAGTTTCTCCTCTCCAGGAGCACCCCCAGCTCTGCCAGCCTGGCTCCAGCCCTGGAGCAGCTCCATGATCCCTGGACTCTCTCTCCAGCAGTTTATCTCAGCTGTTGTTTATTTACTGTTAGAACCAGTGGCTCTGGGAATATTTCAATTCCCGCATTATGGTTGAGGTTCAGAAGAGTTGGTGGAAGGATCTTTATGTATTTATGTATTTATTTATTTATTTACTGGAAACGAGGAAGCAGCAGAGACCAAAGCCCATCCCAGTGACCCTGGGGCTGTGTGGAGTCAGGAATGGGCTGCAGGAGTTTGTGGGTTAGAATTAATCAGGACTATCTGGAGTGACCATCTTGGTCAGTTGATGTTTGTGGTCACTTGGCTGTTCTGGCCAAGCATTGGGGCGGTGCCTGGATGGTTTTACAGCTCTTCCACCCTTTAATCCCTGAATTCCTGGCAGAGAGAAGGAGGGTTAGGAAAGAGCTGAAGATGTCATGAAACCCCAACTTCAGAAAGTGCAAGTGTTGATGGTATAAAACCCCCAAAATGGGAAAAGCTCTGGACTGCTTTTTCCAGTCTGCATCGCTCACTTCTGCTGGAGTGAAGAAGTTGGAGAGTCCAAGTGTTTTAGGCTGGGATTACCTTTTTTCCTTTGGCTATATTTAGCCATGGAAAGGGCTGCCCAGGGAGGTTGGAGTCCCCATCCAGGGAGGTGTCCAGGGAATTCCTGGATGTGGCACTCAGGGCTCTGGGCTGGGGCCAAGGTGGGCATTGGGCACAGCTGGGACTGGATGGGCTGGGAGGGCTTTTCCAGCCTCAGGGATTCTGGGATTTTGTTGGGACTCTTAAAGCAGGTGAGAAGAGGCTAAATAAATCCCAAAATTTATGTGAGTGGACATTGATTAGGGAATAGTTTGTGTTTGTTCCATTTTCCTGTCAGCAGTGCAGATACCCTGGGGAATGCTGCTTTTCCTTAATCCCAACAGCTCCGACTCTTCCTTTATCAGTGAAGTCTTGAGGGAAGTTCTAACTTATATAAAAGGTTGAATTTAGCTCATCTGGGTTGATATTTCTGATCAACCATGATAAAGTAACTGAGGCAGTGGGAAGATTTCAAATTTTGTTAAAAATAGCTGGGTTTTGTACATGCCTGTCCTTTTCCAAATGCTCCCATCCCACTGCTGCCTCCTGGGATGTGCCACGGGATGTATGGGACAGGCAGGAATTCCGTTCCTCTCATGAGGCTCATTTTTAAGGGTTAAATGGACCTTTTGGTTGTTTTTAATGAGGAATTCCTGATTCTCCTCATCCTCTCCCAATGCCTTTTGCAGCTAAAGAACCCTTTCCTTGCTGGGAGCAGTGGTGGGTATGGGTTCACCACGGGGAGGAGCATTCCAGCCTCCCTGGATCCCTTCTCCCGGCTTGCCTGGAGCAGCAGGCACAAAAGCGGGAGGAGCCCATGGCAGGGAGGGTTGGGTGGGATCTCAGGAAAGGTTCTTCCCCCAGAGGCTGCTGGGCACTGAACAGGGAATGGTCCTGGCCCCGAGGGCTCCGGGAGCGTTTGGGCAGCGCTCCCGGGGTGCACAGGGTGGGGTTATTGGGGGGTCTGTGCAGGCGATCCCTGTGGATCCCTTCCTGCTCAGGGTATTCCATGACTCGATGAGTCCAAGGACAGTTCCCTGCTGCCATCCGTGTGCTTGATGTTTAATTCCCAGCTCCCTTATGCACAGGAGCACAGGGAAGGCTCCAGGCTCTGCTGGTGCCCATCCCTGCTGCTGGTTGGACCCAGGGATCCTTGTGCCGGCTCCAGGGTGGGCTCTGATGCCCCGTGTCCAGCAGGGATGTGTTACACACACAGCACTGGGCACACAGGAGTTATCCACAGGAGTATCCACAGGAGCAGCGGATCTGCTCCTCCTGGGCTCTGCAGATCCTCCAGCAGGGCTGGTCCAGGTAGAAATTCCCTGAGGGGAGCTCGGGAGAGGAGCTGGGACATGTTGAGCAGTTGTTCATGACTTGCTAATGTGTAAATGCTTTTCCAAAGGCACTGGAGAGGTTTTTAGTGGATTTTCGTCTGCTCACTAACTGAGCCTTCCTTGCTTGCCTGAGTGGATTCCATGGAAAGGCTGTGGAATATCTCAGCACCATCTGTCCTAAGGCCTGGAAGGTGCAGCCAGGGTGGGGAAGGTGGGCTCTGTTCACCTGGGATCGGCACACAAATGTGTGCAAAAGCTGCAGCACACTTGGATTTCATTGTGGCTTGGAACTGAACCATAGCCCTGAAAGCTCTGGTCCCTGGATCCCTGGCAGTGGCCAAGGCCAGGCTGGACATTGGGGCTGGAGCAGCCTGGCACAGTGGGAGGTGTCCCTGCCATGGCAGGGCTGGCACTGGAGGGGCTCGGAGGTCCCTTCCCACCCAGCCATTCCAGGGTTCTGTGATTTATACAAAATAGACTTTCACTCTTGACTGATATTTTTAATTTGTTCGTGTTTTTGGGACTGTGCCTTTGCAATGACAGCCACAGCTCTTTGTGTATATTTGGGATATTTGGGACCAGCTGCTGTCCCATGGAAGGAGCTGCAGCTCAGAAGCCTCTTGAACTCCTTTGGATTTTGCTCCCACTAAACTTTGGGTGAGTTCTTTGGGCGTTTGGCCACTGCTCCTTCCAGAAGGGGAAACGGCTCCATTCCTTCTGCCCTGTTGGTCCTGACACCTTGGGGAGGTTTTGCTGCCGTGGGAACGACGCTGGATATGAAGGAATTCTGATCACCAGGAGCTGCGTCAGCCCCTCGCTCCTGAGGAACAGCACCAGCAGCTGCTGATGTCACCAGGCATGTCCCTTGGCCAGCAGATGTGTCCTGGTGACACAGCAGTGACACGGGGTGGTGGCACACACAGGAAGTGCTGCTGTGTCCGGGGTGTCCCCAGAGGCTCTCCAGAGCAGTTCCTGTGAGGATGTGCTGGAGCTCGGGGCTTGCTGGGGTCGGCCAGGCCAGATCGCTCCGTGTCCCAGCCTGTGGGCACCTGCAGCACGTGTGAGAAGTGACAGGGAGAGGTTCAGGCTGGATATTCAGAAAAAATCCCCCCAGGAGGGTGGGCAGGCCCTGGCCCAGGGTGCCCAGAGCAGCTGGGGCTGCCCCTGGATCGCTGGCAGTGGCCAAGGCCAGGCTGGACATTGGGGCTGGAGCAGCCTGGCACAGTGGGAGGTGTCCCTGCCATGGCAGGGCTGGCACTGGAGGGGCTCGGAGGTCCCTTCCCACCCAGCCATTCCAGGATTCCCTGATTGTGGAATGCAAAGCCAACTGAGAACAAGACAAGTTCTCCCTTCCACCCCCCCATTGCTCCCTGTCCCTGGAGCAGCTTCTGTGTGTTGTGAGAATTCCGTGTGTTCCTCCGTGGCTCTTCCAGCCTCGAGCTCTCCAAAGCTTCAGTGTCCATTTAAACCAGAGGTACAGAATTTTACAGAACTCTCAGCATTTGTGGCTCAGCAGAGAATTGTTGAGGTTCTTGCTGGAGATGTCCCTGCTAATGGCAGGGGTCGGGCTCTGCTGCCAGGGAACAGGGACAGGAGAGAGGGAACGGCCTCAGGCTGGGCCAGGGGAAGGGCAGGGTGGGCATCAGCAGGAATTTCCCCATGGAAAGGGTGCTCAGGCCCTGGCAGGGGCTGCCCAGGGAGCTTTGGAGTGCCCATGCCTGCAGGTGTCTGAGGAATTCCTGGAGGTGGCACTGAGGGCTCTGGGCTGGGAACAAGGTGGGGATGGGGCACAGCTGGGACTGGATGGGCTGGGAGGGCTTTTCCAGCCTCCCTGATCCTGGACTCTGTGAAAGACCTTTGGGCACAAATTCCAGGGAAAAAGGCATCAAAGCTTAGAAATAAAATCCTGAACAGTTTTTGTTCAGATCAGTGCCCTTGGTTTTGGTTGATGTTGTACCTCCAGTTAAATAATCACAGATTGGAAGATGAGGAAATCCATTTATTTTCACATTAAATTTAACTTCCATTTGATGCAGGGACCTTCTGCTGGTTGGTTTTGGTTTGGGTGTATCCCCACAGCACACCAGGAGTTCCTGGAGTTGAGGAGATTGGTTAAAGCCCAGCTCTGGAGCTGTGGGGCAGCTCAGGGGCTGAGCCAGGCTTGGCTCTGTCGTTGCTTCCTCTGTGATCACCTTCCACCATCCCAGGTTGTTCCAAGCCTCATCCAGCCTGGCCCTGAACACTCCAAAGAAGTTCAGCTTTGCCCAGTGCTGCAGGAGGGGGGAACTGGGATACCTGGGAGGATCCTGTGTGACCCCATGGTGATGCCTTGGCAGGGGCTGTCAGTCCCTACGATTTTCCTTTGTGCAGAGAGGTTCTGTGGAAGTTCATTCAGGGAAGAAAATAAAAACCTTTGGCCCTCAGGTACCTTTGGTTATTGGTAACTTTAAAAATCTTTTCCAGGATTGGAAGCTTGCAAAGGAATTCACACTGGATGAAAACCGTTTCCTGAAGCTGGGTCTATTCCAGGAACTGTAACCCAAATGTTTCTCTGTCCGTGGAGGAGATTTCACGTTTGAAGTAACTTCTACTGAAGGTAGGAACATCTTCCTGTCTTTTTATCTTGGAATGGGCTGGGTGGGAAGGGATCTCAGAGCCCCTCCAGTGCCAGCCCTGCCATGGCAGGGACACCTCCCACTGTGCCAGGCTGCTCCAGCCCCAATGTCCAGCCTGGCCTTGGCCACTGCCAGGGATCCAGGGGCAGCCCCAGCTGCTCTGGGCACCCTGGGCCAGGGCCTGCCCACCCTCCCAGCCAGCAATTCCCAATCTCCCATCCAGCCCTGCCCTCTGGCACTGGGAAGCCATTCCCTGCCTCCTGGCCCTCCATGCCTTGGCCCCAGTCCCTCTGCAGCTCTCCTGGAGCCCCTTTAGGCCCTGCAGGGGGCTGCGAGTTCTCCCTGGAGCATTTCCCTTTTCTTCCTGGAGTCTTCTTCAGCTTGAACTGGATGGGCTGGGAGGGCTTTTCCAATCTCAGGGATCCTGGGATTCACGGTGTGCTGGGCAGGATCCTCCCTAAACCCAGGTTCAGCTGCGAAGTGCCTCTCAGAACCTGAGCTCAGGTTTGGGATTGCTGGGAAGAGGATGAGCTGCTGTGTCCCTGTTCTCCTGGGCACGGCTGTGGCTGCTCCAGGAAGTTCCCAGTGCAAGTGCCACACTGTGCACTTGTCACGGGCAGGGAGAGGGAATGGGCCGGGATCTCTCACCCGAGCTCCCGAGGGGAGGAATGGGAACCGTGCAGCAAAGCAGCTCAAGGCACGCAGGAGCAGCTGCCCTTTCCTGCAGCAGGAATTCCATTGGGGGTTCGCTGCCCTGGGATGCCCTGGAAGTGTGGGAGCAGTGGGATCCTTCCCAGTGGGTCAGCTGACTCAGGCATCTTCCTGTTGGGAATTTCATTGGGAAAAGTTTCCCTAATGTTCCAGAGGGAGAGATTTGATGTAAAACAAGTTCTCCCATGGGAATAGGGGATGAGTTAAAGATGCACAGATGGGAATGGTTCGGTGGGATCTTGGGAAGGGATTCCTGCTGGGAGGGTGGTAAGGGGCCGGGATGGAATTCCCAGAGCAGCTGGGGCTGCCCCTGGATCCCTGGCAGTGGCCAAGGCCAGGCTGGACATTGGGGCTGGAGCAGCCTGGTGCTTGTGACAGCTTTGGTAGGCTCAGCCTAATTCATTTTTGTGTCCCAAGCAGGTGTTGATTCCCTGCTGTTCCTCTTTCTTCTGAGATCACTCCCAAATCCACTGGCCCTGGTTTGGGACCTGCCTGTGCCCTTTCCTATTCCTAATTTGCTGTTGATTAATTTCTTATCTTTATCCAACTGCTGAGTCACCAAAGTGAGGGAGTTTTGCTCTAAAGCTATTTGGGAATTCCATGCTGAACCCTTCAGTGGGAATTCAGCTGAGCCATGGATCAGCCTGGCCTTGTCCATCTGTGTTTTCCAGGTGGATTTTCCAGTGGTGGAACAGTTTGCTGAAAAAGCTGGTTTGGGGCTTCAGGTTCAGCAGGTTCAGTAAAGTGAGATTTTATTCCCTGGAGCTGGATAAGTGTTACTGGGTAACTGGGATTAAAGGCGGAGAGCTCTTGGATGGATGTGTGGTCCTGGTGTGCTCCAGACTTCTTCCCATACTGAAATTGGAGGCAATTCTCTACGTTTTGGGGTATTTTGTGTTGCTTTGTGTAACAAAGCTTAAAATTATTTATTCTTCTGGAAGAAATAAGGGAGATTTTGTATTAAAACTTGGCAAGGAAAAGAAGTAAGCTTAATGTTCCCATCAGGAAGCTGTGTCTGTGCAGGCTAAAATCCACCCTGGGTGGAACTGGGACCTGTTCAGCGGGGCCAGAGCTGCTGGAGTTGGGCTTGGCTTTCGGATTTTGTACTGGAAGCTCCCGGGATGGCAGAAGGATCCTGAAACTCTTTTTGGGAACGTCCTTCCCTCAGCACCTCCACGTGTTCCCACTTCATGGAAAACATTCAGTGTTTTATTTTAGCAGGAATGGTCTTAAATGGGCCTAAAAAATCAGTAAATCTTGGGAATTTTGTCCTGCTTTCCAGGAGGAGTTGCCTGGGCGGTTCCTGCCCCTCCGTGTTCACTTTTCCTGGTGTTGGAGTGCCGGGAGCATTTCGGAAAGGTTGGGAAGTGCGGTGGGTGTTTGGTCTGTGCCTGTGTTTGCTGAGGCTCAGGGAGCCCTTGGTGACACAGAACTGACTGGGAATAACCCTGGGAGAAATCACACCAGTCCAGGGCCGGGGTACTCACGGAGCCCTGGGATCAGGGGGGCTGGAAAGGCTCCAAGGCCACGGAGTCACCTGGGACGGAGCCCCTGTCACCAGCACCAAGGGCTCTCTCCTGCTGTTCCCACTGGAGCTCCCGAAGGGAGCCTTTGGGATGTGCTGGACGAGCCATTCCCTGGGGGCTGCCGGCAGCAGGAAGCTGGGAGACATCCACGGGAAAGAAATAATAAAAGGACAAATTCCCCGTTGGAATTCCCAGCCAGCAGCTCCCCCGGCTCAGAGCGCTTTGTGTAAAACGTTGATTTTGTCCTTCATGCACATGAGCAGCCTGGGGCAGGAGCTGTCCAGGACAGCGAGGAGGCACCCACACGGCTCTGGGGAGGGTGGAAAATAAAATAAAATACAGTAAAATAACATAAAACAAAATAAGATACAGTACAGTAAGATAGCATAAAATACAATGCAATGCAATACAATAACATAAAATACAATACAATAAAATAAAATACAATAAAATGAAATTAAATAAAACAAAACAAAATAAAATACTCCCCACCAGCTCCTGAGCAGATGGAGAAGGAGAAGAAGAATGGAACAGAGCAGTGGTGGCAAAAGGGGTCCCTTGTTTGGGGTTTTTAACAGCAAGTGCATTAATTGTTGGAACTTTTTCTAAACGCAGCTGGAATTTTGTTGGCAGGGAATTGAATATTCCCAGCCCTGAGGAGGCAGGGTTTGTTAGTTTTGGAATTCTGTGTCAGAAGAGAGAGATGAAACATCTCCTGCGTTGTCCCAAACAAGTTCAACACCCCAACACTGCTTTTGGTCATGAACAGGAATTAATTTGTGGGTTGGAAACCGGTGCTGCTGTGCTGCGACCGTGGGGCTTTAATCCCGGTGAGGCCCAGACACACCTACAGCAATCCCCTTCCCTGATGGCCTCAGACTGAAGGAGGGCAGGCATGGATGGGATCTTGGGCATTGGGAATTCTGGCTGGGAGCATGGTGAGGGGCTGGGCTGGAATTCCCAGAGCAGCTGGGGCTGCCCCTGGATCCCTGGCAGTGGCCAAGGCCAGGCTGGACATTGGGGCTGGAGCAGCCTGGCACAGTGGGAGGTGTCCCTGCCATGGCAGGGCTGGCACTGGAGGGGCTCGGAGGTCCCTTCCCACCCAACCATTCCAGGATTCCCTGAGCCTTTGGTGCCCACACAGAGGATCTTTAATTGCTGCTGTTAAGGAGCTGTCCCAGAGCCTGGTGCCAGCAGGGGTTGATGGGGGCTCTCCTTGGCTGCAGCCTCTCTCCTCCTTCCCAGCACTGCAGCTCCCTGCAGAGCCTTGGTGGCACACACAGGGGTTGGGGTGGCACTGGAATTTCCCTGGGCCAGGTGTGGAGATGCTCCCTGGAAGGCAGCTCAGCTCCAGAGGCAGCAGCAGGTTCTGACACAGAGCTGCTCTCCTGGAGCCCTCGCGGGTTTTGCTCTCGTTGGATATTCCAGAAATAAAATGAGCAGCTGGGAAGGGCTTTGAGTGTCCACCTGAAAAAGGGAAAATATTTCTGCTTTACTGGTGACAAGAGTGACCTAAATTAAAGTACTGAGATGGGAGATGTGGCAGATCCCATGGAATCAGAGAGTCCTGGAATGTTTGGGTGGGAAGGGACCTCCGAGCCCCTCCAGTGCCAGCCCTGCCATGGCAGGGACACCTCCCACTGTGCCAGGCTGCTCCAGCCCCAATGTCCAGCCTGGCCTTGGCCACTGCCAGGGATCCAGGGGCAGCCACAGCTGCTCTGGGAATTCCATTCCAGCCCCTCACCATCGACCAGGGAAGGTCAGGCAGCTTTTCCTAGAGATGCATAAAAAGTTCAGGAAAGCTGTAGAATTGCCAGGTTTACAATGGGTGTCAGTTTGGAAGGTGAGATTTCCATGTGGATTCCACACCTGTGGAGGGAATATTTCTGCATTTGGGTTGACTGAGCCCCCAAACCTCCTTCAGTGAAAGCCTTTGGTGCCAGATTTTCCCTCGGTGAATTTATAACCAAGCTGAGATGGTTAAAAATACCCAAAGAACAGTTTGTGAGGAACACACCGAGCCCAGCAGCACTGTCACTGTGGTGTCACGTAGGTTGAACATTCAGATGGCTGCTCCCAACTCCAAAATTCAGTGCTGAAATCCCAGAATCCCAGGATCCTGAGGTTGGAAAAGCCCTCCCAGCCCATCCAGTCCCAGCTGTGCCCCATCCCCACCTTGTTCCCAGCCCAGAGCCCTCAGTGCCACCTCCAGGAATTCCTTGGACACCTGCAGGGATGGGCACTCCAAAGCTCCCTGGGCAGCCCCTGCCAAGGCCTGAGCACCCTTTCCATGGGGAAATTCCTGCTGATGCCCACCCTGCCCCTGCCCTGGCCCAGCCTGAGGCCGTTCCCTCTCTCCTGTCCCTGTTCCCTGGCAGCAGAGCCCGACCCCCCCGGCTGCCCCCTCCTGTCAGGGACTTGTGCAGAGCCACAAGGTCCCCCCGGAGCCTCCTTTGCTCCAGGCTGAGCCCCTTTCCAGCTCCCTGAGCCGCTCCTGGGGCTCCAGCCCCTTCCCAGCTCCCTGCCCTGGACACGCCCCAGCCCCTCCAGGGGTCTCCTGCCCGGAGCTGCCCCCAGAATTCTGGGTGGGAAAAACCCGAAGTGTAAAAGAAACTCAAAATTTTTCCCCTGGGTTCCATGTCCTGATTGCTGTAAGTGCTTCACTCAGAGTGTCAGTGTGGAAGTTACACCATGAAGGACCCAGTGATTTAAAATCTAATGGAAAAATTGGGGTCTTCAGCCTTTTGCAAGGTCCTGCTCTGGTGGCTGGAAAGCAGAGGCCCCTCAGTGTCATTCCTGGAGGGAAAAGGGGTTTTTAAGAGCACAGTGTCCCAGCTGTGCTGTAGCTGAGGATATGCAGAGTGGGACTGGTGAAGAATCAGGCATGGGGACATTTTTGGATGCTGGAAAAAGCCAAAGGAATGGATGGAGAGAGTTCAGCATGTGGAAACGGGGATGTGGGTTAGGTTACAAACAGCCCTGTGATCCTGGCTGTGGAATCATTTGGTGCTGTCGGGTCATCTGGGAAAGTGGCACAGGGACACGGCTCAGCCCAGGGACTCCGTGTGCAGGGTGTGTGTGACCAGGGCTGGCACTGCCCGGGATGGGTCTGGAGGGAGCTGTGCCATCATCCACATCCCTGCGGAGCGACGGCCACTGCCTGTGTTCGAGTGCTGATGGCTGGAGGGGGACTGGGGCCAGGGGCTGGAGGGCCAGGAGGCAGGGAATGGCTTCCCAGTGCCAGAGGGCAGGGCTGGATGGGAGATTGGGAATTGGGAATTGCTGGCTGGGAGGGTGGGCAGGCCCTGGCCCAGGGTGCCCAGAGCAGCTGGGGCTGCCCCTGGATCCCTGGCAGTGGTCAAGGCCAGGCTGGACATTGGGGCTGGAGCAGCCTGGCACAGTGGGAGGTGTCCCTGCCATGGCAGGGCTGGCACTGGAGGGGCTCGGAGGTCCCTTCCCACCCAACCATTCCAGGATTCCCTGAATTCTGTACCTGGTCCTGTGGCCCAAGCAGGATTGTGAAGGGTTGTCGAGGAGCTGAGCTGTGATGGTGAAGGGCAGAACTGGAAGATAAAATGTTAAGCAAGTGGAAGAGCCCTGGAAGAGTCTCTTAAGGATGGTCTGAACAGTGCCTTGGTTTGGTGTAACCCACAGCTGTTCTAAAATTCCAGGCACTGGGAAAGCAAAGTGGAAAAGCATTGTTAATAGAACTGACACTGGGAAAAATTGGGATAACCAAAGGGCAAACAAGGGTTGGGGGAGGAGAGGATGGAAATGGGAGGTACAGAGTGCAGTGCCTCAGGAGAGCCTTGGAGGGGCTGGAGCATGTCCAGGGCAGAGAAGGGTCTGGAGCCCCAGGAGCGGCTGAGGGAGCTGGAAAGGGGCTGAGCCTGGAGCAAAGGAGGCTCCGGGGGGACCTTGTGGCTCTGCACAAGTCCCTGACAGGAGGGGGCAGCCGGGGGGGTCGGGCTCTGCTGCCAGGGAACAGGGACAGGAGAGAGGGAACGGCCTCAGGCTGGGCCAGGGGAGGGGCAGGGTGGATGGTGGGGAAATTCCTTCCCCAGCAGGGTTGGAAAGCACTGGAAGGGGCTGCCCAGGGAGCTTTGGAGTCCCCATCCCTGGAAGTGTTTAAAAAATGTGTGGACGTGGCGCTTGAGCACCTGATTTGGTGGTGGATGGGGTTGATGGTTGGACTCGATGATCTTAAAGGTCTTCTCCGACCTCAGCGATTCCGTGATGATCCGTGCGGGATGTGGAGCAGTAACTGGTGCTTTCCCACCCCCAGCCAGTCGTGTCCCATCACCATGTTCTGGAAGTTTGATCTGAACACAACGTCACACGTGGACAAGCTGCTGGACAAGGAGGATGTGACCCTGGAGGAGCTGATGGACGAGGATGACGTCCTGCAGGAATGCAAGGCCCAGAACCGGCGGCTGCTGGACTTCCTGTGCCAGCAGCAGTGCATGGAGCAGCTGGTCACCCTCATCACCCACGAGCCCCCCGTGGACATGGACGAGAAGGTCCGATTCAAGTAGGTATTGGATTCCTGCTCCCCCAGGACAGCCCAGCCAGGGGTCCCGGGGCTGAAAACAGAGATTCCAGCTGGGTTCTGTCCGTACTGCCAGGGCTGGCAGCTCCTCGCTGGGGGAGGCTTTGAGCCCTGGGGATGCCTCAGCAGTTGGGGCTTGGAGGGAATTGTCAGCATTTGTTGCTTTGGTTTTGATGGTGTAACACTGAGTTGGTCCCCAAAAAAATTCCTACCTCAAATAATGTCTCCAAAAAATCCTATCTCAGTGTCTCAAAAATACCTTATCCTGCTGTTCCCTCAAAATCCAAAGCCCCCTGAACAGGTTTATATTACAGGAAAGGGAAGCACAAGAGGTAGAAATCTCTGAACTCGATGGATTTCCAATCCCACAGAACAAAGTGAGCTGGAAAATGAATAAAATCTGGGATGTTTTCAGTGTGCTGCACGTCCAGATCCTGCTGATTCCAGGGATCACAGCTCTGGGCAAGCCCTGCCTCTGCTCAGACCATGCCGAGCTCCTCACAGGGGTTTGGTTCTCACCAAAGTTGTGTTTATGCATTTTTGACTCAATGTATACTCAAAAATATTGACATTTGGGTTTGGGAAGTTTGTTTGCCTTTGTGAAGTTTATATAAAAATAAAAGGCTGCTCTGACTGTAAATAAATAAAACTGGGCAGGTTTTTCCTGGTGGGAATGGATCAGGGCTGGGGTTGGTGTTGATGGAAACCCACAGAAATGCCACATTCAGGTCTGGCTTTAGATAAGAGTGTTGGTAACGGTGGTGAGGTGGCTGTTCCCAGGTGAGTGAATGCCTGGGAATATGCTGGGTAATAACTTGGATTATCCTGGGGCTGCTCTGAAAGGTGAGTTTGGGACCCACCTGCAGAGCTGCCCCAGCCCTGGGGACACAGCAGCAGGACCTGGAGCTGCTGGAGAGAGTCCAGAGAGGCCCCGGAGCTGCTCCAGGGCTGGAGCCCCTCTGCTCTGGAGCCAGGCTGGGAGAGCTGGGGGTGCTCACCTGGAGAAGGGAAGGATCCAGGGAGAGCTGAGAGCCCCTTGCAGGGCCTAAAGGGGCTCCAGGAGAGCTGCAGAGGGACTGGGGCCAAGGCCTGGAGGGCCAGGAGGCAGGGAATGGCTTCCCAGTGCCAGAGGGCAGGGCTGGATGGGAGATTGGGAATTGGGAATTGCTGGCTGGGAGGGTGGGCAGGCCCTGGCCCAGGGTGCCCAGAGCAGCTGGGGCTGCCCCTGGATCGCTGGCAGTGGCCAAGGCCAGGCTGGACATTGGGGCTGGAGCAGCCTGGCACAGTGGGAGGTGTCCCTGCCATGGCAGGGCTGGCACTGGAGGGGCTCGGAGGTCCCTTCCCACCCAACCATTCCAGGATTCCCTGATTGTAACCAAAGAGGTGAAGAATGAGGGAAGGGGTGGACAGGGAGGGCTGATGTTCAGGGAGCGTTTTCTTGGCAGCCCTTGGGACTCCCAGGAGTGTCTCCAAAGCCTGGAGGGGGGAAGGAGGTTTGAGCTCATTAGAAACCAGGGAAGCTTTTGGAATAAATACAGGCTGAGCAGGAAGAGTGGACTGTGTAAATCCAGATGGAATCCCACTTTTGGCTCTTCAGGAGAGGTTGTGAAAGTTTGTGAAATAGAACAGGGAGAAACTTGATGGCTTGGGAAGGATCTGGGGCTCAGGATGTGTGAAAGGAAATCATCCGAGGTCTTTATCCCTGAAAGGTGGGGTGGAAGCTCATAAAGTTCAGAGGGGAAAATGCAAAGAGGAGGAGTCCCCAGTAAATCCCCATCCAAGCAGAACTTGTGGAATTGAGCACCTGGAGGGAGGCTGGAGCAAGAAAGGAGAGTGTGAACTCCTGGATGTGCCGAGGAGCTGCTGAGCCCAGGGGTGAGGGAAGCTCGGCTTCCAGGGGGGAGTTGGGGCGAGGTGAGTTCCCTGCAGCCGGGAAACCTCCAGGGCTGGGCTGTGGTGCCAGAACGGGAGTGGTGAGGGGTTGGATCAGACCTGGGGCTGTGAGAGCTGTGGGAGCAGAACCCGCTGGGACAAGGAGAGCTCCCATTTCTCCTCCTGTCCATGGCATGTGTATCCAAGGGAGGCTCCACACACGGATCTTTAGGAATTGTGGATGCTTTTTGCATGGAATGAGCCAGGAAAAGGAGAAATGAGTCCTCATGTCCCCTCGGGGCTGTAAGGAATGGAAGGGCTGGAAAGTCCCTCTGAGGTGGTGACAGGGACATCCTCAGCCTCAGCTCCTTGGGCAGCACCAAGCCCAGGAACAGCAGCAGTGGGGCCTGGGGGGCTTAGGGAACCTTTGGGGCTGGAGCTGCAGGAACAGGAGGAGGCTGCTGGGGAAGGGAATGGTGCAGGGAAAGGCTCAGGGCTCCCAGCTGGGCTGGGAGTGTTTTAGGGGCTCGGGGGGAGTGCAAAGCTTGGATTGCAGAGACTGGGAAAGATCCTGGTGTACAAACCTGGTTTGGTCACAAATCAATAATAACCCATTGTGGGAAAAGTGCCCTCACCAGAGGGGATCAGTCATGGAATGGCTGGGTGGGAAGGGACCTCCGAGCCCCTCCAGTGCCAGCCCTGCCATGGCAGGGACACCTCCCACTGTGCCAGGCTGCTCCAGCCCCAATGTCCAGCCTGGCCTTGGCCACTGCCAGGGATCCAGGGGCAGCCCCAGCTGCTCTGGGCACCCTGGGCCAGGGCCTGCCCACCCTCCCAGCCAGGAACTGCTTCACTTTATGAGACCTTTGCAGAGGGAGATCTCCAGGGGAGTTCCCATCTCACCTCCGGGTGTGTCACTGCAGGTACCCCAACACGGCCTGCGAGCTGCTGACCTCGGACGTGCCGCAGATCAACGACAAACTGGGCGGGGACGAGACCCTGCTCAACATCCTCTACAACTTCCTGGACCACGAGCCCCCCCTGAACCCCCTGCTCGCCAGCTTCTTCAGCAAGACCATCGGGAACCTCATTGCACGGAAAACAGAACAGGTGGGGATGGGATCTGTCCCGATCCAGGGAATTCCCTGTCAGTGCTGGTGTCGTGTCCTTGCTGTGAGCTCGTGGTACTCCTGGGGTTTAAGGTCGGAGGTTAAACGGAGTCTCTGGAAAGTTCTCGGAGTTCCTCAGTGCAGGGAGGTGCTGGCATGGACAGACTCTTCCCAGAGTTTTGGCTCGGGATCGGCCACAGCCGGGATATCCCCATGGCACAGCTAAAGCTGCGCTTTCCATGCCAAGGCATTTGGAGGATCACCAGAGTCATCCCAATCCATAAACAAGGCCTCAGGCTCATCCTTACGGAAGGGGCACTGAGCCGTGTGCTGAACAGGGATTCAGGAATACTCACATCCTGCTCAGTACTGGGCTTTTAAATGCTGCCTGGCAGGGAGCTTGGGAGGAAAGGAAAATTCTCCAGCTCTCCTTATTTCCATGGCCTTGGGTTTTTCTGTGGCTCAGAGGGGAGAAAAGTTGGCTGAAAAGATGTGATTTGGTATTGCCTTGGAATAAGAATTATTCCCTTGTTCCCTGGAGAGCTCCCAACCCAAGGCCAGTGGTTGAGACACAAAGGAGAAGCTCCAGGAGCTGTGTGTCCTGCTGGCAGCTGATGGGGGCTCCTGTCTCCGCAGGTGATCTCGTTTTTGAGGAAAAAGGACAAGTTCCTGAGCCTGGTGCTAAAGCACATCGACACCTCAGCCATGATGGACCTGCTGCTGCGCCTCATCAGCTGCGTGGAGCCCGTGGCGCTGCGCCAGGACGTGCTCAACGTGAGGGCCTTCCCCGCCCCCAGCCCCTGCCCCTGCCTGGGTCGGGACAAACGGGATCCTGGGGTGTTCTATCCCAGCAGCAGATCCTGTTCCCAGCGTTGGAGTCGCTTCTGTGGGGTCCCTCAGCCCGGCTGTGGCTCCGGGGCAGCAGCCTGGGTCACTCCTGCCAGCAAAGGGGTTTCCACTCATTTTTCCATGGAGCAACCCAACCACTCTGTAGTCCAGCTGGAGAGCTTGGAGAAAGGGAATCTGTTCTTTCCCAGTGTTCAGCAATTCAGACATTGATTGGGACAGGAATTAGTGTAGCTCCTCACCATGTTCAAGGAATCATAGAGTCAGGGAATCATGGAATGCTTTGTGTTGGAGAACCCCTCCAGTGCCAGCCCTGCCATGGCAGGGACACCTCCCACTGTGCCAGGCTGCTCCAGCCCCAATGTCCAGCCTGGCCTTGGCCACTGCCAGCGATCCAGGGGCAGCCCCAGCTGCTCTGGGCACCCTGGGCCAGGGCCTGCCCACCCTCCCAGCCAGCAATTCCCAATTCCCAATCTCCCATCCAGCCCTGCCCTCTGGCACTGGGAAGCCATTCCCTGCCTCCTGGCCCTCCATCCTGGTTTGCCTGGGCTGGGAAGGGAGATAAGGAATGGTTTGCATGGAGAACAGGAAGTTGTGGAGCAAGGTCAAGGTGCAGTGACAGCTGTTCAGCATCTGGGAGGAGGAGGAATTGCTGAGTGAGAGCAGCAGGAAGAGCAGGAGCTGTGGGAGAACGTGGTGCTGGTTCTGCCACTGCTGCTCGGATGAGGCTGTTTGTCCCTGGAGCATTCCGTGTTTTCCAGAGGGGTTTGGGTGTTAGTTCCATGGCAGGATGCAAATCCAAATCCATCCCCATCCATGCTGATGCAAATCCACATCCATCCCTGTCCCTGCCTCAGGAATGGGATCAGGAGAGGGAAGGAAGGGCTTCCCCTTCCTGAAGAGCTCCTCTTGTTCCGAGTTCCCGGACATCCAACGAGGATTTTCTCTCCCTCTCCTTTCCCTGCAGTGGCTGAATGAAGCCAGGATTATCCAGAGACTCGTGGAGCTGATCCATTCGAGCCAGGACGAGGATGTGAGTGGGACCAGGGCTGGGGATTCGGGGTGCTGGGTCCTGCAGGGTCCTGGAGATTCCCGTTGTCCTTGGGCACTGTGCTGGTGACCTGCGGAGGAGCCACCAGGGATGGCCTTGGGATGTCCCATCCTCTGCTCAGCACCAAATGGATTTTGGAGTGGTTTCATCTGCTTTCCACTTACTTTACTCCCAGTTTCTTGGTTCTGCTGCCTCAGCTCATCTCAGAACGGGGACTTCCCTTGGGATTAGGGAGGAACCTGCTGGTCCTGGAAAATCCCTTAAAATCAACCACTTTGTGCCATTTTCAAATCTTTTTAGCCCCAAGTAGGAATTCAGTTGTAAAGTCCAGGAAATGCAGCTCTGAGCCCAATTCCCTCAGCTCATCCCAGGCAAACCTCCCCCTCTGAGAGGAAGACTGGGAACATCCCCATGGATTTGTGCTGGAGCAGAGCTGCTGGGGCAACGCTGAGCTGCAGCAGCTCCAGAGAGGCTTTGACTGGGGGCCAGAACCAGAGGATAAAGTCCTCAAACAGCCCTGGAAAGCCTTTCAGTCCCTGGGAATTAAATGGTGAAGGGTTTTCTCTAGCAGGAAGGCTGAGCAGTGGGAGGAAGGATGGAATGTTTGTGTTGGGAATGTGCAGGTTAGCGGGATTGAGGAGGAGAGGAAAAGGAATCCTCATCCCTGAGCTCCTGAACTGCTGGTAATGGTCACGTTTGGGCCAGTTGCCTTTGACTGCACAGTCTGGTGATGCTGCTGCTCCAGGTGTATCCAGCCCCGAGTAACTCCGGGGTGGAGCAGGAATGGGATTGATCCCAGCTGGTGCATTCCCAGCTCGGCGCCGGCGCTGACGCTGCTCCTGTTCCTGTTTCCAGAGGCAATCCAACGCTTCCCAGACCCTGTGTGACATCATCAGGCTGAGCAGAGACCAGAGCGCTCAGCTCCAGGATGTCCCGGAGCCAGACCCACTTCTCACAGCACTGGAATCGTGAGTACTGGGGGCACTGGGGGTGCTGGGGACACCGGGGGTGGCTCCTGGATCACTCCACAGGGAGCACGTGGAGCAGGGATGTTCCTTGGGAGCACTGAATGGCCTCTCCAGGGATTTGGGGTTTGGGGCTCTGTCTGGAGGCAGGAGAGGGGATCAGGGAGCCCAAAGGTCCCGGCCTGACCGGAATTTGAGGCTGAGAGAATTGGGAATGTTCAGCCTGGAGAAGGGAGGGTTCTGTGGAGACCTCACAGCATCTTCAGGGTCTGAAGGGACCTCAGAGGAAGCCAGCAGGGGATTGTTCATCCAGAACTGGAGTGTCAGGACAAGGGGAATGACAGGAAACGGACAGAGAGTAGGGTTAGATGGGAGATTGGGAATTGGGAATTGCTGGCTGGGAGGGTGGGCAGGCCCTGGCCCAGGGTGCCCAGAGCAGCTGGGGCTGCCCCTGGATCCCTGGCAGTGGCCAAGGCCAGGCTGGACATTGGGGCTGGAGCAGCCTGGCACAGTGGGAGGTGTCCCTGCCATGGCAGGGCTGGCACTGGAGGGGCTCGGAGGTCCCTTCCCACCCAACCCATTCCAGGATTCCCTGATTTCCCAGATAACATTCAGTGTGTACCAGAAATGTTGGTTTTCCCAGTTTTGCTCGATTCCTGCTGTTGTTCCTTTGCTCTTTGCAAGGAGCATTCAATTATTTATGTCCTGTTCTGCTTCTTATGTTCACTTCAAACCTAAAAACTCCGGGAGATTCTCCAGGAGACTGAAACCAAAAAAGGCTCCTGTAGGCCTGGAGGTGACATTTTGTCAGGAAAGGGCTGGAAGGAGCCATGGAAGGAACTGGGGCTCCCAAATCCCATGGGACATTTCTGTCCACCCAGAGCTCTCTGAATTTTTGGGGCATTTGGGATCTTTTCTCCTGATCCAGGGCTGTCAGTTCCTCCATGACCGTGGGATAATTCCTGGGACAGGAGCTGGTGTGTGCAGGTGGGAATGGGATGTGGATCATCCCAGCACTGGGGAGCCACTGGGACCATCCTGGGCTTGCCATGGAGCTCTGCCCCTGCCAGGACCTGCTGCTCTTCCATAAATGTTTCATTTCCCTCACTGCTCCTGCAGGAATGAGGCAGATCCAGCCTTTGTGCCATGGCCTGACTGGATCCTGTGCCAGGGAAGTGTTGGCTTTTCCTGGAATCCTGGAATGGGTTGGGTGGGAATGAACCTCAGAGCCCCTCCAGTGCCAGCCCTGCCATGGCAGGGACACCTCCCACTGTGCCAGGCTGCTCCAGCCCCAATGTCCAGCCTGGCCTTGGCCACTGCCAGGGATCCAGGGGCAGCCCCAGCTGCTCTGGGCACCCTGGGCCAGGGCCTGCCCACCCTCCCAGCCAGCAATTCCCAATTCCCAATCTCCCATCCAGCCCTGCCCTCTGGCTCTGGGAAGCCATTCCCTGCCTCCTGGCCCTCCAGGCCTTGGCCCCAGTCCCTCTGCAGCTCTCCTGGAGCCCCTTTAGGCCCTGCAAGGGGCTCTCAGCTCTCCCTGGAGCTTCTCCTCTCCAGGTGAGCACCCCCAGCTCTCCCAGCCTGGCTCCAGAGCAGAGGGGCTCCAGCCCTGGAGCAGCTCCGGGGCCTCTCTGGACTCTCTCCAGCAGCTCCAGGTCCTGCTGCTGTTGGGCTCTGCAGCTGGAGGCACATCCCTCACCAGAGCCTGTGGCCTCTCCTCACTCTGTCAGTTCTGAGCCCTCAAAATTTTGGAGATGAGATTCCAGCTCGGTCATTCCCCCAGGAATCCCAGGACCTTTAATGAGGGCTGTGATTCTCTGCAGTGGGAGGGATGATGGCCATGGAAGATGTGGCACTTCCAGATGTTTTTGGAAATTTTAGACTTTCTTGGTAGTTTTGGAGAGGGCTGTGGGACCCTGCACTTCCAGGCACCATCTCCAGAATTCCTGCTCAGAATAAAGAACATTTTGGGCAAGGGGATTCTTTCACTCCTCTTCCCTTTCTGCTGAAGGTCACAGAGCTCATTACCCTTCCTGGCCAATTTTCCCCAGCCTTACAGTGACTTTTCGGAGTTTGGATAACTTTTATCATCCCTGAGTCAGGAATGAAGGATCAGCATGAAGGAGATGGGAGCAGGGTTAGGAGATGAGCCCCAAATCCAGGCTGCAGGAGCTGCTGGCTGAGTGCAATAAAGGGAATTTGGTTCATTCCAGAAAATTGACTCCTCTTCCTGCCTCTGCCTCCCCTGCTCTGCTGACAGAGGGTATTTAGATACTCCTTATTCAAATAATCCTGCCTCATGAATTATTCATCTGTTTTTACATTTTTGTCTCATATTTTATTTATACCCACGGAAAGAGATTTTTGGGAATGTTAGAAAATAGTCATGATTGGGCTGTGAACTCCAGGGATGCTGGGTTTGGCTGGACACGGGGCTGGGGAAGGCAGGGAAGGGACTTCCTGAGTGCTGGATTCTGGGGAGCTGTCCCTGAGGCAAGGAGCTGGGATGCGGTGGGGAACAGGAGCTGCAGGAACTGGAGCTGGGAGCAGGGCTGGCCTCAGCCTCCTGTTCCTCCCACCCGTTATTCCTTGGCCCTGGCAAAGAGCAGCGGGAGGAGTGGGCTCTTCCCTGAGTCTTCCCCGGTTCCCCGATCCATCCATCAGTGGGCGCAGCAGCCCTTGTCGGGAGCGGGAGCGGTGCTGCTGCTGGGAGCAGCCCAGCCCCGTGACCCCGCGCTGTGTCCCCAGGCAGGAGTGCGTGGAGCAGCTCCTCAGGAACATGTTCGACGGGGAGCAGACCGAGAGCTGCATCGTGAACGGAACCCAGGTGCTCCTGACGCTGCTGGAAACGCGGCGCTCCGGGTGAGCCGGGACCGCCGGGACCGCCGGGACCGCGCCTCGGGAGCCGCCCGGCGCTCCGGCCGGGGCTGAGGGCAGGGAGGGACAGGCCGGGCCTGCTGGCGACTCTCTGCCAGCACAGGCACTGCCAGGACACAGGGAATGGCTTCAGGCTGGAAGAGGGGAGTTTGAGATGGGAGATTGGGAATTGGGAATTGCTGGCTGGGAGGGCGGGCAGGCCCTGGCCCAGGGTGCCCAGAGCAGCTGGGGCTGCCCCTGGATCGCTGGCAGTGGCCAAGGCCAGGCTGGACATTGGGGCTGGAGCAGCCTGGGACAGTGGGAGGAACGAACATTTGTAGGTAATTGTGGCTGAGCCATTTCCTTTGGAAGTGTTTGGGAGTTTGGAACCCCAGGGAGCCCTTTGGGGATGTGGTTTGCCAGCTCTGCAGGGAGGTTATTCATGGTCAGCTCCCCCTGAGCTCGGCACAGGTTCTGTTGTGTGAGCAGCACCTTGGCAATGATACTAATATTAATTAATTCAGTATAAGAAATACTATAATTAATTAATGTAACTAAGATAATGCAGGTATGCGAATATGTTCAGGAGCTGAAAATTATTATTTTTCATCCTTATTTTTGAAGAGAAAACCACTGACATGGCCAGTGTGACTGGAGGCTCTTTAATGAAATCTCCACCTCTGGGTACTGGGGGCAGCTCTGGGCCCCAGGAGAAGGAAGATGGAAAGTGGGAAGTATAAAAGGAAAATGGTTTTAGTGGAATTGCTGATTAAACACCGAGCTGGGCAATGGTTTAATGTCATAAAGTCCCAGAATTCCTGGATGGGCTGGGGTGGGAGGGACCTTGAGGACCATCTGGTATCATCACTGGAAGAGGGATCTGTGAGTGAATCCTGGTGTTCCCTCAGAGTGGAAGGCCTGATGGACTCGTACACTCAGGGATTCGAGAGGTCTTACACTGTCAACAGCAGCATCTTACACGGCATCGAGCCCCGGCTCAAGGACTTCCACCAGCTGCTGCTGCGCCCGCCCAAGGTACCGCGCGGCGTTCCGGGAATCACACAGCTCCAGCACGGACACGCGGCCGGGGAAGGGAAACCCACCGTGAAATTTCCTAACTGGGGCGTGCAGGGATGAGGCAGCAGGAATCTGCTGCAGGAATCTGCTGCAGGAATCTGCAGCCAGCACCTGAGGGTTGTTGTGTTCAGGGAAATCCAGGAAGCGGAGACAGTTTGGGACTGGGGGTTGAGTGGAGATGGGAAAGGATGGAGAGGAAGGAACTTTTAGTTGGATGTTAATCTTCTGATTTGGAGGTCACATCTCCCAGTGGTCCCAGAACCATCCTCTTGGGAAGGTGGTTTAGGTTGCCCTGCTGAGAACATTCCAGAAATGAGCAGGTTCTGTTGAATCCCAGGATCCCAGAATAGCTGGGGTTGGGAGGGATCGTCCAGTCCAAGCCCCTGCAGGGCAGGGTCACCTGGAGCAGGTGACACAGGGACACGTCCAGGGGGTTTTGGGATGTCTCCAGAGTGGGGGACTCAGGCCCTCCCTGGGCAGCTAGTCCAGGGCTCTGCCCCCTCCACGGAAAGAAGTTTTTCCTTCTGTTGAGGTGGAATTCCCATGGTTGAATTTCCGGCCATGGCTCCGTGTCCTGTCACTGGGCACCATGGAAGGGAAGCCCCTGGTGCAGGTGCACGGCAGGAGTGTTGTCCTTCCCTGACTGCCGTCCCTGCTCCGCAGAAACCGGCGATCCTGACCACGCTGGGGGTGCTGGAGGAGCCGCTGGGGAACGCGCGGCTGCACGGCTCGCGGCTGATCGCGGCGCTGCTGCACACCAACACTCCCAGCATCAACCAGGAGCTCTGCCGGCTCAGCACCATGGACTTGTTACTTGTGAGTACTGAGGGCGGGGGAATTCCAGCTGGGAGCACCTTTGCCTTCCCTGGGATCCGCTCTGTGCAGGCCTTGTGCCAGGGGGACAAAGTCCCGTTATTGCTCTGATCTGCTCTGAGGAGGAGCAGATCCCTGGAAGAGCTTTTGAGATCCAGATCCCACTGTTCGGGGATTTGGACTGAGCCTCACACTTCCAGCTCCTTGTTAGTTCTGTGGAGAGGGTGTGAAACAGTCTGTGCTGTGTGTGAGCTCCTGGAATGCTGAGAGATGAACTTCCTCCCGCAATCCCAGGATCCCTGAGGCTGGAAAAGGCCTCCCAGCGCCTAGGCAGCCTTAAGAGAGTTGATCCCGTCCTTAGCAATTGTTTAGTTCCTGTTTCTCTGAGGATTCACTCAGCCCCAGCACAGTTCAGTTGGAGTTTTCAGTGTGTCTGTGCTGTGAGTGCTGTCTGTGTGTGAGAGAATTCCCAAGTGCTCAGTTTATTGGGAATACTCACTGGTTTCCTGACAGACCGAGCACCCTGGGAATGCCGAGCCCAGCCAGCAGTGGGTGCTGGGCTGTAGCAGGAAAACTGAGTGGAACTGCTGATCAAACAACAACTTGGACAACAACTTCATATCACAAAGCCCCAGAATCCTGGGATGGGATGGGTTGGGAAGATCCTTAAAGATCCCTGATATCACTGATCATTAAAAGCAGGAAAATATATCCCCAGTAAATTCTCCCATCTCTCATTTCTCCTCCAGGACTTATTTTTTAAATACACGTGGAATAACTTTTTGCATTTCCAAGTGGAGCTGTCCATAGCAGCCATCCTGTCCCACTCCATGCACGAGGGGAAGCCCAGCCCGGGGGAGCCGGGCAGCAAAGAGGAGGCTCCGAGCGGGAGCGCGGCCCCGGAGAGCGCGGAGCCCGCGGAGCCCGCGGCCGGAGCCACCGAGAACATCATGGTCACCCACGTGAGAGCTGGGCCTGGGCTGGGGTCAGCGGGGCATCTCTGGGGTGGGCTGGCCCAGAGCGGGCGCTGGGCTCGGTGTGCATGGATCATCATTTATTGTCATTTTTAGCGGGTTTCGTTATCATTTATTATCCATTTTACTGGGTTTTATTGTTATTTATTATCTATTTTTAGTGGGGTTTATTGTTATTTATCATCTATTTTTAGTGGGGTTTATCGTTATTTATTATCATTTTCTAGTGGGTTTTGTTGTTTTTTATTATCTATTTTAGTGATTTTTATTATTATTTATGATCAATTTTTAGTGGGATTTATTATTATTTATTATCAATTTCAGTGGGTTTTATTATTATTTATTGCCATTTGTAGTGGTTCTCGTGGAACTGTGGTTTGTACCTTTATTTGTAGCATCCCGTTCCAAAACTCCCCTCATTTAATGGCCCTGTGAATTCCTTGCTATTTATTAAAATTATCCCTACTTAGTATTCAAGTATCCCTATTTATTAGTAAAGCTATCCCTATTTACTAGTAAAATTAGCCCTATTTATTTGTAAAATTTCATTTTTTTAGTAAAAATAACTATACATTTGGGACAAGAACCTGAACATTCCGGTCAGAGCCCAGTGTGGGGGTTGGAAAATGCCAGCAGCGGTTTCATTCCTGCTGCTGGGAAGCCCAAAGCAGCCTGGGGATGTTCCAGGTGTTGCTGCTCTCCCCGGATCCTCTGGGAAATAATCAGGGAGGAACTGGGGCTCTTGGGCAGGGGAAGGGCTGAGGTTTGAGTTCCTGGGGAGGAGAGAGGGAAGCAAGAGGAGGATCCCCAGTTCTCCGTTGGGAAGTTCTGAATGTTCTCCCTTTCCCCCCAGCTGTTCCAGAAGTGCTGCCTGGTGCAGAGGATATTGGATGCCTGGGAAGCCAATGACAAAATCCAGTAAGGCACTGCTGGCCCAGGGCTGCGCTTGACTTTGGAATATTCTTGGAGCATGTCCCATTTAATGGTGCCCAAACAGGCTTGGATCATGGTTGGGATTTGGAATTGGGATGGTCTGCATGCTGAAAAGCCAAATTCCCAAATAGGCAGGATTTGAAAGCGTGATGGGGTTTATGGATGTTTCCAGCACCTCATCCGAGACACTCAGTCTGCTGCTTTCCTGCTTTCTCAGGGAATCCCAGGGAACGTTCACTCCTTTCATTCTGTTTTTGTTTTAAATGCACGATTTTATTCTCCCTGGAGTGGAAAACTCTTGGAAGTTGGGGTGGCCAAGCATTTGTGCTCTGGATTTCATATTTTAGCTTCATAAACCCCTTGGATTTCGTGCTGATTGGGCTGATAAGAACTAAATATTTTAAAAGAACCAAAACATGAAAGTGAAAATATTCTGGAGGCCTCTGTTTCCATGTCCAGCTCAGTGTTTGGTCCTCCCTCTCTATTTTGAGCTCTTGGAGGCTTCCAAAGGCTTTGGAGTCCCACTGGAATTGTTTAGGCCATAATTGGTGGGTTGGGGTTTGGATTACTTTTTTTTTTTGTTGGTTTGGTTTGGGTTTTTTGGGGTTTTGGTCCTTTCTACAGCCCCTTGTCTGCATAAGGAGTTCTGCTGGGAATTTCCCTGCCCAGTTCTGCAGGACCAAAAATACCCCTGGGTGCTGCTTGGGAGCTTTCCTGATTAAACCAGAAAGGAGCCAGAGCTCATCCCTGTTTCCTGCTAAAGCACTCCAGTCAGCAGCACACTGGAAAGGATCTGGATGGCAAGGAAAAAAGAGGGATTGAAGCAGAGGAATCTCAGTTGGGGCTTTGGGAAGGTGGAGTTTCCAGGAAGGTCCTTGTCTGCTCTCAGTGGGCACGTGGAGACCAGCGGGGGCAGCTGGGGCTGCCCCTGGATCCCTGGCAGTGGCCAAGGCCAGGCTGGACATTGGGGCTGGAGCAGCCTGGCACAGTGGGAGGTGTCCCTGCCATGGCAGGGCTGGCACTGGAGGGACTCGGAGGTCCCTTCCCACCCAACCGTTCCAGGATTCCCTGATCTGGTTTTTAGCATGGCTTCACGCTCCAGGAAGGAAAGAGTGAGCAGCCAGGGAAGGGACTCAGGGGCTTCTCGGGCTCTGTGTTGGGATCTGGTTTTATCCCAAGGGGGAATCCCATGGTTGGATGGGAGCGTCATGTGTTTGGGATGCACTGCTGCAGCCCCAGTCGCACGCTGGAGCTCTGTCAGTAGCTGTGCTGTAAATCCTTAGCTCTGGGAGTTACAGTCAGATTTATTCCTGCATATTTTCCATGTTTAGCTCCTTGTTTGGAGCTCCTCCCACGTTACCTGAGCGGGATCAGGGATTCCAAAACATGGCAAAATGAGGGAAGGTCCCTGTGCTGGGGGCGAGCTCATCCCGTCCTGCCTGAGCAGGGCTGATCCCTGCTGGCTTCTGCAGGGAACTCTGGGATGTGTGGGGCTGGAAATCTGTGGCCAGTGGGGCAGGAATGCCAGGGCCATTCCAGAGGCTCCGAGGGTATCCCGGCTCCGAGGCTATCCCGGTTCCACGGGTATCCCGGCTCCGTGGCTATCCCGGCTCCACGGGTATCCCAGCTCCGAGGGTATCCTGGCTCCGAGGCTATCCTGGTTCCACGGGTATCCCAGCTCCGAGGGTATCCTGGCTCCGTGGCTATCCTGGTTCCACGGGTATCCCGGCTCCGAGGGTATCCCGGCTCCGTGGGTATCCCGGCTCCACGGGTATCCCGGCTCCGAGGGTATCCCGGCTCCGTGGGTATCCCGGCTCCGCGGGTATCCCGGCTCCGAGGGTATCCCGGCTCCGTGGGTATCCCGGCTCCACGGGTATCCCGGCTCCGAGGGTATCCCGGCTCCGTGGGTAGCGGCTGCTCTCTGTTCCAGGGCAGAGGGCGGCAGGAGGAGAGGGAACATGGGGCACCTGACCCGCATCGCCAACGCCGTGGTGCACAACATGGAGAAGGGGCCCATGCAGGCCCAGATCAGTGACTTCATCAAAGGTACCGCCTGCTCCTCCTCCTCTTCCTCCTCCTGCAGCTCCCCCTCACTGCTCTCCAGGGAAAAATAACCCTTGGGAGCTCCTGGAAGGACTCACTCTAGATGTTTCCTCAAGGTCCTTTCCCAATGAAAGGATTCCCAGTGAAATCCCACAGTATCCCATCATTTAAAGTGTGCTGAGACCCCATTTGGCTGCTCTTGGTTTTCACTCAGTGAAGTTAAGGTTGGACAGTGGGAGGTGTCCCTGCCAGGGCAGGGCTGGCACTGGAGGGGCTCTGAGGTCCTTCCCACCCAACCATTCCATGAATCCGTGACACGTTTCTGAGGAAAGACACACGAGGTTAAATGTCCCCAGAGGCCCCAGATGTGCTCGTCAGAGATACTCCCTCTGCCAGGCTGTGTCCACCCTGCCCTCACTGGACCCACCTGGAGAACTGGTTCTGTGCCATGGGTTTGGGTGGGAGGAAGGAAGATTCTCCATTTTCCATCCCCACAGCCAGGCAGTGACAATCTGGGGGCACAATCTTTTGCCCTTTTCTCTAGTTATTAAACTTTCCTTTCCTCAACCCTCGAGTCCTGCTCACCTTTGGGCTCCCAGTTGTCCCACTGTGCTGGGATGGGAGGGATGAGAGGGAAGGGCTCCCCCAATCCCCAGGAGGAAAGGGAAGAGCCAAGCACAGCTGGAGCCCCGCTTGGGCTTGTTCCCAGCAAGGTGAGAGAAGCTGTGTGTCCTTAGCCCAGGTGAGTCCCGGAGGAGTTCAGATGGCTCAGAGCACCCAAATCCCATGGGCTGTGTGACCCTCTCGTTCCAGAGCTGCCTGAGGACTGCAGGGGCAGGTGGGAGAGTTTCGTGGAGGAGACGCTGACGGAGACGAACCGGAGGAACACGGTGGATTTGGTGAGTTGGTCACTCCAGTGGCTCCTGGGCTTCCCCTGACAGAAAAAAGGATATTCCTGGTTTTTCTCATTGCCCTTGTTTTGCCTAAGAATGCTTCCAAGGCAGAGTAGAAAGCACTTCCAGAAGCATTCCATAACAGTCCTTCAGCAGAGCTGATCCGTGGTGCTGGGCTGGTCCCTGGCATTCCTCGGGGCAGCTCCTGCCGAGGCAGGAGTTTGGGCTTTGGTGGAACTGAGACACTGGAGCTTTCCCAGCTTTCCCTGGTCCCTGACTGGTTTGTGCTTTCCCAGGTGAGCACCCACCACCTGCACTCCTCCAGCGAGGATGAGGACATTGAAAGCGCTTTTCCCAACGAACTCACTCTGCAACAGGTGAGTTGGGAACATCTTCACTATTCCCGGGAAACTTGCTGCTCCGACTGCCTTTGGTCCGTCCCAGTGTGGAGCAGCTCCCTGAACTCTGCTCCCAGTCCGTGCGTTCAGCTCCTCTGGGCTTTCCCAGAGCAGTGCCATGGGCTGAGATCCACCTGGGAGCAGGAATCCCAGAGCTCTGTGTGACCCTGCTCTGGGAAGGGGTTGGAATTGAGGATTTCCCACACTTCCTGTGATGTTCATGCCTTCCTGGAGCAGCTGTTCCCATGCAGCTCCACTGACTGTTTCTGGAGTGTCTCTGGACACCCTAACGATGGATTTGTTGGGATCCCTTCCCAGGCCTTCTCCGAGTACCAGATCCAGCAGATGACGGCCAACTTCGTGGATCAGTTTGGCTTCAACGACGAGGAGTTTGCAGACCAGGATGACAACATCAAGTGAGTCTGGGGGTGTTTGGTGACAGCAGCAAGTGAGCCTGGGGCTGTTCGGCGTTAGAGCCTCTGCATCCCGTCCTCCCTCTGGCTCAGGTTTACAAATGAGCCTCGTTATCCCTCCTCAGGTTGGAAACAGCTCCTTGTTTTCCAGGAGCACAGCCCGATCTCCAGAGCCAGGTGGAGAAGCAAGGAAAAGTATTCCTTCATTTGAAGGAGGGATATTGGAAATAAAGCAGGCAACTGTTGTCCAGCCCTGGTCTGGGATAAGTTTAAAAGCAAAGCATGAGAGCAAAGCCTGGGCATCTTAACAGATCTTTCCCAAGGAATTAAATCCTTATTGGAATGAGGAGTGAGGGGACAGTGGTCTGATGGAATCCAAGGGAAATGCAGCCATTTTCCCCCTCCAGAGGAAGGGAACAGGGATAATCAGGAGCAGAGGCAGTTCAGGGAGACAGGGAAGGGGATTTAGTGTTACACAACTGGCTGGATCCAGAGCTCGGACTTTGCTGCTTTTACAGAATTCCTTTAATCCCATTAAAGCTGCAGCTCATCCTCTCTCCTTAGAAATGTACCTGGCACTGGGATTATTCCAGTGGCCATAACAGTCCTGAGACTGGGACCGTTGAGTTACGGACAGAGCGGTGCTCCAGGGGATCCCAGCGCTCCTGCTCCTCAGCTCCTGTGTTTGTCTCCATCCCAGAAACTCCTTGGGATCCAAGGCCCTTCCCATCCAGGGTTTTTCCTGAGCCTTGGAGATGTCAGAACCTTGATAAAGCCAAAAAGTTCCAGATTAGAATCAGAGTTGAATTGAACAGAAATTAACCTGTTCTACACATAAAAAACCCCCCCAAAAAAAGCCAAAAAAACAAAAAACCAAAAAACACAAAACTGAAAACAAACCAATAAAAAAACCCAACCAAATAAAAATAAAATAAAATAAAATAAAATAAAATAAAATAAAATAAAATAAACTTTTGACTGCTGGCAAATATGGCCCGATGTGAGTGAGGGGCAGGGAGGAGTTAAATCCCTGAGGAGCTGCCCCAGGAGCCTTGTGCCTGGTGTAAAATGAACAGGAAGCTGGAAAAAGTCCGTGCCTGGGATGTTATGGGTCTGTTTGTGGTTGGAAAGGGAGAATACCCTGCAACACCTGGAATATTCTGGGAGTGGTGCTCCCTTGCCGCTGATTCCAGCTGCTGGACACTGGGATGGAAGTGAATGGGAATATGTAAGGAGTGTCAGCCATGTGTCAGTGTCCCTGGGACTGCAGGAGTACTGAACTGAAGAGTTCTTCAAGGAAAATATCACTGGAAAAGCTACAGATCCATAAGTAGGGGGAGTGAACCCCTGGATCCAGATTCTCTGGGAATTGGGAATTTCTGGGCCTGCAGCACCCTCTGCTGTTCCCACCGGGGGCTCATCTGGCTCGGGCTGGGAATTGGGTCATTTTGGGATGTTCACAGCACAGCCACACCTCGGGCTTTGGGCCCCTGCTGCGCTGAGATTCACAGAATCCTGGGATCCCTGAGGCTGGAAAAGCCCTCCCAGCCCATCCAGTCCCAGCTGTGCCCCATCCCCACCTTGGCCCCAGCCCAGAGCCCTCAGTGCCACCTCCAGGAATTCCTCAGACACCTGCAGGGATGGGCACTCCAAACCTCCCTGGGCAGCCCCTGCCAGGGCCTGAGCACCCTTTCCATGGGGAAATTCCTGCTGATGCCCACCCTGCCCCTCCCCTGGCCCAGCCTGAGGCCGTTCCCTCTCTCCTGTCCCTGTTCTTTGGGAGCAGAGCCCGACCCCTCCTGGCTGCACCCCAGGAATCCCCTCCAGTGCCACCCCTGCCATGGGCAGGGAATGTTCCAGGCTGGAATAACCCTTCCTGCAGTGAGGGGACACCACGGCCTGGGCACAGGGGTGGCTGTTCAGGGGTCACAGCCCAGGAGTGGCTCTGGCCGTGGCTCCTCGCAGCCATCCCTGAGGCTCTCCCCTCCCTCCTCCCTCCCAGCGCTCCCTTCGACCGCATCGCCGAGATCAACTTCAACATCGACGCCGACGACGACAGCGTGAGTGGGAATCTGGGATAGTGCTGGAATAAATGTGGTTCTGGAAAGGTCCTGCTTGGATTCTGAGAGAACAAAGGTTTGGGGGGGGTCTTTGGGCAATGCAGAGGGGCCTCGTGGGCACTGCCCGGCCCCTCAGGGGCTCCTCCCAGGAAATGTTTCCTCTGAAGCAGCACCCCCGGCACTGAGGGAATCTTCCTGCAGTGCCAGTCTGTTGTTCTTAGAATCAGGGAATCCTGGAATGGTTGGGTGGGAAGGGACCTCAGAGCCCCTCCAGTGCCAGCCCTGCCATGGCAGGGACACCTCCCACTGTGCCAGGCTGCTCCAGCCCCAATGTCCAGCCTGGCCTTGGCCACTGCCAGCGATCCAGGGGCAGCCCCAGCTGCTCTGGGCACCCTGGGCCAGGGCCTGCCCACCCTCCCAGCCAGCAATTCCCAATTCCCAATCTCCCATCCAGCCCTGCCCTCTGGCACTGGGAAGCCATTCCCTGCCTCCTGGCCCTCCAGGCTTTGGCCCCAGTCCCTCTGCAGCTCTCCTGGAGCCCCTTTAGGCCCTGCAAGGGGCTCTCAGCTTTCCCTGGATTCCTCTCTTCTCCGGATGAGCACCCCCAGCTCTCCCAGCTTTGATCATCTTTCCAGACACAGATTAGGGAAGCACAGGCAGAGATGGGTTTCTCATGGATGTAAACACTGCCGGGCTGTTCCTGGCCTTTCCTGGTTTATTGCCCCAAAGCAAAGCAGCAGCTGGGCTGTGGTGATCCAGGTGATCCCAGCTCCTGAGCAAAGCTGGGGCTGCTCAGCCCTGAGACTTGGCCTTAAAGCACTGTCTCCAGAGAACCTCTGGAATGTGATTTCCCTTTGATCCCTGCAGCCCAACGCCTCCCTGTTCGAGGCCTGCTGCAACGAGCGCATCCAGCAGTTCGACGACAATGAGGAGGAGGAGGATATCTGGGAGGAGAAGGAGATCTCCTACGCAACCCAGGTCAAGTCCAGGACACGGTAAGGTGAAAACACAGCCCTGATTTCCCCCTCATGCTGGGAATCTGCACGTTTCAATTCCTTGGGGTTTGTGTCATTTGGGGGCTGCGAGGTTTTATCTGACGCAACCCTGAGCGCTCTCCCTGCCAGTTGTGCTGGGGTTCTCCTGAGCTGGAGACAGACCCAGTTTGAGGGAATTCAGTAACAGTGGGAACACCTAATTAATGACTTTTCCATCAAACGCATGAGAAACCCCCACCCTCAGTGTGAGACACTTGGAATCTGCTCCTTCCCTCATCTTTGGAGAGGAGGAGGAGGGGGTGAGACTGAGGGGAGTGGGCAGAACATTCTTTCTCAGAATGTTCAAATCAGAAAAGTGAGAGCAAGAGGCCTCCTGGGGCATCTCAGGCTTTGAAATAATTTTTCATCCTTTTGGCAGAGCCACTTATTAGATAAAGTTATTTCTGTAATTCCCAATCTGAAATGTGATCACAGGAAACAGGGAATACATCCCAGAGCTCTGCATGTCCTTGCCAAGCATCAGCAGCCTCAGGTCCTGCCAGGCACAGGGTGGGCTCCACGCCCGAACCCATCCCCTCGCTGGGCACTGGTTTGTGGAGCCCCCAGCCCTGGGTCTGTCCTGCACCTCTGGGGAGTTCTGACACCAAAGCCCTCGGGAATCTGGGATCCCTCCGAGTGCCCACGACTGCCCTGAGCAATCTGGGGAGATATTTTGGGGGAAACAACCGTGGAAAAGGCTCTGGGCAGCTCTGGGCTGTTTCCCCAGGGCCAGGGAGGAGGAGCTGAGGGATGGGTGCAGCGGCTGCTCCGGGAGTGGCTCATTCCCAGTTCCCGCTCAGGTTTGGAGCATCGCAGACGTCAGAGAGCTCCAAGAGTGACCTGGAGAACGGGGACCACGACGGCAGCGTGGACTCAGAGGAGGAGGAGGAGCAGCAGCCGCCCCCCCCCTCGCCAAACAAGGGCAGCACCGCGGAGCAGAAGGACTCGGAGTCCTCCCAAGGTACCGGATTTGCGGGAGTACATCCTGGGATCTGTGCACAGCAGCGCTCACACGCTGCCAGCTGCCCATGGAGAGTCCCCAGGTCCTCCTGGCCGGGGGAAATGGGGATGTCAGGGCTCACTTTGTGCCTCTGGAGCCTCAGGGAGCCTCACGAGCCCCAGAACAGCCCTCGTGTCAGGCAGCCCCACAGGGAGAATCCCAGGGAAAGGTCCCTGCGTGTGGCAGCGCTCAGGATGAGATGGGCTCTAAGGTCCCCTCGTACCCAAACCATTCCATGGTTCTGTGATTCCCTGGATCCCAGCTCCTTTAGTGCAAATCCCAGTCAAAGCAGCAGTGCAGGGACGGGACCTGAACTCCTCCCATCCTGGGACAGTTTTGTGCCCACCTTTGCCAGGTGTCTCCACACCCCCCGGCCCTGCCCGTTCTGCTTTCCCAGCTGTGTTTGCCTGTTGCAAGCCCATCCCTACAGTGCCCGGAGGAGTGCAGAGGGACAGGGTTTTCCTGGAATCCTGGAATGGTTTGGGTGGGAAGGGACCTCCGAGCCCCTCCAGTGCCAGCCCTGCCATGGCAGGGACACCTCCCACTGTGCCAGGCTGCTCCAGCCCCAATGTCCAGCCTGGCCTTGGCCACTGCCAGCGATCCAGGGGCAGCCCCAGCTGCTCTGGGCACCCTGGGCCAGGGCCTGCCCACCCTCCCAGCCAGCAATTCCTTCCCAAGATCCCAACTAAACCTGGAGCTGGAAGCCGTTCCCTGTGTCCTGTCCCTCCAGGCCCCTGTCTCTTCCCATCTTGTCTGCTCCTTCAGGGATTTTCTCAACTCTCCATGTAAATGACACTGTGGGAATGCTGGACACCCATGGTGCTGTCAGCAGAACAGTTCCAAGGGACAAAAACATTTTCCCAACCATCCATTTCTCCAAGCTTTTTCAGTTCTAAACCATTTCTTTCTGCGGGTGCTGCCCTTGTGTTGTCACTGTGAGCACCAGGCAGGGTTATCCCAGGATCCTGCTCTCTGCACCCCTTTGGAAGTGTCAGATAATTCCAGTTCGTTGGGAAGAACCAGTATAAACCTCATGGTCCCAGTGGGTTGTGTGTGACAGCCCAGTCACCCTCTGGAGACTCAGCTGGAATTTGGGATCAGTTTTGGGGGTGCAGCCTCAGCGGGTCCCTCCCGCTCGGTTCTGTTCCTGCAGAGCTCTGTAATCCTCCCTCTCCCCTGGAAAAAGCTCAGGAAAAATGCTATTCCAAAGGTGGGATTTGTAGGACTGGGAGTAGGACGATGGAGGTAGGTTCTGGAGGAGGATTCATCCAGGACTGTAAAAAAAGCCATTAACCAGTGATTTCTGGGGTCTTAAATATTGCAATCCATTGATCAGTTCCTTACCTGAACTTACCTAAGGCAGTTCCTTACCTGAAACTGCCAAAATGCAGCCACTGGAGATGGAGATGGGAGCTTTTGGCAGTGAATTGAGGGACTTGGAGCTGGGAATCTCTGGCTCAGGGAATGGAGCCACCCACAGTGTCATTTGTCTCCATGGATGCCTCTCCTGGGGATAAACATCCACAGGGATTTCCGTGGGACTGTGGAAGGGATGGATGTGCCCTGGGATGGGTTGCCCTGTCCCTGGGATCCCTGGGCTGTTCCTGGCCGGCCAGAGGCTGTGCTGGCAGCCCAGGCTGTTGTGCCCGCAGGGGCCGGCTGGACGGCCGTGTTCGAGCCCGTGAGCCCCACGCCGCCCGTGGCCATGGACGTGGGATCCAGCGTGTGGGACTCGGCCGCCCCGCAGAGCAGCGCCCCGGAGGAGAAGGGCTGGGCCAAGTTCACGGACTTCCAGCCTTTCTGCTGGTAAGAGCTACGCAATTCCAGCTCCCCTGGAGCCTTGCAGTGGGGGAATATTTGGGATACATGTTGATGGAGCGCATGGCTGTAATCCTTTCTTCTTCCCCTTCCCTTCCCGTTGCTTCCCTTTTACGTTTTAATATTGTCTGGTGATCCTGGATCGGGGCTCCTTCATGCTTCCCAGTGCTTCCCAGTGCTCCTGCCTGGGGCTGGGACACAGCCCCGCTTCCTGTGTCCTCATGGGGTACAGAATCAGGAAATAAGGTTTATAGAAATTCAAAACACTGGTGGGAAGGAAGAGCAGGGCCTGGGGACTGCTCCTGCAGGGCTGTTGGGAAGCTGTGGGATGATCCCGGTGGGAATCTCTGGGATGATCCCGGTGTCCGTGCTCAGGGCTGTTCCCTCCCCAGCTCCGAGTCCGGCCCTCGCTGCAGCTCCCCCATGGACACCGAGAGCGGCGGCACCGACAGGACCCCGGCACAGGGCCAGGACAAGAGCTGTGAGTGACACGGGGCCACCCCCGGGGTGCACAGAGCACCTGGGGAAGGGAGAACATCCCTGCAGGGTCCCTGCCCTGAGGGTTCCCTGCGGGATCAGTGAATGGAGGCAAGGGCAGAAATCCTGAGGGTTTGCTGGGACAATGCCAGCAGGGAAGGGATGGAGTTGGAGTGAGTTGGGGCTGATATCACAGGGACATCTCATTTATCCCCAGAAGTGTCCAAGGCCAGGCTGGACAGGGCTTGGAGCAGCCTGGCACAGTGGGAGGTGTCCCTGCCCATGGTGGCACTGGAGGGGCTCTGAATTCCCTTCCCACCCAAGCATTCCACGATTCCCTGACCCTCTGCAGCAGCTGCAGGCCCCGTTTGAGCCCTTGGGCCACTCCTGGGGAGTTTTCCCGAGGTTCCAGCATGGGCTGTTCCTCCCCCAGCCAGCGCTGCCTCTCCCTGTGTGTGGAACGCGTGTGGGACACGGAAGGCGCCGCTGGTGGACTCGGACAGCAGCTCCTCAGACAGCTCCGAGAGCGACGATGATGACGACTACAAGGCCAAGGCTGGCACGGAATCCACGGGCACGGCCACGCCACAGGAGGCTGGGAAGGACAGGGCAGCTCCCACCAGGTGGGAAGAGATCTCTGTGGGCTGGGGTGGCCCCGGGCTGGGATGGCCCCTGGGGTGGCCCTGCGCGGTGCTGGTATCCCCTCTCCCATGGGCTCCGTGTGCCGGTGTCCCCTGGGAGCAGGTGCTGCCCCTGGCCTGGCACACGGACGGCTGAGGGACACATTGAGCACAGGGTTATTCCAAGGAAGGGCTGGGACTCCTTTGGGCACTCTGGAGTCACAGGAGCAGCTCTGTCCCTGTCCTTTGGGCACTCCGGAGTCACAGGAGCAGGAGCAGCTCTGTCCCTGTCCTTTGGGCACTCCGGAGTCACAGGAGCAGGAGCAGCTCTGTCCCTGTCCTTTGGGCACTCCGGAGTCACAGGAGCAGCTCTGTCCCTGTCCTTTGGGCACTCTGGTGTCACAGGAGCAGGAGCAGCTCTGTCCCTGTCCTTTGGGCACTCTGGTGTCACAGGAGCAGCTCTGTCCGTGTGGATCTGGGATCCGGGCCCAGGGCAGGGATCCGGGTGGGATCGCTTGGAAAAGCGGAGCAGAGGCTTCCGTGGAATCCTCCTGAAGCCATGGGGGGAAGGTTTAACCCACTCAGGTTCTCATTTTCCCCTCGGTGTCAAAGGCAATCAGTGCTAAAACCACCAGCAAAGGCTGGAGCAGATCCTGGGATGGGCAGCGGTTTGTAGGAATTGGATCCTCAATCCAGCCTGCTCCAATCATGGAGGGGGAGCTGCTGTCCAGCCCAGTCAGCAGCTGCTGCATCCACAAAGATTTTTCCCAGTTTTAAGATTCTGAGGTTTTTCCTCGTCCTCTTCCATGTATTTCCTCCTGCTTTTTACCAGAGTCCCTGGATTTGTGCACCTGACTCAGGATCAGGAGCTTCCCTTTAGTAATGGTTGGTGACAGTTTGGGGTCATCCCTGAGTGTGCTCGGCCAGCAGCAGCTCCTGGGGGCCCGGGGGGCTGGGAAACCACTGAGATGGCAGAATTCCCTGGAATGAGGGCAGGAGTTATCCCAAGGTCTGTTTGGTTGGAGGCAGCTCATTCTGACAAATGCATTAGTTGTGATAGTTGCCTTAATTCCGATAAATAGAGTTGATTTTGATAATTGCATTGATTTTGATAAATGCCTTAATGTTGATCAGCAATTTCCATTTGATAAATGCATTACCTGTGATAAATGTGCTCCGTGCGCTGGGAATGGCCGGGCTGTGGCTTGGTGGGAAGCAGAGGGTGAGGAGAGGCACAGCAGTTCAGCTGTGCTGAAAGCAGCCTCTCCTTCCCCAGCTCTCGGTGCACCTGGATTGTGTGGAATTGGATCCACTGGATCTGATCCGAGCTGTGCTCCAGGTGCTTTTCCTCTCTGCGCTGTGGTGTGGGCAGAGCTGGGTTCCCAGTGGGATCAGGGAATGGCCTGAGCCGGACCCACAGGATCCTTGGTCCAGCTGCCTGGGACACCCCAAGACTCCCAACGTTGTCCAGACATTCCCGGAGCTCTGGAGCCATGCCCATTCCCTGGGGAGCTGTCCAGTGCCCGACACCCTGTGGGGGAAGAACCTTCCCTGATATCCCACCTAACCCTCCCCAGCCCAGCTCCAGCTGTTCCCATTCCATGTCCATCCTATCTGGGATGTTCTCACCTCTTCCTGTGCTTTCCTCACAGGAGGGAAGTGTTTATTCTTGGTTTGGCACATTTGGGACGTTTTCCTCTCCAGACAAGTGTCTGTACCACATTCCACAAGGAAAAAGCTTCCCGAACCTGCCTGCCCTTCTCCAGAGCCGTTCCCATTGTGGCAAAGAGAGGAGATCCTGGAGCACCCACGGCCTCCCCCGGCAGGGGTCTGTGGCTGTCCACAGCTGTGTCCGTAGCCCGGGATCCAAGGGAAGCTGTGGGAGGACAGGAGCCGCTGCCACAGCTGGGACTGGAGCTGCTCCAGGCCCGGCCTCCTGGTGGGAATCACCATCCAGAGCATTCCCAGTCTTCCAAATCACTGAGTGGGAATACCCACTGCTTACCACGTTCCTTAATGATTCCAGGGCAATCAAGAACATTTTGGAGTCACTCTGGGGGTTGTGACAACTGTCCAAGCGCTTCCCCAAAATCTTCACCAAACCCCATTCCTGTTGCTGGAGGAACAGGTTTTCCTTCCCCTTGTGCCCCTGGAATGCTGGAATCCACACTGAGATCTCTGACTCTCCTTGGAGCTGCTCAAGGACTCGGAGTTTTCCTTCCCCCTGTCCCTGGAATCCACATGGAGGTCTTTTCTCCTTGGAGGCCTCTGTGGATTCCAGGATCATTGGGGTCGTGGAGAACCAGATGTTGCAGCCCAGCAAATCCTCCAGATGTTCCACCCTCCCTGAGCCCATCCCAGCTGCCCAAGGGACCCTTAGGCCAGGAGATGCGGATCAGGAATTGCTCTCAGCTTCCCAGTTTGGATCCAACTCCCCGGGGGGGTTTGGGATCCCATCCCTGGAGTGTCCAAGGAACAACTGGACATCCCACACAAACTCCTTGTTTGGGTTGTGTCACCCCTTGCTCCGGCCCTGTGTGTCCAGCTGGGATTTTCCAGGAGCATGGGGAAGGCAGAGAACTTCCCGAGCCCTCCTCGGTGCTCAGGTAGCTCCGGAATCCTCCTGCCCTGGAAGCTTCGGGCGTTGGGTTTCAGAAGTTTCTCTCTGAGCCATGGAAATGTCGAGCTCCAGATTTTTGTGTGGGAAGTGGTTTTCCAGCGACATTCCTGGGAATGCAGCTCCATCCCTGCATCTCTCCAAGGTGGATTTTTGTACTTTTGAGGAGCCTGTGAGCCCTGGAGGAAGGGGAATGTTTGGATCTCATTATTCCTCATTTTTGTGTTTTTTTCAAGAGAATTAGCTCCAGAAATAGAACCTCAGTCTCCAATCTCCATCACATGTCCAATTACCCAGCTGGGATTATTTTATTCCATGAAAACTCCCCCGGAGCCGGTGACAGGATTCCAGCCCAGCCATCTCCAGCTTTCCTCCCTTTTGTGGAGGCTTGCTCTGGGAGACGGGGAGAAGGAATTGTTCTGGATGGAGACTGGGAGGAAAATCATTCCTGGGGCAGCTTGTCCTCTGCCTTGGAAGCCAAAAAATGGAGATGTGCACAGAAATCCCTTCTCCAGTTGGAAATCTGGGTGGGTTTATTCCAAACAGGAGATTGGGAGGGTTTGTTCCTGCAGTTTGTCCTTTCCCAGGGTTTGAGCTTTGGTTGTTGGCACCTCCATGGGGACATTGTCCCTCAGGTGGCACCTCCGTGGTCCCTGGAGCGCCTTTAGCGTGTTTGGATTCTGAACGTCCGATCCCTGTGTTTTTCCTCCATGGGATTTCAGGATCTGCCCCTAAATCCAAGATTTTCTGGGTGCCCCAGAAGCCTCAGGGGCTACTTTGGCAGAGCAGAGCAGTGTCTGTGTCCGTGTCCAGTCAGAGCAGGCTGTGCCATCCCAGCAAATGGCAATGGGAATGGAGGGTTGGGAACTCTCAGACTGGATTTTGCAGCAGGAGTTGGGAATGCTTTCCTCAAGGAGCTGCTCTGGGGTATCCTGTTGGGCGTGGGACCCGGAGCCTGCAGGACGTGCCCGCTCTTTTTAACCCCAGTTCATTGCCAGTTCTCATTCCCACTGGGATCTTTAGGCCTGTGTGACGAGAACAGGGGGAATTTTGTTTTCCCTGTTGGAATTTGAGCATCATTCCAGTACGAGCCCGGTTCTCCCGTGGGCTGAGTTCCATTAACGTGGCCCTGCCCTCTCCCACAGCGGCTCCGACGGAACGGCCGTGGAGACGCTTCCCGTGGCCGAATCCGGGACGTCCAGTGCCCCCCAAGCCCGGAACAGCACGGCCACACACACGGATGGGCACCAGAGAGTGGCCACTGCTGTCACAACTGCCACAGAAACAGCCACGAGAGACAGGTGAGGGCACAGTCCTGGAATGGCTGGGTGGGAAGGGACCTCCGAGCCCCTCCAGTGCCAGCCCTGCCATGGCAGGGACACCTCCCACTGTGCCAGGCTGCTCCAGCCCCAATGTCCAGCCTGGCCTTGGCCACTGCCAGCGATCCAGGGGCAGCCCCAGCTGCTCTGGGCACCCTGGGCCAGGGCCTGCCCACCCTCCCAGCCAGCAATTCCCAATTCCCAATCTCCCATCCAGCCCTGCCCTCTGGCACTGGGAAGCCATTCCCTGCCTCCTGGCCCTCCAGGCCTTGGCCCCAGTCCCTCTGCAGCTCTCCTGGAGCCCCTTTAGGCCCTGCAAGGGACTCCAAGCTCTCCCTGGCTGAACATTCCCAGCTCTCAGCCTGTCCCCATAGCAGAGATGCCCCATCCCTCTGATCACCTTGGAAGGACTTGGAACCAGACAGGCTTTAGGGTCCCTTCCCACCTAAGCCATTCCCTGACTCCATGCTGCTTTTCCATGTAATACTCAGTGAGGGACTGGGAGGAATTTCTCTGTAGGGAGCTGAGAACTTCACCCAGCAGGCAAAACACAACCAGAGGGAGGGGCTCAGGTTCCACCAGGAAGACACATTGCCAGGAGGGATGGAGGGGGCTTGGGGGGCTTTCCCAGCGTGTCCCATGTCCCTAAGGCTGCTCCCCGGGTGTCCCTGCAGGAACGACGAGGCCTTGCCCTGCGCCGAAGCCACGTTGAACGGCCCCGCTTGATGCCGCCGCCGCCGCCCCGGGACGTGTGTGAGCCAGGCCAGGCTGCTCCCTGGTGATGCAATTTGTCAATTCTTTTTTTTTTTTTTTTTCATTTTAATTTTATTTTTTAATAAATGCTGCATTGATGAGAGCGAGCTGGCGTTCAGGACCAGACACGCAGATCCAACACCACCGATCCGTTCGGAAAGACACTCGGCATTGTCGAAATGTAGCATTGAGTTCAGTCCTCACGGGAATGACGGGCTCTTCCCAAGCCTTCTGCCTGATTTGAGTTGTCCCCTTCCCCGTCCCCATGGTTTTTGTTTCGGATTTGGGGTTCAGTCCTGTTTTCCCAGTGTTATTGCACACAGTATTCAGCTTCTCTTGGGAAGGTAGCAGGTCCAGCGGCGGGCCGGGGCCGTGCACAAATCCCGCAGCCGTGTGACCAAAGTTCCTGATGGAGCTGTCCTCGGGCAGCCTTTGCACCGCTTTGTAGAGCAATAAAGCCTTACCAGAAACATTTCACAGGAGGAGGAGGAATGCCAACACTTTGCGGGAGGGAGCAGGGAGGGCTTGGATTGGAGTGGCAGGGCCGAGGCTGGGGTATGTCCCCAGCCAGAGCCAGGGAGTGTCCAGGGGAACGGGGTGTCCCTGCATTCCAGGGACTGCTCCGGGCTCTCCATGGACACGTGGGGGGTCAGGGCAGGATCTGCACTGGGTCAGAGGTGGCCTCTCCTGCCAATGTCCGTGTTGGCCGCAGGGGGATCCTGCCCACGAGGAGGTGACCAGGGGTTCGCTGGCTCTTTGGAGAATGAATTAATGTATTTGCAAATGATGATGGAAATCCTTTTTCTGTTTGTTTTGTTCTGTTTTTAAAGTTTTTAATGGATGCAGGAACAGCAACACTTTTGCACTTTGTACCTGGTGATGACAGCGTTGGAAGGGACACGGCTGTGGCCGTGCCCGCCCGGGGGAGACACGGAGAGCCCTGGGGGACACCCGGCTCCCTCGGGGCGGGGCGAGAGCAGGGCCAGGTGAAGGGAACACCTGGAGCTGGGATGTGCCCAGGCTGGAGCCCTGCTCCCGGGAATGCCGTGCTGGTGCCAGGCTCTGAGCTTGCTGCCAGCCTGGCCTGGGGGGCACACGGGGGCACTGGAGGGGTTGGGCCACCTGGGGCAGCTGAGCTGGAACCCCCTGGCAGGTGGAATCCTGGGAAATCCTTCCCTTTGGAGCAAAAGCTGGAGCTTGGCACACAGGGAGCCAAGCAGCTGCTTTGGGATGCATTCCCGAGGGTGGGAAGAAGCTCACATTCCCAGCAGAGGTGGCCTGGCCAGGCCCTGGCCACCCGGAAATGCTTTCCTTGTGCTGTGGGGTCAGTGCCCGTGGAGTGTCCTTACCTGGGCTGGGAGGGGAACGAGGTGTTCCCGCTGCGGGGCTGGGGCTGCTCCGCTGCGTCCGTGTCCGACGGCGCCGATCCCGCAGCCCCGGCTCAGCCCTGTGTGCCCAGGTCAGCTCTGCTCGGAGGGAAAAGGGGGTGGATCCCAGGAACTGGGATGCTGCGGGTTACTGGGATGCTGCTGGTTACTGGGGCTGTGGGCCACTCGTGTGCTGCCAGCAGGGCTGGGCTGTCCCCCAGCCCCAGTTACTCCGGAATCAGATGGCACAGGGCTCTCGTTCTGGAAGTTTTCACTCGCTCCGTGTAATTTAAAATTAATAATTTAAAGTGAATTGCACTGGGAGGGAAAAAAATCTCACTTTGTGCTTTGCTTTCCCCGCTTGGTGTTCAGGGATCAATCCCACTCCCAGGCAGGACTCTCAGACGGGATCAGTGGCTTTGAGGTCCTGACTGGAGACACATTCAAGTCTTAATTTTCCAAGGATTGGTGCTAGAGTTCTGCTGGACATCGGCTTCCCCTCGGGCATTCTTGGGACCCCAGACACGATTCCATGGAAGCTGAAGGATCCCTGTGCTGGTGCAGCCAGGTTGGATCCGGGGGATGCTGGGTGCTCTTCCAGCTGTTCCCTCTGCTTGCCCCGGGAGCAGCTGTGCCCAGATCCGTTTGGGATCGGGAGAGGAGGGGAATGTCCTCGGCAGGCACAGCTGGGATCCCTTCCCATCGGAGCAGTGCTCTGGGTGGGGTGGGGCCACAGCGGGGTCCCCTCCCGTGGCCCGAGGGACAGGACAGGGCCACCACCCCCGGAATGCCGAGCTCTGGGAGCAGTGGTTCCACCTGGACAGGGATGGGGCAGCAATAACCCCGGGGGGTCTCCCAGAGGATCCGTGCCTTCCGCTGCAATTCCAGCCTGGCGTTCCTCAGCTTAGGCTTCGAGTCTCTGAGTGTCAGCGAGAGCTTTAATAATAGTGACTGTATTAATAATAATGATTAGAATAATAATATCCTTGGGCATATCCAATCCGAACACAGCCCGTTACTGGGACTCCTTACGGGTTCATTTATTGCTTTGTGCTCAGACACATCACTGGGGCTTGGCCACACCTGTGGAGATGCACAAATTCCGTGGCTTTGTGCCCGTGGATGATCCCTCCACAGTCAGGACTGAGGCTCTCAGTTCATGCCACCTCTCCACTCCCCTGGGATTGCTCTTCCCACAGCCAGGGGCTGATCCAGAACCAATTCCTGCTGCTTGGGCTGCCGGGGTTTGCAGCTCCCAACAGATCAGAGCCAGTTCCTTACCTGGCTCCAGTGGTTTTGTGGGGAAGCCAGGAAGAGAAAACCCTTCTAAGGCAGAGTTTCCCATCCCTCCGGAGGCACGGTGGGTGGGTGGGGGTTGGAGTGTCCCACATGGGGTTTTTCCTCTCCCAGGAAGAGCTTCCCGGGGCTGGAGCAGGATCTTTGGCTTCTGAGAATGGAATTCCTTGTCCCCCATCCCTTCATCCCCTGGCCTTGCCCAGCTCCGTGTCCGAGCGATGAAGGCTCTCCCCACATCCTGCTCCATGCTTCCCTCCTGCCTCGTGTGCAGTGCTTGGAACCTTCCATATCCACAGGGTGTCCGTGGTGCTGGGATTGCCCCTGGGGCTGCTGAGCGTGCGGATGGACACAGACCTGTGTAATTCCACGGATATTTATCCGCACACACTTGGATCTTGTGACAAAGCCAGGAAGGAGACTCTGGGAGCACAAGGGGCTGCAGTTTTCTCTCTGCACAGCTCCAGGATAGAGACCAAAACCAGCAAGGCCAAGTTACTGGGGAATGATTCTGGAATGTTCCATTCAGGGCTCTGCCTGCCTGGGCATCGATCTGGGGATCCGGGGATCCCGCTGGATCCGGGGATCCCGCTGTGCCAGCTGCCCCACACTGGGATGGGAGAGAGGGAGGGGAGGGACCCTTGTGCACAGTTAAACCTCATCCGTGTGGCCAGTCCCGGGTAATTTGTGGATCGTGGCACATCTCTCTGGCATATCTTCCATCCCCATGGGGAATGGAAACATCACGCGGTGTTGGGAGCGTCCCCATCCATTGTCCCCATCCATTGTCACATCGGGTGACCCTTCCCGGTGTCCCAAGTCCTGTGGTGACACCTGGGTGCAGAGTGGAGGGAGGGGAGCACAGCTGGAGGGCTCAGAATCCCAAATCCCAGTGTGTGGAGCTGTGATCCGATGGCGGCTAGAGCCGGAGTGGCTGGGATTGAACATTCCTGGGGCTCAGGAGAGGCTGGGAGGGGAGTTTGGGCCCCCTCAATGCAGGGGGATCCAGAGGTGTGTCCTGCAATCCCTGCATGTGCCATGGCTGAGATCCCCTTCAAGCTGCATCCGCCACCCCGAAGGGCAGCCAGCAAGGAACATTCCCGCAGCAATTCCAGTCAAAAACTTCCCTGAAGCAGAATTCCTGCTTCCCTTGGGGCATAGCAGTCAGGCAGGCAAAATCCTGGCTGCTTTTTGGGATCCTGCACCCTCAGCAAAGCCTGAGGGAAGCTTTCTGAGCATCCCAAGGCTTTGCTGCCCTTGGGATGGAATCCCAAGGTTTCATCCCAAGGGTTCATCAAGAACATCTCTTTGGAGAGCTGCAGGCGGGCAGGGAATGGAAACCTGGGGGGCGCAGATTGGGAAGAAAGGAAAAAAATTACCAAAACAATGGCAAAGAGCCAAGTGCTGCCCTCAGTGTCTGCTCCAGAGGGCTCGGGCATCCTCGTTCCCACATTCCCCAGTGAAAGGTTTGGAGCAAAGGTGCAGGGACATTCCCAAAGAACATATCTCAAGGAAGTATTTAAATTACCTTCTTCTTCTGCACTGGCACCCCAGGCTCATTTTCCCCAGGGAGCTGTAATTAAAATCCTGATTCATCAGTGGCAAACCTTGGAGCCCATCCCTGTGCCGGGGGAGCACATCCCTGTGCCAGGCACTCGGGGTTTGCTCCGCGCTGAGGCTCCATCGTGCTCCAGCCTGGGCTTGGTCCCTGCAGCCACCAAGCGCCTTCCTGTCCCTCCTGCCCTGCCCTGCCCTGCTGGGGCCTTTTTTCTGGGATGGAGCCTTTCCCGGGCCAGGAGCCTTTCCCAGGACTGTCGGGTGGCGCCCCTCGGCACCGAACCATCTCCTGGAGGAATTTTGCCACCATTTATTCATCCCTTGGGGTCTGAGCCTTCCCCTTCCCCTGAGCTGACCCCACATCCCAGTGGCCCAGGTAACTCTGCTGGGAGGCAGAGCCCCGTTCCTGCCCGGCCATCCCAAAGGGGTGGGAGAGGCTCCCACTGCCCTGGGTGCTCCCAGGGCAGCCTCAGCCCCTTCCTCGCTCTTTGCCCAGCCCGCCTTTAAATCCAGCATCGCAGCCGCTTCTCCCTGCAGGGAACCCCAATTCCAGCATCTCCTCCCGGCCCTGGGAGAGCTCTGGGAAGGCAGCGGGAGGGTGAGGGAGCTCCACGGTGTGGGAATGTGGCTGTGGGCATGGAGAGGTCTCAGCTGTGGCCATCCCAGACCAGTACAAACCAGTCAGACTGGAGAGTTCTCCTCTGCTGGGGCCACCACAGGCCTTGAACGCCCAACCCCTCGGGGACCCCCATCCTGAGGGGACCCTGCTGCTCGCAGCGGCCGGGCTGGGAGTGGATTGATCGGGAAAACCAGTGTGGTGCTTAGTGAAGGGCTCGGGCTGTGTCCGGGGCGTGTCCGGGGCGTGTCCGAGGTGTGTCCGGGATGTGTCCCGGGTGTGTCCAGGGTGTGTCCAAGGTGTATCCAGGGTGTGTCCGGGCTGTGTCCGGGCTGGGTCCGAGGTGTGTCTGAGGTGTGTCCGGGGTGTGTTGGAGGTGTGTCCGTGCTGTGTCCGGGGTGTGTCGGGGATGTGTCCGAGGTGTGTCCAGAATGTGTCCAGAGTGTATCAGAGGTGTGTCCGAGGTGTGTCTGAGGTGTGTCCCGGGTGTATCCGAGGTGTGTCCGGGGCGTGTCTGGGGTGTATCCGGGATGTGTGCGAGGTGTATCTGGGGTGTGTCCAGGGTGTGTCCGAGGTGTGTACGAGGTGTGTCCAGGGTGTGTAAGGGATGTGTGTGAGGTGTGTCCAGATGTGTCCGAGGTGTGTCCAGGGTGCGTCCAGGGTGTGTCCGGGATGTGTCCCAGGTATATCCAGGATGTGTCGGAGGTGTGTCCGGGTGTGTCCAAGGTGTGTCCAAGGTGTATCCAGGGTGTGTCCGGGCTGTGTCCAGGCTGGGTCCGAGGTGTGTCTGAGGTGTGTTCAGGCTGTGTCCGAGGCATGTTTGGGCTGTGTCCGAGGCGTGTCCGGGATGTGTCCAGGGTGTGTCCAAGGTGTGTCCAGGATGTGTCAGAGGTGTGTCAGAGGTGTGTCCCGGGTGTGTCCGGGGCGTGTCTGGGGTGTATCCGGGATGTGTGCGAGGTGTATCTGGGGTGTGTCTGGGGTGTGTCCGAGGTGTGTCCAGGGTGTGTAAGGGATGTGTGTGAGGTGTGTCCAGATGTGTCCAAGGTGTGTCCGGGGTGTGTCCGGGGTGTGTCCGGGATGTGTCCGGGATGTGTCCCAGGTATATCCGGGATGTGTTGGAGGTGTGTCCGGGTGTGTCCAGGGTGTGTAAGGGATGTGTGCGAGGTGTGTCCGAGGTGTGTCCGAGGTGTATCCAGGATGTGTCCAAGGTGTGTCCGGGGTGTGTCTGGGATGTGTCTGAGGTATATCCATGTGTTGGGGGTGTGTCGGGGGTGTGTCCGGGGTGTGTCGGGGGTGTGTCAGAGGTGTGTCCGAGGTATATCCAGGATGTCCAAGGTGTGTCCGGGGTGTGTCCGGGGTGTGTCGGGGGTGTGTCCGGGGTGTGTCGGGGGTGTGTCCGGGTGTGTCGGGGGTGTGTCCGGGATGTTTCCGACGTGTATCCAGGATGTGTCGAGGTGTGTCCGGGGTGTGTCCGGGGTGTGTCGGGGGTGTGTTGGGGGTGTGTCAGAGGTGTGTCCGAGGTATATCCAGGATGTCCAAGGTGTGTCCGGGGTGTGTCCAAGGTGTGTCCGGGGTGTGTCGGGGGTGTGTCAGAGGTGTGTCCGAGGTATATCCAGGATGTCCAAGGTGTGTCCGGGGTGTGTCGGGGGTGTGTCCGGGATGTTTCCGACGTGTATCCAGGATGTGTCGAGGTGTGTCCGGGGTGTGTCCGGGGTGTGTCGGGGGTGTGTTGGGGGTGTGTCCGGGGCGTGTCCGGGCTGTTTCCAGGCTGTACAGGCTGTGCCCATCTTTCAGTGTCCTGTCCCTCGAGAACTGGCTGTGAACTGGTTTAACTGGGCCTCACTGGGCTCCGTGCTGCCCCCAGAGAATTCCCTGTCTCCTCATCCCGCCTGCCTCCGCACACGTTGGCATTGGCAGCGCTTCCTGCCATTTCCCGTTCCTGCTGTCCTGGCTCCGTCCGGTGCTCTCCTCCCCATCCCGCCCTGCTCCTTCCCCTGCTGCCGGGGAGGCAGGAATGTGCCCCCCTGGAATCCCGGCTGTGTCCAGGACGGAGCCACCGGGGCAGGGCAGGGCTGGAGGCTCCCTGGGAGCTCCCGAAGCTCAGCCCTTGGAATTGTGTGTGCTGGTGTGGGTGCAGCCAGGTGTCCCCATGGAAAACCGGGGTGCCGGCGTTTGGCTGTGACTGTTCTCCCTTGGATTTGGTGTCAGGATTTTCCCCTTTGCTCTGCCGAGATTGGATTTGGGACTGTGGCGTTCCCAGTCCAGAATCGGCTCTGGAATTTGGCAGCGTTAATTAATCACCTGTGTTAATTAATGACATGTGGCAGTGGCAGGAGTGGAATGATGCCCTTGGAGTGTTGGATCAGCTCCAGCAATGTCAGTGAAAGTCTGAGATCCTTTGGAAAATGGGTTGGATCAGTTCCCGTTGGTTTCGTCCTGGATAACGTTTCCGACTTTATCAGGAATGCTGTTGGGTTTGGGCTGGGATTGTGGTGTTTGATCCTGGTTTTTTCCCTCCGTGGTGGGACGTTCCGGCAAACCCAAGGAGTTTTCCAGGCATATTTAGGGCTCAACGTTGGGACAAACAAACGGAAAAGGAACAATTTGGCTCCTTCCTGGTGACGTCGCTCCTCTGAACCTCTCTTACCTCATCCAGCAAGGGCTCCCGCCTGGATTTGTACAGAATTCCCGGTATTCCCTGGTGGTCCTCACCTCTCCCAGCAGAGAGTGGGATATTCCCATGGGAAGTGTATTTTTGTATTTGGTGCTGACGGGAAGAGAGGGATTTTCCTCTCTCCCGGAATTCGGGGCTTTTCTAGAGGGCAGAGCCTTCCCTTCTATTTTTGATTCCCTCAAATTCCTTGGACAGATGGAAACGAGGAGAAAATCTTTTCTCCTGTAATTTTGATGCTCAGAGGTAGTTTTGCAGAACTTTGTAGGAATTCTGGGAATGCCGTAGGGATTCCCCTGCTGGGTTTGGTGTCTGTGGCAGCGAGGGCGCTGCCGGAGGCTCCCCTTGGCCGGATCTCATGGATCCAGATGTGGAATGGAATTGCCCACAGGCACAGCAAATATCCTTGGAGACCTTCTCTCCATGGAAATGCTTCTCCCACTCTCCGCTTTCCCAGAGTGCTGCTGGAGAACCTTGGAGTGCTGGGATTGGGGCGGGGAAGTTCGGCTGCTCCGCCCCAGAGCCCGGAGCTGGGCCTGGAGTTCCCTTCTTCCGTGGTCCTCGCGTGCCTTCCGTGTCCTCCTGTGAATTCCTGGCTCCTTGGAGTCATCCCTTGCAGTTCCCTGCTCCTCACGTCTGTTCCATGGCCCTTGCAGTTTGTCCTTGCAGCTGTTCCCTGGCCCTGCTGTGCTTTCCCTGCTCCCTGCAGCCGTTCCCTGCTCCTCACCTCCCTGCTTCCCACACCTGGCAGTGACTGCACGGACACTTGAGCTCTTGCTCTGCTCCTCTCTCTCATCCCAGGAATGTTCAAACTCCAATCTGCGGCTGACTGGCCACAGCAGAATCTGGAAAAGTGGCTTTGTGTGGAAAATCCCTTCCCTTCCCTTCCCTTCCCTTCCCTTCCCTTCCCTTCCCTTCCCTTCCCTTCCCTTCCCTTCCCTTCCCTTCCCTTCCCTTCCCTTCCCTTCCCTTCCCTTCCCTTCCCTTCCCTTCCCTTCCCTTCCCTTCCCTTCCCTTCCCTTCCCTTCCCTTCCCTTCCCTTCCCTTCCCTTCCCTTCCCTTCCCTTCCCTTCCCTTCCCTTCCCTTCCCTTCCCTTCCCTTCCCTTCCCTTCCCTTCCCTTCCCTTCCCTTCCCTTCCCTTCCCTTCCCTTCCCTTCCCTTCCCTTCCCTTCCCTTCCCTTCCCTTCCCTTCCCTTCCCTTCCCTTCCCTTCCCTTCCCTTCCCTTCCCTTCCCTTCCCTTCCCTTCCCTTCATCCCGTTAATTTGCAGTTCATTCCCATGGATTGCATCACATCCCTGCAATTCCCATCCCTCCCTCCCCTGGCTCCAGACCTGCTGCAGCTTTCCCAAAAAAGGTTTTTCTCCCTCAGACCCTTCCAGCTCCGAGGCCGCTCGGATCCGGGAGCTGTTCCAGGGCGCTGAGCACAGTGGCAGCTCCAGAGCAATCCCAGTGCCTTGGATTTAGTCTGGAAGGAGCCCTCTCTTCCCATTCCAGCTTGGATCCTGGTCCATCCCAGACCGCAGGAAACAGGGAAGGAGAATGTCCTGTGCCCGAGCCCGTGGATAACAATCATTCCCAATCCCGCTGTTCCGAGTGCCTTAAATCCATCCCAATCCCAACAAGGGATTTCTGTTCCCTGTGCTCTTCCCCCTACACCTCCCAGCTCCTTATCCCAGTTAGCCCATCCCAGTATCCCAGTTCATCCATCCCTGTATCCCAGTTAGCCCATCCCAGTATCCCAGTTCATCCATCCCTGTATCCCAGTTATCCCATCCCAGTATCCCAGTTCATCCATCCCTGTACCCCATTTATCCCATCCCCGGTGTCCCCCGGCTGCAGTTCCCACTCCAGCGGGATTTGCTCCCTGGGAGCTTCCCCAGGGACCCCCGAGGATCCCCAGGGACCCCCAGGGTCCCTTCCCTGGACTTCCCTGGATTCGGGATGTGAGGATGATGGTTGGGAACGGGGCCCTGTTAGAATTCCACAGAACAGAAGGAGAACGTCCTTTGGGAATCCTCAGCTCCGGGGTTCCCTCTGGGGCCGTGTGGGGCTGTATCCCAGTTGTGGATCCTTTCCCAAGGGATAACGTGGGGCAGGAGCGGGAATTCTGCGTCCATTTCCTGTCTGCTCCAGACTGATCCCAGACTCCGGCCTGAGCACCGGAGCTGTCCCCAAGTGGGATGGAAACTGGGCTTAAAACTGCCAGAAATAAGGATTATTCCCGATTTTCTGATGGAATGGAATTAATGTTTAATTCCAAATATTTTATTATTTAATGGAATTTAACTGAAAACTTCCCGGGCCTGTAAATATTTCCCCCTTGTGGAAGATGAACATTCCCCCGCTGGATCTGGGGGCTTTGGGAATGGAAAGGGATTTTCCTGCCAAGCAGTCCCAGAGAAATCCCTGATGAGCTTTTCCCTCTTAAAATTGTCCCTCCCTTCGCTGGCAGCCATGGCAGAAAACCGGGAATGTTCCAAGCTCCCACTGCTGGGATCCAAACTTCCACCGGACCTTGGCCCAGAGGGAGTGGCGGGAGTCAGGAATTCCCTGCGGTGGGTTGGGATTTCCCTGGTTTGGATTCACCCTTTCCCTGTTCCGAACCATCCCATCCCTGGCTGGGATCCCAGGAGGCACCGCGGGGCCGGAGCCGGGCGGGTGCTGCCGGAGCAGCCGGACTTCCCGCATGGATTTATGGCCAATGCAGGAACAGGACCTGACCCCCACCCCCCGTAGCCGTTCCCAGTTTCCAGGGGAGCCGGAACCTTTCCCGTGGGTTCCCCGTTTGGCTGAGGCCGGGACTCGAGGGTTGGACCGTGACAAGGAGAGACCTTGGGATTAAAATCCTTGGGATTTCAGGGAAGGAGGTGGTTGGTTTCCGCCCCAGCATTGGGGACAGGCAGGAGCATTCCAGAGGTGATGGATCCATGGAATGAGGGCTGCGGGGACACTGGGACAGGCGGGAGCATCCCGGGGGTGGCAGCAGGAGCTGCTCCGAGCGTGTCCCTGGCTCCTCCTTCCCTCCCTGCGCTCCCATTCCCAGCGTTTGCTGTAAATAGGGAATATTTATATAAATTTATTGCAGAGATTTCTAAACTCACCCGAATCCTGTTTTTCCCAGAGCTTTTGGCTTTGCTGGGAACTCCTGGAGCAGGAGATTTGCACCTTCCCAGTGGGCTCCGGCGTCGGTACAAATCAATCCAATCCCAATCCCAATCCCAGGTACTGGGCAGGGCTGGGAATTCCGGGAGTCCCAGGGCTGGGAACAGAGCGACTCCTTGCCTTTATTTTATGCCGGTTCCATTTCTCCAGGCGGGAGAGGCCGTTCCAGGCTGGAGCCGGCCTGGGCTGTCCCTGGCGCTCTCGGAAGAGGTTCTGGACTTTCCCTTTCCTTGTTCCTTTGCCTTCCATGTCCGACCCGGCTGCGGTGGCAGTTGAGAGGAATTTGGGTGGAAATGTTGAGTTTTCCAGACATTTTCCTTGATGTGACGTTTTCCAAACCTTTCCTTTACCCCGCCCCGAGCCTCGGGATCCGCGTGGCCGTGGGGGTGATCCCTGCCGGCACATCCCGATCCCCGGTGCTTCCCAGTGGTTTTCCTGCACGGTCAATTTGCTCCGGCAAATCCCTCCCTCCGTAGCTCCGCTTCCCGCCCAGCCTCTCCCGTCCATCTGCCCTCGGAATATCCCATGTTTGCTGTTGAGTTGGAGCCTCTGGAGTCGCTTTTCCAGGGCTTTTCCGTCCCTTCCAGGGGCTGGTTGGGAACATTCGGCTCTGACTGTTAGCACAATCCATGGATTCACCCCCTGGAAACCCCGGCGCCGCCTCCGGCCAAAGGACCCCGAATTCCAGTTTGATCTAAAATGATCCAGGCCAGGCTGTTTGTCGGGAATAATTCCGGATCTCCGGGAGAGCCGGAGCCTCTGGGACCACAGCGGTGCCCGGAGCCAGCAGGGCCATCCCAGCGTGTCCTGAGGGAGCGGATTCCGTCCGGGATGTGTGGCCATCCCGGTGGGATATGTGTCCATCCCAGGGGCTCCGTGCCCATCCCAGGCCGTGCCTGGCTCCTGGCCTTGGCTCATTTTGGGAAAAGGCCTTGGGAATGGCACCTCTGCCGTCCCCACGTCCCAGCTGAGGCAGAGCTGATTCCAGGCTGTGGGATGGGAGCGGAGCCTTCCCTGAGCACCGGAGATCCCATAAATCCAACAGCTCGAGGGGGGGATGGGAGTTCATGGATTCGGGAATGTTGCAGTGGGGGTCGCCAGCCCGAGCCCGGATTTTCAGCGTCGCTCCGCTCCTCCTGTTCCCGCTCTTCCAAAATCCCGCCGCGGTGTCCCGAGCTGGGTCTCCCTGAACATCTGCGCTGGCACGGGGGGCATCCCGGCAGTTCCCGAGGGATGGGGGTGCCCCGGCAGGAGCAGCGAGCGGGGGGGACTCGATGCCTTCATCCACAACCACCGGCCCCGCAAAGCAATAAAACCACGGAGGGGCCGCGGGGAGATGCCGGGATCCGCTCCCGGCCCGGCGCGGGGCCCGGGGCGGGCAGAGGGCGGTGCCGGGGGAGCCTTCTCACGATGCCAACTGCCCTTAAACGTGGGATCCGGGTCTTTGTAAGCAATGTCTGTGTATTATGTGTAAATATGAGGGACAAATTTGAAATTACTGCCTTTTCCCTGTTTATTTTTCTGAGTAATTCCAGATGTACTTTAGTCTCTCTACTGTCAAAACTTTTATATTGTAAATCTGATGCTGGTGGCTTTTTTGGTTATTTTGGTTTTTGTTTTTTGGTTTGTTTTTTTTTTTTTTTGTAAAAAAGCGACCAAAAAAGTAAAAAAAAAAAAAAAAAAGAAAAGAAGAAAAAGGAAAAAAAGTCTGCATCTCTCTATGTTGTCAGTTTTAGGCTGTAAATTCCAACTATCAATAAAAGCTCAAAATTCACGTGCCGGTGCTGGGTTCCTCCGTCCTGCAGGACACGCCGAGGGTCCCGAGGGGGCTTCGGGACGGGCGGGGCCGGGACCGGGAGCGGGGCTGAGCCGGGAGCCCCCGGTGCCCGCGGGCGGAGCCGGCCCGGGCTCAGCCCCGGAGCTGCCGCAGGGTCCCCGTCACCCCCGGGCGGGGCCTTCCCCGCTGGCATCGGGACGGGAGCGTTTGGGGTCCCCGTCCCTTCCGCCCGAACCATTCCAGGGTTCCCGGTGCCTGCCCGGTGCTGGGAGCGCCGAGCGCACGGCGGGGCCGGGGCAGGAGGGAGGGCCCGGGCCCAAAGCTGCCCCTGCCCTCAGCCCCGGCGAGCGAGCGCGGGGCGGTGACCGCACGGCTCTGCCAGGGCTGCTCCCGGCGCAGCGCCAGCACCGGGATCCCCCGGAAAACCGCAGCCCCGGGAGGCGGCTCCGCTGCTCGAGGCCACCGCAGAGCCCGGGGAGGCCACCGGGGAGCGGCCCAGGGCAGCCCAGCCCTGCCCCCCGGGGCCGCGGCTGCCCCTCCTTCCCTCCTTGCCCAGCAGCAGCAGCGTCCCTGAGGATGGAGACCGGAGGATGTTGGCGCAAAATTTGGCACAATCCGCCAGGGCTGGGATTTCCTCACAACGCAGCTGCCACAACCCAACACCCGGGACCCAAGGCCCTGATGGATCATGGAATCCCTGAGGCTGGAAAAGCCCTCCCAGTCCAAACTCGGTGCCCGATGCCCCACCTTGGCCCCAGCCCAGAGCCCTCAGTGCCACCTCCAGGAATTCCTCAGACACCTGCAGGGATGGGCACTCCAAAGCTCCCTGGGCAGCCCCTGCCAGGGCCTGAGCACCCTTTCCATGGGGAAATTCCTGCTGATGCCCACCCTGCCCCTCCCCTGGCCCAGCCTGAGGCCGTTCCCCCTCTCCTGTCCCTGTTCCCTCCCTGGCTCTCCCCCCTGTCAGGTTGAAACAGTGACAGCTGGAGCAGGAGCAGGTGAGACAGAGCGGATCCAGTGCAGGACAAAGGTCCCTGTGCCAGGATCCCCCCAGGAGCTCTGCCCCGTGACACAGGGACACCGAGTCCCCGAGGACAGGAGCTGGGCCTGTCCCATGGTGTGTCCCGAGTCTGCCGCGTTTTCCCGGTGCTCGGCGAGGCAAAAGGAGCGTCTCTCATATTAATTTTTTTATTAAATTCCGTTAGTTTTCTCTTTATAGAATAACCTTTTCCTCTAGGCACAAATACAATACAAGGACTCTGCATGTTTGACACAATGTACAGAAACTTCAATAATCTACAACTGCTCGGGTAAGTTACAAAACCTCCGTGTTACACCTGCACAGCCAGTCTGGTACAGAGAACGGGGACTGTACAAAGAGCTCTGCACGGAAATAAAATGCTGGACTTTAAAAACAAGACGGGTGGGGGGACTGGCGGAGCTGGGGGGGGTCAGTCCTGGGGTGCTGGGGGGTCCCGGGCAGCAGCGGGGCCGCAGTGACCCCACGGTGCCTGTCTGGGGTCCCCCCACGCCGAACCCCCCAGTTCACACCAGGGCGGGGGGGCGGGGGGGCTGCAGGAGCCGATTCTGTACCGAGAGCCCCCCTGGCACTGAGGGGCAGCAGCAGCGGGGGGGGACAGTGGGGCTGGGACAGGGACAGGGACAGGAGCTGCTCCCCTGGATCCCCTGGGCCGGGCACGGGCAGAGCACAAAGGCGCACGGGGGGGGATTGGGGAGGGAGGAGAGCCCTGAGGAGGGGAAGGGCAGCGGGGGGGTGGGGGGTGACCTGTGCAAAGAGACCGTGCAGAGACCGGGTGGCACCTGCAGGGCCGCTGTCCCAGCCCTGTCCCAGCCCCGTGTGGCTGTGGCCGGAGGGGACCCTCATCCCGGGGCTGGTCTGGTCCCCACCCCCGGGAGGGGACAGAGGGGCACCCAGGAGGCTGCAGCGTTTGGCACCTCCCGCAGGGAATGTGCCCCCGCGACAGCCAGCCTGGAGGTAGAGACTGTCCCAGCCAGGACAGGGACCCCAGCAGGACAGGGACCCCCGGCCACAGCGCGAGGAGCCTCCTGCCCGCTGGGAGCAGAGTGGCCACGGCCACATCCCCTCTGGGCACACGGAGCTAGCGCCCGCAGCATCCCAGCATTCCCAGTATTCCCAGCATTCCCGTTCCTGTGCACAGCCGGCAGCGGCTCCAGGCTGGGACGCGGGATGGTCCCGGTGCTCCGCTGGCAGCTCTGCCATCCCCGGAGCTGCGGGTCCCGGAGCCCAGGACTCGCTCCCGGAGCGGGAGGGGCGGGGCAGGTTCCGGGGGCTCTGGCAGACATGCAAGGGGGGCAGGACGAGGAGCAGGACGAGGGGGCAGCTCTGCCTCCCCGGGCAGTGTGGGGTGGGGTGTGGGGCACAGGACCCCCGCCCAGGGAGGTGGGGCGGGGCTGCGGCACACGGAGGACACGGGGTCACGACACGGCTCTGACGGGGCCGGGGGCGGGCCGGGGCCCCCGCCCGCTTCAACGCGAGGAATCCCTCCCTGTGCCACCCTGCCCCGGGACACGGCCCCGTCCCGCCCGGGCGGGCGGGCAGGAGGAAGGGCCTTTCCTCCTCTCCCTCAGTCCCGGCTCGGCCTCGAGCCCGGCGCTGCCTCTGCTCCCGCTCGGGCCCGGCAGCGGTGCCTGGAATCGCGGCTCCGCTGAGCCGGGCTCACGCGTCCGACAGGCAGCTCTGGATGCGGTCGATCCATTGCTGGGCCAGCTGCACGTCCTGGGCGCAGAAATTGTAAACTCGTTTTGTCGTCTTCAGCTGTGGGCAGAGACGGGAGGGGCTGAGAGCTGCGGCCAGAGCCCGGAGTGACCGGGAGCTGCCCAGCGCCAGCCCCTCGGGGACACTCACGTCGAAGAAAGCTTTCTCGTCCACCGTCTTGGGGGCCCCCATGGTGGGGGTGCCCGGGGTGATGGACTCCACCTCGGCCAGGTCGATGACCCCCTTGCATTCCGTGTCCATCCGGCTGTCGTAGTACCGCAGCTGCGGGAGAGAGGGCTGCGCTCAGGACAGGGCACGGCAGGGACGGAGGGCACGGACGGAGGGCATGGAGGGCCAGCACAGAGCCCGGGGCCCAGCCGGTACCTGATGTTTGGTTTTATCCAGCACAAACCACCGAGGCTTCCAGGGTTTCATGAAAGCGCCTTTCTTGTACAGAGACCCCTCGTAGGACCTGCGGGGCAGGAAGGGGCCGGGAACAGCGGGGTCAGGGATGGGAACCCAGCGGGATCCACATCCTGCCCCTCGGGGAAGGATCCCCCTCCCGCCGCCGGCATTCCCAGCCCATTCCCAGCCCCGCCTGCCTGTTCTCGCTCTCGGACATCTGGAACTGGCTGTAGAGGGTGGAGGTGCTGCGGCGGGCACCCGGCTTCCCGCTGGACGGGGTGGAGGTGCTGCTGGTGTCGCTGTCCAGGCTGAGGTTGAGCGTGGAGCCCACCCCGCTCTCCTGCAGGTACACGCCCAGCGAGCGCCGGTGGTGCGACAGCCCCGACGACATCAGCAGGGAGCTGGGGGTCTGGGGACAGGGACAGGGTGAGGAGGGACCGAGGTCCTGGGGACCCCCATCTGGGGCTGAGCAGAACCAGCACCAGCACAAAAACCAGCAGCGAACCAGCCCCCAGAAGCAGCACCAAAACCAGCACCAGCCTGCCACACCCTGTCACACATCAGCCCCATCACAGCCTGTCCACACCCTGTCACAGCCCCTGGCACACACAGTCACACCCTGTGACAGCGCCTGTCACCTCCTGTCACCTACCCTGCTGCCCTCCTGCCGCCCCTCCGTGCGCTGGGACGCTTTCACCTTGTCCCACGTGTCCTTCCAGCGCTCCGGGACCTGCCCCAGCTCCATCTCCAGGTTGTGCAGCTCCTGCGGGAGGGATTCTGGCATCAGCCCAGAGGGGACAGAACCCCTGGGGCCGCTGTCCCTGTCCTGGGGCCCTGCCAGGTGCCATCCCCGGGGACACCAATCCCCACCTCGAGCAGTTTGGAGATGGCGTCGGGCTCCACGCGGCTGCGGTTGTCGTAGCAGGGCCAGATGATGCGGCGCTTGCTCTGCGGGGCCGCGGTGTCCTGGCGATCCGGCTCCTCCACCGGCTCCGGCTGCCCCTGCACCAGCTCCCAGTCGTACGAGGGCCCCTCAGACAGCGTCTCCTCCGTGTAATAATCCCACACCTTCAGGTTGGAGATGTTGCTGTATGGCCTCAGCACCTGTGGGAGGGGCGGGGGCAGCTCAGGAAGGGTGGTGGGGCCAGGTTGGACATTCCCAGCCGGGCCAAAGGGACAATGTGTCCACACAGAGTGTTGGGAGTGTCCGGCCTGGAGAGGAGAAGCTGCTCCAGGGAGAGCTCCGAGCTCCTTGCAGGGCCTAAAGGGGCTCCAGGAGAGCTGCAGAGGGACTGGGGCCAAGGCCTGGAGGGCCAGGAGGCAGGGAATGGCTTCCCAGTGCCAGAGGGCAGGGCTGGATGGGAAATTGGGAATTGGGAATTGCTGGCTGGGAGGGTGGGCAGGCCCTGGCCCAGGGTGCCCAGAGCAGCTGGGGCTGCCCCTGGATCCCTGGCAGTGGCCAAGGCCAGGCTGGACATTGGGGCTGGAGCAGCCTGGCACAGTGGGAGGTGTCCCTGCCATGGCAGGGCTGGCACTGGAGGGGCTCGGAGGTCCCTTCCCGGTGGCAAATCCCAGCTCCAGCCGCTCCTGCAGGGAGGATTCCGGGGTGCTCCCAGCCCCTCCGGGTGCCCCCAGCTCTCACCTCGCCATCCTCAGGGGCGTACAGGTAGTTGAAGAAGATGGGAGCTTTCTTGTTGAGGCGGTCGATGTAGTCCCAGATGGATTTGGAGACCTGCTGGCCCTTCCGCTCGCCCTTCTCCTCGTACAGGAGCCCTGGGGGACAGAGGGGACACCGGGTGTGACCGGGGGCACAGGGCCGGTGCCACCCCCGCCCCGCACGCTGCCCTCACCCAGCTCGATGCGCTCATAGTCGGAGTCCAGCAGGAATGTCCGGAAGCGGTTGGAAATGTAGTGGTAGCTGAGGAACTTCAGGTAGTACTGGCTGAACTCGAACTCCATGGGGAACTGCAGGTGGATCTGCGGGGACAGCCACGGAGAGCCCCGGATCACCCCGGGATCCACGGCCACGGAGAGCCCCGGATCACCCCGGGATCCATAGCCATGGGCTGGGCTGGGATCCAGACCCCCCAGCTGCCCCAGGAGCGCTCCCGGGGTTTTGGGGTCCTGGGGGTGACCTGGGTGTCCTGGTGGGTGCTTGGGGGTCCCACTGGGCACTCTGGGGTCCTGCTGGGCACTCAGGGACTCGGTGGGCACTCGGGGGTCCCCTGTCCCAGGTGCCAGGGCTCACCTGGTGCACACAGTCCAGGAACTGGAGGAAGATGGGGGCGAAGCCGCTGCTCTGCCCCGCCAGGGTCTGGGCGCCGCGGTGGCTGAAGCGGTGGCCGAAGGACAGCCACTCCTTCTCCACCAGCAGCCGGAAGCCCTCCAGCGTCCGGTAGTAGGGGTCAGACAGGAGCTGCACCAGTGACACCACCTGCGGGGACAGGGGGCTTGAGGGGCTGCGGGGAATGGCCACGGGGCCACCCCAGCCGCCGCCGGGCTCTCACCTGGGTGGTGATGTCCCAGCCGTCCTCCAGACTGACCAGCACGGACGAGCCCGTGTCCAGCAGCTCCACCACCAGCACCGAGATCTGCAGGATCTTGTGGATCTGCCAAGAGCAGCACCAGGAGTGAGGAGGGCGCAGGAACTCCTGGGCGGGTGCTGGGGCCGTGTCCCCTTCTCTGGAGTGAGGCCACGCTCGGGGTCACAGGGGCCACCACCCTGCACTGGGACACGGCAGCAGGGACAGGGGGCCCCCACCCCCTCCAGAGTGGGACCCCTCCCACGGCTCCACACTGGGACCAGTCGCCCCAGGCTGCTGCCCCAGCTCCTCCTGGCCACGCTGGCTCTGCCCTGTCCCAGCCCCTCCGGAGCATCCCGCGGGTCCTGCCCGACATCCCCGGCCAGAAGCTCCGTCCAGCACCACGGAGCTGAGCCCTGCACTGTCCCACCCTCGTCCCCCACACCCACCCGAGTGTCCCCAGCGCTGCTCTGCACAGGGCACTGGAGCCCGGCCGGGAGCTCAGGGCCCGCCCCGGGCTGGGGTCACTGAGTCAGCAGCAGCGCTGGCTGATGGGCCGGAGAGCCCCGAGGTGGCAAAGAGCAGGTGATGATCCCTGGGACGAGCAGGAGATGATCCCCGAGACCACCACCCGGCCACTCTCCTGGTGGAAAAACTCGGCTATTTGAGATACCTTTCTCCCACAGCTCCTCGCGAATTGTGCCCTCAGCCCCCGACGCTGTTGGAAGGAAACTCCCTCTCCCAGCAGCCCGCGGCCGCGCACCTGAGCCGCTGCCCGCTCCGCCCTTCCCTGCGCGCACTGGCTCCCCTGCCTGCTCCCGCCTTTGTTCGGCCCCGTGCCCTCACAGCGCTGGCTCTGTGACCCTACGCAAAGCGCGTTTCGAGCGTGCTGCCTCCTCTTCGCCCCTGGTCCCCCTGCGCAGGAGGAAATAAACCTCCACCGTGGGATTTGCCATGCCGAGGGCCCTCCTCGGCTCCTTGTCTCGGTGACATGGAGCTGTCTGGCCTGAGACAGTGTGCGTGTGTGTCACCGGTGCTCAACCAGCAGAAAGGAGAAGCGAGCCAGTGGCCATACAGCCGCACCCGAGGGGTCTCTTGCCCGAGACGTTTTTGGGGAAAACAGCAGCGAACTCTCTGTCGCCCCAACGCCCGCACTCTGTCACCCCAGGACAGGGCAGGGCCGGGTCCGGCTGCGGGGAGGACTGACCTGGGACAGCCACTCCGACTCCTCCAGGGAGCGCAGGTAGGCCACGCTGGGGTCGCTGGAGGGGCAGCCGGGCACGCAGGCCTTCATCAGCTTCTTGAAGCTGGCCTTGACCTGGCGCACGTCGAACACCTCGATGGGCACCACCTCCCAGTGCTGCAGCGGGTCCGGCTTCACGCCCTGCGGAGGGACAGCATGGCCTGGGCTGTCCTGGGCTGGCCTGGGGTGCCCTGAGCCACTGCCATCCTCGGGATCAGGGAGTTCTTTGGATTGGAAAAGCCCTCGGAGACCATGGAGCACAACCGCTCCCAGCACTGCCAAGGCCACCACTGCCCCTGTCCCCAAGTGCCACATCCGCAGGGGTTTTAAATCCCTGCAGGGATGGGCACTCCAAACCTCCCTGGGCAGCCCCTGCCGAGGCCTGAGCACCCTTTCCATGGGGAAATTCCTGCTGATGCCCACCCTGAGCCTGCCCTGGCCCAGCCTGAGGCCGTTCCCTCTCTCCTGTCCCTGTTCCCTGCCAGCAGAGCCCGATCCCCCCGGCTGCCCCCTCCTGTCAGGGACTTGTGCAGAGCCACAAGGTCCCCCCGGAGCCTCCTTTGCTCCAGGCTGAGCCCCTTTCCAGCTCCCTCAGCCGCTCCTGGGGCTCCAGACCCTCCCCAGCTCCGTTCCCTGTCCGTGCTGGCCGTGCCGGGCGTGTCACCTTCAGCTGGGACTTGTCCCCGATGATGTAGAGCGAGGCGCGGTGCTGCCGCAGGAAGGAGGGCTCGGCGGGGGTCCCGTTGTGCTGTGTCCCCAGCAGGTCCTTCCCTGCCAGCCGGGACCCGATCTCCACGTTCAGGGCGTAGCTGCTCATGCGGCCGCTGGCCCGGATGCTGCCCCACTTCCCTGCGGGATCGGGGCGGGCTCAGGACGGGGCCGGGGCTCGGGGGCTGCGCTGGCCCCACGTCCCCAGCCGGGGGGACACGTCAGGGGGCACATGCCAGGGAGGTGCTGGGCACCAGGTTTGCTTTGGCTCCTTCTCCCTCTGGGTGCTGCAGGAATTCCTGCCCGCTGGATTCCGGCCCCGGCGGCTCCGTGTCCGTCACTGTCACACCGCGACCGGCGTCACCAGGCGCTGCCACCCGCACCGCGGCCCTGCCCGCCGTGCCACAGCCCCGCCACCACTGCACCCCCGCCCGGCACCCGCAGAGCCCCAGGAGCCCAAAGCAAACCTGGCGGAGGCTGCCCGGTACTCACCGTGCCCGTGGCACACCTGGAGCAGCACTGGGGCTCGGGGGGGTTACTGGGGTTACTGGGATTAGTGGTGTGGGGGCAGTGAGTGGGGGGTCAGTGGTCAGTCACACCCGGCCGGCTCGGGCGCGTCCGTACCTCGGGGCGTCTCGCGGCCCTTCGGCGACGCGCACTTGGGGGAGGACAGGGTGATGACCCTGGCTCTGTGACCCAGCCCTGGGGGCACAGGACGAAAGTGACCTCAGCAAGGGACAGGGACGGAGCCATGGACAGGGAATGGGATGGAGGCGATGGCGCCGGAGGCTGCGGCAGGGCCCTCCCTCCCTCCCTGCGGCCGCGGCTCCAAGGAGCACCTGCTCTTCCCAGGGAATCAGCTGCTCTTCCCAGGGATCATCACCTGCTCTTCCCAGGGATCATCACCTGCTCTTCCTAGGGATCATCACCTGCTCTTCCCAGGGATCATCAGCTGCTCTTCCCAGGAATCAGCTGCTCTTCCTAGGGATCATCACCTGCTCTTCCCAGGGAATCAGCTGCTCTTCCCAGGGATCATCACCTGCTCTTCCCAGGGATCATCACCTGCTCTTCCCAGGGATCACCTGCTCTTCCCAGGGATCATTACCTGCTCTTCCCAGGGATCATCACCTGCTCTTCCCAGGGAATCAGCTGCTCTTCCCAGGGATCATCACCTGCTCTTCCCAGGGATCATCACCTGCTCTTCCCAGGGATCAGCTGCTCTTCCCAGGAATCAGCTGCTCTTCCCTAGGGATCATCACCTGCTCTTCCCAGGGATCATCACCTGCTCTTCCCAGGGAATCAGCTGCTCTTCCCAGGAATCATCACCTGCTCTTCCCAGGGAATCAGCTGCTCTTCCCAGGGATCATCACCTGCTCTTCCCAGGAATCAGCTGCTCTTCCTAGGGATCATCACCTGCTCTTCCCAGGGATCATCACCTGCTCTTCCCAGGGAATCAGCTGCTCTTCCTAGGGATCATCACCTGCTCTTCCCAGGGAATCAGCTGCTCTTCCCAGGGATCACCTGCTCTTCCCAGGGATCATCACCTGCTCCCCCCAGGGAAGCATCTACTCTACGAGAGCTGCCCAGGGCCGGGGGTCTCAGCGAGGCCCCCAGGCAGTGCCCCCGCCCCGTCCTCACCTCCGCGGCTCAAAGTCCCAGGCCCTTCGTCCTTCCCTCCCATCACCTGCTTCATGAGCGATCCCAGCTTAGGCTGCTGCCTCTTGTCGGAGAAATCTGCAGCACCAAGAGAACGTCAGCTCCCGAGGCCCCCCAGAGCCGGGGCAGGGGCCGGGAGGAAGCGGCAGCAAGCGGGACCCCAGGACGCGGAGCCAGCGCGGGAAGCACCGTCCAGCTGGAGCCACGGAAAACCTGGGGCAGGCCTGGGGGAGGGGGCTCAGCCCCCAGCCCACGGTGGGGTCACCCTGTGCCAGCCCCAGAGCCGGGCTGAGCCCCCTGCTCCATCCACACTCCAGCCATGCCCCCCAAACTGGGGAGAGGCCTCGGAGCGGCTGTCGGAAATTCTCCCCCTTCAGGATCAGGGAGCCCCCCTGGGCTCCCCAGAGCCCCCAGCCCCGGATGTGTCCACAGTGATGATGGGTGGGATGAGGGGACAGGATGGATGGCACCGGGACAGGATGGATGGCACTGGGACAGGAGGGATGGCACCGGGACAGGAGGGATGACACCGGGACAGGAGGGATGGCACCGGGACAGGACGGATGGCACCGGGACAGGATGGATGGCACTGGGACAGGACGGATGGCACCGGGACAGGACGGATGGCACCGGGACAGGATGGATGGCACCAGGACAGGACGCATGGCACTGGAGTGTGGCAGGGGGTGATGGAGCTCTGCCCTGCAGGGAAGGGCCAGCTGGGAAGGGCCAGTTGGGAAAGGGCCAGCTGGGCACAGACTTACCGGGGGTCTCCAGACTGACCCTGGCACCGTGCATGGGGAACACGCGGTGCCGAGATCCTGGTGGGAAGGGTCTGTCCCCACCAGCCCCAGGAGAGCGCCTGGATCCCAGCACAGGCTGGGGGTCCCAGTGCTCCCAGCTCCAGGGACACTGGGCTTCCCAAAACCCCCGGGGCTCCCTGTGCTCCGGGGACACCCGATCTCCCAAAACCCATCCCCACCCGCAGCCAGCAGGAGCCGGGAGCTCTGGAGAGGCTACGCTGCCTCCTGGGATGTGGGAGCCCGGGGAGCGGCTCCCCCGGCACGCACAGCAGGACCCGGGGCTGGCAGGAGCCCCCCTGTGCCCCCTCCCCTGTGCCCCCTCACCTGCACTGCTCATGTGAGCCGAGGTGAAGCCGCTGAGGGTGTTGCGCCCGCCGGCGTCCGAGTAGTGGGGCATGGAATTGATGATGGCCTGCAGGTACTTCTCCTGCTCCAGACTCGTGGAGTCCGCCTGCGACGGGCCTGCGGGGACACCCCAGTGTCACCTGGATACCCCCAGGTGTCACCACCCAGAGCTGGAGACCCCAAAGTGTCACTGTCTGGATCCTGGAGACCCCCAAGTATCACTGCCCCAAGCCAGGGAGACCCCTGAGCGTCACCACCTGCAACTGAGGGACCCCCGAGTGCCACCACCCGGAGCCAGGGGACACCTCAGTGTCACCACCCAGAGCCAGAGACCCCAAAGTATCGCCACCCCAAGCCACGGAGATCCCCAAGAGTCACCACCCTGAGCCAGGAGACCCCCCCAAGTGTCCCTGCCCGGAGCCAGGGGCGATTCCTGGCCCCAGCTCCGTGTCCTGGATGGGGCCGGACGGTCACCTGGGGTTGGGGCATTCTGGGACTTGAAGAGGCCGACGACGCCCTTGCCGTGGAGGCCCCCGGAGCGCAGCAGCACGGCCTTGGTGCGGGAGTTCCGCCAGCACACCACCGGGAAGCGGCTCTGCCGGTAGCAGCGCGAGATGCGCTGGATGGTGTTGTCCTGGATGCTCTGCGGCACGATCAGCAGCCCGGGGTAGCTGCGGGCACAAACCCCCGCGAGTGACGCTGGCCCTGAGCCAGCCTTCGGCAGCTCTTTCATTAATTCAGCAGCGCCCACTTGGAGGCAGCGCTAATTAAGCCTCTCCACACGCCTGATCGTTCCTCGGATCGTTAAATCAAAACTCTTGAGATGGGTAAAACCAACCCTGACAAGCTGCACTGGACAAAGCCCGAGGGAGTGAAAGGCTCGACAGCTGGGAGTTGGAATTCATGGTCCTCCAAGGACATGCTGGAGTGACCAGGGCTCATGACCCTCCAAGGACACAGAGTGACCAGGGCTCATGGCCCTCCAAGGACACAGAGTGACCAGGGCTCATGGCCCTCCAAGGACACGGAGTGACCAGGACTCATGGCCCTCCAAGGACAGGGAGTGACCAGGGCTCATGGCCCTCCAAGGAGACACTGGGGTAAATGAGGGTAAAGAAAACACAAGGACATTTCAGCCTCAGCACTGGGAACTCCCCATGTGGGAAAAACATGATAAAAACACTGGAAAATTCAGGCTCATCATGAGAAGCGAGCAATCAATAATCAATAGATGGGGCAGAATAGTGATTAATGGAGAGGACTGGGCAGCTTAGAACCAGTGAACATTGGCCAAAAATGCATCAGTAAGTGAAAAAGCTGTGGAGCGCTGGAGGCCGGAATTCTGCTGGCCAAGGACAAAGTGATGCCGGACTCGCCGACACCGCTGGAGGCTTTTATTGATCCCGGTGGTTTCGGGGTGTCCCGGCGGCGCTGGGATCCGCTGGGATCCGCTGGGATCCATCGGGGTCCGTGCCCTGGGGCGGCTCACCTGCGGCAGATGGCGTACATGCGGTTGACGGTGGAGATGCGGAAGGGCTCGTTCTTGGAGCGGGTCAGGCTGCTGCTCAGCGTCCCCAGCCCCAGGCGCTGGTAGTCCCGGCAGCAGGCGCGCTCCACCACGTGCGTCATCGTCATCTTCTCCGACGGCCTCATGGTGCTGCTGGGCGTCAGCGTGCTCCTGTCCAGCTCCTCGGACACTGCGGGGACAACGCGGGGCTGGGGACACCTGGGCGCGTGCACGGTGTCCCGGAGCAGCCGAGGAGACGGATGGGATGGAGGAAGGGCCCCGAACCCGCTGCTGTCGCCTGTCAGGGAGCCCTGGGGGATTTCCCAGCTGGCCCAAGACCTCCCTCCGTGCTGGGGTCTCTGCCCGGCCACCACCAGCAGCCCAGGGCTGCGCACTGCCGGGAACCGGGAGATGCTCCCGCCCTGCTCCCACTGCAGGGACACCGGGACGGCTCTCGAGTGGCCGCTGCTCCCTGGCCTTCCCGGGGCGTTCCCAACCTGAGATCTCGTCCTCGTTGTCCTCAGGGAAGTGCTGGCTGCCCCGCTGCTCCCAGGCGGGGGGCGTGTACTTCTTGCGGGTCACGTACTGCCGGCCGATCGTCCTCTTGGCGTTCTTCACCAGGTTCTTGGACAGCGTCCTGGGGGCACGGGGACAACGCTGTCAGCCACGGAGCCAGAGCCAGGGGCACACCCGCCCCAGGAGGTCGCTGGCACACGGGAGGGGACGGATGTGTCGCCTGCCAGCGCCTTGGCCCTGCGGGAGCCCCAGCACCTGCCATTCCCAAGGGATTTGGGGTGTCAGGGGAGGAGGGATGAGGCAGCCAGGGGGAGCAGCCTCCAGATCCAAGGGGACCCAGCCTCCTCCGCATCGGAGCTGCTACAGGCAGAGATCCCGCCCATCGCAGGGGAGGAGGGCTCCAAACCACAGCAGGGGACAGGGACCCATGGCAGGGACCAGGGGATCAGCCACAGGGACCAGGGGATCCATGGCAGGGCCGGTGCCAGCCCAGGCAGGGCTCAGGGCTGCAGTTGGTGCTGCAGGACCATGTCCCCGAGTCACCCAGCACTGCAGCACTGCATCCCTAAGTCACCCAGCACTGCAGGACTGTGTCCCTGAGTCACCCAGCACTGCAGGGCCATGTCCCCAGGTCACCCAGCACTGCAGGACAATGTCCCCACATCACCCAGTGCTGCAGCACGGAGACACCCTGTGCAAGAACAGTGTCCTCAAGTCACCCAGTGCAGGAATAATGTGTCCCCAGGTCACCCAGCACTGCAGCACCGTGTCCCTGAGCCACCCAGAGCAGGAGCACCGTGTCCCCAGGTCACCCAGCACTGCAGCACCGTGTCCCTGAGTCACCCAGGCCACTGGAACCTCTCCTGTGGGACACCTCCTTGGCCAGGGGATGCCAGTGCAGCAAACTCCCACTTCCCAGTGTGACCCGTTCTTCCCAGTGTGACCGTGTGGGGCTGGGGACACTGCAGGGCAAGGGACACCTGCAGCTCTTTGGTCTGCACAAGTCCCTGACAGGAGGGGGCAGCCGGGGGGGGTTGGGCTCTGCTGGCAGGGAACAGGGACAGGAGAGAGGGAACGGCCTCAGGCTGGGCCAGGGGAGGGGCAGGGTGGGTGTTGGGGAATTCCCTCCTGGAAAGGGCTGCCCAGCCCTGGCACAGGGGGGAGTGCCCATCCCTGCAGGGATTTAACACCCTGTGGATGTGGCACCTGGGGACAGGGGCAGTGCTGGGAAGGCTGGGACTCGTTGGCTCACGGGGCTTTTCCAGCCCAAAGGATTCTCTGACCTCCAGCGATGGAAACCCTGCACAGGACGGGTCTGAGCCAGGAGGGCTCAGTCCCTGTGTCCTGGTGGCTCTGCCGGAGCAGGGACAGGAGGGGGGTCCCAGAGGATGAGGTGCAGCCAGGTGTGATCCCTCTCATGGCGCAGGTACCTGAGCGAGGGGTTCTTCTCCTTGGCCTTGGGCTGCATGGCCTGCTTGGGGGACTGGCCCACGGTGAAGGCGAAGGTGCCGCGCACGTGCTGGGGGTAGCGCAGCTTGTGCAGGTGCTTCCGGAAGATCTCGGCGCTGTCCGAGGCCACCTCCTCATCAAAGGCGATCTTCAGCAGCTGGTGGGGCACGGCCAAGGGGTCACAGCGGGGTCAGGGCAGGGGATGGCCCTTCCCATGGATCAGGGCAGAGCTTGGATCCATCCCGGAGCACCATGGGCACAGCCCTTCCCATGGATCAGGGCAGAGCTTGGATCTGGCCAGGAGCCCCATGAGCAGAGCCTGGCCTGGGAGGCTGCCCTGCCTCTCCCTGCATCCCCATTCCCTTTCCCCTGTCCCCTTTCCCCTGTCCCCATTCCCTTTCCTCCTGGAGTCTCCACTCCTGCTCCTGGGTGTCCCCATGCCCGGCAGGTTTGGGAGCTCTCTCCCAGCATGGGGTCCCACCTGGAATGTGCAGGAGCGCAGCTGCAATCCCTCCTGGATGAACTGATCCGCCTGGGCCTGGATGCTGATCTTCTTCTCTTTGGTCAGCGAGGCGATGGGGAAGGACCGGATCACCACCTGCTCCCCCACTGGACACGGGACAGCAACGGGTCAGTTCCATGCCCGCCCCGGCCCCAGGCAGGGCCAGGCCAGGCCACCCCCGGTGTCTTGTCCCACCATGGAAGAGTTCATGGGACACAGCGGCCAGAAACAACCAACCCCTGCTCCCCAGGGATCACTGACCAGCCCCCTGCTCCTCAGGGATCACTGACCAGCCCCCTGCTCCCCAGGGATCACTGACCAGCCCCCTGCTCCTCAGGGATCACTGACCAGCCCTCTCCTCCCCAGGGATCACTGACCCTCCTCCCCAGGAATCACTGACCAGCCCCCTGCTCCCCAGGGATCACTGACCCTCCTCCCCAGGAATCACTGACAAGCCCCCTGATCCCCTGGGATCACTGACCAGCTCCCTCCTCCCCAGGGATCACTGACCAGCCCCCCTGATCCCCTGGGATCACTGACCCTCCTCCCCAGGGATCACTGACCAGCCCCCTGCTCCCCAGGGATCACTGACCCTGCTCCCCAGGGATCACTGACCAGCCCTCTCCTCCCCAGGGATCACTGACCCTGCTCCCCAGGGATCACTGACCAGCCCCCTGCTCCTCAGGGATCACTGACCCTGCTCCCCAGGGATCACTGACCAGCTCCCTGTTCCCCAGGGATCCCCAATGCCCCCCTGCTCCCCCCTCTTTCTGAGGCCACAGCCCCTCACCCAGGGGGTCGGTGGGGGTCCCCTTGAAGATGATCCTGTAGGTGGTGAGGAACACGGCCCCCTCTGCGGGGAGCAGGGGGGGCCCCCCGACGCTGCCCCCGGCCGCCTCCTCGCGCCCGTCCGGCATCAGGTACACGCGGAGCCCCTCCATCACACACTCCTCCCCCAGCAGCAGGTTGGGCCGCAGCAGCTTTGGCTGGGGGGACAACGGGGGGCTCAGGCCCGTGGGAAGGGTCTCCCAGCCCCCAGGGCTCCCAGCCCAGCCCAGCAGCGCGCACTCCCTACCTTCTGGATGGGAGGGAGCCTCTTGCTCTCCCTGTGCACGGCGTCCAGGGTCTCGATGTGCATCTGCACGATGTCTGTGGGATGGGGGTGAGTCCTGCCCTGCCCAAATCCCACCTGCCCCTGCCCAAATCCCATCCTGCCCTGCCTGAATCCCACCCTGCCCAAATCCTGCCCTGCCCTGCCCAAATCTCACCCTGCCTTTCCCAAATCCCACCCTGTCCCACCCAAACCCCACCCTGCCCTCTCCCGCTGCTCCTGCAGGACCCCCGTGCCCATCCCTGTGTCCTCACCCGGGATCATGACGTGCAGCCCCTTGAGGTGCTCGTTGGTGACGCCGCTCTCGGTGCACACCTTGTCCACGAAGCGGTTGATGAACCTCACCACAGAGTTGGCCACGTCCGAGCTCTCGGCGTCCTCGAAGCCGCTCTCGGTGTCGTAGCTCTCGGCCACGCTGCCCGCGATGCTTCCCCAGGGAAACAGGGAAGGGTCAGCCCAGGACAGCCCAGCCCAGCTGCGGCCACGGCCAGGAACAGCCCCGGCCAGGGGCCACTCCCAGCATGGAGCCGGGAGAGCTCCCACTCCTGATAGAACCCCAGCAGAGCTCCCACTCCTGATATGGACACAGCAGAGCCCCCACTCTTCATATCCCAGGAGAGCTCCCAGTGCTGATATGGATCCAGGAGAGCTCCCGCTTGTGACAGAAACCCAGGAAAGCTCTCACTCCTGGAAAACCCAGGAGAGCTCCCGCTCCTTGGAGGAACACAGGAGAGTTCCCACTCCTGGTAGGATACCAGGAGAGCTCCCACTCCCAGCATGGACCCAGGAGAGCTCCCACTCCTGACAGGAGTCCAGGATTGTTCCCACTCCCAGAAACCCCACCCTGGGCACCACAATCCGCCTCAATCCCGACATAACCCTGGAATCCCGGCATGGTTAGGATTGCAAGGAACCCTTACAGCCCATCTGGTCCAGCCCCGCTCAGAGAGCAGGAACATCCTTCCCTGACAGCAGCCGAACGCCCGGCACGCCCCGGGAGCTCTGTCCCAGCTCGGGTCACTGCGGTGCCCCCGGGGTCCCCAGCCCGGGCACCTGTTGGTGACGAAGCTGTTGCTGACGCTCTCCACGTCGCCCAGCCCGGAGCTGCGGAGCAGGCGGTTCTTGCTGGTGTCCAGGGGCAGGAGCAGGTAGCTCATCCTGTTGGCGTAGTGGATGGCCTGGCTGAACACCGTGCTCTCCTCCTTCTGGATCAGCTCCTGCTGCTTCTCCCGGCTCATGGTGGGCCACAGCCGCAGCTGCTCCGACGCGATCTCCAGCGCGGACTTGGCCTCCTGCGGCTCCTCCGCGCTCTCCTGGAGCAGTGGGAAGGGGATGGGGGTTGTCTGCACGGACAGACCCGCAGGGATCTCCCAGAACTGGGGTGCAGCCCCTCATCCTCATCTGAGCAGGTGGCCCAGAGCAGGCAGCTGGAACGGGATTCCCAGAGCAGCTGTAACTGGATCCCTGGCAGTGTCCAAGGGCAGGCTGGACATTGGGGCTGGAGCAGCCTGGCACAGTGGGAGGTGTCCCTGCCATGGCAGGGCTGGCACTGGAGGGGCTCTGAGGTCCCTTCCCACCCAGCCCTTAGGGAAGAGCTCTCCTGGGCCCCCCCTGACCTGCTCCATGTGGTTCTCCTCGGCGCTGTCCAGGTACAGGGCCCGGATGTGGTTCTGGACGTCGCAGTAGAACATGGCCTCCCAGAACTGGATGTTGGTCCACACCACGTGCTCCTGCACGCAGCTGTAGGCGAACTGGGTGATGCCAGGGCTCAGTTTCTGTGCAGGGAGGTGGAAAAGGTCCATACAAACACAGCCTTTGTGCCCAGCTCTCTGCTCGGGTACCCCTGTGCCCGGCCCAGCCACTGGGAAAGCCCCGGGCAGGCAGGAGGGATGTCTGCACCACAGCTCCTCCAGCCTTCCCTCAAAATTCTCTTGCCCAGCGCCCACCCAGAGCCTGCAGGGCCCTGTGACACTGTTTTAGGGGAGGTAGAAGCTCATCCCAGCCCAGCCTGAGCACGGGATCAAGCTGGCATTCCAGCGCTACCCCTTCCCGCAGGTGTTGCAGCCTCCCCGGGAGCCTCGAGCCAGTCTGGGGTGGGGGGAAAGTTCTGTAGAGGTTGAGAAGTCCCATAGGGACACCCCCCTGCAGCCTCTGCCACCTCCAGGCATCCTGAGGGCTCCGGCGTGGGGACACTGTGGTCACTCGTGGTCACTCACCCTGCAGAAGGCGGTGACCAGCGGCAGCAGGGCGGCGGCGATGCCGTGCTCGTCCATGGCCGTGCAGTCCTGCGGGAGGAGCGGGGGTGACGAGGGGACTCGGCCCCCATTCCTGGGCCATCCCTGCTGTGGTGTCCCACAGGAAGAAGAGCCCCTGGCCCCACCCTACCTGGAGGCAGCAGTTCATCATGCGGATGACGAAGTCGAACTGCTGGTGGTCCAGCACGGCGCGGTTCTGCTGCACGTGCAGGTGCAGCTCCTGCGTCAGGCAGTGCCGGGCGGCCCGGCCCTTCATGGCACGCAGCACCGCTGGGAACAGCTGTGGGAACGGGGTTTAGGGGCTGGGATGGGGCCCGGGACAGTGGGACAGCGCGGGCACACGCCGGCTGTCACGGGATGCGCTCGGACGTGGAGATGAACCAGGGAAAAATTCCAGGTGTGGCCGGCTGGACACAGCCGAGGAGGAGGGGGAGGAGCCCGGGGGCACTGGGAGATGGAGGAATAGTGCTGAGCTGGTGTGGAGCCCCCAGCCAAAATCCCAGGAACACGAGGAGGGGGACACGTCCCGGGTCAGTGGTGGCCATGGCAGTGCTGGGGAATGGGGGACTTGGTGGTCCCAGAGGGATTCCCAATCCAAGTGGCTCCACGGTTCTGCTACTGAGGTGGGAGTGGGGCTCTGCTCCCAGGGAACAGGGACAGGAGGAGAGGGAACGGACTCAGGCTGGGCCAGGGGAGGGGCAGGGTGGGCATCAGGGACATTTTCCATCCCGGAAAGGGTTGTCCAGCCCTGGCATGGGGATGGAGTACCCATCCCTGCAGGGATTTCAAAGCTGTGTGGATGTGGCACTTTGGGGACAGGGGCAGTGGTGGCCTGCGCAGCGCTGGGGATGGTTGGACTGGATGGGCTCCGAGGCTTTTCCACCCTCAGCGCCTCTGTGATTCCACGGCCTTTTGACCCTCAGCCAACCAGCAGGACATGCACACGGACAGGAACATCCCCTCCAGCCCCAGAGGACAGTGACCCCCCCAGCTCAGCCCCCTCCTCACCTTTTTGGCCTCCAGCATCTTGTTCTCGAAGACGTAGGAGATGCAGTTCCTGACCACCTCCAGGCGCCGGGCGCTGTTGGCCAGGGCGTTCCCGTTGCGCTCCAGGATGGCAGCTGGGAACAGATTCCGGTCAGTGCAGGCAGGGTGGGACCTGCACCCCTGGGGGGACACGATGTCCCCCTCTCCCCAAGGCCGCGGGGCCTTCGGGGGTGTTGAGAGCCCCTGGGGAGCTGAGGACCCCACGGGGCAGAAGTTACCAGGGATGGAGCTGCTGCTTCTCCATGTTTTGCTCCTGTGGTGTGACCCAGAGCCAGCAGCCCCCCAGGACAGGGTCCCCCTGTGCCCCACACACCCATGGGGGTCCCAAGGGCACCACGGCCTCCAGCAGCCCCCAGGAGAGGGTCCCCCGTGCCCCACGTACCGATGGGGGGTCCCGAGGGCACCATGCACTTCTTCTCGGCCTTGACGGCCGGCGGGGCCGTCTGCAGCTTGGCCGTGGCCTGGTCGATGATCCACTGCACGGTGCCCTCGTCCAGGCGCGGGAAGGGCTTCTGGTGCAGGCGCAGGTGGCAGCCCTCGGTGGGCTTCTGCACCTTGTGCATGGTCACCGCGGGGTACGGGTTCTCCTGCGCAGGGACGGCCCCCGAGGTCACCGCGCGTCCCCTCCCGGGACAGGAGCCCTCAGCCCCCTGCTCTGCTCCCAGCCGCGGTCTGCAAGCCCCGGGATCTGCTGCCACGAGCCAAGGGCCACCAGGAGCTCCGTCCCTGCCAGCCGAGGCTCCGAGGGGCACTGCTGCCTTCAGGTGCCACTGGAAACCTCGGGCAGGGCCAGGGGAGGGGCAGGGTGGGCACCAGCAGGAATTTCCCCATGGAAAGGGTGCTCAGGCCTTGGCAGGGGCTGCCCAGGGAGCTTTGGAATGCCCATCCCTGCAGGTGTCTGAGGAATTCCTGGAGGTGGCACTGAGGGCTCTGGGCTGGGGCCAAGGTGGGGATGAGGCACAGCTGGGACTGGATGGGCTGGGAGGGCTTTTCCAGCCTCAGGGATGATTCTGGGATTCTGTGATCCTATAAAACCAGGGAATCCCACTCCCAGGACCTCTGGGCACAGGAGGATGTGCCGGACCACAGTGACAGTGCAAGGAGGGACAGGATCCATCACCACAAGCTTATGGAGGGGGGACAGAGTGACCAGAGTGACCAGAGCTCCAGCCCCGACTCTCCCTGCTCCGTATCCCCCGGCACATTCCCGCTCCTGCCCAGGGGCTCCAGGACTCACGTTCTTGTAGAGTTTCTCCGCCAGCTCCTTGATGTGCCTCAGGATTTTCTGCTTGTTCCCCTCCTCCGCCTTCATGCGCTTCACCTCATAGGCCACGAGCTGGGGAGCACAGGGGTGACAGGAGCAGCTCCAGCGCCTCTCCCAGAGCTGGGGCCCCAGCAGATCCCACTCGGGCCCCGGCAGACCCCACTCGGGCCCTGGGAGAGCCGGGGATGCGGGGAGCGGAGCTGCCCCAGGGCCTCACCTCGTCGAAGAGGTCGATGGGGCGATAGGGGGCCCCGCGCTCGGTGACGAAGCCGGCGAAGGCCATGCCCTCGAGCACCTTGGTGAGGAAATCGTCCTCCGTGAGCCCCCGCTGGCCCAGGAACGCCGCCTGCAAAGGGAGCGGCGCTGTCAGCGGCGCGGGTGACACCGGGCCAAGGACGGGCACCTGGGTGGCACTGGGACGGTGTCACCTCCTTCCCTGTGCCAGCCAGGCACAGCAGCGACAGCGCTGGCACGGGAAGCTGAGCCTCTGGCCCACGGCAGCAGGACAAGGGGCAAGGGAAGGGCTCTGGTGTCACCTCGGTGTGCAGAGGCAGAACACGGGGACGTGGGGACAGAGGAACTCCAGGATATGAGGGCACAGGGACAGAGGAATACAGGGCCAGAGGGACTCGGGGGCACAGGGACACGGGGACACAGAGGGATATAGGGCCAGAGGGATACAGGGACAAGGGGATACAGGGACACAGGGATACAAGGCCAGAGGGACTCAGGGGCACAGGGACAGAGGGATACAAGGCCAGAGGGACTCAGGGGCACAGGGACACAAAGACACAGGGATACAGGGACACAGGGATACAGGGACATGGGGATACAAGGCCAGAGAGACTCAGGGACACAGGGACAGAGGGATACAAGGCTAGAGGGACTCAGGGACACAGAGATACAGGGACATGGGGATACAGGGACACAGGGATACAGGGACATGGAGATACAGGGCCAGAGGGACTCAGGGATACAGGGACACAGGGCCAGAGGGACTCAGGGGCACAGGGGCACACGGACACAGAGACACAGGGATACAGGGACACAGGGATACAGGGACACAGGCACACAGAGCCAGAGGATTTCAGCTGGTCCCTCAGCAGTGCCAAGACCTCCCAAAATCCCCAGCTCCAGGCCGGGAGCATCCGAACACGCTGGGGCACGAGCAGGGAAGCGCTGCCTGCTCCGGGAGACCTCGGGACGCTCAAGGACAAACACGGGATGCAGGTGGGCCCGGCGGGGATGTCGGGGAGGTCACTGCCTGGAAAGCCGGGATTGTTTCCAGGATTCAGCCCGACTCATCCCGGCCCGGACGAGGCCCTCACCTTGTGGAAGCGGATGACGGGCTCGGGGTGGATGCGGATGATGTGCAGGCACCAGCGGTAGCCCTGCAGCAGCTGAGCAAACAGGCGCAGGAACACGGCCCGGATCTCCTTGTCCTGGAACAGGGAAGCACAGCCTGGGCTTGTGGGGCACGGGGTGTGGATGGGGCAGCTCCCAGGGCAGGAATTTCCCCCAGCACAGGATCAACCCCGGGGTGAGGGCAGGGAACGCGGCTGAGATTCCAGGGAAAAGGGACACGGCAGCCTGGACTCACTGCTCTGCCCCCCCCCAGAGCTGCACGGGGAGGAGAGGGAGCTCTACAGCTCCAGGAATGCTGGAAGCCCAAACATTCCCCATCTGCTGCAGCCCGGCCGTGAATCCGGAGCCCACGGCACTGCGGGATCCAGGCATGGCTCAGAGCAGCAGCCTCAGATGGACACAGGGCTGGAATGGTGCCCCAAGAACCGGGGTGTCCCTGGGGAACAGGGCCCCTGTCCAAGATCTGGGGTGTCCCTGGGGAGCAGCCCCACCCAGGGCCCCTGTCCAAGATCCGGGGTGTCCCTGGGGAGCAGGGCCCCTGTCCAAGATCCGGGGTGTCCCTGGGGAGCAGCCCCACCCAGGGCCCCTGTCCCTCCCACCACTCACCTGCATCTTGAGGGAGGAGGCGGAAATGGTGGAAGGGGGGAAGGCGAGGTCGGCCACTTCCAGCTCCGGGTCCAGGACCTGCCCAGGGAGGACACTCAGCTCAGGCCCCATCCCGGCTGGAAAAGCCAAGGAGATTTCCCCAGAGACCCCACAGCCCCTAAGGAAAAGGTCTGAGGGGCTTGGAGACAAAGCACGGGGCATTGGGAATGCTCCGTCAGGCCTGACCCTCCCTTGGGAGCACGGCTGGCACTGGGATCCAGGGAAGGGGCAGCCCCTTCTGCCCCCCACTGCCCCCGGAACGTGGAGCAGCAGGAGCTGTGGTGTTTGCTCCGGAAGGGCCTCGGGAACACGGGAGCAGCCAGGCCACGGCCTCTTCCAGCCCCCGGGCCGGGAGCCAGCACCCCATTCCCAGAAACCTTCGGCAAAGGAGTCCCCCCTCCGGCACTGCTGGACATCAGAGGGATTGCACTGGGAATGGCCCCTGTGAGAGGGGCAGCAGCAGCCCAGAGCACGGATGGATCCCTGCTCGGGGAGGAGTCCCTGCTGCTCCACTCCCGTGGAACGTGTGCCATTCCCAGGGTGTTGGCCAGAGGCCACAGGAGCAGGAACGGTGCCTGAGACAGGATCCTGAGGCATGGACAGGATCCCACAGAATGGACAGGATCCCACAGATTGGACAGGATCCCACAGATTGGACAGGATCCGGAGGCATGGACAGGATCCCACAGAACGGACAGGATCCCGAGGTACGACTCCTGCTTACAGAGCAGCCCCAGCTCCATTCCCGGCTCCATTCCCGGCTCCCTGGACACTTGTGTCATTCCCAGGGAACGGTGTTGGTGCCCCAGGGATGCAGGGAATGCCGTGGCTCTCACCATGGACAGGGCTTCCCGAGTCTGCTGGAGCAGGGGCTCGGGGAGCAGGGAGATGTGCACGCACTCGGGGACATTCACGGTGCCGCCGTCCAGGTCTGCGATCACCACGTCCAGCTGGAAGGGCGGGACAGCAGTGGGACACGGCCCCGCTTCCCAATCCTGCATCCCGCATCCCATACCCTGCATCCCATATCCCATATCCCGCATCCCATATCCCGTACCCTGCATCCCATATCCCATATCCCGCATCCCATATCCCATATCCCGTACCCTGCATCCCATATCCCATATCCCATATCCTGCATCCTGCATCCCAAAGGAGACGGGGAGCTATCCAGGGAGCAGCCTCTGGCTCCTCTCCATCTTCCCTGAGCACTCCAGCCCTGTCTCCCATCCTGTTCCCAAATCCAAGGACACACTGGGATCCCTCAGTGGGGGGACAGGGAGACACCCGGTAGGAGAGGGACCCGGCCATTCCCTCCGGACCCGGCCATTCCCCCTGGACTTGGCCATTCCCTCTGGACCCGCCCATTCCCACTGGTTCGTGTGGGACACCTGGATACATCCCGGGCTGAGCACACGGAGCCCGTGCCCCTGGGCACCCCTGGGATGAATCCAGCTGTCACCCGAGCCTGTGACACCCACCCTGCTCCCCCCTGGCCCCCCTGGCCCGGGGACAGGGAATGTGGCCCCTCACCAGCTCCTGGGTCTCTGACTGGAAGATGGAGTGGACGCCGATGATGAAGGGGGTGGGGGTGCTCAGCACCTCCAGGAGCTGGGCGGGCAGGATGGGCACGTAGGTGAAACTGCAACCAGAGACAGCCTCAAACATAGCCCCAAAGCAGCCCCACTGCAGCCATCACAGCCCCGCCCCAGCCCCAACCCCATCCTGGCATGGCCACACACCATCCCAGCTCCGGAGGGGTGTCCAGGGTGCTCCGGGCACTCCCAGCCCCTCAGGCACCACGGCCACACTGCCCTGAGAGGGACTGGGGCCAAGGCATGGAGGGACAGGAGGCAGGGAATGGCTTCCCAGTGCCAGAGGGCAGGGCTGGATGGGAAATTGGGAACTGGGAATTGCTGGCTGGGAGGGTGGGCAGGCCCTGGCCCAGGGTGCCCAGAGCAGCTGGGGCTGCCCCTGGATCGCTGGCAGTGGCCAAGGCCAGGCTGGACATTGGGGCTGGAGCAGCCTGGCACAGTGGGAGGTGTCCCTGCCATGGCAGGGCTGGCACTGGAGGGGCTCGGAGGTCCCTTCCCACCCAAATTATTCTGAGGTTCCCTGATTCCATGATATAATCCCTGTCTGGCCTTGGGGTTATAACCAAAGTCTGACCAAGGGAAGGTGCCAGCAGAGCCATTAACGCCAAAAGGAAGAATTTCAGGAATAATTTCCCCATGGAAAGGGTGCTCAGGCCTTGGCAGGGGCTGCCTAGGGAGGTTTGGAGTGCCCATCCCTGCAGGTGTCTGAGGAATTCCTGGAGGTGGCACTGAGGGCTCTGGGCTGGGGCCAAGGTGGGGATGGGGCACAGCTGGGACTGGATGGGCTGGGAGGGCTTTTCCAACCTCAGGGATCCCAGGATTCTGGGAAAAGGAAGGATCCTCTGGAACACCAGCAGCCTCCCTGCAGCCTGGGGAGGCCAGGCCAGCCCGGACACAGGAGCTGGCAGGAGCCCCGGCCCATCTGTCCCAGCCCCGGCCCTGGCAGAGCTGCCCAGAGCCCCAGTGCTGCCGGGGCTGTGTTCCCACTCCTTGTGGGACATTCCCAGCTCCCTGGAGCCAGCGGGGTTCCAGCCATCCCACGGGAGTGGCTTGGCCAGCACCAGCACAGGCACTGCTGGAACACCTCGCTCCTGCTGATGGGATCCTGGAACATCCTGAGCTGGAAGGGACCCACAGGGATGGTGGATCCAGCTGCTGGCCCTGCCCAGGCACCCAACAGCCCCACCCTGGGCATCCCTGGGAGCAGAGCTCCGGCAGCCTCGGGCTGTGCCCATTCCCTGGGGAGCCTGGGCAGTGCCCAGCACCCCCTGAGGGAAGAACCTTTGCTGATCTCCAACCTGACCCTGCCTGGCACAGCTCCTGTCACAGGGAGCAGGGAACATTTTCCAGCACTGCCTCCAGTGCCAGAGCCCGTTTTGCTTGGGAGAGCAGGGAAGCAGGGGTGGAAGATTCCCAGTTACTTCCCAGAGCCTGGGAGGCAGCGAGGGTGGGACAGGGGCACAGCTGGCACAGCCGGAGGCTCAGGGACCCTCACCTGTACTTGAGGGGGAACATGAGAGCCAGGAGGGCCCGGCAGGCGTCTGTGAGCCTCTGGTAGCTGCTGGACAGGAAGAGGATCTTGTGCTCGGTCAGCGCCGCGCAGAACAGGAACAGCACGTTGGTGATGCCTGGGCAGGGCACAGCAGGGGCTCAGGAACGGGGGGGTCCCTCTGACAGCCCTCAGGGACCCCCGACCCCACCTGGGCTGCAGCCCCCTCCCCATCCCTGCATCCTGCCAGCAGAGGAGCTCAGCATCCCCCAGAGAGCCACTCCTGGCTGGCCTCTCCTGGGTGGCACAAGGCAGCGGCAGCCCCCGGGCTGCTCCTGCAGACCCCAGCCCCAATCCCACCCTCCCGGAAAAGGGACGGCGCAGCGGGGCCGGGGAAGCTCAGCCGGGACAGAGCTCGGAGCTGCGGGCAGGAAGTGACAGGCAGGGCCCCCGGGTGCCACGGTGGCAGAGTGGGGACAGGGTGGCAGGGTGGGGACGCGGTGGCAGGGTGGGGACGCGTCTCACCGAGCTGGCGGAAGAGCAGGGCCACGCTGCAGCTGCTGACGGGCAGCGAGTCATTGATGGGGGTCTGGATCACCTGCCTGTCCCCCGCACCCAGCGAGATCGTCCTCTGCAAGGGAACACACAGCCGGTCACCAGGGCCACCCACACAGGGACCGGGACAGGGCAGCGGCAGCCAGACCCCCCCGGGCATGGGGCCGGGACCACCGTGCCCCGGCACAACCCCCGCCTGCTGCGGGAACAGGGAAGGGGAGAGACAGGGAAGAGGGGAAGGGAAAGAGAGAAGAAGATGCTGCCCCAGCACCCACTGGGTGCTTGACTGGGTCCCTGGGCTGAGGGGAGGGAGGGGACCTCCTGCAACGCCCCCAGACAGAGCCAGCGACGTCCCAATGGCCCCGGGATCCGCACAGAGATGTGGGACACGACGGCTCTCCGGGACACGAGGGTTCCCCCGGACTCAAGGGTTCCCCAGGATTTGGGGACTCTCCAGGACCCGAAAGCTCCCCAGGTCATGAGGGGTCCCCAGAACTCGGTGGGGCCTTCAGGCCATGAGGGCTCTCCAGGACACGAGGGCTCCCCAGGACTCAAGAGCTCCCCAGAATGTGAGGGGAATTTGAGCCCCTACGAGGCCCTTGGAGTCGAGAGAGCGGCTCCCCTATCCCAGCCCCAGCACCCCGGGCACAGGATCAGTGCTTCTTCGCTGATACCACCTCATATCCCCAGGCCTGAGCTCACCCCAGGGGCACTCACACATCCCCAGGCTGCCTCCAGGCCCCTCTGCTCCTCTTTCCACACCTCTCCAGGGAAAGCTCCTGCAGTAGCAGCATTCCCAGTGCAGCCACCTCCCAGCAGGAGCTCCCAGCTCCCGCCAGGAACAGCCCCAAAATCCACGGCTGAGCAGAGCCTGACCCCTGAGCTGGGTTGTCACAACCCCAGCAGGACACCCGGAGAGGTGTGCCTGGAATTCAGCCCCTTCCCAGAGCCCAGGGACACAAGGTGCCCCAGGGCGCCCTGAGAGCACCGGGACAGGGGCTGGGTCACAGCAATTAACAGAGGCTGCTAATGAGGGGACAGACCCAGATCGGGGAGAGAAAAGGTGGGGAAAAGAAGGTGGGAAAGAAAAGGAATTCGTACCACGGCTTCATCCTCCACGTCAGGCTGAGGTGGGACAGACAGAGAGCACAGTCAGTTAGGACACACGGACAGGGGACAGTGGGACAGGAGAGGAGCTCACAGACAGACACGGACAGGGGACAGCGGGACAGGAGAGGAGCTCACAGACAGACACGGACAGGGGACAGCGGGACAGGAGAGGAGCTCACAGACAGACACGGACAGGGGACAGCGGGACAGGAGAGGAGCTCACAGACAGACACGGACAGCGGGACAGGAGAGCAGCTCACAGACAGACACGGACAGGGGACAGCGGGACAGGAGCCCAGACAGACATGGAGTGAAAGCAACGCCTACAGCACCAGGAGGAGCACTGGACACGGCAGGAGAGCAAGAAATGCACGGGAAGTGCCACCACCAAACTGTCCCCCCTGTCACCCAGTGCCCGTTCCCACGGCACAGAGCCACCCTGCCCCAGCTGGGGGCACGGATCTGTGCCAAGCTCAGCGAGCCATGGTGGCAGGAGGAGCCGTCCTGCTCCAGCAGCCGCTCCTGGTCCTGCCGGGAGCAGCCGGATCCGGGCAGATCCCACGGGAAGGGACTGCAAACCCGGGTGGGTGCCTGGCACGGCCGTGGGACGGGCACAGCCCTGGGACGGGCAGCAGCTCACTCCGCTCCCTGGGGCACTCGCTCGGGCCTGGCTCCATCCCTGTCCTGCAAACACCCGGAACACTGCGGGCTCTCCTGGGATCGGCATCGCGCTGGGCGCCGGAGGGAGCCCCAAGCCTGCGGCAGCTCCAGCAGCACCTGCCCCAAATCCCGCTGTGACACGGGGTCAGGGAGCCTCCTCGGGGCCGGGCACAGCAGGGAGGAAACCCCGGTCTGGGGACACCAGTGCCCTGCAGTGCTGTCCCAGTGCCCCATGGAGCTGTCCCAGTGCCCTGCAGTGCTGTCCCAGTGCCCCATGGAGCTGTCCCAGTGCCCCATGGAGCTGTTCCAGTGCCCCATGGTGCTGTCCCAGTGCCCTGCAGTGCTGTCCCAGTGCCCCATGGAGCTGTCCCAGTGCCCTGCAGTGCTGTCCCAGTGCCCCACGCTGCTGTCCCAGTGCCCCATGGAGCTGTCCCAGTGCCCTGCAGTGCTGTCCCAGTGCCCCGCGCTGCTGTCCCAGTGCCCCATGGAGCTGTCCCAGTGCCCCATGGAGCTGTCCCAGTGCCCCGCGCTGCTGTCCCAGTGCCCTGCAGTGCTGTCCCAGTGCCCCATGGAGCTGTCCCAGTGCCCCATGGAGCTGTCCCAGTGCCCCGTGCTGCTGTCCCAGTGCCCCGTGCTGCTGTCCCAGCCTGGCCAAGGCTCCCCCATCGGATCAGCTCGGCTGTGGGATCATTCTTGGCACTCCGTGCTGGGGGAAGAGGAGCTCAGCTGAGGGGATGGCACGTGGGGACACAAGCACACACCCACAGTGACACTGCAGGGGCCAGCAGGGCACGAGAGCTCCAGGGCACAGCGCTGCTGTCCCCAGCCTCCTGCTGGGGCATCCAGCTGGGCTTTCCCTCTCTGCCATCCCCAAGGAGCCTCCCAGCTCCATGTGCTGAGCCCAGCTGGCCCCGAGCAGGGCAGGCTGGAGGGGGCTCTGAGGGGACAGCAGGGGGTTGGTGGCCTCAGCTCCAGGAGAAGCTGCAGCTCCTGAGGCCCCCAGGCACGGGCACAGGACCCAGCACGGACACGGACACAGCAGCAGGCCAGTGCCCTGAGGACAGCTCCAGGCTGCTGTCCTGGCCCCGCTGGCCCGTGTCCCTGCAGCTGTCCCAGCCCCACTCTCACAGATGGCCCGTGAGCACTGGGCTCTGGAGCAGCTCTCCACAGGGCGATCCCACAGGGCTGAGTGCAGAGCCAGAGTCTGGGAGTGCCAGGGAGCAGGGAATGTTTGCATGGATCGAGCAGCACCCACGTGAGCTGCTGGTCTCCCTCCCAAGGCAGCAGGAGCCAGGACATGGAAGCCGCAGCAGGAGCTCCTTGGCTCACTGAGGATCCGAGTGGGATTTGTGCCTGGAAGCACTCGGGAAGGCAGCGGGGCACGGAGCCAGGCGCTGCCCACGGGTCCCCCTCGGCTCTGCCAGCACAGGGAGCAGGACTCGGCTGAGCTCTGAGGGGCCAGGGACGGCGGGACACCCACCTGCGCTCCCCCCGTGATGGGGATGGTGCAGGTCAGCAGGTTCCCGATGACGTTCTCCAGGGACACGCTCAGCCCGTCCACGTAGATGGTGTAGATCAGCCCCAGGCTGTTCTGGAGAGGGGAGCAGAGCAGGGATGAGCAGGGCCAGGAGCTGGGGACACTCCCAGGGCTCATCCCTGGCCACAAACGCACCCTGGGAATGCCACTCCAGGCCTTCCCCATCCATTGGAGTGGGATATTCCAGCCAGGAGCACATCCCCGTCCCTGCACTGACCCCACGGAGCAGAGGACGTGTCCCCAAGGCCAGGGATCCAGGGAACAGCACCGAGGGCCTTCCCAAAGCTCCACGAGCAGAGGTGACCAGGGCAGCCGGGCTGCTCCAGCTCCCAGCACTCCCAGTCCCACACAACCCCCAGGGAAGGGATGGCAGCAGATCCTTCCCCAGCGAGGGCTGGCTGAGATGCCCAAAATTTGGGCGATGGCCTTGCCAGCACACCTGGACTCTGGTCAGCCCTGGGTGGTCCCTGTGGGCCCCTTCCCACACAGCCAGCCTGTTCCAACGGGGAACCAACAGCAGCCCGGCTCAGAGGGAGTCTGGGGGCACCAGCACAAGGCTGGGAATGAGGAATTGGAGGAATTTGTCTTCCAGGCACCCTCAGGGTGTTGCTTTCAAACCATTTGCCCATGGCAGTGAGGAAAAGGGAAAACACAAATACTGGGATTTGGAGAGCGGGGCCAGGGAGGCTCTGGAACGCTGGAATAACGAGGGAAGAGCAGGATAAACCCCTGCCCCACTGGAATAACAGGGAAGAGCAGGATAAACCCCTGCCCAATGGAATAACAGGGAAGAGCAGGATAAACCCCTGCCCCACTGGAATAACAGGGAAGAGCAGGATAAACCCCTGCCCAATGGAATAACAGGGAAGAGCAGGATAAACCCCTGCCCAATGGAATAACGAGGGAAGATGAAACTCAGACTCTTGGACTAAACTCAAACCACTAAGGACTGGACTAAGGAGCTGGGAACTGTTTCCGTGCAGTCCCAGGGGAGCAGCTGGCAGGACATGTCTGTCTCTGGGAACAAGTGAGGTGACCCCTGTCCGCTGGAGTCGCCCCAGCTTTTGCCTGCCAGGACCCCGCTCTGCTCTCCCAGGCTCAGGAAAACAAACAGATCCTGTATTTCAGAGAATTCCCACTCCACAGAAGGCCAGGGATGCCTCCCACTGTGCCAGGCTGCTCCAGCCCCAATGTCCAGCCTGGCCTTGGCCACTGCCAGCGATCCAGGGGCAGCCCCAGCTGCTCTGGGCACCCTGGGCCAGGGCCTGCCCACCCTCCCAGCCAGCAATTCCCAATCTCCCATCCAGCCCTGCCCTCTGGCACTGGGAAGCCATTCCCTGCCTCCTGGCCCTCCAACCCCTGTCCCCAGTCCCTCTGCAGCTCTCCCGGAGCCCCTTTAGGCCCTGCAAGGGGCTCTCAGCTCTCCGTGCAGCCCTCTCTTCTCCAGGCTGGACACTCCCAGCCCCATCCCCATGGATACAATCTGTCCAGCTCCCAGCCCCAGCCCTCTCAAGTCCTTCCCAGGCACACAAAGCAGCACCTTTGGAGCCAGCACAGCTGGCACAGACAATGCTCCCAGGAACGGGCTGTTCCTTGCAGTTTTCCCTGAGCGGGGCCGGCAGCTGCTCCGTGTCCTGCAGCCGTTCGGGATCAGCGGCAGCTGCCGGCCCCGCAGCTCCGGGGTGCCAAGGGCAGGATGGGGCCAGGCTCCCATGGGGGCTGTGCCAGCGTGTTCCCACTGCCACAGCCAGGAAGGCTTTCCCAGCACATCTCCCCTCTCCCCCGAGCACGAAGGCTGTCCCCATCCCCGACTCACCCGGAACACCTCGGCGTGGTCCAGCCGCGACACCAGCACCAGGCTCTTGGGGGCAAAGAGCTGGGCAGGCTGCACGGGGGCCGAGGCCTCCTCCTCCTCCTCCTCACCATTCCTGGCGTGGCTCTGGGGCTGGGGAGACACAAACCAGCGCGGGCTGGGGGTTACAGGGTGCCCTGCCCTCTCCCGAGCTCCCGGTGCCAGCGTCTGGATTCCCCAGGCCCAGGGAAGGCAGAACCCCTGGCCAGAGCTAAATCCAGCTGGGTGCTTCCCCATCAGCACTGCTGACCACCCTTCCCACCCATCCATGGATTCCTGGGGCACAGGGAAAGCAGAACCCCTGGCCAGAGCTAAACCCAGCCGGATCCTTCCCCGCCAGCCCCTGTCCCCGTGTCCCCAGGTCCCCGTGTCCCCAGTACCTGTGGGCTCTCCACGGCCTCCCAGAAGGTGAAGCAGGCGCAGTAGTGCCGCTCCGAGTTGATGTCGGTCAGCACGGCCACGAAGAAGGTTGGGGGGTTCCTCTCGGGGAAGAGCTGCCACCCGCTGGGCTGGCAGAACTGCGGAGGGACGGCAGCGGGCTCAGGGGGCTACCAGCCCTCACCCCACACCGGGCAATCCCAACCTGACCCCCAGTCCCACATGGCCCGTGGGGAAGGGCAGCTCCACGGTCCAGGAGCAGGGAGAGCACGGGGCAGAGCCCCCCGGGCTCCTGGAACCTCCCAACCCCGCTGGACCGGCTCTGGGAATTCCCAAACCCCCTCCTGGGGGGAAGCAGGGCCAGTGCCACCCCCTCCTGTCCGCAGGGACAGCAGGAGCTGCCTGGAGAACCCCAAACTGGGAGGAATTGTGAGGGGAAAGCCTGGCTGGGCTGGGCTGAGGCTCCTGGCACCGAGACCCCCAGGATCAATGGGGTTTGCACAGCCCCCCACGGCACTGAGACCCCAAACTCTGCACCAAGATCCCCAGGCTCTGCACAGCCCCCCACACCCTGCACAGCCCCAGCCCGCCGTGTGCCAGACATCCCACGCCAGCACCACCCAGAGCCCAGAAGGAAAGGGGACACGTGGGACACGGCTCTGGAGTGGCTCCAGGAGGTGGCACCACTCCCCCGGGACAAACACCGGCCCGGCTGTGCCATCGTCACCGCACCAGCTGCTGGCACTGCCCAAAGCCCCGCCCAGGGCGGGGGTAATTCCAGCCGGTGGCCCCAGGACTCCCCAGGCTTGCCGGGTCTCAGGGGATTTTTCTTTATTTCCTCAGGGCTGCATTTGGCTGCTGGGGAGCTGTGGAAAATTCCCCAGGCGTGGGCCAGCCCGGCTCCTCGCCGGGCTTGCTGAGGACACGGGGAATTCAGCACATCCCAGAACGAGAACGAGGTACCGGGAGCGGGCACGCACAGGAATCCTGCTCCAGCTCCCTCAGGAATCCAAGGTGGTTTCCCAGCTGTCCACCACTCCCCGTGCTCACAGTGCCCACGGATCCCCCTCTCCTGCCCGGGAGGAGCCCACGGGACAGGAGCTCAGCCTTGTCCGGATCCTCAGGATGGCAGCAGGAGGGAGGGGAGGAAAAAGCACCCCAGGAGCTGCATCCCAGATTCTGTGTCCCTGAAAAGCGGCATCCGGGGCCTCTCCATCCCGGTGCCTCCTGCCCGGGTCCCGGCTGGAGCTCAGGGGAAGGTTTGGCTCAGCAGAACATCGGGATGAGCACACGGTGTCACTGTCCCGGTGTCACTGTCCCGGTGCCACTGTCCCTGTGTGGGAGTTCCCCCTCACTGCTCCCAGCCCCACACAGAGCTCTCCAGAGAGATCTCCTGGCACTGCGGGAATGAGGAGCCCAGAGCACGCGGAGCTGCCGGGGAACAGATCAGGGAATCCTGGAATGGTTGGGTGGGAAGGGACCTCCGAGCCCCTCCAGTGCCGGCCCTGCCATGGCAGGGACACCTCCCACTATCCCAGGTTGCTCCAGCCCCAATGTCCAGCCTGGCCTTGGCCGCTGCCAGGGATCCAGGGGCAGCCCCAGCTGCTCTGGGAATCCCATTCCAGCCCCTCCCCACCCTCCCAGCCAGGAATTCCTTCCCAAGATCCCCTCTAAATCTCCCCTCTTTTAGTTTAAAACCATCCCCCTTGTCCCGGCTCCCAGCCAGCATTCCCGAGTGTCACATCCCAGACAGGGATGCGCTCCAGGACCGTGGTGTCACCCTTCCCTGTGGGGACAGGAGCGGTGGGAGGCCTTGGACACCCACCAAGCCAGCTGGGAATTCTCCCCAAGCTGTGGGATACGGAGTCAGCTTCCTAAAAATGGCACCTGCTGAGAGGATGGGTCACCTCAAAGCAGCAGGTGACACCTGGATCAGGTGACGCCGTGGGAGCACACGGAAATGCCGGAGTCGCTCCCAGCCCAGCCTGAGCTCACTCAATCCCACCCGGATAACTCATCCTGCAGGAGCCCCGTGACATCACCCCCCCTGCCCCACCTCACCCAGATCCTCCAGGAAGGAAAACCACGGGAATGGGCACAGCTGGCAGGGGCAGGACAGGTGTCCCCCGGGGTCAGCCCGACCTGACCGATGGTGGCACCCGGCGCTCGGCCACCCTGAGGTGCCACAGGTGAAGGGAGGCAAAGCCACAGATCCCCACAGATAGAGCAGGATCATGAAATTGCTTGGGTTGGAAAAACCCCTCTGAGCCCATCCAGTCCAACCATTCCCAGCTCTGCCAAGGCCACCACTGCCCGTGTCCCCAAGTGCCACATCCACAGGGCTTTGAAGTCCCTGCAGGGATGGGCACTCCAGACCTCCCTGGGCAGCTGGGCCAGGGCTACACAGCCCTTTCCAGGAGGAATTTTCCCAATCTCCACTCCGAGCTTCCCTCAGGCCGTTCCCTCTCTCCTGTCCCTGTTCCCTGGGAGCAGAGCCCGACCCCCCCAGCTGCCCCCTCCTCCCTCACCAGTTCTTCCCCAGTTACTCCACAGCCTTTCCCAAGGATTCACTTGGTGAGGATCCCGCCCGTGATGTCCCAAGCCATGTTCCTGGGCATTTATTTTTCCTGCTGGTCCCACCCAGGGGGCAGCGTGGGGGTGCCTCTCCTCCCTCTGGAGTGTTCCCAAAACAGCTGCCGGCTCCGAGGGCTCGGCTACGGCTGCCACCCCTGGATCCGCCCTGCCGGGAGAGGTCTGGGCATTGGCATGGCCAGGCTGGACACGGGCTGGGAGCAGCTTGGGACAGTGGGAGGTGTCCCTGCCATGGCAGGGCTGGCACTGGAGGGGCTCGGAGGTCCCTTCCCACCCAAACCAGTCTGGAATTCCATGGGCACGCCGGGTGAGGCTCAGCCACCAGTGCCCAAACACAACCAGCAGCGTTCCCATCCTCTGGCAGTGGAGACCCCCAGCCTGTCCCAACCCCTCCTGTCCCAACAATCCCCTTCAGTGGGGGCTGGACACAGCGATTTCCTACAGACACCTCTGACCTGGCCCCTGGAGCAAACCTTGGACACAGCTGTGCTCACCTCATCAAGGAATCCTGGAATGGCTGGGTGGGAAGGGACCTCCGAGCCCCTCCAGTGCCAGCCCTGCCATGGCAGGGACACCTCCCACTGTGCCAGGCTGCTCCAGCCCCAATGTCCAGCCTGCCCTTGGCCACTGCCAGGGATCCGGGGGCAGCCCCAGCTGCTCTGGGCACCCTGGGCCAGGGCCTGCCCACCCTCCCAGCCAGCAATTCCCAATTCCCAATTCCCAGCCCTGCCCTCTGGCACTGGGAAGCCATTCCCTGCCTCCTGGCCCTCCAGGCCTTGGCCCCAGTCCCTCTGCAGCTCTCCTGGAGCCCCTTTAGGCCCTGGAAGCTGCTGGATGTCCAGGAATGCTGGCAGAGGTGGAGCAGGTCTGGACACATCCAGCAGGTGCCAAAACCATCCCAGAGCTGCTCCAGGACACGGAAAATCCCAGACCGAGACCTGTGCGATCATGGCATGGAAGGACACAAGGCCCAGTGCCAAGGAAGGATCCAAAAGGGAGAGTGGGAATGGCCCTGAGCCGCGCTGGAGCACAGAGAACCCCTGGATTTCCAGGAATCTCCACTCCCATCCCTCCTTGCGCAGCCGATCCCACCGGGATCCCACCCAGCTGCTCCCTGGGACTGCCCTCCCCAGGCAGGGCACAGCTCTGGCAGGCAGGGAGAGGCTCCCACAGTGATTTATCCACATCCCGTGCCTGTCCCCACAGCAGCTCCATCCATTACAACGAGACATTCCCGTTGGGAATTGCTGCCAGACACTGCGCACGGCCAGGAGCTCCAAACCCCATCTCCCTGCACACCCCAGGAACCCTTTTTTCCCCCCAAAAGCTGTCGGGAGGATCAGCCCTGACCACAGTGTCACGTGCCCCCCAGCCCCGGGACGGGCTCCCGCGGATTTTCGGGGCTGCCTTGGGATCAGCCCCGCGCGCTGCTCCCCCGGGACACCCTCACAGCTTGTGGGAAGCCCTGGAGCCACCCCTGGCCCCCAACAGGACAGGGTTCCAACTGTTTAAATTCCAGGGATTTTTTGGCTGGACAGTTTGACCCTTGGGAAAAAAAGCAGCTTTGCTCCTGCTTGGGACAGTTCCCAAGTCCCTGCAGACACCAGGAAACTCGGAGCAGAAAAATAAAAATAACGTTGTGTTTTTGCCTCGGATGAAACAACCCGGAAAGGTCCCAAATTGTGCTGGAATTTCAGGGAACACGCGACGGGAAGAGGAGCTGGACACTGCCAGTCCCAGTGACAATGGGAAGAGGAGCCAGGGGCCCCAGTGACCCCAGTGATGATGGGCAGGGACACCTCCCACTGTGCCAGGCTGCTCCAGCCCCAATGTCCAGCCTGCCCTTGGCCACTGCCAGGGATCCAGGGGCAGCCACAGCTGCTCTGGGAATTCTATCCCAGCCCCTCCCCACCGTCCCAGCCAGAAATTCCTGCCCCATATCCCATCTAAAGTTTTTCCAGCCCTGGCACAGCTGCCCAGGGCAGGGGTGGAGTCCCCATCCCTGCAGGGATTTCAAAGCCCTGTGGATGTGGCACTTGGGGACATGGGCAGCAGTGGCCTTGGCACCACTGAGTGCACTCAGAGGGATTTTCCAACCCAAATAAATCCGTGATTCCACGTACTCCAGGGGCAAGGGAGCAGCTTCCAGAGGGGGTCCGGCAGTCTGTCCCAGCCCACCCTTGTCCCTGGGAATGGAGCTCCAGCCCCTCCCTCAGGGCCCTCAGAGCTCCAGGGCAGGGATTGGGAAGAGCTTCCACTCCAGTTCCGCAATGAGGGGAACAATGCCACTGTCCTGGATTAGCTGGAGCCGGTCTGGAGGATCCCCACAGCAGCACATCCCAGAATGACCACTCCGAGCTGGCCCCAGAGCTCTCCCGAGAGCCGGTGACCGTGTCCAGAGGGCTGCGAGGATCCAGCCAGGGCAGGGCACCGGGAAAGGCCTGGCCACGCTCCTGAGGGGCTGTGGACACCAAGGCTGCATCCACGGCTCCTCCAGGAGCCATTCCAGCATCCCAGCGGCTGATCCCAGAAAAGGAGGGGTAGCAGAGGCCGGGACAGGAGCCAGCACGGCGGATCCCACCGTTTCTGGAGAGTTCCGGAGCTGGAGCTGCATCCAGGGCAGGTGGGAGCTGCTCCCTCACAGCCCCCCAGTCACACCCTGTGGGACATGTCCCGGTGTCCCCCTGGTGTCCCCGGGGCAGCCACTCACCAGCTCGATGCCCTGTGGGAAGGGGTTGTCCTCCCAGTCCTTCTCCGGGAAGCGCTGCAGGATCTGTCCCTGCCCATCCCCGCTCCCTGCGGAGACAAGACAGGATTAGAGGGCAGCAGGTACCCCCCACCCCACCTCGGGAATGCCAGGCTGGAACAACACCGGGATGCTCCAGCTCTCCAGGGACAGGGCAGCGCAGGAGAGAGCCCAGCCCTTGCACAGGCTCAGCAGCACTGCCCGCTCCAGCAGGGAACAGCGGGGATTCCAAGCTCCCAGAGCCTTATCGGGAGGTGGGAACGGCCCTGGAGCAGCAGCTCCAGTCCCGCTCCAGCCAGAACCTCCTTCCTTGTGATGCCAACACGGACAGCACCCCCGATCCGAGCTGCCATTCCCTGCTCCTCATCTCCCTGCTGCCCTTTCCCCACACAATCCTGCCCCGGGATTTGCGTTCGGGTTCCCAACAGCTCCTGCTTCCCTGGGGCTTTATGGAGCACTGGCAGCACTCCAAACCCTCACCTGCCCCCCAGCCCACACCACTCCAGACCCTAAATCCTTGAGTTTCCCGATGGAGCTGGCCTGGACAGCAGGGCAGGGGGGAATTCCGGGAGCAGCCAGCTCTGGGCCAGCCTGAGGTGCTGGTGGAACCAACGGCTCCTGCCACAGCCCCTGCCAGGCTGCCCACGTCCTTCCAGAGACACAGCCGCTCACGGATCCAGCTGGGAATCGCAAATCCCGAGGATTCTGGCCCAGCCACGAGGGCAGGCAGCCCTGGGACAGGGAGAGGGGGGATATTCCAGCCCCTCCAGAGCTGCTGAGGGATTATTGCATCTCCAGGGGACCACCCGGGGCATCTCCCATCCCGGCTGGCTTTGGGAGCCGGGTCCTGGCCATGGAATGGGGCTGGGAAAGCAGGAGGAGCACCAGGGAAGGGCTATTTTGGGAGGCCAGCCATGTCCCCAGGGCCTTGCTGACTGCCCAGTAGCCACAGCTGGATTTAGCAGGACCAGGAGAGGGAAAGGGAAAGGGGCCATTTATAGCCCCAGGCCCAAAATGGAAAGGTCGGAGCCAAGCTGGGCACAGAATACCCACAGGGACTGGGTTAACAGGGATTGTGTCAACCCGATCCTGCCTGGCCACGTGCTCCCACTCCACAGCCCTGCTCCATCACCACATCCCTCTGGAGGCACCCCTGGCTCCGAGAGCTCCCAGCCCTGGCAAAGGCTGCCTGCTCCCAGTGCCCGGGGCCTGGCTCAAGCTCCAGACAGGAAAATCCCTTGAGATCCACACGTCAGCATGGCTCCAATGGCTCCAAGCTGTGCCCTCCCCATCCAGCCCTGCCACGGCTCCACTGGAACATCCTCAGTTAAAGAGGAACCAATACAAGATCATGGACTCATGGAATGTTTGGGTGGGAAGGGACCTCAGAGCCCCTCCAGTGCCAGCCCTGCCATGGCAGGGACACCTCCCACTGTGCCAGGCTGCTCCAGCCCCAATGTCCAGCCTGGCCTTGGCCACTGCCAGGGATCCAGGGGCAGCCCCAGCTGCTCTGGGCACCCTGGGCCAGGGCCTGCCCACCCTCCCAGCCAGCAATTCCCAATTCCCAATCTCCCATCCAGCCCTGCCCTCTGGCACTGGGAAGCCATTCCCTGCCTCCTGGCCCTCCAGGCCTTGGCCCCAGTCCCTCTGCAGCTCTCCTGGAGCCCCTTTAGGCCCTGCAAGGGGCTCTCAGCTCTCCCTGGAGCTTCTCCTCTCCAGGTGAGCATCCCCAGCTCTCCCAGCCTGGCTCCAGAGCAGAGGGGCTCCAGCCCTGGAGCAGCTCCGGGGCCTCTCTGGACTCTCTCCAGCAGCTCCAGGTCCTGCTGCTGTGTCCCCAGGGCTGGGGCAGCTCTGCAGGTGGGGTCTCACCTGGGCACAGGGGCAGAATCCCCCCTCCCCTGCTGCCCACTGGGATCAGCCCAGCGCTGGTGGGGTCTCAGGCTCATCATCCTCAACACAAACAAAAATCATTCCAAGGGCTGTTCAGAACAATGGGAATCTTGACTCCCAGGGTTTTCCCAGAGCCAGGAGCTGCCACTCTGCAGCCAGCTGCGGGCAGGTACATCCTGATTTAGGGACTGTCCCCACCAGCCTGACTCGGGAACCCTGGACACTTCCCTCAGCTGCTCCTCAGGCAGCCCGGGCCCAGCTTTCCCACTTCCCACCATTCAGCTCCGTATCGGGCCGTGGGATCAGCGCGTCCCTTCCTGCCCGGGAGAGCTGGACCTGCCCCATCCATTCTCCTGCCATCCCAGCTGAGATTCCTGGGAAAGCAGGAGATTCCTGGGAAAACACGTGTGCCTGTGAACCTCGGCCTCCCCGCAGCTGCTGCGCCGCTCCTTCCTTCCTGCCGCTCCTGCGGGGCTGGGGGACACCTGGGGGAGCCCGGCCCCTCCCCGGCTGCGCTGGCAAGGGCACGGGATGTTGTTGTGACACAGGAAATTCTAAATAAGCCCAGGGTTAAACACTGAGCTGAGCCACGGCACAGGATGACCCCGGCTGGGAGCGCCGGGACACTGCCGGACACTGCCGGGAACGGCCGCTGCTCCGGACAGGGGTCATGGACACACGAGCGCCGTCCCTCGCTCCCAGCGTCCCCGAAATGATGGGACAAGAGGAGCTGGGCCTGAGCACTGCGCAGAGACCCAGCCAGGCGTCCGCCTCCCCGGCCTGGAGTGTTCCCAGACCCTGCAGGAGGTGCTCAGCGTCCCTGGAAAATCCCTGGTGGGTTCACAGCAGGGGCACGGCAGCCCCAGTCCATCCCATCCCCACAGCCAGGGAAGCCACGGGGTCAGGACAGGGAACCGGCCTTGCAGCGGCTCCTGCAGCCCTTCCCTGAGGAGCAGGGTGCGATGGAGAGAGGGGAGAAGGGAATTTTCACAGGGATTTTAGGCAAAGGAGCTTATTTGGAACAAGCCCTGTGCCACCCCTCACACCCAACACCCTCTGCTGAGGGTGACCAAGAGCACAGGGAGGTGTTTCAGCACCAGCACGGGACCACTGGAAAGGGTCAGTCCAGCCAGTCCCAAGGAAAGGTTCCTCTGCAGGCCTGGACACGACTCCCACACCCCCGAACCTCAGAAATTCGGGATGAAATCATCCAGGGGAACACAAAGCTCAGACAACACAGCGCTGGAGCTGGCACAGGTCACCCAGAGCAGCTGGGGCTGCCCCTGGATCCCTGGCAGTGGCCAAGGCCAGGCTGGACATTGGGGCTGGAGCAGCCTGGCACAGTGGGAGGGGTCCATGGAACTGGATGAGCCTTACGGTCCTTCCTACCCAAACCATTCCACAATTCCACGTCCTCCCCGCAGGAACCAGAGCTGCTCCAGCCCTCCTTCCCCCCCGGCTCCAACCTGGAGGTCATGTCCAGCCAGGAGAGAGTGTGGAACCACTTTAAAAACATTCAGTTACTTCAGGTATCTCAAATTATTCCAGAAATGTTCATTTCACACCATTCATGATTCTCCAGCTCCCCCCAGCTTCGGGGGCAGCTTCATCCCTGCCTGCAAGTGTCAGCTGAGGCTTCCGAGAGCTCCTTGCTGCAGGAATTATTTATAAACTCAGCTGCTTTAAAGCACCAGAAAACCCTTGGTGCTCCAAAGCCCTGCCTGGAGCCCCCGAGGTGGCTCCTGCACAGGCAGGGACAGACCAGGCACGAGGCCACACAACCTGCCAGGACCTGGAGCTGCTGCCAAGGGCCCTCAGAGCTGAGCGCTGATCCCAGCCCAGCCCAGAGCTGCTCCAGCACGGAGCGAGTCAGGCCCAGCCTCGGCACGGAGCAGGGCACCAATGGGGCTCCTGGAACGAGGCAAGATCCAAGTATCCCTGTGGCAGCATCAAACAGGGATTGGGAAATGGCCCGCAAGGCCTGGGAGCGATTGCATCAACCAACGCCAACCTATGCCAACCTATGCCAACCAACGCCAACCAAGGCCAACCAAGGCGGCGGGAGCGGTGCCAGCGATCCCTGCCTCACCCCTGGAAACACTCCAGGCCAGGCTGGACATTGGGGCTGGAGCAGCCTGGCACAGTGGGAGGTGTCCCTGCCATGGCAGGGCTGGCACTGGAGGGGCTCGGAGGTCCCTTCCCACCCAGCCATTCCAGGATTCCCGGGTGTGTCTCACCAACCTGAGCACAGCCAGCCCATCCCTCACCCCTCTGTTCACCGGGAATCATCACCTGAGTGGGGAGCTGGGATATTCCAGCCCTGGCCATCAGCTCCTCCCTCCCGGAGAGCAGGAGCAGGGCACGGACAGGGATTGAGCCATCCCATCCCATCCCGGCCCTGCAGCCCCCCGCCCCCAAGCCCACCCAGAACAACACCCGAGTGTCTGCTCCGGGGACAAAGGGGCCTCTGTTCCCTGTGACGTGTTCCCGCCGGGGGGACGGAGAATGGCTTTTCTATGGAGGGAACAAAGGGGCCGTGTGTGGGGCTGGGGGTGGCCCCGCTGCTCCGGCCACCAACAGGAAAGCCCACCCGGCCCAGGGCGAGCACACGGTCCCTGTCCCTGCTCCTGGCCACTGGCAGCCACCAGCATGGGATGGGACAGCCCTGTCCCCACCAGCACCAACGGTGGGCGCTGGCAGCTCCCTGTGCCAGCCACGGCAGCTCCCGGGATCCCTGCGGCTGGAAAAGCCCTCCCAGCCCATCCAGTCCCAGCTCTGCCCCATCCCCACCTCGGCCCCAGCCCAGAGCCCTCAGTGCCACCTCCAGGAATTCCTTGGACACCTGCAGGGATGGGCACTCCAAACCTCCCTGGGCAATGCAATCCCTGTTCCAGTGCTGAACAACCCTTTCCATGGAGAAATTCTCCCTGAAGTGGCACCTACTGGACCCCCAGTGTCCCCTCCACCCATCCCCAGGGCCACACCCCTCCTGTGGCAAGGCCGCTGTGCCCCCCAGAGCAGGACAAGAGAATGAAAAGACCCAAGGAATAATATCCCACTCGTGGCTCTCTCTCCACGTTACAGTGCAACTGCACAGGACAGGGAGCTCGGGAAGGACAGAGCCCTTCCCACACAGCAGGAACCTGCAGGAGCAGGGTGACAGGAACACCTCTGGCTCTGCCAGCGGGATTTGGGGCAAAAGTCTCCACAAAGTCACACCCGGAATAGCAATTCCTGTCCTGAGTGCAGCTAAAAAAAGGGAAAAACTTCGGAAAAAGCACCTCATTCCATGTTTATGGTCACCTCGGTGATGTCTGAGGATGTGCTTGACCCGCTGGACACAGGGAAGATAAGGATCACCCAGGGATGACAAGGATCACCCACAGCCTGGGACACGGAGCTGGGTGACGAAGCAAACTGTCTGCATGCAATTCCAGGCTGGAAAAGCCCCATCCAGCCATGGAATGCAAACCCCTGCACCCCAGGGCCACTGGCTCCCAGTTACAACATCCAGGAGCGGCATCAGGGGGACATCACTGCCCGGCCGGAGCGGGGTGCTGGGACTGGGGGCATTCCCAGCACAGCACTTCCACGGAGCACGGCTCCCATTCCCAATGGATTTCAGGGAATCATGGCTTTGGGAGGCTCTGGATGAGCCAAACGGGCTGTTTGTAGGGAGCTGAAATAAGGGAGGTGAAGGAGGGGCCAGCGCTGCGGCCCCTCACCCTGGCTCAGTCCTGTCCTGGGAGGTCATCATTCCTCAAACCTCTCCCTAATCCCTCTCAGCCTCAGGAGAAGTGTTGGAGAGAGCCATCTCCTGCTGGATGCAGCCCAGGGGCAGCACCAGGTGCCCTGCCAGGACCTGGGAGTGCAGACTCCCAGGGATCAGGGATGCTGGCAAATCCTTGGCACAGAGTGCGGCTGGAAAATCCCAGGAGCCTGGGGAATGTGGGGTTCTCTGTTCTCCCACCAGCCCAGACCCTGCAGGAAGATCCACTCAGATCCCCCCACGCAGAGGAATCCACTGCTTATCCCACACACGGCACTTAAGGGATGGCACTCAGGACACGTCCCAAAGGGTCAGGGAAGATCCCAGGATCTGGGAATGGCAGGTGAAGAGGGAGCAGCCGGGTATGGAATCACCGCTGTCCTGGCAGGGGACAGATCCTGAGAGATTCCCACCATCCCCACACAAACCTGGGCTGGGAGTGCTCGGCACAGCCCGGCTAGAGCCGGCTGCTCCCTGATGCCGTGCCAAGGGAGAGCCGTGTTTATCTTTGGAAACATTAAGGCAGGAGAGGAAGTAATTAAATTTAAAAAACCCCGCCTGCTTCCGAGAGCTCGGCCCAGGAAAGCGCTGCGGGCCCGGAGCGTTCCTGGCAGCGAGACACGGACACGGCCCCGCAGCTGCCGCTGCTCGCCCGGAGCCACGGCTGCAGCAGGAAGCTTCTCCATAAATCCCTGGGGGACACGGCCCCACGGCGCTTCAAACCGCCTCAAACCGCCTCCAACCTCCCCAAACCGCCTCACACACGCGGCAGGAGCCAGAGGTCCCTTTGGAGGAGCCCTCCAGGAGCACTGGAAGCTGTGAGGGCCCAGGAGCTGTTTTAAGGGATCCCAGGTGACCTCAGAAGGTCCCGTTGGACCCCAAATTCTCTGGGATTCTACCAAGAGCAGCCAGGTGACAGTGACACCCAGCTGGGTGGAGAACGCCCAGGAGGGGCTCCAGGAGAGCTGCAGAGGGACTGGGGCCAAGGCATGGAGGGCCAGGAGGCAGGGAATGGCTTCCCAGTGCCAGAGGGCAGGGCTGGATGGGAGATTGGGAATTGGGAATTGCTGGCTGGGAGGGTGGGCAGGCCCTGGCCCAGGGTGCCCAGAGCAGCTGGGGCTGCCCCTGGATCCCTGGCAGTGGCCAAGGAAAGGCCGGACATTGGGGCTGGAGCAGCCTGGCACAGTGGGAGGTGTCCCTGCCATGGCAGGGCTGGCACTGGAGGGTCTCTGAGGTCCCTTCCCACCCAGCCATTCCATGACTCCATGATGCCATGACCTGGAGCTGGCTGGGCACTGTGGCTCAGTTCCCTGGGGAGGAGGATCCCAGTGTCCATCGGGAGCGCCGCTGTCCGGCCGCGGCTCCGTGGCCAGAGCTGCTAAAAGCGTTTTGGGGAGAAACCTCTGCTATTTTTACCTAATGCCAAATCCCAGCTGCCTCCCAGGGGAGCCATTCCCAGCTCCCCTGGCACCCCAGGTGATAATTACGGGGCTGCCAACATTTACCCACGGCCTAAAAACAGCCCCGGCTGCTCCCATGGCCCCTCCTGCCCTGCAGGAAAAATATGTGGGAATTATGGAATGGGTTGGGGTGGAAGGGACCTCCGAGCCCCTCCAGTGCCAGCCCTGCCATGGCAGGGACACCTCCCACTGTGCCAGGCTGCTCCAGCCCCAATGTCCAGCCTGCCCTTGGCCACTGCCAGCGATCCAGGGGCAGCCCCAGCTGCTCTGGGCACCCTGGGCCAGGGCCTGCCCACCCTCCCAGCCAGCAATTCCCAATTCCCAATCTCCCATCCAGCCCTGCCCTCTGGCACTGGGAAGCCATTCCCTGCCTCCTGGCCCTCCAGGCCTTGGCCCCAGTCCCTCTGCAGCTCTCCTGGAGCCCCTTTAGGCCCTGCAAGGGGCTCTCAGCTCTCCCTGGAGCTTCTCCTCTCCAGGGGAACATTCCCAGCTCTCCCAGCCTGGCTCCAGAGCTGTTCCCAGCCAGCAAAGGGATGCACAGGGACAATGGGACAGGATCCAGCCACAGAGCAGCTCTGAGCTCCAGGACAAAAGGCCTCAGTGCCAGCCGCTCTCCCGTCCGAGCCGGGCAATTCCCTGCAGAGCAGCCAAGGACAGAGGGAAACCCCAAACCCCAGCCAGGGCCGTGCCTCACGGATCACACGCGGGTGCCCAAGTCCCTCCCTGCTCCGTCCTGCCAGGGAACAGGGAATGATCCAAGCCCTGGCTCAGTTAGTCTCGACCCTACAGGGATCATTTCCCCCCGGGCTCTGCCAGCATCAACATCTCCCACAAGGGCAGAAGGAGCTTTTGTTCCCTGGTCCCACACAGGCGGCAGCCGCAGGGCCGGAGCTGCCGCCGGAGCGTGGCACGTCCAGGGGGGAACTGCAGGGAGGGACAACGACAGGAACGGCCGGGTAGGAACAGAGAAGGGGGAATCAGGTCAGATTCCACAGGGGCCTCAGCTGGGCTCGGCAGCGCCAGAGCCACCAGAACTGCAACGGGAGGAAATGTCCCATCAGTACGGGAACTTTGAGAATTCCTTGAGAACGCCACTGAGGGGTCCCCGAGTGCCACATCCACACGGCTTTGAAATCCCTGCAGGGATGGGCACTCCAAAGCTCCCTGGGCAGCTGTGCCAGGGCTGGACATTCCCCACCATCCACCCTGCCCCTGCCCTGGCCCAGCCTGAGGCTGTTCCCTCTCTCCTGTCCCTGTTCCCTGGCAGCAGAGCCCGACCCCCCCGGCTGCCCCCTCCTGTCAGGGACTTGTGCAGAGCCACAAGGTCCCCCCGGAGCCTCCTTTGCTCCAGCCTGAGCCCCCTCCCAGCTCCCTCAGCCGCTCCTGCTGCTCCAGACCCTTTCCAGCTCCATCAGCTGCTCCTCACAGGATCTGTGCTGCAGAAGGGAATCCCCTCCCTGAGGGAGGGCCCTCGCTAGCGAGGAGGAAAAGGCCGATGCCAAGGGGAACTGAAACCCCACTGACCACAGACTGCTCCAGGATGGGGAAGCGACCCTGCCCTGGAGCCCTCAGCTTCCTCATCGGCATTTCCCCGAGAACCAGGGAATTTTCTGAAGCAGGTACAGCTCCCACGGAGCACCGGCAGCCCCGGAGCCTGGAGCTCTCCCTCAGCCTGACCCCACAGCCCTGAGAGAAGCCCTGCTCTGCCCAGGCTTGGGAACACCAATCCCTGCTCCCCCAAACCCCATGGCACACATGATCCCAGAGGGTCCAGCCGTGGTCGCAGTCCTGCCCCAGTGACCTGGAGCAGCTCCTCACCTCTAACCCTTGGGAATGAGCAGGGAGGTGGGAATGGAAGCACCACAGAGTGCTGCCAGCTCTGAGCCCGGCCGGGGCTTAGCGCACTCCCAGCAGCTCCTGCTACTGCTCCCAACAGACCCCACCAACACCCAGGTCCCCCAAACCCACCTCATCCCCCCCACGGATTATCTGGGAAGCCTGGGACAGGCCGGGATGAGTCCTGAGGTCACGGAGCCAAGTGTTCTTCCCCCAGAGGGTGCTGGGCACTGCCCAGGCTCCCCAGGGAATGGGCACGGCCCCGAGGCTGCCGGAGCCCCAGGAGCGTTTGGGCAGCGCTGCCAGGGGTGCCCAGGGTGGGATTGTTGGGGGGTCTGTGCAGGGCCAGGGGTTTGATCCGTGATCCCTGTGGGTCCCAGGCTCAGGATGTTCCAGGATTCCATGATCCCAGGTGCCACATGCAGACCTGTCCCCGGAGCTGCTCCCAGCCCGATCCCGCTGCCGACAGTGCTCGGCTCCGGCTGTGCCGGGACCAGGACCAGCGATTCCAGGCCGGCTCCCGGAGCTCAGCAGGACACGGGGCTCTTCCCAGCCCATCCCAGGGGTTTCAGCTAAAGAGGGGAGATTTAGATGGGATATTGGAAAGACATCAACACAAAGCACAACTTGAAATTCCCCATTTCAGTGGAAGTTCCTGGAGAGTCCAGTTTGCCAAGTGGAGAGGGGACTGGGGACAAGGGCTGGAGGGACAGGACACAGGGAACGGCTTAAGCCGAAAGGGTGGAGCTTTAGATGGGATCTTGGGAAGGAATTGCTGGCTGGGAGGGTGGGCAGGCCCTGGCCCAGGGTGCCCAGAGCAGCTGGGGCTGCCCCTGGATCCCTGGCAGTGGCCAAGACCAGGCTGGACATTGGGGCTGGAGCAGCCTGGCACAGTGGGAGGTGTCCCTGCCATGGCAGGGCTGGCACTGGAGGGGCTCGGAGGTCCCTTCCCACCCAAACATTCCAGGATTCCCTGAAGCCAAGACACAGCCACACCCTGGTCAGTGGCAGAGGCTCTGTTTGATGGGAAGGGCTGGGAAATGCTGCTCCTTCAGATCCTTCCCAGAAGGAAACACAACTCTGCTCCTCCACCCAAAGCCAACAGAGCCGGGGCAGGGGCTGGGCCCTCGCTCCAGCTCCACACCTGGAGCCGCCCTGGAAGGGGATCCTGGGGAGCAGAGGACAAGGCTGAAGGGTTCCATGTGACTTGAGGAGTCCCTGCATCTCCACCAGCCTGAAATCCTCCATTTCCTGAAAGAACTCAACTGAAATCCTTGGACCATTTTGACTTTGAGGAAGACGGGGAAGACTCACTGGAGGAAGAAAGACCCATGGAGCAGAGGAGACTCCGGCAGGAGCAGGAGTGCTCCTCACCAATGTGCCTGGCACACTCCACACATGGAGCTTCCAGCCTTGGAATGACAGCTCAGACTTGAGAGAGCAAACATTCATCTCTGCTGCTGCTGTGCCAGGAAAACCGGGAACCGTGGAGTCAGGAAATGGTTTGGGTGGGAAGGGACCTCCGAGCCCCTCCAGTGCCAGCCCTGCCATGGCAGGGACACCTCCCACTGTGCCAGGCTGCTCCAGCCCCAATGTCCAGCCTGGCCTTGGCCACTGCCAGGGATCCAGGGGCAGCCCCAGCTGCTCTGGGCACCCTGGGCCAGGGCCTGCCCACCCTCCCAGCCAGCAATTCCCAATTCCCAATCTCCCATCCAGCCCTGCCCTCTGGCATTGGGAAGCCATTCCCTGCCTCCTGGCCCTCCAGGCCTTGGCCCCAGTCCCTCTGCAGCTCTCCTGGAGCCCCTTTAGGCCCTGCAAGGGGCTCTCAGCTCTCCCTGGAGCTTCTCCTCTCCAGGTGAGCACCCCCAGCTCTCCCAGCCTGGCTCCAGAGCAGAGGGGCTCCAGCCCTGGAGCAGCTCCGGGGCCTCTCTGGACTCTCTCCAGCAGCTCCAGGTCCTGCTGCTGTGTCCCCAGGGCTGGGGCAGCTCTGCAGGTGGGGTCTCACCTGGGCACAGGGGCAGAATTCCCTCTCCCCTGTGCTCCCAGTGATCCTCTGATGTTTGCAGGGAGCACCCCGGAATGTGGGAGCAGCATCCAGGACATGCCTGGACAGTTCCTGTCCCCAATGGAATGGGAGAGCCACCAGTGCAGGGCCCACCCTGAGCACGGCCATGGCCACCCCTCTGCCCCAAACAGCTTCACTTCCCCCGCAGTAAAACCGTGTTTTCCCAGAAAAGAAACAAAACTTGGAATTTGACCCAAATAAATACCATCTCTGGCGTAGGTTTAGGTTTTTCCAAACCCTCAACAAAGTGACTGACCCCCAGTTCAGCCAAAGGCAGGAAAAACATCTTGGGATTTACCAAGCTGGACAAAAATACAACCCTTAAAGAGTTCAACAACAGAATAAACAACCCCAAAGCACCAAGACGACACATGAGGCTAAAACCAAGTCAGACACAGAGCAAAGGTCAGGGGAAAATGAGCAACAAACTATTGAAAAATACAAAAAAATGGGAATTAACAAGAAATTCGACAGAACCACTGAAAATTCAAACGTTTTCTCCAACGTCAGCTTCCTGTCCCACTTGGATTTTCAGGAATACTGAGTGATGTCCGTACTGACCCCGTCCCCCCGGGGTTTTCAGTAGCACAGCCTGGACAGCTGGTTCCAGACACACCAGTCCCAGGAAAAACCACCCAAAACCCCCAAAACCACAGGCTAATGGCCAGAAAATAGGGAAAACACGCCGTAAGCATCCCAAACTTGGACATGGATTAAGGCAAGGCTGTTTTGGATGAGTGGAGCTCGAGGGAGGAAGGACGGGAGGGATCCCCCTGAGCCCCATCCCAGAGCAGGAGCGGCATTCCCAGAGCCGGCGGAGCTCAGGGAGCCAGGCAGGCCCTCGGGATAATCCCTGCGTGGGCACCCGGGGCTGGGATAAATCCCACAGACAAATCCCAGGCCCGCTCGGGCCCGGCCTTCCCGGCGCCGCTGGAAACGCGGAGCGACCGCGGTGGGAGCGCGCCGGGAACGGGAACCCAGCGCTCAGCCCAAAAGGCTCCGGGAAAACAGCCCGGTCCCAAGAGCACTCCGGGGGGATGCGGCTCGGGACACAGGCACAGCCCCATGTCCAGGAGCTCTGGCTGGACACACAGGGAGGGAGGACACACAGGCTCCTGGTGGGAATATCTGCATTGACTGGAAAGTGGGAAAAATGGCCCAAATGGGACCCGCATCTGTCCGGACCGAGACACGGAGCACCAGGACTGCACTGGATGAGCCCAGCACCTTCCCATTCCCCACAGCCCATCCATCCCACACTGCAGCCAGAGCCAGGACAAACCCACCACCTTCCCATCCCCTCCTTCCCTCCCACCCATCCCAGACGGTCCCTGTCCCTCGCTCCAGACCGAGGGAGGAGAGTCCACATTTTCCAGCAAACGTTTCTGGGAAGAGATCCAAGAGCTGGGAGCAGCTTCCAACTCTCCCCGCTCCTCCAGAGCCCCTTCCTCGTCCTCCTTCTGCCCAAAGCCAGGGCCACGAGATGGGACTTTGCTTTTGGGGTGGTGCACAGTGACATTCCCACCTCATCCCCCTTTTTCTGTCACTCCCTTCCAGCCACCCCAGTGCTTGGAAAATTCCATGAACCCCAAAGGTCTCATGGGCTGGGATGAGGCAGCGGAGCCAAGGAAAATAATGTGAAATAATCCCATTGAAATGACTTCAGGGACAGAGAACCAGACGGCTGCAAGAGGGAAGCCATTCCCTGCCTCCTTGTCCCCAGTCCCTCTGCAGCTCTCCTGGAGCCCCTTCAGGCCCTGCAAGGGGCTCTCAGCTCTCCCTGGAGCGTCTCCTCTCCAGGGGAGCACCCCCAGCTCTCCCAGGCTGGCTGGTGACACTGCCACTGTCCCTCAGATGAACTTTAAATGGCTCAGGAGGACTTAACCCAGGTGATCCCGGGAATCCCTGTGTGCCAAAGCCTCAGCGCTGCTCCCAGCACCGGGACCTGCTGCTGCAGGGATATTCCCTAAATGGAAGTGGGCACCTTCAAGGGCCTGGATCCTTCCTGAGTCTGAGGCAAGAGAGAGGCAGCAGAACCCCCTGGACACTGCCAGGGAGCTCTGGGAAGGGTCTGGAGCCCCAGGAGCGGCTGAGGGAGCTGGGAAGGGGCTCAGGCTGGAGCAAAGGAGGCTCAGGCGGGACCTTGTGGCTCTGCACAAGTCCCTGACAGGAGGGGGCAGCCGGGGGGGTCGGGCTCTGCTGCCAGGGAACAGGGACAGGACAGGGGGAACGGCCTCAGGCTGGGCCAGGGCAGGCTCAGGGTGGGCATCAGCAGGAATTTCCCCATGGAAAGGGAGCTCAGGCCTTGGCAGGGGCTGCCCAGGGAGCTTTGGAGTGCCCATCCCTGCAGGGATTTAAAACCCCTGCGGATGTGGCTCTTGGGGACAGGGGCAGTGGTGGCCTTGGCAGTGCTGGGAACAGTTGGACTTATGGGCTCCGAGGGGTTTTCCACCCCAAACAACTCCATGATTCAATGAAAAACAACCAACAGAACACAGAAATACAAGAGCTGCACGTGGGGGGCAGCTGGAGCAGCTGGAGCCAGGTGAGCTCTCACCAGGCACAAACACCCCCAGGTGAGCTCCCCCCGTGCCTGGACAATGTCATCCAGCACACCCCGAGGTCCCTTCCCCCCCTTCACCCATTACTGGGGTTTACTTGGAGTTCCAGCATCCTGGGAGGGTGGGCAGGCCCTGGAATGGAATTCCCAGAGCAGCTGGGGCTGCCCCTGGATCGCTGGCAGTGGCCAAGGCCAGGCTGGACATTGGGGCTGGAGCAGCCTGGCACAGTGGGAGGTGTCCCTGCCATGGCAGGGCTGGCACTGGAGGGGCTCGGAGGTCCCTTCCCACCCAACCATTCCAGGATTCCCTGACCCTGTTCTGTGACTCCTTGGGGTCCCTATCTGGGGCTGACCCATCCACGCTCCCTCCCCCACGCCCCCCACCCCAGCACCACCTCCAGCCCCGTCTCAGCCGAACGCCAGGAAAGCCCAGTAAATCCCGGGATTTACTTGGAGCCCGGCAGCCTCCATCTGGCAGAAGAGCTGCAAATCCCACAGCAGCCTTGCCCGGGGTGGGACGGGTGCCCCAGGCTGGCACTGCAGCCAGGACACCTCAGCAAGTCCCCAGGTGCTGCCTCGGGGAGCCACAGGTCCCTCCGCACCCCTCCGGTTCCGGGGCAGGACACGCTCTGCTCCCTTCCCTTGCCAGGAATTCTGTCCTGTGCCCATCCATCCTTCCCCACCAGTCTGGGGCTCCCCACGGTGCCAGCTGAGCTGCCAGCTGCTCTGCCCTGCAGCACTCCCAGGAATCCCAGATAATTTGGGGTGCAATCCTTAACAAGGACGTGTCCGATTCCACAGGCCGACAACAGCAGGAGAAGCTGGGACTGCTTTGGGGCAGGTGGGGCCGCCTGGTTTGGGGTTTTTTGTTCGTTTTTATAACTTCACAAGGATATCGACCCTCCTGGAGCTGCATCCAGTGCTCCCACTGGGCACAGATGGGAACTTCACCTCTCAAACTGAAACTGCCTCCTTGCTCAGGACATCCAGCCCCACATCCCTGCGGGCCTCATCCCATCTTCAGCCCCACATCCCTGAGGGCCTCATCCCATCTCCAGCCCCACATCCCATATCCCACCCCATCTTCAGCCCCACATCCCTGAGGGCCTCATCCCATCTCCAGCCCCACATCCCTGAGGGCCCCATCCATTCTCCAGCCCCACATCCCTGAGGGCCCCATCCCATCTCCAGACCCACATCCCATATCCCATCCCATCTCCAACCCCACATCCCTGAGGGTCTCATCCCATCTCCAGCCCCACATCCCATATCCCATCCCATCTCCAGCCCCACATCCCTGAGGGCCCCATCCCATCTCCAGCCCCACATCCCATATCCCATCCCATCTCCAGCCCCACATCCCTGAGGGCCCCATCCATTCTCCAGCCCCACATCCCTGCAGGCCCCATCCCATCTCCAGCCCCACATCCCATCTCCCATCCATTCTCCAGCCCCACATCCCTGCAGGCCCCATCCCATCTCCAGCCCCACATCCCATATCCCACCCCATCTCCAGCCCCACATCCCTGAGGGCCTCATCCCATCTCCAGCCCCACATCCCATATCCCATCCCATCTCCAGCCCCACATCCCTGCGGGCCCCATCCCGTCTCCAGCCCCACATCCCATCTCCCATCCCATCTCCAACCCCACATCCCTGAGGGCCCCATCCATTCTCCAGCCCCACATCCCTGCAGGCCCCATCCCATCTCCAGCCCCACATCCCATCTCCCATCCATTCTCCAGCCCCACATCCCTGCAGGCCCCATCCCATCTCCAGCCCCACATCCCATATCCCACCCCATCTCCAGCCCCACATCCCTGAGGGCCTCATCCCATCTCCAGCCCCACATCCCATATCCCATCCCATCTCCAGCCCCACATCCCTGCGGGCCTCATCCCATCTCCAGCCCCACATCCCTGCGGGCCCCACCCCATCTCCAGCCCCACATCCCATATCCCACCCCATCTCCAGCCCCACATCCCATCTCCCATGTCCAGCCCCACATCCCTGCGGGCCCCACCCTGTCTCCCCACGGAGACGACACCTCCCCAGCCTTTCCCTCGCCCCCACAGCCTCTCCAGCCTCTCCCTCCTCGGATGTTCCCTCCTCCCACTCCCTGCGCGCTCTCGAACGCTTTGCACGAGGCGCGAAGGGAAATCTCCCCTTTTATGGGGAAAGGCAGCAGATCCCGGCTGGGGGAGCTGCCCCCAGCCCCGCTCCTCCCCCCACTCCCCGCCGCCCTTCCCGGGATGGGTTCCACAGCTCCCAGCTGCTCCCTCCGCTTCCCACCGCGCTTCCTACGGCCCCTGAGCCGAGAACAGATTTCTCCCAGGATGACTCAGAGGATCGCAGCCCTGTGCCTGTCTCATGACTCCACCGGGCAGGCTCCAGGCTGGATTTCTGGAGCAGCGGCAGCGCGGTGCTGCCGATTCATCCCCGCGTGCCGCCCGGCTGGGATGACGGATCACATTCCTTCTGCCTGGCCTGCTGCCACCTGCATCCCTCACAGCCAGGAGAAACGGCGGACACACACTCATGGATGCTCAGGAAGGGCCTTCAGGAAAAAGGAGCCGCTTTCTCTTGGGAAAAAACTTCACTGAAAAGGCCAAGGTCGCAATCATGGAATCCTGGAGTGGGTTGGGTGGGAAGGGACCTCCGAGCCCCTCCAGTGCCAGCCCTGCCATGGCAGGGACACCTCCCACTGTGCCAGGCTGCTCCAGCCCCAATGTCCAGCCTGGCCTTGGCCACTGCCAGCGATCCAGGGGATGAAGGAAGGAGCTCCAGCAGCTCATGGAGCTGCTCCTTGAAACCAGACCCGGATGCCAAGCATGGCAAACCTCGTGTTCTGCACCAGCACTAAACAGAAGTACAAAATCCCAACATCCTCGATAGAATTCCCAAGAGATCCAACACTTGTAAAAAGTCCTCGTATAAAAGCAGAGTTGCCAGGAAAACCTTGGGTCAGTGGGAGAATCCAGAAGAAAATCCACATTCCCACCCCCTGCATTAATGATGGTGAGGTGACTCCACTGCCAGGACTTGGGAGGAAAAGGAAAACAGGGATGCCACAGACAGGTGGGAACAGTGTGGATGCAGATCGTGTGGGACAGCAGCAAAGCAGCCTCCAAACGTGGCCCAAACCCACCCAAACGGAGGGAAAGAAAACGCGAAGTGAAAACACAGACCTGAGTCAGGAGAGCCGAGAGGAACTCGGAGAGGGAGGAAGGAGAAGTTCAAGGGAGGCAGAAATCCCCCCAGGAGAGCCCCACTCTGCTGGAGGAGCCGGGCCAGGAGAGGCCGGGAATGGCTCCGGGACACCCAGGACTGTCTGCAGTGCCACTGTGCCCCCTGCTCTGCTGGCACGCCACCGGGACAGCGCTGCGCTCACCTGGAGAGGGGCTTGGGACGGGGGAACTGCCAGGTGCGATTAGAGGGGATATCGGGAAGAAATTCTTGGCTGTGAGGGTGCTGAGGCACTGCCACACTGAAATTCCTGCTGATGCCCACCCTGCCCCTCCCCTGGCCCAGCCTGAGGCCGTTCCCTCTCCTCCTGTCCCTGCTCCCTGCGAGCAGAGCCCGATCCCGCCTGGCCCTCCTGACAGGGAGTTGTAGGAAACCACCTTCCTCAGCTTTCCAAACACCTCTGCAGGAATTCCCAGCCCTGGGAATACCGGACACACCCCCAGGCGGAGCTGACAGCCCGCTCCTGCAGACAATTCCTGCGGGAATCAGCCGGGGGCTCTCGCTGCTCCCGTGCGGAATCAGGGCGGCACCGTCCATCCCTGGCACTGTCTGACCTCCTTCCTGCCCGGGGCTGCTGAGCTCACCTTGATCCCATCCCGGAGCTTATCCCTGTCCTTCCCAATCACCTGCCTGTCCAGAGGGAGCCCAGCTGCCGCTCCCTGGGCTCATCCCGCGTGGAGCCACCAGAGTTGTGCTCATCCCTAAAGCCAGCCCGTGGCACGGCCCCGCCGGAGCCGGGCGAGGCTGAAGCCAGCGATTGTGCTCGGCTGGGCCCTGACAGAGGCGCCGGGTGAGGGACAGCTGGGCAGTGTCCCCGAGCCCTGCCGAGGGACAGCGAGGCCCGAGCAGCGTCACCTGCCCGCGGCTCCAGCTCCTTGCCTGCCCCTGGAGAGCTCACTGCCAGCTGCCCCCGCCGAAGGGCATCAAAGCTGGCACGTGAAGGTGAGGATGAGCATGGGCATCCTGACGGGAATTTGCTGCGGGGCTGCCCAGGTCTCGTGAACAGGAGCACGGCTGGGACTGCAGGTACCTCACAAACACCAAATACCAGGGCAAGGTCCTAAAACCAGGGCAGAGACTTTTCCCACATAAAACAGCGACGTTATGGCAGCTTTGGAGCAGAGCTGACCTGGAATCAGGGAATTGTTTGGGTTGGAAAAGTATCAGGTCTGACCATTCCCAGCACTGCCAAGGCCACCACTGACCCTGTCCACAAGTGACTCCACCCCTGCCCTGGGCAGCTGGGCCAGGGCTGCACAGCCCTTTCCAGGAGGGAATTCCCCAGCATCCAACCTGAACCATTCCCTCTCTCCTGTCCCTGTTCCCTGGCAGCAGAGCCCGACCCCCCCGGCTGCCCCCTCCTGTCAGGGACTTGTGCAGAGCCACAAGGTCCCCCCGGAGCCTCCTTTGCTCCAGCCTGAGCCCCTTTCCCAGCTCCCTCAGCCGCTCCTGGGGCTCCAGACCCTTCCCAGAGCTCCCTGCCCTGGACAGGAGCACTGGGAGGTTTCAGAGGGACAGTGTGCAGGAGGCCGCTGTCACTGCTCCCCCTGGATGCAGGGCCGAGCCCCTCGGAGCACCCCAGCTGGGATCACTGGGATCAGACGGGCACGGCCCCAGCCCTGCTCTGGGAAGGGTGTGACAGTGACAGTGAGACACAAGTGGCCTTATCTGGGCCATCAGCAGAGCCCCGGCTGGGGCAGGAAGATGCTGCAGAGCTCACGGAGAAGCTGCTTTGCTGCACTTCCTGCAGCTCCCCACAGAAACATCTCGGCTGCTCGCACACCACACTCAGCTCTTCCTCCCCAAAAACTCCCTCCCGCTGCCTCGTCTCGATCAAAGAGCTCACAGACACAAAAATAACGTGCAAGGCTCTCCGGATCCCGGCGAGGAGGCCGCGGGAGCTGCCAAACGTGCGGCTGCTCCCTGCCAGGGGACACGTGGCACTCGGAGACACTCCATGAACAAAAACCTCTGGAACTGGTGCGGGAGGCAGGGAGAGGGAGGGCCCTCACTGCTGCTCCCCACAGGGTCCCGACCCCCATCCACTGCCTGCCCCTGAAACCAGTCCCCAAATCCTCCCACAGAGTCCCACCAGTCCCCAAATCCTCCCACAGGGTCCCCAAATCCTCCCACAGAGTCCCACCAGTCCCCAAATCCTCCCACAGGGTCCCCAAATCCTCCCACAGGGTCCCACCAGTCCCCAAATCCTCCCACAGGGTCCCCAAATCCTCCCACAGGGTCCCACCAGTCCCCAAATCCTCCCACAGGGTCCCCAAATCCTCCCACAGGGTCCCACCAGTCCCCAAATCCTCCCACAGGGTCCCCAAATCCTCCCACAGGGTCCCACCAGTCCCCAAATCCTCCCACAGGGTCCCCAAATCCTCCCACAGGGTCCCACCAGTCCCCAAATCCTCCCACAGGGTCCCCAAACCCCCTCATAGGGTCCCACCAGTCCCCAAACTCCCCCACAGGGTCCCCAAACCCCCTCACAGGGTCCCACCAGTCCCCAAATCCTCTGGGCCTCCCCTGGGACCAGCTGCCACCACGGAAGGGATGAACACGCTCTGGATATGGGAAGGATCATTCCCAGGAGCAGGAATTCCCTGCCCCGAGGCCTGCAGGCTCTCCGAGCTCGGGTTTGCCACAAGAGCAGCATTTAGTGGTCAGGAGCTCCGGAGCCACAGCAGGAACAGAGCGGCCCTGGAGGCATCAGCGCCACGATCCCGGAGAGAGGTGGGAGAAAAGCTCCTCCAGATCCTGTCCAATCCCTGCGGATCATCCCTGATCCCCCCAGGTGTCCCAGGGAACCAAACCAAAGGGGTTTTCGGGGTTAACTCCTCCCCCTGCAGCCCGGGCAGCTCCAGGGCAGCTCCAGTTTGGGGTTTGTTTGTGTTTTTAGCACCCATGAAACCGCAGCTGCTGCGCCAGCCCAGCGCTGGGAACGGGAAAAGGGAACCGGCTGCAAGGAAAGGCTTCGGATTCAGGGAGAAACACGAGCTGGGGTCGGAGAGACCAGAGAGAAAAGTGCTAAATCCTCCTTGCAGCAAATAAAATATCACAAACGGGGCAAGGATCTGGTACAACAGCTGGGTTAGGTCCGTGTCCAGCTCACCTTCAGCCACCTCCCCAAAGCAGGGACGGGTACACTCCAAGGAACACCGGACACCCTCCCTGGCCACTGCAGCAGGGAATTCTGGCAAGGAAATCCAGCTGGACACGGGAATGTCCCCTCCAAAGGGGGAGAAACGACCAGCCCAGAGCTCCATCTCTGATTTCCCTGCTCAGGCGCTGCTCCACGTCCAGCCTGACCCATCCCACACCGATAACAACAACGCTCACTCCGACATGGAAAAGGAGGGGCAGCCAGGATGGTGTCCAGGGCAGGGAGCTCTGGGAAGGGTCTGGAGCCCCAGGAGCGGCTGAGGGAGCTGGAAAGGGGCTCAGGCTGGAGCAAAGGAGGCTCAGGGGGGACCTTGTGGCTCTGCACAAGTCCCTGACAGGAGGGGGCAGCCGGGGGGGTCGGGCTCTGCTCCCAGGGAACAGGGACAGGAGGAGAGGGAACAGCCTCAGGCTGGGCCAGGGCAGGGGCAGGGTGGGCATCAGCAGGAATTTCCCCATGGAAAGGGTGCTCAGGCCTTGGCAGGGGCTGCCCAGGGAGGTTTGGAGTGCCCATGCCTGCAGGGATTTAAAATCCATGTGGATGTGGCACTTGGGAACATGGGCAGTGGTGGCCTTGGCAGCACTGGGAGCAGTTGGACTGCGTGGGCTGGGAGGGCTTTTCCAACCTAAACAACCCCGAGATTCCATAATGAATCTCTCCCCATCCACAAACACACCTCGCTGGAGCTGGAGCAGCTCAGGCCCAGCTCAGGCCCAACCCCGGCCCTCAGCCCTGGCACTGCCCGAGGACAGCTCTGAGCCCTGTCACTGTCACTGTCCGGCCTCTGACCCCGGGGTGGGACCCGCAGCCCACGGAGCTGCTCCTCCCGGGCAGGAGTTCAAAGGGAAGGAGACGAGGATTAATGGAGCAGCTGGGATCAGAGGAGCCACAGCTCCCAGGCCGCTGGATGCAGCTGGAAGCTGTGCGGGCTGGTGGGAGGGGTGACCCCTTCCACAGGCACCCAGTGGCTGCACATGGAATCAGGGAACCCCAGACTGCTCTGGGTGGGATGGGACCTTAAACATCACCCAGTGCCAGCCCTGCCATGGCAGGGACACCTCCCACTGTGCCAGGCTGCTCCAGCACCAATGTCCAGCCTGCCCTTGGCCACTGCCAGGGATCCAGGGGCAGCCCCAGCTGCTCTGGGCACCCTGGGCCAGGGCCTGCCCACCCTCCCAGCCAGCAATTCCCAATTCCCAATCTCCCATCCAGCCCTGCCCTCTGGCACTGGGAAGCCATTCCCTGCCTCCTGGCCCTCCAGGCCTTGGCCCCAGCCCCTCTGCAGCTCTCCTGGAGCCCCTTCAGGCCCTGCAAGGGACTCCAAGCTCTCCCTGGAGCTTCTCCTCTCCAGGTGAGCACCCCCAGCTCTCCCAGCCTGGCTCCAGAGGGGCTCCGTGCCTGGAGCAGCTCCGGGGCCTCTTTGGATTTGCCCCCTGTGCACATCCCCACCTTTCCCGCAGCAGGGCACGTGGCTGGGAGCATCTCTGCACGTGGCAGGGCCATTCCCCACCTCTCTTTCCCCGAGCAAATATTGACCCAGCAAACAGCTCCACCACTGCTGCCAACCCCGGGGGCTTTTCCACGGCCAGGATTTTGCTGGACGTTCCCAGAACCGGCTGAGTCAAACCTGAGTCACTCGGCCACGGCCACGCACGGCAGAGTGACACGGATGGGTCCCACCAGGAGAGCGGGAACCCAACCCAACCACGGGAGGGACAGCAGCGGGATGAGCCCTGCGAGCCCTGCCCTGGCCTGTGGATCCACCTCAGCTTCTCCCAGCAGGAACTAACTCCAGCCCCAGGAGTTGCCAGCACCCCGGGAAGGGCAGGAGTGTCCTGAGTCCTGTCTGTGCCCTCACTCCTCACACAACCCACACAAAAACCACCCCAAAACCTGTCCCAAACACCTCACGGAAAGAGGCAGCTCCAAGCACGGAGCGGCTGCCTCCTGTGCCACCCTCCTCCTCCTCCTCCCACGGAGCCACCGAGCCCCAGGCCGGGCTGAGTGAGGAGCTTTCTGTGCAGGGAGGGCACAAACGTGGGGTGATGAGCACAGAAACAGAGAAACCACCGCGACTTCCCGAGGCCTCAGAGCAGCCTCGGCACCCTCTACACCCAACCTGACACCCACGGGACAGCAGCAGGGATCAGGGAATCCTGGAATGGTTGGGTGGGAAGGGACCTCCGAGCCCCTCCAGTGCCAGCCCTGCCATGGCAGGGACACCTCCCATTGTGCCAGGCTGCTCCAGCCCCAATGTCCAGCCTGGCCTTGGCCACTGCCAGCGATCCAGGGGCAGCCCCAGCTGCTCTGGGCACCCTGGGCCAGGGCCTGCCCACCCTCCCAGCCAGCAATTCCCAATTCCCAATCTCCCATCCAGCCCTGCCATCCGGCAGCGTAAAGCCCCTGGGAAATCCCAAATCGATCCCAAGCCGGGTCTTGGCTCCCATCATCCAGGCTGTGCCCATCCAGTGCTCCCTATCCAAAATTTCCAGACTCCTTCAGCCACACAGTTTGGAATTGAACTGTCCTGGACTCTCAGAGCACAGGGGATGCACAGAGAAAACCCCTCAGATCCCAAGGTAGAACCAGGCACAATCCCGGCTCTGGGAAGCTGTCATCTGTCTGCAGTGCTGGGAAGAGCCAGGAGAATTAAAAACATCCATTTCCAGGGAATAACATGAGCAATCAGCACACAGTAAAACAGACACTGGCATGGAAGGATCCGATTCCCACTGCCAGGAGCATTGAGCTCCATGCTTTTCCCTGGAGCCCCTGTCCCACACAGCCCCACGGAGCGGGCCGGGTGTCGGGCACAGCTGGGGGACACGGGGACGCCGTGCCAGGCAGGTGGGGTGTCCCTGCTCTGCATTCCCGGACACAGCCCCTGCGGCTCCACAAACCAGGAAAAGCATCCGGACGCGCGCCTGGATCACAGACACCCCGTGCAGCCGGAGCAGCTCAAGGCTCCGTCCCACAGCCAAACCCACAGCCCCTGAGAGAGTTTTTCTGCCCCTTGCAGAGGAGCAGGACGTGGTCCCAGGCCCTGCACCACAGCCCCAGGGCATGGGGCTGTTCCAGGAAACCCCATAGCCACGGCAGCTCCAGCAGCAGCACCCAGTGACCCCGGCATGGCCTCGCTCCAGCCTGGATCTGCTTTCGGTTTTGTTCCCACAAACTGCACTGAGCCACGGCAACATCTCATGGAGCCAGGCTGCGAGGGAAGGGAAGGCTCCAGGGAGAGCTGAGAGCCCCTTGCAGGGCCTAAAGGGGCTCCAGGAGAGCTGCAGAGGGACTGGGGCCAAGGCCTGGAGGGCCAGGAGGCAGGGAATGGCTTCCCAGTGCCAGAGGGCAGGGCTGGATGGGAGATTGGGAATTGGGAATTGCTGGCTGGGAGGGTGGGCAGGCCCTGGCCCGGGGTGCCCAGAGCAGCTGGGGCTGCCCCTGGATCGCTGGCAGTGGCCAAGGCCAGGCTGGACATTGGGGCTGGAGCAGCCTGGCACAGTGGGAGGTGTCCCTGCCATGGCAGGGCTGGCACTGGAGGGGCTCGGAGGTCCCTTCCCACCCACGCCAGCCTGGGATTGTGTCTCTGGAGATGCTGCAGAGCCACCTCAGCTCCCATCACCCCACCAGACCTTTCCCTTTCACATCCCCAACTGCAAACCCGTTCCTGCCCGACCACAAATCCCACAGGCACGGAACCCATGGCACTCAGCAGCACCCGGGAACACGCCGGGGCTCCGGAGGTGCCGAGGGGCCTGTCCAGCCCTGGTGCAGCTCAGCCCAGCTTTGTTTACAGGTGGGGTTTTTACAGGGGAGGTGCCAGCCTGGCACGGCCCAGCACGGCACAGCCCAGCCTGGCACGGCCCACGGCTCTGCCAGACCAACCCAACCTGTACAGCAATTAGTCACCGGCAGATGAGCGCCGCTGCCCTTCCTCCCACGTTATCTAAGCAGGGAGGGGGGTGGGAAAACAGGGCAGCGAGCCGGGAATGCTGCCAGCCTGATCCCAAAAATCACAGAGCTGGTGTCGGTCCATCTCTGCATCCCTGGGGACAGGCTGGCACATCCTGGGGGCACGGCCAGGAGAACGCGAGGACGCCTCCGGACTGGGATGGGATGGGGTTTGCTTTGGCTGTCACAGAGATGCCACAAGTCCTGGGTGCCTCATCCTGGAGAGGTCACACCTGGCCTGACTGTGCCATCCCAGCAGCCAGGAGGCTTGGGCTGTGACCAGGACCCGTCCCTTCCCATGGCATCCTGGATCCATCCCCTCCCCATGGCATCCTGGACCTGTCCCTTCCCATGGCATCCTGGATCCATCCCCTCCCCACAGAGAGGAGTAAAGCCAAAACAAAATGAATATTTACATCAGAGGAACACGATTCGTTAAGGGTGAGCTCTTCCCTTTCCAGGGTCACAGAATCACGGAGTGATTTGGGTGGGAAGGGACCAGAAAGTTCATCTTGATCCACCCCCTGCCATGGCAGGGACACCTCCCACTGTGCCAGGCTGCTCCCAGCCCCAGTGTCCAGCCTGGCCTTGGGCACTGCCAGGGATCCAGGGGCAGCCCCAGCTGCTCTGGGAATTCTATTCCAGGGCCTGCCCACCCTCCCAGCCAGCAATTCCTGCCCAAGATCCCACCTGAGCCTGTTCTTCCTTTTGCCTGTGCCACCACAGCCAACCACACCACCTCACAGCACCGTCCCTCTCCCCATAACAAATCCCAAATGACCCCAGGCACACGTGGGACGTTTCTGTTCCCTTGGAAACTCAGGCTCTGGGAGTCACAGCAAGGAAATTCAGGCTGAAGGAACCCGAGGAACACCAGGAAGGAATTCCTGGAGAATTCCTGGAAGCAATGCCAGGCCAAAGGAACGCCGGGTCCAAGTAATGCTGGGTCCCTCAGCTCCACCAGTCCCACACCAGTTTGAAGCACCAGTTTGAAGGTGCAGGTAGCAGCTGCAGCATCCTCAGGGAGAAGATGAAGAAGAAGATGCAGGAGGAAGCACTTGGAAGCAGAACAAAGGGGGTACAACCACGCAGCATCGCTCCAGCCCTCCCCTTGCTCCTGAGACAACGTGGAATCTGCTCCCAGACGGAATCCTGGAATCCCCCCCGCCAGCTCCTGCAGCCCTCCCACCCCTGGCATGGTCTGACCCATGGGACAGCAGCTCCTGCTCATCCCAGTGCCACAGGACAACGGGAAATTCCACTGGGGGAAAATGCCTGCAGTAACAACAGTAACAACAATAACAACAATAACAAAAACCCAAACCAACAGCACACGATCAGAAAGCCCTCAGGAAACACCAAGTCGGATGCAGCCTGCTCTGCTCTCCAGCATTCCCCACACACACCTCGTTCCTCCTGCCCTCCACAAGGGACCCCCGGCTGCTCCGGGCTTGGAGAGACGGCGGATGGGGCTGGGATCCTCAGGGAGCACTGCAAACCCTGGCACCGTGGATCTGAACCGAGCTCCTGGCCCCAGCAGCACCCCACAACAACCAAACCCATGGCAGAACAAGGATTCCCCTTCCCCAGCTCCCAGCACAGGCTCGGAATCACCTGAGCCAGCAGCCTGGGAACGCGCCAGGTGGGAAGGGATGCTCGGGGGGAGTTCTGCAACAAAGCCCTGATTTTAGGGCACTTCACCTCCTTTGTGATGCTGCCAAGGCTCATTTTCCCCAAAAGCTGTTGGGGGCAGGAAGCAAAAGGGAATACAATGGAAAGAGACCCTAAATCCCAAATAAGGGACACCCCACGACCAAAACAACCATCACTAGCACCTGACGGCGAGCAGGGATGCGGGAGAGGACGAAGGAATGAGGTGTCCCACAGATCTGGGGGTCAGGAGCACCCGAGAGAGCAAGGAGGGCACAAGGACCTGCCTGAGGGGGCTGTGGATGCCTGGGGGAGCAGGGCTGGGAGCAGGACACCCCATCCCAGGGGCTGTGGGAGCAGGACACCCCATCCCAGGGGCTGTGGGTGCCTGGGGAATGGGGCTGGGGGCACAGCACCCCATCCCAGGGGCTGTGGGTGCCTGGGGAATGGGGCTGGGGGCACAGCACCCCATCCCAGGGGCTGTGGGTGCCCACTGGAAGCAGGATCGGGAGCACCATGTCCCATCGCTGGGGCTGTGGATGCGCAGGGCACCAGGCCTGGGGACATGCCCGGAGGACAGCAGTGCCCCCCCTCCGAGCCCAGCCGATGTTTCCGGAGCGGTGACAGCTCGCGCATGGCGGGGGAGGGGGACAGACTGAAAACACCCAAACCGTGAATCCGCGAAACCGCGCAGGGGCGGCTCCGGCTGCCGGGGCGGCGGGAGCTTCCCCGGGGGCTGCTCAGAGGGGCCTCACGGGGGGCTAAGAGCTGCCCGGCCCGGGACCGGCCACGGCTCCGCAGCCCCGGGATGGGCCCGCAGCCCCGGGACGGCTCCGCACGCCCGGCCCGGGCTCACCCCGCACTCCCGCGACGGCCCCGCAACCTCGTCCCGAGCCCGCACCCTGGTCCAGGACCACCCTATACCCCCGGCCCCGCACCCCCGGCCCGAGCTCACACCGCAACCCCGGCCCGGGCTTACCCCGCACCCCCGGCCCCGCACCCACCCCACACGCCCGGCCCCGCATCCCCGGCCAGGGCGGCCCCGCGCGGGCCCGGCCCCCCCCGCGTCCCTCTGCCGCTCACCGCGCTTGCCGGGGTCGTATCCCACGAGCACGAAGTAGTCTGCCAGGCGGGCCATGGCGGCGGGGGCGGCCCGGGCCGGCCCCGGGAGCCCTGCGAGGCCGCACTCGGCTCCTCAGGGCGCCGCCGCCCGCCCGCGCCCACCGCCCGCCGCCACCGCCATCTTGGCCCCGCGCGCACCGCGCCTGCGCCAGCGCCGGGCGCCGCGGGGGCGGGGCCGCGCCTCCCATTGGCTGCGGGCGGGCGGGGCCCCGCCTCCCATTGGCTGCGGGCGGGAGGGGCGGGGCGGGGCTCGGAGGGGGCGGGGCCGGGGCGCGGGGCTTCCCCGAGGGGGAGGGGAGGGGGACGGGGGTCCGGGGGGGGAATACGGGGACAGCCCGGGGGGACCCGGGGTCAGCCCGGTGTGCGGGGACCCCGGTGGGGACCAGGGGACAGCCCGGTGTGCGGGGACAGCCCGGTGTGCGGGGACCCCGGTGGGGACCAGGGAACAGCCCGGGGGGACCCGGGGACAGCCCGGTGTGCGGGGACAGCCCGGTGTGCACGGACACGCGTGTGCGGGGATCGCCCAGGTGTGCACGAACACCGGGTGTGCACGGACCCCTCCGATGTGCACGGACCCCTCAGGTGTGCACGGACCCCTCCGATGTGCACGGACCCCTCAGGTGTGCACGGGCACCCCCCTGCGTGTGCACGGACACGCGTGTGCATGGCCCCCCCAGGAGTGTACAGACCCCTCAGGTGTGCACGGACACGCGTGTGGGGAACTTCCGGATGGGGGGGGACCCCCCCCCCCAGGTGAGCACAGACCCTCCGCAGGTGTGCACGGCCCCCAGGGTGCCCACCCCTCTCAGTTGTGCACGACCCCCCATTCCACACAGCCCCCCGGAAAGGACCCCTGCAGCTGTGCATCCCCCACAGGTGTGACCCCCACACAGGTGTGCATCCCCCACAGGTGTGACCCTCACACAGGTGTGACCCCCACACAGGTGTGCATCCCCCACAGGTGTGACCCTCACACAGGTGTGACCCCCCCAAGACACGACCCTGAGGTGCGGTGCCCCCACCCCTGGGTGCCGGCACACACTCGGGGGCGCAGGGCAGCCCCCACCCCCGGACAGGGCGGCAGTGGCCCCACGGCAGCGTGGGCAGCACGGTGCCAGTCCCTCCCGGGAGCCGGGAGCCGTCCTCGCCATCCCCCGTCGCCAGCGGCTCCCACCCGGACACAGGTCCTTGTGCCAGCCCGCCTGGGGACAGGGCTGGGGGTCCCCGGGGTGCTGAGGTGGCAGCGCGCCCTGGCGCAGCCCGCGGTGCCCCTGGCACGGAGCGGCGCTGGCAGTGCCAGTGTGGCCATCCCGTTAAGTTCCGTTCCATCCCGCCCCGCCCCACCCCGGAGCTCTCCCGTGCCAGGACCAGGACACGCCCGGGGGGCTCGGGCAGGACCCGTCCCTCGGATGCCGCCGGCCGGGGCCGTCCCGGGGCTCGGGGTCGCGGGCACGCACCGGGGCACAGCCGCTGCCGAGCCGGGAATGATTCATCGGGAAAATCCCCATTCCCACCCCCACGCGGGAGCGGGACGTGGGGTGCGTGCGGGATGGGGGGGCAGCCCGGCACAGCCCGGCCCCGGCCCCCCGAAGGGCACTGGGGGTCCGGGCAGAGCGCTCCGGCCGTGCCAGAGCCACGGGCAGCAGCGGCACCGGGTGCTCCCCACTCCTGCAGCCTTGGGGTTCACCCCGCGGTGTCCCTGGGGTGCCCCCGGGCTGGGAGGGGTGCCCGGGGTGCGGGGCATGGACAGTCCCGGGCATCCCCATCCCCCGGCCTTGGGGCTCATCCCCTCCCCGGCTCGGACGGGTCCCCGGGATGTGCAGCCGGCCTCAGCAGCCCCCCAGAGCGGGGTCCCCCCGCACCCCACGCCCCGGCCGGGGGTGATGCAACCCTGCCCGGCCCTTGCACCTCCTGCCCGGCCCCTCCGGCCGCCGCGTGTCGGGACATGTGCGGCGTCGGGACACGGCTGGCTCCTTGCCACGGGCACCGGCCCCGCTGCCACACCCTGGGCACCGCTGCGGGGTCCCCAGAGAGACCCCCAGTCCCTCACACCGGGCTGGTCCCCACTCGAGGGCAGACCCCACCTGGGAAAGGAGGGGGGGGGTCCCACAGCACGGGGGGGCTCCTGGGGACACCGGGAGTTCACACGATGCTGGGGCAGTGGTGACAGGTGGCATCGAGCCGCAGGTGACCCAGTGCCATGTGCCGTGTGCCCGTTCCAGCACGGCTCGGCCGTCAGCCGGGGCCCGCTCCGTGGGGCTGGGTGGGGGTCTGGCACCGGGGTGGCCGTCCCCATGTCCCCATGTCCCCATGTCCCCATGCACAGGAGCCGCACCTGGATCCCGGTTTGCGGGCGGCAGGGTGGGGTCTGTGCGGACACACGGATCAGGGCAGAGCCGCTGAGGTCCCATGGGACAGCGACACGGGGCCAGGGATGCGCTGGTCGGACCACCGGCCGGGGACAGCCCCAGGGACGGGTACCCGGCGAAGGGTGACAGCAGGGACGTGGCACCGGAGCGGTGCCGCAGGGTGGGAACAGGGAAACCGGGCTGATCTACCCTGGAAGCTCCCGGGGGTGTGACCTGGCATGTGCCAGGGTGGAACGGGCACGGGGACACCGGCGGGAACTGGAGCTGGCAGGGGTCGGCACTGGCACCGCGGGGATCGGTGCCGGCTGCCAGTGCCGTGGTCCTGCCCACCCGCGGGCCGTGGTGGCAGCGGGTGACACGGAGCGGGGGCTGTGCGGGACCCGCCGTGGCAGCAGCGGGCACAGGGAGCCCCGAGGCACGGGGCACGGGGCTGGGGACAGGAACGGGGCCACGGGCACGGGGACACAGGGCACGTGCAGAGCTCGGTCGTGCCGTGTGCCCGGGATCCTTGTACTGGGGACACTGGGGACACTGGGGATGCTGGCATTCCTGAGGATGCTGGGGACACTGGGGATGCTGAGGACCCTGAGGACACTGGGGATGTTGGGGATACTGGGGACACCCGGGATGCTGGTGACACTGGGGACACTCACGTGTCTGCAGAGGCTGCAGGAATTGGTTTCTTCCCTCTCCCGGCAGTTCCCGGCCGTTCCCGCGGCCCTGACACGGAGCCCAATGTCCCGGGGCAGCTCTGTCCCCGCTCCCCGGCGGGACACGGCTCCGGGGCCGTGTGCGGGCACTTTAGGGGTGCCGGGGTCGCGGCCAGAGGGTCCCGGTGGGTTCAGGGATGGGGTAGCGGCCCCTCGGTTCGGGGGTCCGGGTTGTGCCCCGCGCCCCTGCCGGGACACAGCGGGTGCTGCTGCTGGGACGGGGGAGCAGCCCTGGCACGGCCCGGGGAGGGTCCCGGCGCTTTTTGGGAAGCGGGTGACCGGAGCGGGGCTGCGGGTGCTGCTCCCAGCCCCCGCCCTGCCCCGGGGCCTCAGCCAGCAGGCAATTAAGCTAATTAAAACTTCTCCTGGGTTCCCAGGGCTGGGAGCCAGCGGAGAGGGAGAGGGAAAGTGCTGCCGGGCCCCGGCGACGGATGAGGTGACCCGGGGACGGCAGCTCCCGGTGTGGGTCCGGCGGCGGCACGGCTGGGCGACAGCAGCTCCCGGGGTGGCTGCAGCAGTTCACCCGGTGCCGGGGCGGCCGTGAGCCGGCGGCCGGATCCAGCACGGCCGGGCAGGGGAGCGGCACCCGGGATCCTTCCCTGTGCCCCGGGAATGGGGATCCCTGAGCAGGAGGAGGAGGAGGAGGGCAGGGAAAGGCGTTCTGCCTCTGCTGAGGGACCGGCAGGCTCAGCTGGACCCCTGCCCTATCCCCAGAGCCCCCTCCTCGTGCCCAGGCTTATTCTGGTGACACTGATGCCGGTGACATGGCTTTGTCCCTGGGGGTGACAGCGGCGGGCGCTGCCCCACCCGGGGACCCGCACAGGGTCCTGGGAGGGGAGCCCCAGCCAGGACCCCCGGAATGGCCCTGGGGTCGCTGTTGGGGTGCTGGCGCTGTGCCGGGGCCGTGCTGGGTGGCAGATGTCACTCTCTGAGGTCCGTGCCCCAGATCCCACGGGATGTCACACACGGGGAGACCGCGGTGGTGGTGGTGGGCTCAGGGCAGGGGTCGGGGGGCCCAGAGCAGCGGGTGTCCCGCGTACCCCCACCCGCGGCTCTCGGCGTTGTTTTGAGCCGGGTTTTTCTCTCTCGCTGGGACAATCCAGCAGCAGCCCAGCGGAAGAGCCCGGGACGCCGCAGAAATCCCCCGGGAGCCGTGCGGGGCCGGGGATCGCGGCGCTGGGGCCGGCAGTGCCCACAGCCCGGCTCAGGCTCTGTCCCGCTGCCCCTGCCCGGTCCCCACCGCCCCGGGATCAGGTGCTGCCCCAAATCCCCCCGCACGGCGCGGGTGTGTGGAGCCTTTGTGTCCCGATAATACGGAAGAATCCCAGCGATTCCGGGCACGCGGAGGCCCCCGGCCCCTCGGCCTGGGGAAGCCGCGTCGGGGGGAGAGGATACCCCCGACCCTGGGGTCCGGGTCCGGCTTGGACACCCGGGGGTGCTGGGGGTCCCCGTCCCAACCGCACCGGGAGAGCCCAGACCCCGTCCCGGAGCAGGAGTTGGGGGTCCCGGCGATGGAGGCTGTGGGGACCCCTCCCCTGCCGAGCTCTGGCTGCCCAGCTCAGGAGCAGCCCCCCAGGAGCCCCCAGCGCCCGCCCCCCGGGCACCCCACCAGCCCCAGTTTGGGGGAGCTGCTGCCCGGCAGGAGCGGGACGGGTCTGATCCCTGCGGATTTACATTCCTTAATTGTTTCACGAGGCCCCATGTGATGCTTACAAACATGGAACCAGCCCTGCGAGAAGCGGGGGGGGGGGTGCCCCGAGGGGGCCGGGGGCGCAGATGGGGCGGCCCAAACTGGGGGCACTGGGCTGTACTGGGTGGGCAGCTCTGTCCCCCCCCAGGCTCCCCGCCAGGGCAGAGGGGATGTCGGGGTGCCCGGGGGGGCCCCCCTGCCCGGCGGTGCCAGGCGGGAGGCACACGGGCCGGGCTTGGCAGGGCACAGCGCGACGTGGCACGGGCACCACGGGCCCGGCGCCGCCGCCACCGGGGGCTGCGGGGGCCGCCCAGACCCCCCAACAGCCCCAGCCCGGCCCCCTTCCAGTGCCCCCCGAATGGGTCCCCGAGCCCAGCCCTGCCCCAGGCCCGCTCCCCCAGCCCCAGCCCTGCCCCGGGAAGGGCCCGGGGTCAGCGGGGCCGGAGCGGGGCCGGAGCGGGGCCGGAGCGGGGCCGAGGGGACCGGGGGACGGTGCGGTACCGGGAGGAGCTTCGGGGCCAGCGCGGAGCCGGGGCGATGCGGGACCGGTGCGGTGCCAGGGAAGGTGCGGGGCCGGGGCCTCTGCGGAACCGGGACCGGCGCGGGGCCGGGGGGTGCGGAACTGAGGAGGGGCCGGGGAAGGTGCGAAGCCGTGCGGGACCGAGGGGGCCGGGGCCAGCGAGGGGTCTGGGAGGGGCAGCGCGGGGCCGGGGCGCTGTGGGACTTGGGGGTTGCGGGACCGGTGCGGGGCCGGGGAAGGTGCGGGGCCGGTGCGCGGCCGGGGGCCGGGGCCGGTGCGGAACCGAGGGCGGTGCGGGGCTGCTCCCGCCCGTGGCTCCTCCCGTCCCGTTGGGCTCCTCCCGCCCGCCGGCCCCGGCGATATTTAACCTTGGCCGGGGCGGAAAGCGGCAGCACCGAGCGGGGACAGACCCGACCCCGACCCCACCGCACCCCGATCCCGGCCAGGTACCGCCGGGACCCCGCGCCTCCCCCGCGCTGCGGCACGGGGAGGGAGCGGAGCGGGGGCAGGACGAGAAGGGGGCTGGGATCTGGAGCCGGACCCCAGCGCGACCCCCCCGCCGAGCCCCCCCGAGCCACCCGCCCGCTCTCTCCCGCAGCCGCCGCCGATCGTCCCGTCCGGTCCCGTCCCGTCCCGTCCGGCCATGCGAGCCCCGGCCCCGCTGGCGCTGGGTTGCGTCAGCTTCGCGCTGTGCCTGCTGGAGCTGCCCCACGGCCGGGCCCTGCCGCCCCGCAGGTGAGGGACCCTGCCCGCACCCCTGCCCTGATTCCTGCCCGCATTCCCTGCCTGGACCCCTGCCCGGACCCCTGCCCGCACTCCCTGCCCGGACCCCCGCCCTGATCCTTGCCCGGACCCCTGCTCGACCCCCTGCCCGCATCCCCTGCCCGGGACGCCCCCCTCGCCCGCACCCCCTTTGCCCGCACCCCCTTTACCCGCACCCCCGCCCGGCGCGGCTCTGCACCCCCTGCCCGGGACCCGGCCCCGCGGCCTCCCCGTGCCCCCCACGCCCCCTCAGCTGCCCGGAATGGGGACCTGGGGGTCCCCGGGCACCGTCTCCTACCGGGTCCCCCCCCCGCCCTCGCTGCGTGTCCCCGCGGGGACCCGGAGGACGCGGTGGCGAGCGGGGGGTGCGGGGCCCCGGCCCCCCGCGATAGGGGCTGGGGGCACCGGGGTCACGGGGCGCCCGGGGGTGCGAGGGGTGCGGGAAGGGCCGAGGGTTGGGCCACGCCGGGATGAGGATTCTGTGAGTGCAAGAGCTCGGGGGTGCCCGGGGCCGGTGCGGGTGCCCGGGGGGCGTCATGGGGTGCTGAAGGGACAGACCCCCCCGGCTGTGTGAGCGAGCACACACCGCACGTGCGTGTGCGTGTCCCTGCTCGGGGAGCGCGTCTGGGCCGGCCCCGGCACCCGGGGATCCCCGTCTGGCTCCCGGGGGATCCGGGGGGGCGGGAGGGGCGGCCCTGGCACGGCCATGGATGGGGGGGCTGGGGCACCCCGACACCCACAGGGCTGACACCCGGCTGAGGGGTGGGCTGGGCTGGGCTGGGCTTCTCTGGGGTACAGGACGAGGGTTAAAATGGGGAGGAAATATTAAAAAAAAAAAAAGGAAAAAGAGAAGGACGGGATTAAGAATTGGAGCAAAACCTCAAGTTCTTTGGAACTCAGCAGGGGTCCCCTGAGGAAAGGGTGTCCCCAGGGCAGGGGGCACTGAGGCACAGGGGACTGGGGCGGGAGAGCTCTGTGGCACTGTGGGGGTGCCCTGAGGCCGGACCCCCCCCGCGGGTGCCCGGGGCAGGGGCGTGGGTGCCACAGCCGGGACGCGTGGGTGCCGGGGCAGAGGCCGTGGGAACGGGGCGGGCGGAGCGGGGGGAGCCGGGGGTGGGCGCGGGGAGGGACCAGGGGCAGTTTTGGGGCTCGGCGGGTGCCCGGTGGTGTCGCGTGTGCGGGACACGCGTGTCCGTGTGCTCGGGGTACGTGCGGGGCTGCAGGAAGCCTGCCCTGGCTGCTTCCTCCCCCTCCTCCTCCTCCTCCTCTCGCTCCTGCGGAAGCCCCGGGCACGGCGCTGGCTCGGGGCTCATGCGGTGCCCCCGTGGCCCCCCCGTTGCTGTGGCAGTGCCACCCCCCTGCCCGGGTGCCGCAGCTGTGCCCCCCTGACCCCGTCCCTTCTGTCCTGCAGGGACCCCCCGGCGCGGAGCCCCCCGGAGCGGATCCCTTCCCTCCCCGGAGACCCCCCGGCCCCGCGGCCCATCGGGACCCTGCGACACCGCGTCCTGGTGCCCCGGCACGGCCCCTGGGTCGCCCCCCGGCGCCGCCTGCTCGCCCCCCGGCCTCCCCCGTGGCACGTCCGGCACCTCGTCCTGCGGCACGACCGACGGCGGGACCCCCGCCCCGCCCGGGGCCGCCGCCACGCCGGGGGACACCTGGTGCGGGTGGGCTGCGTGCTGGGCACCTGCCAGGTGCAGAACCTGAGCCACCGCCTGTGGCAGCTGCGGGGACAGTCGGGGCGCCGCGACTCGTCCCCCATGAACCCCAACAGCCCCCACAGCTACGGCTGAGGGGGGGGCGCGCCCCCGCCCCGCCCCGCGGGACCCCGCTGAAGCATTTCCACGGCCACTCGTGGCCGGGCTCCTCCGCACTGCCCGGCCCCGGCCGTGGCCACGCCGCGGGCTGGGGGTGTCCCCGGGGGGCTCCTGCCACCAGAACCTCCTGATGGAGCGCAGAGGACCCGGGGCTGGGAGACGGTGGCCAGCGGCGGCCCGGGCTGGCCAGGAGCTGACAGGGGCACCGTGGGCACTGGTGGTGGCCCATGATGACCCAAAGTGATCCCTGGTGGGCAGCGGTGGCCCATAGTGACTGGCAGCAGTGGCCCAGAGTGACTCACGGTGACCGGTGGCGGCCCATAGTGACTCTTGGTGGCTCGGAGTGGCCCCTGGTGGCTGGTGGTGGCCCGTGGTGACCCGGGGGGACCCGTGGTGTCTGGCAGCGGCCAGTCTGTCCGGGGCGGGTCCAAGGGCCACCGGGAATCCCGCTGACCGCAGCAGCACCGGCACCTTGTGCAAGACCCCCCGGCCACGCTCCTGCTGACTCAGCATTCCAGTGCCTGCTGTGGCACCCCCGGAGCCCCCCCAGGGCACCCCCAGCACCCCTTGTCCTCGCCAGGGTGACGCTGGGGCTGAGGGGGTGCCAGGGTGCAAGGACAGGGCACGGGGTCCCCGCTCCGGGGTGGGGGATGGGACGGCCCCCAGCACCTTCCCCATTTGGGGGTCCCAGTTGGGGTCGGCACCTTCCCGGCTGCTGTGGGGGGTCCTGCCCTCCTCAGCGTGGACGTTGTCCCCTCCCCGGGCACCTTGTCCCGTGTCCCCAGCCTCTGTCACCCACAGCCCTGCGGGAGCCGGCGACAGTGAGATGTCCCCAAATGTGGGGGGCAGTGGAAAGTTGGGGTCCTGTGCCCCACTCCTGCCCTATCCCAGACCTGCCCAGCCCTGTCGCCTGCTGCACCTTCGGGGACACCCCCGGCCCCGCTGGTGACACGCCGTGTCCCCACAGGCTCAGTGGGCGCCCACACGGGGTGGCGGCCCGGGGACATGAGGGGACCCCGAGTATCCCTGTCACGCCCGAGTGACGCTGTCACCTGCCAGGGCTGTCACCCCCTGGCCCGGTGGGACGGCGATGTGTGACCCGGTCACTGTCCCACCCCCCTCCTGGGAGCAGCTTGAGCAGCCCCCCAAGAGCAGCATCCTCCCGTTCCCTGCTGATCACCCCTGTCCTCCCAGGAGCATCCCCCATTCCCAGACCATTCCCATTCCCAGAGCACTCCATTCCCACAGAAACCCCCATTCCCAGAAACATCGCCATAATCAGGAACGCTCCCATTCCTGGGAACGCCCCTATTCCCGGGAACGCCCCATCCTCAGGAGCACCCCAGCCCCTGGAGCACCCCGATCCCCCCAGGAGCACCCCAGCGCCCATTCCCCAGAGCACCTGGGGGTCTCGGGAGGTTCCGGGACGGGATGTCCCAGGAATGTCTCACGGTGTTCCAGGAAGTTCCGGGACGGGATGTCCCAGGAATGTCTCACGGTGTCCCCTGGGTGTCCCGGGAGGTTCCGGGATAGGATCCCACGGGTGCCACCCGGAGCTGCGTCCATCCCGCGGGTGTCCCAGGACTTCCCAGCCCCCCGTGGAGCTGCCGAGGGGCGCGGGGGGTCTCCAGGTCTTTGTCCCCTCCTCTGGGTGCCCCCGCTGAGCCTGGTGGGTGCCCGACCCGTCCTGCCCCACGTCGCGGAGCGTCGCTGCTTCCCGCCGGGAATCCTGGTTTGTGTGGAATAAACAAAGTGTGAAGAGGAGCCGGGATGGAGCGTGGTGATCCCGTGGGGATGGGAAACCGGGATGGGGCAGGGATGGGGCGTGCTGGTCCCGTGGGGAGGGGAAAATGGGATGGGAAAAATGGGATGGGGCAGGGATGGGGCACGGTGACCCCGTGGGGATGGGGCAGCGATGGGGCAGGGGGATGGGGCAGGGGGATGGGGCGCGCTGGTCCCGTGGGGATGGGGCAGGGGGATGGGGCGAGGGGCGGCCGTGTCCGGGGACGGGCACCGGCTCCCCCGGGGCCGGGAGGTGACGGGCGGGGGCTGTGCCCGCAGGGATGCGGGGACAGACGTGGGGACAGTGGGGACACACGCACGCGTGTGTGTCACCCCTGCCCACATTCCCGGAGAGGACGTGCCCGTGCCCAGCTGCGTCCGTGCCCTGTCCTGCCCGTGCCCAGCCGTGCCTGTGCCCACACGTGCCCATGTCCAGCCGTGTCCGTGCCCCGGCCCGGCCATGCTCACACGTGTCCGTGCCCTGTCACACCCGTGCCCGTCCCGATGTCCCCGCCGGGTTCCGCTCTCGACGCTCCGGCCAAGCCGATGTCCATCCCCCGACCCCCGCCTGGGGTCCCGGGGCAGTGCCAGGCCAGCCCGGTGCCCCCCCGTGCCCCTTGTTCCCAGGGCCGGCTCCGCTCCCCGTGTTCCCGCGGGGGGACACCGGGGACAGCGCGGCCGGGGGTGCCCAGGCCGGGGGTCCCCAGCTCGGGGCCGGGCCAGGGGTCCCCCAGCTCCCTCCGGGAGCCGCAGCCCCCCAGGCGGGCGCGGGGTCAACCATTAACCGGGGCGGGTTAAATGGTCACCGATTGTCCCCGCGGGGCCGGGCGGGGCCCCCCGCGCCGCCCCCCGCCATAAAAGCGGGGGTGCCGCGGCCACCCCACAGCCCCCAGACCCACCATGAGCAGCCTCCAGGCGGTGAGTGTGGGCAGGGGGGCTCGGGGCACTCACTGGGGGGGCGGACACACCCGGGCCACCCCAAACCTGGGGGGCAGAGGAGACCCCCGGCGATGTCCTCCCTGCTGGGGGGTGTCACCCCATGGGGGACCCCACCCCGAAGGGTGCCAGCCCCAGGAGGCCCCCGCGGCAGGAGGGGGGTCCCGAGGCCATGGGGAGCTGCTCCCCACCCTGGGCAGGGTTGGGGGGGTCAGGGCCAGCCCGGGGGGCTGCAGGGCCTGAGCAGGGACCCCACACGGTCCCCAAAAGGGACCCCCGGAGCTGCTGCCCCCACCCAGGGACAACCTGGGCTGGGCCCCGCCAGGGATCGGGGGCAGCACCCGCAGGTCCCTCTGTGCCCCGGGGGGGACGGGGTGTGGTGATCTGTGACACCGTGTGACGATCTGCGACACCGTGTGACACCGGGTGATAGATAACGTGTGGCACCGTGTGACAAAGTGTGACACCGTGTGACAAAGTGTGGCACCGTGTGACAAAGTGTGACACTGTGAGCCCCTGCGGTGGGGGGACCCCACGCGGCCAGGTCTCCCCTTGCTGCCAGTGTCCCTCTGTCCCCAAGCCCCTGTCCCGCGGTGCCCGGGCTGGGGGCGGGATGGGACCCCTGAGCCATCCCCGTCCCGCGGTGCCCACCCGGGCTCTCCCTGAGCCCCCATCCCCCCGCAGGGCCCCGACTCCTCCGAGGAGCCCAAACCCGGCAAGGCCAAGACCGAGTTCCGCAACTACACCGTGAGTGGGGGGGGCGGGACCCCGGGGTGGGCGGGGGGCCCCAAAATGGGGTGAGGTTCGGGGGGGTTCGGCTGCACGGTGCTGGGGGTCCCATGGCATGAGACTCTGTGGGTGCTGGGGGTCCCTGGGGTCCGGCTGCCCCTCCCAGCCGCGCCGGGGGTCCCGCCCCGCTGCGGGAGGAGCCCGGGGGGGCTCTGCCACCCCAGGCTGGGCGAGGGTCACTGGGGATCCCCCCGGAGCCCCCCCAGCCCCCGGTGCTGCCCTGCAGGAGGGGATGCTGATCGACCGCGTGTACAACACCTACCTGCTCATGCACACCCACCAGACCGTGGAGTTCGTCCGCAGGAAGGTGGGAACTCCCCCGTGTCCCCCCCGTGTCCCCCCCGTGTCCCCACACCGGGGGGTGTCCCAGCCCTCCCACCCCGCACCCCAAACCCAGCCCCGCCGCCCCATCCCAGCCGGGTTTGGGGGGCACCGCAGGGCGCCATCCCCCGCCCCCAGCCCCAGGGAGGGTCCCGGGTGGCGGTCGCGGTGTCCCCACGCGTCGCGGTGTCCCCAGAGCGCGCAGTACGGCTCGTGCTCGCTGCGGAGGATGAGCGTCATGGACGCGCTGGAGCTGCTGGATCAGCTCGTGGACGAGTCGGACCCCGACGTGGATTTCCCCAACTCCTTCCACGCCTTCCAGACGGCCGAGGGGATCCGCCGGGCGCACCCCGACAAAGGTAGGGCCGGACCCCGCGTCTGCCCGCCCTGTCCCCGCCAGAGTCCCCAGCCCCGCGGGTGACACGGCCCCGCTCGCCCCCAGACTGGTTCCACCTCGTGGGGCTCCTGCACGATCTGGGCAAGGTGCTGGTGCTGTTCGGGGAGCCCCAGGTGAGCGGCATGGTAGGGAGGGGGTCCGGGGCCCCCCCCCGCGGCCGGGGGACCCTCGGGAGCTGCTGTGACCCCCCTGTGCCCGCAGTGGGCCGTGGTCGGGGACACCTTCCCGGTGGGCTGCAAGGTGCAGAAGTCGGTGGTCTATGGGGACTCCACCTTCCACGACAACCCCGACACCAAAGACCCCCGGTACAGGTAAGCCGGACCCCCGGGGGGGTTGGGGCGGGGGCTGCGGGGGGGGTCCAGCCCCTCAGCCCTCATCCCACCCCCAGCACCGAGTACGGGATGTACCAGCCCGGCTGCGGCCTGGAGAACGTCCTCATGTCCTGGGGCCACGATGGTGAGTTTGGGGGGCTGGAGGGGGGGGGTCCCCAGTGCCCCCTTTGCTGGGGGACTGCAGCCCTTGGCGTGGGGCAGGGGCTGCTCTTCTGGGGGGGCCGCAGCTCCCGGGGGGGGGGGCCCTGTGACTTTTGGGGGAGCTGTAGCTCTCCGGGGAGGGGTCTGCACCTCTCGGGGTCCCCCCCGGTGGGGTCCAGCCCCGCCCCACGCCCCCCCTCTTTTCAGAGTACATGTACCAAGTGATGAAGTTCAACAACTTCGCCCTGCCCAAGGAGGTGAGCTCGGACTGGGGGGGGGGCTCAGGGACCCCCGAGAGGTTTGGGGCTGCGGGGGGGGGCACCCTAAACCTGTTTCTGCCCCCCACCCCAGGCTTTCTACATGGTTCGCTTCCACTCCTTCTACCCCTGGCACGCCCACGGCGATTACGGCCACCTCTGCTCCGAGGAGGACCGGCGCATGCTGCCCTGGGTCCGGGAGCTCAAGTGTGTGCCCGGGGGGGGCCGGGGGCTCGGCCGGGCCCCCCGCGGGTTTGGGGGGGCATCAACCCCCGGCCCTGACCCCCCGTTTGCCCCCGCAGCAAGTTCGACCTGTACACCAAGCAGGAGGAGCTGCCCGACGTGCAGCAGCTCCGCGCTTACTACCAGGGCCTCATCGACAAATACTGCCCGGGGCAGCTCTGCTGGTGACCCCCCCCGCCCCGCGGGACCCCCCGAAACCCGCCCGGGACTCCCCCGAAACCCTGCCGGGCCCCCCACCGCCGCCAGCACCTCCGGGGCTCCGCAATAAATCCGCTTCTGCCGCAGCCCCGCTCGGTGCCAGCGCCCCCCCCACGGGGGTCACCCCACCCCGCGCTGCTCCCCCGGGCAGGACAGAGCCCAGGACCCCCCCGCCCCGAATCCCAGGAGAGCTGCAGGGCTGGAATGTCAAAGGCTTTAATTAGAAAATTATAGGAAACCTCTGGGCTCGGGGCGGGGGGGGGGAGGAAGCGCAGGACGGGCGGAGCCCGCGGAGGGGAGGGGAAGGGGGCGCGGCGGGAGCACCCCAAAGTGCCGGGGGGGGACACCCCGAAGTGACCTGAGGGGCTGGGCAGGGTAAGCGGAGGGCTGGCACTGCCCAAACTGCTCCAGCCCGCGGGCACAGAGCCCCCACCCGCTCTGAGCCCCTGACCTGTGCTGAGCCCCCCCAAACACTGGGGGGGGCCCTGAGGGGTCCCTGGGCACTGGGGAGGGGGTCCCCGAGCCCCGGGCCGTGTCCCCCCGCTCCCGCATGGCCACGCCGTGCCGAAGGCACTGGCACACGGGGCGGGGTCCACCGAGCGCTGCCCCCCCACGCCCCCCGTTTTTGGGGGGGCCGTGGGGGCTACTTCTTCCTCTTGTTGCCGTGCCGGCCCTCGGGCCGTGCCCCGTCCGAGCCCCGCGTCCCGTCCGAGCCCCGCGTCCCGTCCGAGCCCCGCACCCCGTTGCGCTCGCCCCGTTCGCGGGGCCCTTTGTGGCGGGCGGGGGGCGGCCCCCCCCGGGAGCCCCGGGCCAGCGCCCGCAGCAGCCCCGCGGTGGCGGCCACCAGGTAGAGGGACCAGAGCACGGCCGGGCCCGAGAAGGGCTGGCACAGGCGGCGCAGGGAGCGCAGCAGGCGCGGCAGGACGGCGTCGCCTCGGCGCCGGAGCGGGGGCTTGTCCTGGGGGGACAGCGGGGTCAGCGAGGGGTGTAAAGGGGACTGGGGGCAAAGGAAAAGGGTTGGGGGCTGGAAAAGGGGATCAGGGTGTGGGGAGAAGGGGGTTGGGGACCAGGGAAAGAGAAGGAAGACGGTCAGGGAGGAGGGAAGGGGGGATCAGGGGGCTGAAAAGGGATCATGGGGAGGGAAGAGGGTCAGGGGGCCAAGAGGGTCAGGGAGGGGGAGTTGGGGCCGGGGAGAGGGGGGTCAGGGGGTCAAGGGCAAGGGAAGGGGGTCGGGGTCCAGAATGAGGGAGGGAAGGGGGGTCAGGAGCAGGTGAAGGGGGGGACAGGGGCCAAAAAATGGGGTCAGGGCGAGGGAAAGGGGTCAATGGTGAAGGAAAGCAGAGTTTGGGGCCAGGAAAGGGGGTCAGGGAGGGAGAGGGAGGGTGCTTGGGGGAGAGGGAAGGGGGCTCAGGGGGGAGGGGGTGAGGGAAGGGGATCAAGGTGAAGAAGAGAGGGTCAAGAGCAATGGAAGGGGGTCAGGGAGGGAGCTGGGGCGAGGGAAGGGGTGTCAGGGCTCAGGGCCTGGGGAGGGGTCTCAGGGCCCGGGGAGGGGTCTCAGGGCCCACCTTGAGGCCGTGCTGGCTGAGCAGGGACTCCAGCATGGGGTCTCCCAGGGACACGCGGGGGAAGAACTCCTGCACGTGCTGCCGCCGCCACCACGGCGCCGGGCCCGGGCTGCTGCAGGGACAGGGGGTCAGGCGGCCCCAAACCCCCCCAGAGAGGGGCTGTGGGGGGCAGGGGGACCCCTCCCCGCTCACCTGCCCTCGCTGGGGGCTGTGAACCAGTACTTGTAGAGCTGGGCCCGCAGGAAGGTCGGGGGGCGGCCGTGGAACGGGTACCGCGACTCGTCCGTCTGCACCAGCCGGATCACTGCGGGACACGGCGTGAGAGGCCAGCAGGGACAGCCCAGAGGCCAGCAGGGACAGCCCTACACACCCAGGGACACCCCGACACACCCAGGGACACCCCAAACACACCCAGGGACAGCCCAGAGGCCAGCAGGGACACCCCAACACACCCAGGGACACCCCAAACCCCAACAGGGACACCCCAACACACCCAGGGACACACCAAACCCCAACAGGGACACCTCAAACCCCAACAGGGACACACCAAATACACCCAGGGACACCCCAAATCCCAACAGAGACACCCCAAACCCCAACAGAGACACCCCAAACCCCAACAGAGACACCCCAAAACACCCAGGGACACACCAAACACACCCAGGGACACCCCAAACCCCAACAGGGACACACCAACCACACCCAGGGGCAGCCCAAACACACCCAGGGACAGCCCAGAGGCCAGCAGGGACACCCCAACACACCCAGGGACACCCCAAACCCCAACAGGGACACCCCAACACACCCAGGGACACACCAAACCCCAACAGGGACACCTCAAACCCCAACAGGGACACACCAAATACACCCAGGGACACCCCAACTCCCAACAGAGACACCCCAAACCCCAACAGAGACACCCCAACACACCCAGGGACACACCAAACACACCCAGGGACACCCCAAACCCCAACAGGGACACGCCCAGGGCTGCGGGAACACCCCAACACAAACACAGACACCCCAGAATGTTGTGGGGGACACCCTGGACCCAAACAGGGACACCCCAAACCTGTGATGGCTGGAGAGACCTTGCCGCACCCTGGGTCCCCAGAGCCCCCCGTGTCCCCCGAGCCCCCCGGGCAGTGCCCCGTGCCCATGGCTGACCGTCGGGCTGGCCCTGCAGCAGGCGCAGCACCAGGGCGCTGAACCAGGGGCTGCTCTGGTGGGGCCCCAGGGCGGCGAACCAGAGCTGCCAGTCCAGGCGGGGCTGGTGCGGGGCCACCACGGCCGGGGCCGCGCTCACGTTCCCGGGCTTGTACATGAACTCGATCTCCTGCGGGATCGGGAACGGCCGGGATGGGGACGGAGACCCCGACACGCCCCGGTGCTGCCCATGGGATTGGGGATGGAGACCCCGACACGCCCCGGTGCTGTCCATGGGATTGGGGATGGAGACCCCGACACGCCCCGGTGCTGTCCATGGGATTGGGAACAGAGACCCCGACACGCCCCGGTGCTGTCCCTGGGATTGGGATGGAGACCCCGACACGCCCCGGTGCTGTCCCTGGGATTGGGAACAGAGACCCCGACACGCCCCGGTGCTGTCCATGGGATTGGGATGGAGACCCCGACACGCCCCGGTGCTGTCCATGGGATTGGGAACAGAGACCCCGACACGCCCCGGTGCTGTCCATGGGATTGGGAACAGAGACCCCGACACGCCCCGGTGCTGTCCATGGGATTGGGGACGGAGACCCCGACACGCCCCGGTGCTGTCCATGGGATTGGGAACAGAGACCCCGACACGCCCCGGTGCTGTCCATGGGATTGGGAACAGAGACCCCGACACGCCCCGGTGCTGTCCATGGGATTGGGGACGGAGACCCCGACACGCCCCGGTGCTGTCCATGGGATTGGGGACGGAGACCCCGACACGCCCCGGTGCTGTCCATGGGATTGGGATGGAGACCCCGACACGCCCCGGTGCTGTCCATGATTGGAACAGAGACCCCGACACGCCCCGGTGCTGTCCATGATTGGAACAGAGACCCCGACACGCCCCGGTGCTGTCCATGATTGGAACAGAGACCCCGACACGCCCCGGTGCTGTCCATGATTGGAACAGAGACCCCGACACGCCCCGGTGCTGTCCATGGGATTGGGATGGAGACCCTGACACGCCCCGGTGCTGTCCATGGGATTGGGATGGAGACCCCGACACGCCCCGGTGCTGTCCATGGGATTGGGGATGGAGACCCCGACACGCCCCGGTGCTGTCCATGGGATTGGGAACAGAGACCCCGACACGCCCCGGTGCTGTCCATGGGATTGGGAACAGAGACCCCGACACGCCCCGGTGCTGTCCATGGGATTGGGGATGGAGACCCCGACACGCCCCGGTGCTGTCCATGATTGGGGACGGAGACCCCGACACGCCCCGGTGCTGTCCATGGGATTGGGGACGGAGACCCCGACACGCCCCGGTGCTGTCCATGGGATTGGGATGGAGACCCTGACACGCCCCGGTGCTGTCCATGGGATTGGGGACGGAGACCCCGACACACCCCGGTGCTGTCCATGGGATTGGGATGGAGACCCCGACACGCCCCGGTGCTGTCCCCAGGGGCTGTACAGGGGGGGGACAAATCCTGGGAAACTGCAGGTGTGACATGGCACGGGGTGGGACTGGTCTGGAAGGTCTGCCCCATCCTTTAGTGCCCAGCTGTGCCCATCCCGCAGTATCCAGCTGTGCCCACCCCTGACTCACCGTCCAGCTGTGCCCATCGTAGCTGCCCTCCAGGATGACCTCCGGCCGCCCGCCGACCCCGGTCATCCTGCGGAAGAGCCCGTAGGAATTGACCACCTGGAAGCGCTCCACGGCCCCGAACATCTGGTGGATCCCGGGCCACAGCTTCCCGTTGGACTCGTGGTCGATGTAGGTGAAGGGCACCTGGGGTGGCAGGGGGGGCTCTGTCACGGCCTGGGGGGGGTCGGGGTCCCCAGGAGCCCCCCGTGGCCCCCAGGAGCCCCCCGTGGCCCCCGGCCCTCACCAGGCTGACGGCGAACAGGCTGACGGTGGCCGTGGCCATGATGGCCCACTGCAGGGTGGCCCAGAGCTTCCAGAAGCATCCACGGACGCAGGCACAGCTGGGGGGGGCACAAACGGGGTGGTAAGGGGGCCGAGACGCTCAGCCCCCCCCCCCAATTTGGGGGGCTCCAGCTGTGGGTGAGGGGTTAAACACCCACCCCCCCACCCCTGACCGCTCCCAAATCCCGGAGCGGGGCCGCCCCTTTCCCAGTGTGTCACCCCGGTGTCCCCACGGCCCAGGACACCCCAGGGGCCCCCACGCACCGGTACATGGCCACGAGGATCTCCCAGGACAGGGACAGGAAGGCCACCCCCACCAGCGGCAGCGTCACCGTGCGCAGCCACGTCGTGAACTCGTGGTAGGTGAAGGCTGCGGGACAGCCCCGGGGTCAGGGCCGGCCCCTCTGGCCCCGCAGGGAGGGGGCACGCGGGGTCCTCGCACCCCCCTGGACGTACCCACTTTGGAGTCCAGCAGTTTCTTGTCCCAGTTGACCTCCAGGCTGAAGTAGTGGACGGTCCAGTAGAGCAGGAGGCCGTAGGTGCTGAGCTCCAGGAGCGTGGCCAGCACCGAGCCCAGGCTGGGGGGCCACGCTGGGGCAGGGAGGGGGCTCAGAGCCTGCCCGGGACCCCCCCTCGCAGCCCTGGGGTCACCCACGGGCACAGCAGCCTGCCCCAGGGTGGGTGAGGGGCCACGTGGCAGCAGCTCCGACTGCGTCCCCTTGTCCCCTGCCCAGCCTGGAAAGGACCCCTCCCCCCAAACCAGGGGTCCCAGTGCTCCCAGCATTACAGGGAAAAGGAACGAGGAGGGAAAGGCCCAGGAGCAGCAGAGCCACGCTGGGATGCAGAATTCCAAGGGGTGGGAGCCCCTTGTGGGGTGACAGAATCCCCCCAGGAGGTGACAGCCCCAGCCCAGGAGGGACGGCCTCACACGGGTCATTTATTGTTCCTTAATTCCCTCATTTGGGAAGGAAGAGAAATCCTCCTCCTCCTCCTCACCCCACACCCGGCTCAGACCCACTGGAGCTCCAGCCCCAACACCAGGGAGGATTCAGGGAATCCTGGAATGGTTTGGGTGGGAAGGGACCTCAGAGCCCCTCCAGTGCCAGCCCTGCCATGGCAGGGACACCTCCCACTGTGCCAGGCTGCTCCAGCCCCAATGTCCAGCCTGGCCTTGGCCACTGCCAGCGATCCAGGGGCAGCCCCAGCTGCTCTGGGCACCCTGGGCCAGGGCCTGCCCACCCTCCCAGCCAGCAATTCCCAATTCCCAATCTCCCATCCAGCCCTGCCCTCTGGCACTGGGAAGCCATTCCCTGCCTCCTGTCCCTCCATGCCTTGGCCCCAGTCCCTCTGCAGCTCCAGGCCAGGCTGGACATTGGGGCTTGGAGCACCCTGGGACAGCGGGAGGTGTCCCTGCCCACGGGGACTGGAATGGGATTTCAGCTCCCATCCCACCCCAACCATTCCCTGATCCCACAGCTGTGCCCCACAGCCCTGGGGTCCCCATGGGCACAGCCCCTGCCCCAGGGTGGGTGAAGGACCACGCCAGCAGCAGCTCCCAGAGCGTGGCCACGACGTCCTGTGTGCCCTGCCCGCTCTGGGAAGGTGTCCCCCACCCCAAACGGGGCTCCCGGCCTCTCACCACTGCCGTGCCTCCTGCGGGGCTGGCCCAGCCAGCGCCCCACGTGCTCCTCGTCCAGCAGGGAGAAGGCCAGCACGATGGTCAGCGCGTTGAAGAAGTTGTAGTTGCCCGTGAGGATGATGAGGACCTGCAGCAGGACCTGGGCGGGGACAGGGTGGGGTTGGGGGGTCACAGAGGACACTGGGCACACCCCAACCAGCACCACCACCAGCGTGGTCACCTCATCTCGCAGTGCCCACAGCGAGAGCCAACCCCAGTCCTGGGAGACCCCCACGGGATCCCCCTGGCACAGTGGGGGTCGCACAGGGCTGGGAGGGGGTCACTGGACAGGGGGGCAGGGGACACTGGGCACGCCACCAGCAGTGCCCACGGAGCGAGGAGCCCAGCCCAGCCCTGTGAAACCCCCCTGGCACAACCGGGGCCACAAAGGGAGCTTCACAGGGCTGGGGGGCAGAGCACACCGGACACGGGGCACCCTTGATGCCATGAAGATTTTTTGCCTTTTCTTTTATACCCCTGTTACACCTTTTTACAGCTTCTGTATTCCCAGTGCTTTTTGCCTCCATTCTTGCACCTGTTTGTCAAGCTGAGAGACTCAACATTTGAGAAGCTTGGGAGCCAGGGATCAGTGTGCCCCAGAGCCCAAGGTCCTCTCCAGAACATATTCTGTAAACCAAGGTAGAACCATCCAGGGAAGGTTCCTTGGGGAGGGGGGGCTCACTCGAGCCTCTCATTGGGGAATCTTTGATAAATCTGCTAATTAATAACACCTATAATGATATACCCAGTGTTGGGGGAGGGACAGACACAGAGATGGACTCGGTGGGCTGCATCTCGATGCACATGACCTGGCCGTGTGCACCTAAGGATCCTTTAAAACAAATCCCAAGGTAAAATCCCTTTTCCCCTTCTAACCGTGTCTGACTCTTGATTTTAAGACCAGGAAAAGGCATCAGTTGCTTGGTTCCCTGACCAGGAAAAAAACCTTCATGGCATCACCCTAACACCTCCGGCACTGTGCCCACCCCACCTGCAGCACCCACGGAGCGAGGAGCCCACCCCTGGCCCCTGTGCAGCCCCCCTGGGTGCCCACCCTGGCCCGAGGAGCCCCCTCCCCACCTGGCAGTAGAAGGCGAAGAGGCGCAGGCGGCGCAGGGGTGCGAAGAAGAGCGGGGGCACGGCCACCTCGATGACGTAGGTGGCCACCACGCTGAGCTTCTGCAACCACACGGGCAGCTGGTGGGCGAGCCACGCGCCCGGCGTGGGGATGCACTGGCTCTCGTAGTGGTAGGTCAGCGCTGCGGGCACGCCGAGGGCGGGGAGGGTTTGCCAGGATTCCCCAAAATTCCAGGTTTATTTGGATTTCCACCCACCCCCCCCCCCCCGGCAATAAAAGCAATACTAAGCAGGGAAAAGCTGCTGTTTCGAAATGAGATGGTATCTTGGGGCTGGGGGACACAGGGGGCTTTCCCTAATTTATTTCCCAAAGATTCGCTGGAATTCCAGGCTTCTTTGGATTTTCCCACCCCCCCACCATGGAATAGAACCAACACTAGACAGGGAAAAGCTGCTGTTTCTAAATTAAATGGTATCTCAGGGCTGGGGGACACAGGGGGCTTCAGGGGGGCCCTGAGGGGCTCCAGGTGGTATTTTCCATAATCTACTTCCCGAAAATTCACTGGAATTCCAGGCTCCTTTGGATTTTCCCACCCCACCATGGAATAGAACCAACACTAAACAGGGAAAAGCTTCCCTTTCCAGATTAGATGGTACCTCAGGGCTGGGGGACACAGGGGGCTTTCCCTAATTTATTTCCCAAAAATTCACTGGAATTCCAGGCTTCTTTGGATTTTCCCACCCCACCACCATGGAATAGAACCAACACTAAACAGGGAAAAGCTTCCCTTTCCAAATTAGATGGTACCTCGGGGCGACAGGACACAGGGGGCTTTCCCTAATGTATTTCCCAAAAATTCACTGGAATTCCAGGCTAATTTGGATTTTCTCCCCCCCCCCCCCCTCCCCAGCATGGAATAGAACCAACACTGAGCAGGGAAAAGTTTCTGCCTCCAGATTAGATGTTACCTCAGGGCCACAGGACACAGGGGGCTTCAGGGGGGGGGCTTTCCCTAATCTGTTTCCCAAAAATTCACCCTAATTCTGGGTTAACACCAGTTTTTCCCACCGTGGAGTACAACCCACACAGAACAGGGAAACCTTCCTGGCAAAACAGGAGGGATTTCCCAATTAAGTCGTGCCTCAAAATTGGGGAGGGGGGCACGGGGGTCTTCACGGGGGTGTGAAGACCAATTTATTTCCCAATAAATCCCTGCAATTCCAGGTGAACACCTGAGCCCCCCAAGACCTGAGTGCCCCCAAAGCTGCACCCCCACCATGTGGGGCAGCGGCTCGTGGGCATCACGGCCCCTCAAACTGGGGGAACCCCCCAAGACCTGAGCCCCCTGAAGCCCCCCGAAGCCCCCCCTCACCTGTGAGCCCCCACCAGGTGGGGCAGCGGCTCGTGAGCTTCACCACGCCCGAGGCGAACATGAGGCGGAAGAGGAGCCAGCGCACGCCCCAGAAGGTGACGGCGTCGTGGGGTCTCCAGGCCGGGGACCCCCACCTCAGCAGGCGCAGGGGGGCCACCAGCACGGCCAGGAACCCGGCCTCCAGCAGCAGGCTGTCCCTGGGGGAGGGTGTGGGGGGCACAGAGCTGAGACCCCCTCACCTTGCACCCCACAGGGGGTTGGGGACACGGCCACGCCCCGCACATGGGGCTGGGGACCCCGTCCTGCTGAGCCCCCGCTGCCCTGCCATCCCCAGAGACCCCCACCCCGATGTGCCCCAGAGCCCCCTGTGCCTCCCACCCTCGTCCCCAGAGCCCCCCCACACCCCCTGTCCTGGTCCCCAGAGCCCCCTGTGCCTCCCACCCTTGTCCCCAGAGCCCCCCACAACCCCGGTCCCAGTCCCCAGAGCCCCCCTGTGCCCCCCAACCCCGATCCTGGGGAGCCCCTGTCCTGCTGTGCCCTTTGTCCCAGACCCCAGAGACCCCCAGATCCCCATGTCTGGACACCACAGCCCCCCATCCCGGTCCCCAGAGCCCCCTGTGCCCCCCATCCCGGTCCCCAGAGCCCCCTGTGCCCCCCATCCCGGTCCCCAGAGCCCCCCATCCCGCTGAACCCCCTGCCCTGGAAGGTTCCCCCAGCTCTGAGCCCCCATGGACGGGGTCGGACTTACCACTGGAAGTAGAGGAAGACCTGTCCCACCTGCAGAGAGGGAACGGGGTGGGGGCTCAGCCGGGGGGACGGGGGGTGGTCTGACACCCCCAGACCCTTCCCCACAGGGAGAGAGGTGGGCACAGAGCCTTGGGTCACCCCCAGGCACACGGCTCTGGCCAAACCCAAGGGGCAGTGAGAGGTGACAGCCCCAGCCCCGGGAGGGGTGGCCCCGCACCGATCATTTATTCTTCTCCAATTCCCTAATTTCAGAGGGAAGAGAAATCCTCCTCTTCCTCCTCACCCCACACTCAGCTCGGACCCACTGAAGCTCCAGCCCCAACACCAGGGAGGATTCAGGGAATCCTGGAATGGTTTGGGTGGGAAGGGACCTCCGAGCCCCTCCAGTGCCAGCCCTGCCATGGCAGGGACACCTCCCACTGTGCCAGGCTGCTCCAGCCCCAATGTCCAGCCTGGCCTTGGCCACTGCCAGCGATCCAGGGGCAGCCCCAGCTGCTCTGGGCACCCTGGGCCAGGGCCTGCCCACCCTCCCAGCCAGCAATTCCCAATTCCCAATCTCCCATCCAGCCCTGCCCTCTGGCACTGGGAAGCCATTCCCTGCCTCCTGTCCCTCCATGCCTTGGCCCCAGTCCCTCTGCAGCTCCAGGCCAGGCTGGACATTGGGGCTTGGAGCACCCTGGGACAGCGGGAGGTATCCCTGCCCACGGGGACTGGAATGGGATTTCATCTCCCATCCCACCCCAACCATTCCCCGACCCCACAGCCGTGCCTCCCCGCACCGAAATCCGAGCACGAGGGAAACCCAGCGAGCTCACGGCGCAACACCAACACCTCCCACCCTCACCCCAAGCCCCCTGCTACCCCCATACCTGGTACAACGACAGGTACAACACCCTGAGCAGGGCAAAGACCAAGCAATCCCGCAGGGAATCGCAGAGCAGCGCTCCGAAGGCGGCCAGCACTCCCAGCACGCACAGCAGCTCCATGCCCTGCTCCGTGTCCAGCCCCAGGCGGGGACCGAGCCACAGCAAGGTGGGCAAATCTCGCAGCTGCTCCCACAGCCCCTTCCCGCTGAGCCGCAGCACCCTGCGGGCCGGCAGGATGCCCTCTCTCCCGTACAGACCTGGAATGGGAATGGGAGTGAAGGATTCCTGGGAAAACAGGGAAGTTCTCGGGCGGCGCCTCGGGTTTGTCCCTGCAGCAGCCGCTTCCGCGGCTGCTGCAGGGACAAACCCGAGGCGCCGCCCGAGGAGAGGAGATGATGCCGGTTTTGTCCCTCCCTTCATCCTGGTTTTCCCAGCTGGGATTGGGAAGAGCCCAGCTGCGAGCCAGAGCCGTGTGGAAGGGACGGGGAGCGGCTCAGGGGGAGCCGGGGGGACATGGGGGCAGCGGGAGGTGATAACGGGGATACGGGCAGCGGGACGGGGATGGCGACTGTCCCTTTCCCAGCTCCGTCGGTCCTTTTCCCGACACCGATCCCAATCTCGATTCCACTGGCCACGTCCCCGGATCTGTCCCGGTTTCCTGGTCCCACTCCCGGCTCTATCCCGGTTCCCCCAGCCCCACTCCCGACTCTATCCCCGTCCCCCAGCCCCACTCCCGGCTCTATCCCGGTTCCCCCAGCCCCACTCCCGGCTCTATCCCGTTCCCCCAGCCCCACTCCCGGCTCTATCCCGGATCCCCCGGCCCCACTCCCGGCTCTATCCCGTTCCCCCAGCCCCACTCCCGCCTCTATCCCGGTTCCCCCAGCCCCACTCCCGGCCCTGTCCCGGATCCCCCAGCCCCTCCGCGGCTGCCCCCGGGGCGGTACCGGGGATCTGCACGTAGAGGGAGCCGAAGGCGGCGATGTAGACCGCGGCCAGCCCGGCCAGGAACAGCGTCCGCGGCCGCGCCGGCTCCCCCATGGCGGCCATGGCGGCCCCGGGCCCGGCGGCGCGCGGCGGTGACGTCAGCGGCGCAGTGACGTCAGCAGCGCGCGGGGCGCGTCACGGAGCGCGGGAAGGACGAAAATGGCGGCGGCGATCGCGGGATGAGGAGGGGCCGGTGAGGGGCGGGGAGCGGGGTCGGGATCGGGATCGGGACCGGGATCGGGGTCGGGAGCGGGACCGGGACCGGGACCGGGATCGGGACAAGGACCGGGATCGGGATCGGGACAAGGGCCGGGATCGGGACCGGGATTGGGGTCGGGAGCGGGACCGGGATCGGGACAAGGACCGGGATTGGGACCGGCATCGGGACAAGGACCGGGACCGGCATCGGGACCGGGATCGGGATCTGGACCGGCATCGGGACAGGGACCGGGATCGGGACTGAGGTTGAGATCGCGGTTGGGGTAGGGATTGGGATGGAGATTGGGGTCGGCATTAAGATTGGAATTGAATTTGGGCTTGGGATCGGGATCAGGGTCGGGATTGGGGTTGGGAGCGGGGTAGAGCTAGGGATGGGAATTGGGGTCGGGGTCAGGTGAGGGGTCGGGATAGGGATGGGATCGGGATAAGAGTCAGGGTCGGGACCGGGATCTCGGCGTTGGGATCGGGGCCGGGACTGAGGCTGGGATCGGGACCGGGATAGAGTTAGGGCTGGGAATTGGGGTCGGGGTCAGAACCAGGGTCGGAATCGCATCGAGGTCAGGATCGCGATCAGGGCCGGAGTCGGAGCCAGGGGCAGCACTGGGATCGGGGCTGGGACGGGAACTGGGGCTGGGGTCACGATCAGAGCCGGAATCGGGACCAGCGTTGGGATCTGGGTGTCGGGCTGGGGATTTTCCAACCCCAGCAATTCCCCGTTGCCTGGAGCGTCTTCCCGTTTCAATGCAGCCTCGCCGGGATTCCCGCAGAGATTCCTGCCGGGATGTGCCCTGCCCCACGCTCCCGGTGAGCCGCACGCAGAGCATTCCCTGTGGGATCCTTTCTCCGGAGCTGCGGGGTTTGAGGCTGCCTTTGGGGCGCGGGGGGGGTCTCTCCAGCCGGCATTCCAGCATGGACGAGGCGGATTCCCGCTTCCTGCACCTGCTGCAGCCCATCCGGGACCTCACCAAGAACTGGGAGGTGGACGTGGCCGCCCAGCTCGCCGAGTACCTGGGGGAGGTAACGGCGTCCCCCCGCCTCAGCCCCGCCCCTGTGCCACCCCGAATCCCGGCGGCACTCAGCCGCTCCCTCCCTGCCTTTCCCAGCTGGATCAGATCAGCATTTCCTTCGACAACGGGAAAACCACCATGAATTTCCTGGAGGCAGCGATGCTGATCCAGGGCTCTGCCTGCATCTACAGCAAGAAGGTGAGGATGCAGGTGACCCCTGCCTCATCCCGATCCTGTGCCGGGCCCATTCCGTGATCCCTGAGCTGCCACAAGTCCATGGGGTCGCCCTGGAATCCCCCTTTGGCTTTGAGTCCTTGATGGGAACGAAAGGATTTCAGTTCATCGCCCCGAAATTTGGTCCCTTTGTAGGCGTTGGCAGCCCTGGGGAGGAGCAGGAGTTTGGCTGCTCTCCAGATTTCCTCCAGAGGGTGGGTTATAAAATCCTGCTTTGCCACAAAATCGTGGGATATTGAATGTTTTTGACCACAAAATCCTGGAATGGTTGGGTGGGAAGGGACCTCAAAGCCCATCCAGTGCCACCGTGGGCAGAGACACCTCCCACTGCCCCAGGCTGCTCCAAATTCCAGGGATTTCCCCAAATCTGGCCTCAGAATGGCTGAAAAAAGGAGAAGAGAACAACAAGACCCTGTGGATTGAACTCCAGCTGCCCCGGGATAACGGGAGGGGGGGGAGTCCCTCAGGTGGAGGGGCTTTCCCAGGAGCTGCTCCCCCCTTTCCCAGCTCCAGGCGCTGTTTTCCAGGTGGAACACCTGTACATGCTGGTCCACCAGGCGCTGGACAGCATCTTCAAGAAAAAGTGAGTGGGATTTTCCCTTCCCAGTGGGATTTTCCCTTCCCAGAGGGATTTTCCCTTCCCAGTGGGAGGTTTGCCCTGCAGAAGCTGCCCTGATCCCGGGCCATTCCCACTCCCATTCCTGCCCTGGCAGGTGCATCCCAGGCTTAGGAAGAACATCAAAGGATGCACAAACGAAATCTGGGATGATTTTTCTCCTGGTTCATGGTGGTTTAGGGGTCCAGAGGAGCCCGAGGGAGCCTTTTCCAAAAGGAAAATCCCTTTGGAACGTGCTGCCGGCTCCTTGGGACTCCCACACCGACACGAACAGGAGGGCAAACCCCATCCTGCCGTGGGATTTTCCCACCTGGAGGGGCCTCAGCGGGGCTGCAGGGAGCCTTTCCCAGCCCTCCCACGGATCCTGAGCCCCTCTTTCCCTAGGAAGGAGAAGCTTCCTGCCTCCCTGTGCCTCGACAGCCGCGATGCCCGCGCCGCCCTCACGGGCAGGGCCAAGGAGGTGAGGATGGGCCTGTGCTCCGTGTCCTGCTCCAGGGGCTCCCTCGGTGTCCCTCGGAGCTGGGGTGACACTGGTGGGGTTTTCCTGGCAGTTCGTGTCCCTGGATGACATCCTGGAAACCAGCCAGGCCAGCGGGAGCACGAGGAGGAACCGGCAGCGTGCGGTAAGAGGAACCAGGTGCCTTTTACTCCTCTTTTTATCCTTCCTTTTTCTCCTTCTCGCCTTCTTTTTTTCTCCTTTTATCTTCCCTTTTGTTCCTCTTTTTATCCTTCCTTTTTCTCCTTTTACCTTTCCTTTTCTTCCTCTTTTTATCCTTCCTTTTTCTCCTTTCATCTCTCCTTTTGTTCCTCCTTTTATCCTTCCTTTTTCTCCTTTTGCCTTCCCTTTTCTTCCTCTTTTTATCCTTCCTTTTTCTCCTTTTGCCTTCCCTTTTCTTCCTCTTTTTATCCTTCCTTTTTCTCCTTTTGCCTTCCCTTTTCTTCCTCTTTTTATCCTTCCTTTTTCTCCTTTCATCTCTCCTTTGGTTCCTCTTTTTATCCTTCCTTTTTCTCCTTTCATCTCTCCTTTTGTTCCTCTTTTTATCTTTCATTTTTCTCCTTTCATCTCTCCTTTTGTTCCTCTTTTTATTCTTCCTTTTTTCCCTTTTATCTTCCCTTTTATCCCCCCTTTTTGTCCTTTTACTCTTTTTTTTCCTCTTGTTTACCACTCATTTTCCTCCTTTTATCCCTCCTTTTATTCCTCTGTTCATCCCTCTTCTTTTTCATCTTTTTTCTCCTTTTCCCTCTCTTTTTCCTTCTCCTCCTTTCTCTTTTTCTTCCTCTTTTTCTTCCTCATTTTCTTCCTCTTATCCCTCTTTTTATCCTTTTTATCCCTCCTTTCTCCCCTTCTTTTCCTCTTTTTTTCCTCCTCTTTCTTCCTCCTTTTCTTCCTCTTATCCCTCTTTTTATCCTTCCTTTTCCTTCTATTTTTCCTTCCCCTTCTTTCTCTTTTTCTTCTTCCTTTTCTTCCTCTTATCCTTCTTTCTATGCCTCCTTTTCCCTTTCCCCTTTTTTTCCTCCTCCTCCTTCCTCTTTTTCTTTCTCATTTTCTTCCTCTTATCCCTCTTTTTATCCCTTCTTTTCCCCCTCCTTTTCCTCCTTTTTTCCCTCCTCCTTCTTCCTCCTTTTCTTCCTCTTATCCCTCTTTTAATCCCTCCTTTTTCCCCTCCTTTTCCTTCTATTTTTCCTTCTCCTTCTTTCTCTTTTTCTTTTTCCTTTTCTTTCTCTTATCCCTCTTTGTATCCTTTTTTTTATTCTTCCTTTTCCTCCTTTTTTTTTTCTTTTTCTTCCTCCTTTTCTTCCTCTTATCCTTCTTTTTATCCCTCCTTTTCCCTTTCTTTTTCCCTCTCCTTTTCCCCCTTTTTTTTCTTCTCCTTCTTCCTCTTTTTCTTTCCCCTTTTCTTTCTCTTATCCCTCCTTTTCCCTCTCCTTTTCCTCCTTTTTTTTCCTTTCCTTTCTTCCTCTTTTTTTTTCTCCTTTTCTTCTTCTTATCTCTCTTTTTATCTCTCCTTTTCCCTCTCCTTTTCCTCCTTTTTTTTTTCTTTCTCTTTCTTCCTCCTTTTCTTCCTCCTCTTATCCCTCCTTCTCATCCCTCCTTTCCCCCCTCCTTTCCCCGCTCCTTTCCCCCCTCCTTTCCCCCCCACGGCAGCATTTTCCCGGGTGAGCCCGGGGCCATCCAGCAGGGATGGTGGCTTTGGGGACAGTGCCCCCTTTCCAGGCTCTCTCTGCACTTCCCGTGCCCTGCGGGGCCGTGAGCATCGTTCGCCTGACGCCGATGGCCGTGGTGCCCCTGGACGAGGCGGAGAAGAAGAAAGATCCCCTCTTGAGGTGCCACTCCTGGCAGTGCCCCTGTCCCCTCCCTGGCTGGGATTGTCCCTGTCCCCTTCCCTGCTCCAGTCCCTGGCTGGGATTGTCCCTGTCCCCTCCCCTGCTCCAGTTGAGATCCCTGGCTGGGATTGTCCCTGTTCCTTTCCCTGCTCCAGTCCCTGGCTGGGATTGTCCCTGTCCCTTTCCCTGCTCCAGTCCCTCCTGGGATTGTCCCTGTCCCCTCCCCTGCTCCAGTTGGGATCCCTGGCTGGGATTGTCCCTGTCCCTTTCCCTGCTCCAGTTGGGATGCTTGGGTGGGATTGTCCCTGTCCCCTTCCCTGCTCCAATCCCTGGCTGGGACTGTCCCTGTCCCTTTCCCTGCTCCAGTCCCTCCTGGGACTGTCCCTGTCCCCTCCCCTGCTCCAGCCAGGCTCCCTCAGGCTAAAAGCACAATTCCTTCGGGGCTCTGGCGAGGAGCAGGAACACCCCGGGATGTGCAGGGACATCCGGCCAGTCCCGTGCTGCTGCGAGGGCCGGGGTGACCCTGGGCTGGCCCGGGGGATGTTGGGGACCCCCCAGGGCTGTGTGTGGGGGAATCCCTGACGGGATTTCCCGCAGCGGGAGCGGGGAGCTCCTGGGGAGCCGCTGGGATTTCCAGATGAACACCTGCACCTCCCACGCCTCCGGCGCCTTCCTGCTGGAGACAGCCAAGTTCTGCCCCGCCGACCTGCAGCTGGAGCAGCCCCTGGCTGCAGCCACAGGTACCGGGGGGCTCTGGGGTGTCCCTGTCACCGTCACTGCCAGCAGCTCACTGTCACCGTCCCCTGGCAGCAGCTCCCGGATCCGGCCCCACGGAGCCTCCGAGCACTGGCTGCGGCACGGCCCCGCTGCCGGCACTGAGCGTCCCCGAGGAGGCAGGTGAGGGCTGGCACCTGCTCAGGGACATCCAGGTGTCCCTGTGTCCCTTCAGGATGCTGGAGAGGAGGCTGAGGGGTGAATTCATCCCTCCACAAGTCCCTGACAGGAGGGGGCAGCCGGGGGGGTTGGGCTCTGCTCGAAGGGAACAGGGACAGGAGGAGAGGGAACGGCCTCAGGCTGGGCCAGGGGAGGGGCAGGGTGGGCATCAGCAGGAATTTCCCCATGGAAAGGGCTGCTCCCATCCCTGGAGGGGTTTCAAGTCTGTGTGGGTGTGGCATTTGGGGACATGGGCAGTGGTGGCCCTGGCAGTGCTGGGAATGGTTGGATTCGGGCTCTGAGGGATTTCTACAACCCAGCCAACTCCACGATCCCCTGCTCCTGCCCTCTGCTGCCCCTTGGCCCTGGCAGGAGAAGCTCCAGGGGGGATTCCTTGGCAGACAGTGTAGGAATGGGGGGTCCTGGAAGCTTCTCCAGCCTCTGCCCATTCCCACCTGACCTCCAGGTGCTGCAGGACCTGACGATGACGACAGTGCCGAGGCCCTGGGGGATGACATGGAAGTGACTCTGGTCCCTAACGAACACATTGAGGCTCAGAGGGTCTGTGGGGGCAGGGCCTTGTGGGGGGCTGCCTGTGCTCCTTCCTTGGATCCCTGGAGCTCCTTCCCTGGAGCCCCAGAGCCTCGTGTTCCTTTCCCAGATCCCTGGAGCCTCGTGTTCCTTCCCAGAGAGAGCCTTGTTGTCCCTCACCCCTTCCCAGGAACCCCTCACTCCCTCCTTGGAGTCCTGGAGCCCCTAAGCTCATGTTCCTTCCCTGGATCCCTTTGCCCCTTTCCTCAGAGCCCCTTGTTCCTTCCCTGAAGCCCCACAGCTCCCCACTCCTTCCCTGGAGCTCCCCACTCCTTCCCTGGATCCCTGGAGCCCCTTGTTCCTTCCCTGGAGCCCCTCACTCCTTCCCTGGATCCCTGGAGCCCCTCGTTCCTTCTCTGGAGCCCCTCACTCCTTCCCTGGATCCCTGGAGCCCCTTTTTCCTTCCCTGGAGCTCCTCACTCCTTCCCTGGATCCCTGGAGCCCCTTGTTCCTTCCCTGGAGCCCCACAGCTCCCCACTCCTTCCCTGGAGCTCCTCACTCCTTCCCTGGATCCCTGGAGCCCCTTGTTCCTTCCCTGGAGCTCCTCACTCCTTCCCTGGATCCCTGGAGCCCCTTGTTCCTTCCCTGGAGCCCCACAGCTCCCCACTCCTTCCCTGGAGCTCCTCACTCCTTCCCCAGACCCCAGGGGTTCCCCACTCCTTCCCCAGACCCCAGATCTCCCTGCTCCTTCCCCAGATCCCTTCACTCTTTCCCTGCCACCCCTCACTCCTTCATGGAGCCCCCCAGCCCTTCCCTGGATCCCCCTTGTCCCTCACTGTCCCTCTCCGTGTCCCCCAGGCCACGCCCCAGTCCCGGGGGTACGTCCTGCGGGAGAGACCCCCCAGCCAGGACCCCAAAGCCCACAGCAAGGTAAGGGGGGCCCGGAGCCGGGCAGATCCCAAATCCGGGCGGGATGGGACCCCCTGGGGTACCCTGGAGCCCCTGCCCATCGTCACCCCTGTGCCAGGAGGAGCTGGATCCGTGGCAGAGCCTCGACCCCTTCGCAGACTCCGAGGAGAAGCCCTTTAGGAAAGGTATTTTCGGGGCAAGTTGGGGCGTTCTGGGGGTGCAGGGGCAGCACGGCCCACAGGGGTCATTCCTGGCCCACAGGGGGTCATTCCTGGCCATGTGTCCCTCAGTGTCCCCAGCCCCACAACTGGTCATTCCTGCTCCCACAGGGGCCATTCCTGGCCCTGCAGCTGGTCAGTCCCAGCCCATGGAGGGTCATTCCTGGCCATGTGTCCCTCAGTGTCCCCAGCCCCACAGATGGTCATTCCCAGTCCATGGAGGGTCATTCCCGGCCACATATCCCTCAGCATTCCCAGCTCCATGGTGGGTCATTCCCAGTCCCATGGGAGAGTCATTCCTGGCCCCACAGGGGTCACTCCCAGCCTCACCTCGGGTCACTCCCAGCCCCTCCTCGGGTCACTCCCAGCCCCTCCTCGGGTCACTCCCGTCCCCACCTCGGGTCACTCCTGTCCCCTCCTCGGGTCACTCCCAGCCCCACTTTGGGTCACTCCCGTCCCCACCTTGGGTCACTCCTGGCCCCACCTTGGGTCACTCCCATCCCCACCTTGGGTCACTCCCAGCCCCACAACACCCAGCAGGGCCCCCTGCCCATCCCAGCCCCTCGGGGTGGCCGCACCCCCAGTGTCACCTGTGTCACCTGCAGGGACGCCCTTCCTGGTGCCGCAGGGCCTGGAGTACGTAGCTGGAGGCAAGAGGAAGAGGAGGGGCCCGAGGAAGCTCCAGGATTTCATGGGCTGGTTCTCCACAGCCTGTGAGTGATTCCCGCGGGATCGGGATCCAAAAGGATTTCAAAGCCTCCGATTTTAGAGGGATTTAACAGCCCCGTGGCTGTGGCACTTGGGGACACGGGCAGGGGTGGCCTTGGCAGTGCTGGGGGAGTCTCGGTGGGCTCAGGGGGCTTTTCCAACTTGGATAAATCCATGGAATTCCCATCCAATGACCCCTGGTCTGCTCCCTCCCCCAGACAACACCGTCACAGAGGGCCGGAAAAGGAGGAAGGGCCCCACGTTTGCAGGTGAGGGGGACACGGGCAGGGACATTCCCAGTCCTGGGGGACACCAGGGACTGGATCCTGCACTGGGGAGGGGACAGAGGGGAAGGACACCCCAAAACTGACCCTGTACTGCATCAGGGACAGGATGGAGGGGAAGGACACCCCAAAACTGACCCTGTCCTGTGGCAGGGACAGGATGGAGGGGAAGGGCACCCCAAAACTGACCCTGTACTGCATCAGGGACAGGATGGAGGGGAAGGACACCCCAAAACTGACCCTGTCCTGCAGCAGGGACAGGATGGAGGGGAAGGACACCCCAAAACTCTATGAGGGGGACACAAGGGACTGGTCCTGCAGAGGGGAGGGGATAGAGGGGAAGGGCACCCCAAAATTGGGGGGGGGGGGGGGGCATACAAGGGCCCTGCTCCTGGAATGGGAGAAGGATGGAACGGACACCCCAAAACTGGGGGGGGGTGGACACCAGCTCCTGCCATGGGAAGAGGATAAAGGGGAAGGGCACCCCAAAGGCCTGGGAGGGGCCTGGGGGGGGGTTGTGCTTTGGGGGGCGCAGAGGGGCCGCCCCAAATGGCCGTTCCCGATCCCCACAGACCTGGAGCTGCTCTACTGGCGGCACTTCAAGGAGCGGCTGGCGGCGCACAGGAAGCTCCAGAGCCGGGGGGTGAGTGGGGTGGGGGCTACGCTGGGGGGCAGGGGGGGTCCAGCACCCCCTGCCCACGCTCTGGGGGTCCTCGGGGGGGGGCTCAGGGCTGTTCCTCCCCCCCAGGAGCCGCCGTGGGAGCCGGAGCTGGAGCAGCAGGAGTGCGGGGCCGACTGCGAGGAAGGGGCAGGTGCTGGAACCCCGAATCCCAAATCCCTCCTGCCTGCGGGGCCTGGTCACCCCTCCCGGAGGGCTGGGGAAGGGGAGGGTCCCAGAGGGTTGGGGGTGGTCCTGGGGGCACGGAGGGGGGCACTGAGGGGTGTCCCCGTCCCGGCAGACGATGATTTTGTGGAGCACGAGGACGCGGAGCCCGAGGCGTCGGAGGAGCTGGGGGAAGGATCCCTGGGTGAGCTGCCCACCCTTTGCCCCCCAAAATTCCCCACCCCGTCTGTCCCTGGGGGTCCCCTGTCCCCGCCACGGGTGTGGCTGGGTGCTGCCCCCCCCTCTGGTGACCCCCTTTCCCCACAGACCCCCCTGAACCCTCATACGAGGAGCTGGTGCGCGGACACGTGGTAGGTGCTGGTGTGGGGACGGGGCGGTGACCCCAGAGGGTCACGGGGTCCCCAGGAGGGTTGGGGGTGCCCACAGGAGGGTTGGGGGCACCCCAGAGGGCTAGGGGTCCCCCCAAAGAGGTTGGGGGTCTTCCCAGAGGATCCAGAGGTTGGGGATGCCCTCGGGAGGGTTGGGGTGTCCCAACGAAGGTCAAGGTGTCCCCAGGAGCGCTGGGGTGTCCCCAGAGGGTTGGGGGTGTCCCCAGAGGGTTGGGGGTGTCCCAGGAATGCCGGGGTGTCCCCAGAGGGTTGGGGGTGTCCCCAGAGGGTTGGGGGTGTCCCCAGGAGCACGGGGGTGTCCCCAGAGGGTTGGGGGTGTCCCAGGAGTGCCGGGGTGTCCCCATCCCTGTCCCCGTGTCCTCAGGAGCTGTTCGTGGCCAGCTCCCGGAAGTTCATGCAGGAGACGGAGCTGTCCCGGCACGTCCGGCTCTGGGAGGAGCGCATGGAGCCGCTGCTGCGGGAGCAGGCACGGACCCCTGGGATGGGCTGGGACCCCCGGGGTGGGCTGGGACCCCCAGGGAGGGCTGGGACCTCCGGGGTGGGCTGGAACCTCCGGGATGGGCTGGGGTGAGAAGGGACGAGGGTGGGCAAAGACCACCTGGGGTGGGCAGGGGGCTGGCAGAGCCCTGGTCACCCCTGAGCCCCCTCTGCACCTCTCTGCTCACACCTGAGCGGGCCCCCTGCCCACCCTGAGCACCCTGTGCCCACCCCTTAGCCCCCTGCCCACCCCACAGCCCCTGTCCCCCCAAGTCCCCCCATACCTGCAGGAGACCCCGTTCGATGTCCGTGCCTACGGGCTGGCACTGACCAGTGGCACTCCCTGACCCCTCTCTGACCCCTCCTGTCCCCCAGGAGACCCGTGCCCCGTTCGATGTCCGTGCCTACGGGCTGGCACTGACCAGTGGCACTCCCTGACCCCTCTCTGACCCCTCCTGTCCCCCAGGAGACCCGTGCCCCGTTCGATGTCCGTGCCTACGGGCTGGCGCTGACCGAGGGCTGCGCGGGGCCGGGCCGGTGGCACTCCCTGGCCAGCCTGGTGGCCGGGCAGCCCCCGTTCGAGGTGTGCCGCTACCTGCTGGCCTCGCTGCAGCTGGTAAGGCTTCGGGGGGATCCCCGGGGGGGTCTCTGGGCGTGCCAGGACGCGTGGCCACCCCGCTGTCCCCTCCGCAGGCCAACGACGGCGTGGTGGAGCTGGCGCAGGACGCGGGGCTGGAGGCGGCGCTGGACACGGTGCGACTGCGGCCGCTCTCGGCCCGCCCGGCCCACGAGAGGTTCCAGAGCTTCCAGCTGCCCTCCCAGAGGGACCCCCGCCCCAAATAAAGCCCCCCGCTTTGCTAAGGGAAAGCCTCTTCCGAGGGGGATGGGATGGGGGCAGTGGGGAGGGGTTGGGGGTCACTTTGGTCACCTGCACAGGGACCCCAACCCACGGGGAGGGGCCTGGGGGGGCTGGGGTTGGCGGGGGGGTCACTCCAGTCACCTACACAGAGCCCCCTGCCCCATGGGACACTTCTGGGGGGCTGCAGGGGTCCCTCCCTGCCATGTGACACTGCTGGGGGGGCAGTGGGGTCTGGGGGTGTCCCTCCACCCACGTTCTCCCCCTCATGGGACATACCCGGGGGTCCCTCCACCTGCCCACCCAAAACCCCTCCTCCTGACCATTCCTGGGGGGCACTGGGGTCACTCAGGTGTCCCCTCCCTGCCGTGTGACACCCCTGGAGGCTGTAGCCCCCACCAGGGCTCTGTCCCTCCCCACCGGACACACCCGGGGGGCACTGGGGGCTGTCAGACGTCCCCTCCCCCCGATGCCACCCCTCCCATCCCGGTTCCCTCGGCTCTCTCCCATGTCCTCCGGTCCCACTCCCGGCTCTGTCCCGGTTCCCCAGCCCCACTCCCGGCTCTATCCCGGTTCCCCCAGTCCCACTCCCGGCTCTGTCCCGGTTCCCCCAGTCCCACTCCCGGCTCTATCCCCGTTCCCCAGCCCCACTCCCGGCTCTATCCCGGTTCCCCAGTCCCACTCCCGGCTCTATCCCGGTTCCCCCAGTCCCACTCCCGGCTCTGTCCCGGTTCCCCCAGTCCCACTCCCGGCTCTATCCCCGTTCCCCCAGCCCCACTCCCGGCTCTCTCCCGGTTCCACAGTCCCACTCCCGGCTCTATCCCGGTTCCCCCGGCCCCACTCCCGGCTCTATCCCGGTTCCCCCGGCCCGCACCCCACACCACGCCGGGCCGCGTTCCGTCGGGCCGTCCCCGCCGCGTTTATTCGCCCCCCGCGGGCGGCAGCGGCTCGTAGGTGTCCATGTGTCCCCTGACGCTGCGCGCCAGCTCCTCGGCCGTGCGGGAGCGGCCGTAGCAGTCCCGGCAGAGCCCGTCGGGATCCACCAGGAACGTGAGCACCGAGTGATCCACCACGTAATCCCCGTCGGCGTCGCGGGGCCCGGCGCTCACGTAGACGCGGAAGGCTCCGGCCGCCGCCCGCACCTGCTCGGGGGTGCCGGTGAGCCCCACGAGGCGCGGGTGGAAGTCGCGCAGGTACCGCGCCAGCGCCGCCGCGTCGTCGCGCTCGGGGTCCACGGTGACGAAGAGCGGCTGCACGGGCGGCAGCGCCGGGTCCCGCTCCAGCAGCCGCACGGCGCGGCTGAGCTTCTCCAGCTCCTCGGGACACACGTCCGGGCAGTGCGTGAAGCCGAAGTACAGCAGCACCCAGCGGCCCAGGAAATCCGCCTTGCGCCGCGCCGCGCCCGCCGTGTCGCGCAGCTCGAAGTCGCCCTGGCCCAGCGCCAGCGCACGGAGCTCTCGGAGGCGGCGGGAGCGCCGCTGCTGCTCCTTCTGGTGCCGCAGGTACAGCCAGCCCCCCGCCGCCGCCGCCGCCGCCGCCGCCGCCACCGCCAGCCGCTGCCGCAGCGGGAGCCGGGCCGCGCCGGGGGGCACGGACAGGCGGCGGCGGGGCGGGCACAGCGCCGGGAGCAGGGGCCGGACGGGGCGCAGGGAGCGCAGCAGCATCGCCGGGGCTGGGGAGAGCGCGCACTGCGGTCAGGGGGGCGGCGGCGGCCCCTGCCACCCTGCCCGGGGGGGCTTTCAGCCCGGTCCTGTCCCCCAAGTGCGCTCTGAACCCTCGTGCCACCCCTCCTGGTGCCCTCACTCTGCTCCCCAAATGTCCCCTGAGCCCTCCCTGCTCTGTCCTGATGCTCCTGGTGCCTCCACTGTGTTCCCCAAATGTCCCCTGAGCCCTCATTCCACCCCTCCTGACACCCTTGGAGCCCCACTCTGCTCCCCAAATGTCCCCTGAGCCCTCCCTGCTCTGTCCTGATGCCCCTGGAGCCCCACTGTGCTCCCCAAATGTCCCCTGAGCCCTCCCTGCTCTGTCCTGATGCCCCTGGAGCCCCACTGTGCTCCCCAAATGTCCCCTGAGCCCTCCCTGCTCTGTCCTGATGCCCCTGGAGCCCCACTGTGCTCCCCAAATGTCCCCTGAGCCCTCCCTGCTCCCTCCTGACGCCCTTGGACCCCCACTGTGCTCCCCAAATGTCCCCTGAGCCCCTCATGCCACCCCTCCTGACGCCCTCTGACCCCAGCTCTGCCCCCTAAATGCCCCCTGACCCCCACCCTGTGCCCTGCTGCTCTGGACCCCTAGACCTTCCCCCCAAATGCCCCCTGCCCCCCCTCCTGCTGCGCTGCGGACCCCCAGCCCTGACCCCCGAGTGCCCGCTGACCCCCACCCTGTACCCGCCATCCCTGGGCCCCCACTGCCCCCTCCTGCCGCCCTCTCACCTCCCCGCCCCGCTCCCCCAAATGCCCCCAAGCCCTCATCTCCCCCCTCCTGCGGCCCTCGGACCCCTCCCCATGCCCCCAGTGTCCATCCCCGCTGACCTTTGACCCTCGCCCTGTGACCCCCGCGCCCCGTCCCGCCCGGAGCCGCCGCGCCGCTGCCGCCGGAACCGGAAATACCGGCAGGGGGCGGGGCCGGGCAGGAAGGGGCGTGACCAACGTAGGGGCGTGGCCAACGTAGGGGCGTGGCCATAGCCGCGCGTTCCCCTCTTCCACCGCTAGGTGGCGCCACGGCCCCGCGACCCCTCGTGAAGGGCGCCCGCGGGAGGGAGTCGCGACATGGCCGCAATATCGGGATCATCGCGGTTTATTGGGAGTCCCGGCACCGCCCGGTTCCGAGGGCAGGATGGTCTCGGCCACCAGCGACGGCGGGTCTCGGGGGGGCTCCGGGCCGAGGCACAGCGCGTCCTGCAGCTCCCGCAGCCCCTCGGCGCCGAGGGTCCCCTCGTGGTGCACCCGCAGCCAGGGCTCGCCTGAGGGAGGGGGACACGGGGGCGACCGTGAGGGACAGCGGGGCGATCGGGGGCTTCGGGGGTCCCTGAGCCCCCCTTACCTGCCCGCAGGTGCTGCCCGGTGCCCACCAGCAGCTCGGCGCCCACGCGGGGGTTCACGGGGTCCCCGGCCCGCGCCCGGCCCGCGCCCAGGCCGTGCAGGACCCGCGCCAGGGGCAGCGCCCGCACCTGCTGCACCCAGCCTGGGGGGACAGGGGGACAGGGACATGGGGGTCAGGGACATGGGAGACCCCCAGCCTGAGGGGAGAGGGGCCAGGGGGTCAGGGACACGGGGGTCAGGGACATGGGGGTCAGGGACATGGGAGACCCCCAGCCTGGGGGAAAGGGGGTCAGGGGGACAGGGACATGGGGGTCAGGGACGTGGGAGACCCCCAGCCTGGGGGAAAGGGGGTCAGGGGGACAGGGACATGGGGGTCAGGGACGTGGGAGACCCCCAGCCTGAGGGGAGAGGGGCCAGGGGGACAGGGACACGGGGGTCAGGGACATGGGGGTCAGGGACATAGAGGGACATGGTGGGGACAGCTCTGGGATGTGGGGCAGGGGGCACAGGTGAGGACCCCCAGAACAGGGGATTGGGAACCAGGCACCCCCGAGGCGCAGGGTGTGGGGCAGGGGGCTTTGGGGACCCCCGAGGATGGGGGGCAGAGGTGTGGGGGTGAAGACCCCCAGGGGGGTCCTGAGCATCCCGGGGAGGGGCGAGGGGTGGGAAGGGGCAGGAGGGGGCGGATGGGGCCACCGGGAATGGGGGGAACTCTCAGCCCCCCGGAGGGGGTGGAGGGAGGATGGGGGATTTGGGGTGGAGGATTTGGGGTGGGGGTCCCCCTCACCTTCCTGCAGCGCGGGCAGCTCCTCGCAGACCTTGGCCTCTCCCAGGAGCTGGCGGCGCTGGGCGGGGGTCCCGGTGCAGAGACCCCGGGCGGTGTCGGGGGGCACCCCCTGCGCCCCCAGCATGGCCTCGAACGTGCCCAGGGCCGACCCATCGTCCAGAGCCCGGGCCAGGCGCTCACGGCCCTGCTCGGCCCCCGCGGCCATCCCGCACTGCCACAGCAGCACCCCGCCTGCACCCCAAAACCGGGCACGGGCTGGGACCCACCCAGGGACCCCCCAAACACCGCCCGCAGCCCCCCTGCTCCATCCCGCACTGCCACAGCAGCACCCCGCCTGCACCCCAAAACCGGGCACGGGCTGGGACCCACCCAGGGACCCCCCAAACACCGCCCGCAGCCCCCCTGGGCACCCCCGCACCCCCGCTCGGCCCTGCGGGACAGGGACCCCAGGAGGGGCTTAGGAGGGGACAGAGAGTGTGAGGGGGACCCCGGGGTTAGGGGGTGCAGGGGGACCCGGGGTTGGGGGTCAGGACCGGACACAAGACCCGTATCTGTGGACCCGTGTCCTCCAGTGACCCAGGGCCGTGACCAGGTGCCGCAGGTCGGGGTGACCCCATTCCCTGTCTCCCCGTGTCCCCATTCTTGTCTCCCCGTGTCCCCCCCGTGTCCCCCCCGTGTCCCCCGTGTCCCCCGCTGACCCAGGGCCGTGACCAGGTGCCGCAGGTCGGGGGGGCCGCGCCCCCCCAGGCACTCCAGCGCCTCCAGCACCTCCAGCGCGTTGCCCACGGCGCGGCCCAGCGGCTGCTCCATGCGGGTCAGCAGGGCCGCCGTGCGGATGCCCAGCTGTGTGCCCACCTCCACCTGCGCGGGGACACGCGTGGGGTGGCGGGGACAGCGAGCAGGGGGAGTGGGCAGGAGAGCGGGCAGGGATGGGGACAGGGGCAGGGATACGGGACAAGCAGGGACAGGGAGAGCGGTCAGGAGAGAGGGCAGGGGCAGGGACAGTGAGAAGGGACAGCGAGCAGGGGCAGGTCGGGCAGGTCGGGCGAGGGTCCCGGGGGATCCCGGGGGGTCTCACCAGGCTCCGCGCCAGCTCCCGCGCGCTCTCCTGGGTGGGGTACAGCGCGGCCCCCCCGAACTTCACATCGAGCACCAGCGCCGAGAGCCGCTCCGCCGCCTTCTTGCTGAGGATGGAGGCTGGGCCGGGCGGGGCGGGGGTCACCGCCTGCGCCCCCTCCCCGCGCCCCGCGCCTGCCCCGTCCCCGCCCGCCCGTACCGGTGATGAGGGCCGGGCTGTCCACGGTGGCCGTCACGTCGCGCAGCCCGTAGAGCACCCGGTCGGCGGGCGCCAGCTCCGCGCTCTGCCCCACGATGCAGCAGCCCACCCGCGCCAGGATGTGCCGCATCTGCGGGCCCCGGCGGCATCCCGGGGACGCGCCACTGGCACCCCATTGCCAGCCCAGTGGCACCCCGTTGGCACCCACACCCCACTGACACCCCATGGGCAACCACACCCCACTGCCAGCCCCCTGACACCCCAGTGGTACCCACATCCCATTGGCCCCCCGACGCCATCCCATTGGCACCCCATTGGCACCTGCACCCCGTCAGTACCCCAAAACCCACGGACGTCCCATCAGCACCCACCCCTCCCCTTCAGACACCATCAGCACCCCATGGGCACCCCACATCCCACTGCCCCCCCGCCGGTACCCCATTGCCACCCCATGGGCGCCCCAATGGCAACCCACACCCCTCTGGAGCCCCGGTGCCCCCAAGCCGGGTGCCTGCAGGGTGTTCCCGTCCCTCACCCCTCACCCCTCACCCCTCACCCCTCACCCCTCACCCCCCCTCCGTCACCTCCTCGGGGCTCTGGGAGACGCGGAAGCCGGGAATGGACTCCAGCTTGTCCAGGGTGCCCCCGGTGTGGCCCAGCCCGCGCCCGCTGATCATGGGCACCTGGGGGGGGGGCACAGGTGGGCATAGGGAACTCGGGGACACCCCCCTGTCCCCGCGCCACCCCGGCTCCCCCTCACCTTGCAGCCACAGGCGGCCAGCGCGGGGGCCAGGGCCAGGCTGACCTTGTCCCCAACGCCACCGGTCGAGTGCTTGTCCACCACCAGCCCGTGCCAGGCGGGCGGCCAGGCCAGCGTCCGGCCCGAGCTGGCCATGGCCTGGGTCAGGGCCAGTGTCTCACCCGCGTCCATGCCCCGCAGCCGGATGGCCATCAGCATGGCACCTGAGGTGACAGCGTCCGGCCACATGTCACCTCCCTGGTGCCCTCCTGTGGAGCCCTGACCTGCCCCGTGGCACCCGGGGACACTCCGGGGTCACCTCAGTGCCCTCCCCAGGACCCCCCTGGCCATGGCCCTCTGCCACGTCCTGGGGTCCCTCTCTTGTCCTCCCAGGGTGGGCCCCAGCCGTGTCCCCTGCCCAGGACCCACCGTCACCTCCCGGCGTTTCCCTTGCAGTCCCCGCACTGCTGGCACCCCCCTGCCCCGGTGTCCCCTTGTGCCCGTGTCACTGCCCCGGCCATGTCCCCCCGGCTCTGCCCGCGCTCCCCGCCCCGTCCGTGTCCCATTGCCGCCTCCCCGGCCGCGTCCCCGCTCCACGGCCCCCGGGCTGTCCCCCGTCCCTCCCCCCGCACCGATCTGTCCCTGCTGCGCGGTGCCCTCGGTGACGCCGCGCACGAAGCTCCGGATCTCGGAGTCCTCCAGGCGCTCCCCGTCCCGCTTCTTGCGGATCAGGCTGGGGAGGGGGGTCGGGGGGTCCATCCCGGTCCCGGACAGCTGGCACCCCGGTTCGGGACAGCCGGCACCGCGGTGTGGCAGCAGGGACACCCCGAAGGGGCACCGATGGCACCCGAGCCCGCACGGCCGCGCCCCGGTTGCTCGGAGCCGCCACCCCGAGCCCGCACGGCCGCTCCCGATTCCCGCACGGCCGCGCCTTCCCCGGCGCTGCCGGGACCTGCCCGTGCGTGCCCCGTGCCCCGTGCCCGCTGCCCGCGGGCGGCGAGGCGGCTCCGGCCGTGGACTCTGATCCCGGGGCAACGAACTGGGCACGGGAGACGCCGCGGCGGGGGGGAGGGTGACACGAGGGGGTGACACGAGGGGTGGCCCCCGGGTCCCTCATTCGCCGTGGACACTCACAGGTGATGCCCGGGGGCTCTGCCCTGCCAGGGACCCCCCCTCCCATCCCGCAGATCCCACAGAACGCGGGATGTCCCCAAGGCGCGGTGCTGACGCGTGTCCCCTCCCTGTTCGGTGTCCCCAGAGCCCGCCATGCCCCGGGTCCTGGGTGGGATGGGATGGGGATGGGGATGGCGATGGGACTGGAGCAGGGAGAGGGTCGGCAGCACATCCCTCACCCCTGGCACGTCCCACCCCACCGTGGGATCCCCCACTCCGTGGCCTCGCCAGGGCCTTCCTCGGGATGGGGGAAGGGCGGCTTTAGAAGGGGCCCACCCCCCCTTTCCCGTGCGACGCAGCGGGACACCAGCAGAGCGAGCGAGTGTTGCTGCAGCTCGTGTTTGTCACAGGCGAGCAGTGTCACCCGCGTCCCCGCTCCCCTACAGGCGCGGCTCCATCACGGGGATCACCATTTCCGAGTGGCGCACGCCGAAGCTCTGTCCTTGTCTCTGGCCCTGCGGGGGGACAGAGGCCGTGTGAAGCTGGGGGGCTCTGCGTCCCTGTCCCCCGGCCGTGCCCGTCCCCGCTCACCTGCTGCGGGCTGTAGTCGCCGGGCCCGGGGGTGATGGAGCCCTGCCGGGGCCGGGGCCGCCCTGCCATGGTGCAGCGGGGGGCCCGGGCCATGTACACGTCGGTGTCCACGGTGTTGTAGTTCAGGGGTCCTGGGGTCTGCGGGGAGACTGGGGGGTGATGCGGCCCCCTGGACCCCGGTACCCCACACCCTCTGTACCTCGGACCCCCAGCACCCCACACCCTTGGGACCCCAACCCCGGACCCCCAGCACCCCACACCCTTGGGACCCCAACCCCGGACACCCAGCACCCCACACCCTTGGTACCCCAAACCCGGACACCCAGCACCCCACACCCTTGGCACCCCAGCCCTCAGACCCTGGCCCCCCACACCCTTGGCACCCGAGCCCTCAGACCCTGGCCCCCCACACCCTTGGTACCCAACCCCCCGACCCCTGGTACCCCAACCCCCCCGACCCCTGGTATCCCAGCTCCTTGGGACCCTGATGCCCCAGCTCCCCATCCCCCTGTCCCTCCAGCCCCCCATCCCGGTGCCCCCCAGCCCCCCCGGCCCCCCACCCTAGTCTTGTAGTCGAAGATGCTGGGGCCGCGCCCCGTCAGGCTGTACTGGGGGGCCGATCTCTTGTTCACCAGGCCGGAGCCCATCACGGGCGGCAGCTGGTAGCTGGCAGGGCCTGGGGGGGGACACGGCTCAGGGGGACACGGGGGGTTCCCCCTCCCGGGGGTGGGGAGGGAAGGCTCAGCCCCGGGGTGCTGGGGGGGCTCAGCCCAGCCAGGGGATGGTGGGGGGCCCAGCCCAAGGAGGAGATGGGGGCCCGGCCCAGCCCAGGGGGGTGATGGGGATTCCAGCCCAGCCCAGGAGGAGTTTAGGGGGTCCCAGCCCAGGTGGGATCATGGGGGTCCCCAGCCCGGTCCAACACAGAAGGAACGAGGGGTTCCCAGCCCAGGTAGGGTTAGGGATAGGGATAGGGACAGTGGGGGTCCCAGCCCAACCCCAGGGAGATGACGGGGTGGCAGCCCAGGGGCACGCTGGGGTCCCATGGCTGCCCCCTGTCCCACCTGGCGTCTCCTGGGGTGTGTCCGGGCGGCCGCGGAAGCTCATGGAGCAGGCGGGAGCCGAGGGCAGGGTCACCCTGTCCGCCCGCTCCGGGCGATAGTACGCTGCGGGGACGGGGGTCAGCGGCGGGCGCTGCGCGGGGGTCCCGGCCCGGGGCTGCTGGCCCGGGGCTGCCGGCCCTCCCTCACTCCCTCCCTTCCTCACTCATTCCCTCCCTCCCTCACTCCCTCCCTCACTCATTCCCTCATTTCCTCACTCACTCCCTCACTCACCTGGCCCAGGTGTGCTGCTGGCCGGCCGGGCGGCGGGGCGGCCGCCCATGCTGAAGGCGGGCCCTCGCTGCTCGCCGCGGGCGGTGAAGCCGGCGGGCACCAGGTACTGGGGCCCGGGGGAGCGCGGCTGCTGGGAACCCCCCGCCCGGTGCCCGAAGGTGTAGGCGGGGGCGCGGGGGCTGGCGGAGTCGTGCGGGTCGCAGCCTGCGGACGGACAGGGGGGCTCGGTGGGACGCGGCCCCCCCCGGCCCCGCTCTCCCGCGGGCCCCGCACTCACCGATGCTGCCGGGCAGCTCGTACTTGGGCCCGGGGGTGCGGAACCTGGCTGACACCGCCGTCCGGGGCCGGTGGGGTCTCCAGGGGCCCACCCAGCCCTCGCTGGACATGGGGGGGCTCTGCTGGTGGCGCGCCCTCCCCAGGGCCCTCGGGGGGAGACGTGAGTGCCCGCAGCGCGGCTGCCCGGGCTGGACGGGGCGGCAGCAGCGGCGCCGGCGGTGGCGGTGGTGGCGGCGGTGGTGACAAGTGACACTGCGGGGCCGCCGGCGCCGGCAGCGGCAGCGTGGTGGCCGTGGTGTCACAAAGGCCGCGGGGTTCCAGGGCGGTGTCACCCCCCGCGCTCAGCAGCCCGGGGTGACAACGGCGACAGCGCCGCGGAACGAGCACCGGGAACCCCATGGATACGGCCCGGCACCCCATGGATACAGCCCAAGGGATACGTCCCGAAAATGCACCCCATGGGCACATCCCGAAAATGCACCCCATGGGTACATCCCAGCGCCTCATGGATACATCCCAAAAATACACCCCATGGCTACATCCCGGCACCCCATGGGTACATCCTGAAAATGCACCCCACGGATACATGCCAGCCCCCCATGCATTCACCCTCCGTAGCCGATATATGAACCCCCCGGAACCCCATATACGACACCCCCAGGACCCCATGGATGCATCCCAAAAATGCACCCCATGGATACATCCTGGCACCCCATGGATGCACCCCCAGCACCCCATGGATACATCCTGGCACCCCATGGATTCACCCCATGGATACATCCCAGCACCCCATGGATAAACCCCCCGTACCCCACATGCGAACCCCCCAAACCCCATACATGACCTCCCCCCCAGGAACCCCCCAGGACCCCATGGATCCCTCCCAGCACCCCATACATGGCCCCCCCCAGCCCCCCCAGGAGTCCCTGGCCCCGGGGCGGTCCCGGGGGGCTGCACCCCCTCATCCCCACCCCCATCCTCGGGCCAGCTCCGGCCGCTCCTGCCTCGTCCCTGCTGGGGGGGACACGGGGACAGCAGAGGGGGACAGGAGGGACATGGAGACACAGGAACACAGGGATGGAAGGACTGGAGGGGACATGGGGGGACACAGGGACACAGAGGGGGATACGGGGGGGACAGGAGGGGACATGGGGGCACAGGGACAGTGGGGGACAGGGGAACAGGGAGGTGTGGGGGATATGAGTGACGTGGGGGACACGGGGACACGGGGACATGGGGACACATGAGGGGAAATGGGAACACGGGGATATGGGGGACATAGAGGGGGTCGTGGGGATGTGGGAACATGGGGGGCGTGGGGACACAAGAGGGCAGAGGGACACGGGGGGACACAGAAACTGGCTGAGACCCCCAGGGGCTGCCTTGGGGACACCCCCTGCCCTTGGGGACACCTCCGGTTGTGCCCCCAGGGGCTCCGGGGCCACGTGGGATGGGGGTCCCCGTCCCCTGTCGGTGTCACCCGTGGGGCACAGAGGCAGAGAAGGGACACGGGGGGGTCCCGGTGCTTCGGCCGCTTTATTGGGGGGTCCCGCTGTCGGGGGGGGCAGGGGTCAGGTGTGGGGCAGGGGTCCAGAGGTTGTGGGGCTGGAGGTGGGATTGGGGGGCTGGGGTTTGGAGGGTCAGGACGCAGGTTGGGGTACAGAAAATGTGGAGTTTAGGGGTCAGGAGACGGGATTTGGGGGGTGGGACATGGGGTTGTGGGGCCCTGTAGTAGGGGGTGGGTTGGGGACAGGTTTGGGGGGAAGGAAGTGGGGCGGGGGGTGGGATTTGGGGGGCAGGAGGTGGGATTTGGGGGGCAGAAGGTGGGATTTGGGGGGCAGGAGGTGGGATTTGGGGGGGCAGAAGGTGGGATTTGGGGGGCAGGAGGTGGGATTTGGGGGGCAGGAGGTGGGATTTGGGGGGGCAGAAGGTGGGATTTGGGGGGCAGGAGGTGGGATTTGGGGGGGCAGAAGGTGGGATTTGGGGGGCAGGAGGTGGGATTTGGGGGGCAGGAGGTGGAGTTTGGGGCACAGCACAGCAGGGCAGGACTGGGAGCAGGGTTTGGGGTCCGGGATGGGGATTTGGGGTTTGTGGGGCAGGACATGGGGCGGGGGTCAGGCGCAGAGTCGGGGGGCTGCACAGGGGAGGGGCAGCCTGCAGATTTGGGGGGCCGCCCCTCGCCCCCTTAGGCCGGGTATTTGCAGACGAAGGGTTTGCGCTCGCCGCAGGCCTCGCCCTCCCAGGCCATGAACCCTGCGGGGACACGAGCCAGGGCTGGCACCGGGCACTCCTGAGAGCCCTGAGCCCCCCGGACACCCCCTGGGCCCCCTGGACCTCCCCTGAGCCCCTCTGTCCCTCCCTGCCCCCTGAGCCCTCCGGACACCACTTGAGCCCCCCTGTGCCCCCCTGTGCCCCCCTGACCCTCCCTGAGCCCCCCAACCCGCGGGTGCCCCTCACCAGCTGTGTGCAGGGCTGTCCCATGGGACCATTGTCCCCGTCCCCATCCCAGGGACCCCCCCCAGCCCCCCGACCCTCCCTGGACCCCCCTCACCTGCCGAGTCCTCCAGGGCGATGCAGGGCTGGCCCTTGGGGCCATCGTCCCCGTCCCAGGCCCAGTAGCGCCGCGGGGACCCGTCAGCCCAGAGCCAGGCCTGGCGCTGTGACGGGGACAGACGGCTCACACGGGGACAGGGGGACACGGGGGGACAGGGGGACAGGAGGGACAGGGGGGACAGGAGGGACACGGGGGGACAGGAGGGACAGGGGGGTACAGGGGGACACGGGGGGACAGGAGGGACAGGAGGGACACGGGGACGTGTAGCAGCGCAGGCAGGGGTCACACAGGGGACAGGCAGGGGTCACACAGGGGACGGGCAGGGCCACCAGGATGGCACATCACGGTGTGGCACCCAGGTCCGGGCCCCGCCAGGCCACGCACCCGCCGGCGCAGCCCGATCCAGACGCCGTCCTCCCGGTCCCGGTCCCGGTCCTTGTCCCGCTCCTCGTCGTCCTCTCCCCGCCGCGGCCGCCGGGCGATGAAGGCGGCGAGCGCCCGGTGCTCCTCGGGGCTGTGCAGCGATGCCAGGTGGCCCCCGCCGGTGGCCTGGCACCACGCCTGGGGACACGGCCACGTCCGGACGGGGGTCCTGGGGTACCCCCAGCACCCCCCTCACACCCCCCCCCCAGCAGCACCCACCTCAGCCTTCCTCCAGCTCAGCTCCTGCCCGAAGTAGCCGTAGCAGTGTCCCCCGAAGGACAGCCACCCCCGGGGACACCTGGTGGCCTGGGCCCCTGGCGGGGCGGGGGTGTCACTGCGAGCCCCCCAAACCCGGCTGGGGCCCCGCGGGGGCGGCTCTGGGGTGGGGGGCCTGTTTGGGGGGCTGAGGGTGGGGGAAACGGATGGGGGTGGGAGGCAGAGGGGGGGCTGGGGGCGGTTTGGGTGTGGGCGGGGGGTCTGTGTGAAATTTGGGGGTCTCAGCGTGCAGTTGGGGGGGTCTCAGGGTACAGGGGGGTCTCAGGAGGCAGTTTGAGGGATCAGGGTGCAGCGAGGGAGGTTGGGGTGCGGTTTGGGGGTCTCAGGGAGCAATTTGGGGGTCTCGGGGTGCAGTTTAGGGGATCAGGGTGTATTGGGGGAGGTTGGGGCGCAGTTTGGGGTTTCAGGGTGCAGTTTGGGGGTCTCAGGATGCAGAGGGGGAGGTTGGGGTGCATTTTGGGGGTCTCAGCGTTCGGGGGGGGTCTCAGGGTGCAGTTTAGGGGATCAGGGTGTATTGGGGGAGGTTGGGGCGCAGTTTGGGGGTTTCAGGGTGCAGTTTGGGGGTCTCAGGATGCAGAGGGGGAGGTTGGGGTGCATTTTGGGGGTGTCAGCATTCGGAGGGGGTCTCAGGGTGCAGTTTAGGGGATCAGGGTGTATTGGGGGAGGCTGGGGCGCAGTTTGGGGGTCTCAGGATGCGGGGGGGGGGGTCTCACCCGGCAGGGAGGGGGGCAGCACGAGGCACCCCAGCAGGCAGAGCCCCAGGAAGGCGGCGGGACCCATCTTCACCCTTCCTGCAACGGGGGGGCTGCAGGGGGCACCCACCCCTGCCCCGGCACCCCCCACCCAGCACCCACCGCCTCCTCCAGCACTCCCCGAGAGCCCCCCACCCCAGGACGTCCCCAGCGCCCCCCACCACCTCCTCCAGCCCCCCAGGACCCCATTGCCTCCCCCCGCGCCCCCCACAGCAGCACCTTCAGCCCCCCAGCACCCCCCAGCACCCCCCAGCACCCCCCCAGCCCCCCGGCACCTCGGCAGCTCCCGCAGCGGCTGAGCGGGACAGGGACACCCCGACACCTTTATAGGCGCCGAGGGGTGCGGGGGGGCCGGGGGCACCCACTCGTGGAGCCGCGGGCGCCACATCAAAGGGACAGTGACGCTGGCACCGTCCTGGGCACCGCCCGGGACACCCATCCCGGCCCCCCCGAGCCCCCCGGTGCTGCCCCCGCTCCGGGGGTGCCAGGGCAGGGACCCCCGGGGGGAGCGGGCTTGGGGTCCCCGGGGTCACCCTGACAGCACCCGGGGGTCCCGGCGGGTTCTGGGGTCACCCCACGGGGGGATGGGGGTCACCCACCGGCGGGGGGGGGGTCACGGCCACTGCTCCGTGTGAGACCCCCTCCCTCGGCCGGGATGGGCATGGAGATGGGAGAGGACACGGGGGGGACACGGGGGGGACACGGGGGGACACGGGGGGGACACGGGGGGGACACGGGGGCGTGCCCCCCGCCCTGAGTGGGGGGAGGGGGGAAGGTGCCGGGGGGTGCCGGGCCCGAGGCTGGGCTGGGACCTGATAAGGGATCGGATAAGGGTTCGGATAAGGGATCGGATAAGGGAGGGGGAGCGGCTGCGGCGGACACGGACCGAGGGACACGGACCGAGGGACACGGACCGAGGGACACGGACCGAGGGACCCGGACGGACATCCGAGGGACAAACCAAAGGACACGGACCGAGGGGCAGCCTGAGGGACACCCACCGAGGGACACCCACCGAGGGACACCCACCGAGGGACACGGGCGGCCACGCGCGCTCGGAGGTCCCAGCCCAGCCCACCCAGCACCCACCGGTGTCCCCGAGGTCCCCAGGGCACCCAGGACAGTCCAGGGCCCGAGACCCCCCGGCCGTGGGGGCTCCGGGGAGGACAAAGCCCAGCGTGGGGACAGGGGTGAGCCCCGGCACGGGCTCGGGCTGCGGGACACGGCCCCGGTGCCGCGGGGGCCCGGTGACCCCACGGGACGCTGCCCGGGCGGGGGGTGCCCGCGGGGCCGGGGTCTCCGTCCCTGTCCCCTGCCTGGCCCCTCTCCTGTCCCCCGTCCCTGTGCCCGCTCTGCCCGCTCTGCCCGCTCTCTCGGGGGGTCCCTTGGCCCCTGTTCCCTCTCTGGGACTGTCCCCGTGCCCGGCCTGGCCCCTCGCCCGCCGCTGGCTCCGGGCTGGCGGCGCCGGGTGCGGGTGGCGGCGGCGGGGAGGGAGGGAGGGAGGGGACGGTGCCAGCGCGGTGCCACCCGGGGCGCGGCGACCCCCGGGCCGGACACGGCCGAAGGGCTCTGCGCAGGGCCCGTCCGAGCCGCCGTGCCCCGCTGGGCACCCCCGTCAGCGGCTGGGATGGGCACGGGGCCGGGATGGGCACGGATCAGCGGGATGGGTACTGATCACCCGGGTGAGCGCGGATCAGTGGGATGGGCACGGATCACTGGGGATGGGCACGGACCAGCGGGGTGGGCACGGATCAGTGGGATGGGCACGGATCACTGGGGATGGGCACGGATCAGCGGGACGGGCACGGATCCCCGGGATGGGCACGGATCCCCGGGATCACCGCCCCAGCGGTGGCGCTTTTGATGCCCCCGTGGTGCCCTGGCCGGTGCCCACCGGGCCCCCCCATGGACGCACCCCATGGACCCCCCGGGGGTCCCTGCCCGGCGCGGGGGTCCCGTGGCGGTGGCACAGCGGGGTCACACCAAGAGCCTTTATTGGCAGCAGGTCCAGGGCAGCGACCCTCGGCCCCGGCCGGAGCCCCCCGTGCCCCCGGTCAGTGCCCCCGGTCAGTGCCCCCGGTCAGTGCCCCCGGTCAGTGCCCGGCCGCGGGCGCGGCTTTGTCGAAGAGCCCCGCGATGTCCAGCATGGCCTGGCGGATGTTGCGGCCGAAACGCTGCGAGTCCTGCGGGCAGCACCCCTCAGAGCCCACCCGGACCCCCCCAGGTGGGATCCGGACCCCACAAGTGGGATCTGGGCACCCCCGAGCGGGATCCAATCCCCAAACTGGGATCCCGACCCCCCAAACTGGGATCCCGGCCCCCCAAACTGGGATCCCGGCCCCCCCGAGCAGGACCCACCCCTCAGAGGGGGATCTGAACGCCCAAAGCGAGACCCGAACCCCCCATCCCCCCCTGGGGCACCCCCTGAGCTGTGGGACCCCAGCAGGGCCTGCAACCGAGGGGGGTGGGGGTCCCACGGGGGGGACTGGGGTGGATTTGGGGGTCCCACAGGGGGGGACTGGGGTGGATTTGGGGGTCCCACAGGGGGGGACTGGGGTGGATTTGGGGATCCCACAGGGGGGAACTGGGATGGATTTGGGGGTCCCACAGGGGGGAACTGGGATGGATTTGGGGGTCCCACAGGAGGGGACTGGGATGGATTTGGGGGTCCCACAGAAAGAACGGGGGGGACGGGATGCAGCAGGGTCAAGATCAGGGTCAGGGGCTGCCCCGACCCCACGGGTGACCCCAAGGGTGACCCCATGGACAGCGATTGCAGCTCTGGGAGAGCCCCCAGCCCCGCCCCCTGCCCGGGGAGCCCCCGTGCCCCCCATGCCCCCCTCCCTCACCGCCCCCAGCCCCGCCCCCTGCCCGGGGAGCCCCCAGCCCCCCCTCACCGTCTCGGGGCTGGAGAACTTGCTGGACACGTGGAAGGTGATGAGGTTCTCCCCGGCGATGATGTAGGACACCCCATAACCATCGTCTGCCACCTGCGGGGGGGGGGTTCGGGCCATGGGGCACCTGGGGGCACCTGGGACCCACCGGGGGCACCCACCCGGGCTGTGGGGTTGGGGTGAACCCCCCCGGGTCACCCGTGTGGGGCTGGGGGCTCCTGGTGTGGGGCACCCCCCTGCCCCAAAGCCCCGGGGGGGATGCGCTGCAGCCCCCCCCGGCCACGCCCGCACCCCGGTGCCCCCCCGGTGCCCCCCCGGTGCCCCCCCGGTGCCCCCCGGCGCTCACGGGGCCGAAGCCGCCGCCGCTGGAGACGTGGTCGGGGAATTTGTTGAGGTCGAACATCTTGAGCTGCTGCTGCGGGGTCTGGCTGGTGGAGAGGCGCCAGGGCTCCGCCAGCACCTGTGGGGCCGCTCGCTGCACCCCGGGGCACCCCTCTGTGCCTCGGGGCACCCCTCTGCGCCCCACGGCACCCCATGGCACCCCTCTGTGCCCACTGCGCCCCACGGCACCGCACTGCGCCCCACAGCACCCCTCTGTGCCCCACTGCACCTCCCTGTGCCCCACTGTGCCCCTCGGCACCCCAGAGCACCCCATTACACCCCACTGTACCCCATGGCACCCCATGGCACCCCACTGCACCCCACTGCACCCCATGGTACCCCACTGCACCCCAGAACACCCCATGGTTCCCCATTGCGCCCCACGGCACCCCGCTGTGCCCCAGAGCACCCTATTGCGCCCCATGGCTCCCCAGAGCACCCCGGGGCACCCCACTGCACCCCGGGGCACCCCGCTGTGCCCCAGGCCCAGAGTGGGACTCCCCGTGCGGTGACACCAAGGGGTGGGTGGCAGTTCCCCCTCGTACCCCCCCGTGCCCCCCCGTGCCCCCCTGTGCCCACTTGCCCGAGTCCCCCTCGTGTCCCGTGTGCCCCGTGCCCTCCCGTGTCCCTCTCCCGTGTCCCTGTCCTGTGCCCCTCTCCGTGTCCCTGTCCCGTGTCCATCTCCCGTGCCCATTCCCCGTGTCCCTGTCCCGTGTCCCTGTCCCGTGCCCATCCCCGTGTCCCTGTCCCGTGTCCGTGCCCCGTGTCCCTCCCCGTGCCCCTCTCCGTGTCCCTGTCCCGTGCCCATCCCCGTGCCCCTGTCCCGTGTGGCCCCGCGCTGACCCTGGCCAGGAAGGGGCTCTGCGTGCCCAGGTACCGCGACATCAGGTAGAGGCAGAAGAGGTGGCGGTCGATGCCCGCGCCCGTCATGGCGAGGCGATAGAGCTGCTGGTGCTTCTCGGCCGCCGCCCTGAACAGCCGCTGCCGCTCCGAGCGCTGGGGGACGGGGGAACCCCGAAATGAGCCCCAAACCTGCACCCCAAACTGCACCGGCACCCCGAACTGCACCTGCACCCCAAACTGCACCTGCACCCCGAACCTGCATCCCAAACTGCGCCTTCAACAGCCGCTGCCGCTCCGAGTGCTGGGGGACGGGGGGAACCCCGAAATGAGCCCCAAAATACACCCCAAACTGCACCTGCACCCCGAACTGCACCGGCACCCCAAACCTGCACCCCCAAACTGCACCCGCACCCCAAACTGCACCCCAAACTGCACCCCAAACCTGCACCCCAAACCTGCACCCCAAACCTGCATCCCGAACCTGCATCCCGAACTGCACCCCAAACCTGCACCCCAAACCTGCATCCCGAACTGCACCCCAAACCTGCACCCCAAACCTGCACCTTGAGCAGCCGCTGCCTTTCCGAGTGCTGGGGGACGGGGATGAACCCCGAAATGTGCCCCAAAATACACCCCAAACTGCACCTGCACCCCGAACTGCACCCCAAACCTGCACCCCAAACTGCACCTTGAGCAGCCGCTGCTGCTCCGAGCACTGGGGAGGGGTCTGGGGGGGCTGAGCCCCAACCTGACACCCCGACCCGCCCCCCAACCAGGCACCCAGCACCCCGTGAGGGACGGGAACCTCCGGGAGGGATGGGGACCCCCCAGGAGAGATGGGGACCCCCAGGAGAGATGAGAACATCCACGAGGGATGGGGACCCCAAGGAGGGATGGGGAACCCCAGGAGGGATGGGAATTCCTGTGAAGGATGGGGACCCCCAAGAGGGATGGGGACCCTCCAGGAGGGATGAGGACCCCCAGAAGGGATGGGAATTCCTGTGAAGGATGGGGACTCCCAGGAGGGATGCGGACCCACAGGAGGGATGAGAACATCCACGAGGGATGGGGACTCCCCAGGAGGGATGGACACCTCAAGGAGGGATGGGAATTCCTGTGAAGGATGGGGACCCCCAAGAGGGATGGGGACCCCCCAGGAGGGATGGGGACCCCAAGGAGGGATGGGAATTCCTGTGAAGGATGGGGACGCCCAGGAGGGATGGGGACCCCCAGGAGGGATGGGAATTCCTGTGAACAGTGGGCACCCCCAGGAGGGATGGGAATTCCTGTGAACAGTGGGCACCCCCAGGAGGGATGGCGAGCTCCCAAGGGATGGTGACCGCTGTGAATGGTGGGGTGTCCCAGCAGGGTGAGGACTTCCCGAGGGTCCGGGCAGGGCCGTTCCCGGGGCCCGGAGCCGCGTCCCCGCCGCACTCACGCTCTGCCGGGGGTCGGCCATGCTGCGCACGAAGGCCGTGGCCTCGGACGTGCACGAGCGGACGGTCTCGGTGCGGCCCTCGCGGAACAGCCGCGTCATGGACGCCTCGTAGGTCAGGCAGAAGGAGCCCTTGTCCTGCGGGAGTGATGGATCGGGAAGGATGGATCAGGGATAATGGGATGGCCCCGGCTCCATCCCGGGTCCTGGCGCTGTTCGCACCCCATCTCGCCCTGGCCGTGGCCCCGTCCCGGTCCCTATACCCATCCCATCCTCTTATCATCCCTGGTCCTGCCCCATCCCATCCCCATCCCATCCCCAGCTCCATCCCATGCACACGGCACCCTACCCTATCCCATTCCCTACCCTATCCCGTTCCCATCCCGTCCCACCCCACCCCAGCCCGGCCCCGTTCCCGTCCCGTGCCCGCTCTCGGGGCTCACGCGGAAGTGGGCGAGCTGCAGGGCGATCTGGATGAAGGCGTCGGGGCTGGTGCGGCAGCGCTTGATGAGCCCCTTGCCGAAGGTGGAGAACGGGAAGCAGCAGAAATCCACGTCCTCGGCCAGCGCCCGCGCCACCCGCAGCGACGCCTCGATGGCCGCCACGGCCTGGGGACACGGCACGGCATGGCACGGCATGGCACGGCACGGCACCCTCACCTGTGCCCTCACCTGTGCCCACACCTGCACCCACGTCTGTGCCACCCGCAGTGACCCCTCGATGGCCCCGACACCCTGGGGACACCGCACGGCACGGCACGGTCACCTGTGCCCACACCTGTACCTCTACCTGTGCCCACGCCACCCGCAGTGACCCCTTGACAGCTGTGACACCCTGGGGACACGGCACGGCATGGCACGGCACGGTCACCTGTGCCCTCACCTGTGCCCACACCTGCACCCACGTCTGTGCCACCCGCAGTGACCCCTCGATGGCCCCGACACCCTGGGGACACGGCACGGCACGGTCACCTGTGGCTGTCCCCAGCCCTGTGCCCAGCCCGGCCCGCCCGTCACCCACCTCGGGGGGGATGTCCCACCGCAGGCGCTGGGGGGGGCCCAGCTGCCGGTTGGGGTCCCCCTTGCAGTGCCCCCCCTCGGTGTAGCCCAGCTGGAACTTGTCGGTCGCCAGCGTGAACTGGGGGGGGGGGGGTACAGGGGACATTGGGGCGAGGGTAGGGACCCCCGGGGCCCCAAAACCCCCAGAGCGCCAATTCCACAACCCCCCAGACCCCAAATCCCCAGGACCCTCAACCCCCCAATTCCACAACCCCCCAGACCCCAAATCCCCAGGACCCTCAACCCCCCAATTCCATGACCCCCCCCTACCCCTTGGCCCCCCAAACCCCTAAACCCCCTGGCTCCCCAACCCCCCAATTCCATGGTTCCCGGACCTCAAATTCCACAACGCCCCCGAACCCCCAAGCCCCTCGGCCTCCAATCACATGACCCCCCAGACCCCAAATCCTCAGGACCCTCAACCCCCCAATTCCATGACCCCCCAGACCCCAAATCCTCAGGACCCTCAACCCCCCAATTCCATGGCTCCCCCAGACCCCAAATCCTCAGGACCCTCAACCCCCCAATTCCATGACTCCCCAACCCCAAATCCCCCGACCCCCAATTCCCTGGCCCCCCCAGACCCCTAATTCCATGACCCCCCCACTCCTGGGCTCCCCCCACCCCAAATCCCCAAGACCCCCCAATTCCATGGCCCCCCAATTCCCCCTCTGAACACCCCCCAGCCCCCCAATTCCAAGCCCCCATGGCCCCCCCAGAATCCCGAGTCCCCCTGAGCCCTCCCCATTCACCCCCCTCACCCCACATCCCCCAGCAGAGGGGTCCCAAATGGGGGTGCCCAAGTGGGGGTCCCCAGTCTCGGGGTGCCCCATAGGGGTTCCCAGCTGGGATTGTCCCACTCGGGGTCCCCAGCCCGGGCATCCCCAGCCCTAAGGGTGCCCCATTGGGGGGTTGCCCACTCCGGAGGTGCCCCATGGCGATGTCCCCACCCCAGGGGTGCCCCATGGCGATGTCCCCGCCCCGGGGATGCCCCATGGCGATGTCCCCACCCCAGGGATGCCCCATGGCGATGTCCCCACCCTAAGGGATGCCCCATGGCGATGTCCCCACCCCAGGGATGCCCCATGGCGATGTCCCCACCCTAAGGGTGCCCCATGGCGATGTCCCCACCCCAGGGGTGCCCCATGGCGATGTCCCCACTCCGGAGGTGCCCCATGGCGATGTCCCCACCCTAAGGGTGCCCCATGGCGATGTCCCCACCCTAAGGGATGCCCCATGGCGATGTCCCCACCCCAGGGATGCCCCATGGCGATGTCCCCACCCTAAGGGTGCCCCATGGCGATGTCCCCACCCCAGGGGTGCCCCATGGCGATGTCCCCGCCCCGGGGATGCCCCATGGCGATGTCCCCACCCTAAGGGTGCCCCATGGCGATGTCCCCACTCCGGAGGTGCCCCATGGCGATGTCCCCACCCTAAGGGTGCCCCATGGCGATGTCCCCGCCCCGGGGATGCCCCGGTACCTCCCAGAGGTGCCCCACGATGGGGGCGTCGGCCCAGGAGTGCTCGGCGTTGGCACCGACCTTGCCGTTCTTGTAGACCACCAGCGTGAAGGACTTGTCGAACCAGCTGGGGGGCGGCACGGGGGGTTCGGGGCGCTTGGGGGGCACTGGGGGGCCCTGGGGGGCACAGGGTACCGGGGGCGGGAGGGCAGGGGGCACTGGGGGGGGGATTTGGGGGGCTGGCAGGGGAGGGGGAGGGGGTTGAGGGGGCAGGTGGGGCCTTTGGGGGGGAGGTTGGGGATTTTGGGGGATATTGGGGGGATGTGGGAGGGGTTTGGGGTGCTGGGTTGGGGATTTCGGGGGATGTGGGAGGGGTTTGGGGTGCTGGGTTGGGGATTTCAGGGGATGTGGGAGGGGTTTGGGGTGCTGGGTTGGGGATTTCGGGGGATGTGGGAGGGGTTTGGGGTGCTGGGTTGGGGATTTCAGGGGATGTGGGAGGGGTTTGGGGTGCTGGGTTGGGGATTTCGGGGGATGTGGGAGGGGTTTGGGGTGCTGGGTTGGGGACTTTGGGGGATATTGGGGGATCTGGGAGGGGTTTGGGGTGCGCACCGGTCGTAGCAGCGGCCGTGCAGCAGGGACTTGGCTGGGCGGGGGTTTTGGGGTGCTCTGGGGTGTTCTGGGGTGCTGTGGGGTGTTTTGGGGTGCTTTGGGGTGTTTTGGGGTGCGCACCGGTTGTAGCAGCGGCCGTGCAGCAGGGACTGGGCTGAGTGGGGGTTTTGGGGTGCTTTGGGGTGCTTTGGGGGTTTTGGGGTGTTTTGGGGTGTTCTGGGGTGCTTTGGGGTGTTTTGGGGCGCTCACCGGCCGTAGCAGCGGCCGTGCAGCGGGGACTGGGCTGGGTGGGGGTTTTGGGGTGCTTTGGGGGTTTTGGGGTGTTTTGGGGTGCTTTGGGGTGTTCTGGGGTGCTTTGGGGTGCGCACCGGTCGTAGCAGCAGCCGTGAAGCAGGGACTGGGCTGGGTGGGGATTTTGGGGTGCTCTGGGGTGTTCTGGGGTGCTTTGGGGTGTTCTGGGGTGCTTTGGGGCGCGCACCGGCCGTAGCAGCGGCCGTGCAGCGGGGACTGGGTTGGGCGGGGGTTTGGGAGTCTGGGGGTGTCTGTGGGTGCCGGGGGGAAGGTTTTGGGGTCCGGGGGGGTTTTCGGGGTGCGCACCGGTCGTAGCAGCGGCCGTGCAGCAGGGACTGGGCTGAGTGGGGGTTTTGGGGTGCTTTGGGGTGCTTTGGGGATTTTGGGGTGTTCTGGGGTGCTTTGGGGTGTTCTGGGGTGCTTTGGGGCGCTCACCGGCCGTAGCAGCGGCCGTGCAGCAGGGACTTGGCTGGGCGGGGGTTTTGGGGTGTTTTGGGGTGCTTTGGGGCGTTTTGAGGTGTTCTGGGGTGCTTTGGGGCGCTCACCGGTTGTAGCAGCAGCCGTGAAGCAGGGACTGGGCTGGGTGGGGATTTTGGGGTGTTTTGGGGTGCTTTGGGGTGTTCTGGGGTGCTTTGGGGTGTTTTGGGGTGCGCACCGGTCGTAGCAGCGGCCGTGCAGCAGGGACTTGGCTGGGCGGGGGTTTTGGGGTGTTTTGGGGTGCTTTGGGGCGTTTTGAGGTGTTCTGGGGTGCTTTGGGGCGCGCACCGGCCGTAGCAGCGGCCGTGCAGCAGGGACTGGGCTGGGCGGGGGTTTGGGAGTCTGGGGGTGTCTGTGGGTGCCGGGGGGAAGGTTTTGGGGTCCGGGGGGGTTTCGGGGTGCGCACCGGTCGTAGCAGCGGCCGTGCAGCAGGGACTTGGCGTAGGCGTCCATGCAGCCGGGCCGCGCGGGCTCGTGGCCGTGCTCGTCCTCGTCCAGCGTCAGGAAGAAGGCCGCGCGCTCGATGGCGTCCAGGGCCACCTTGTTGGGGCCCCGGCTGAAGAACCGCGCCCGCGCCTCGGCCCACGGCACCCTGGGCACCCCCGGTCAGCGTGGGGGGCACCCGGCACCCCCAGACCCCGCAAGGGCCCCCACGGGTGGCACCGGAGCCATCGGTGACCCCCCCGAACCCCGCAGCCATGGGGGACCCCAGGGTGTGTCCCTGCGGCCGCTGGGGACAGGACACCCTCAGGACCCAGCGGTCCCAGTGCTCCCAGTGCTGCCGGGTGGCCAGGGTGTCCGGTATTCCCAGTATGGCCATTGCTCCCAGAGTTCCCAGGTGCCCAGTGTTTCCAGTGTGCCCAGTATCCCCAGTATTCCCAGTGTTCCCAGAAGTCCCAGGTGCCCAGTGTTTCCAGTATTCCCAGTATCCTCATTATTCCCACTATCCTCGTATCCCCAGTATTCCCAGTGTTCCCAGAAGTCCCAGGTGCCCAGTGTTTCCAGTATTCCCAGTATCCTCATTATTCCCACTATCCTCGGTGTTCACAGAGCTCCCAGGTGCCCAGTATCCCCAGTATGGCCACTGCTCCTGTTATTCCCTGTGTTCCCAGGGGCCCAGTGTCTCCAGTATTCCCAGTATCCCCATTATTCCCAGTGTTCCCAGAAGTCCCAGGTGCCCAGTGTTTCCAGTATTCCCAGTATCCCCATTATTCCCATTATCCTCGGTGTTCCTGGAGTTCTCAGGTGCCCAGTATCCCCATTATTCCCAGTATGGCCATTCCATGTGTTCCTGGAGTTCCCAGGCACCCAGTGTTTTCAGTAATCCCTGTATTCCCATTATTCCCATTATCCTTGGTGTTCATGGAGTTCTCAGGTGCCCAGTATCCCCAGTATTCCCAGTATGGCCATTCCCTGTGTTCCTGGAGTTCCCAGGTGCCCAGTATCCCCAGTATTCCCAGTATGGCCATTCCCTGTGTTCCCGGAGTTCCCAGGTGCCCAGTATCCCCAGTATTCCCAGTATCCCCATTATTACCATTGGTCCCGGTGTTTCCAGGTGCCCAGTGTCTCCAGTGTGCCCAGTGTCCCCAGTTTTCCCAGTATGCCCATTATTCCCAGCGTTCCTGGAGTTCCCAGGTGCCCAGTATTTCCAGTATTCCCAGTATCCCCCGTATGCTCGTTGTTCCCAGAGTTCCTGGTGTTTCCAGGTGCCCAGCGTCCCCAGTATGCCAAACATCCCCATTATTCCCAGTGTTCCCGGAGCTCCCAGGTGCCCATCATTCCCATTATTCCTGGAGTTCCCAAGTGCCCCCATCATTCCCGTTTTCCCCATTATTCCTGGAGTTCCCAAGTGCCCCCATCATTCCCGTTTTCCCCATTATTCCCCGAGCTCCCGGGTGCCCATCATCCCCATTATTCCCAGTGTTCCCGGAGCTCCCAGGTGCCCATCATTCCCATTATTCCTGGAGTTCCCAAGTGCCCCCATCATTCCCGTCTTCCCCATTATTCCTGGAGCTCCTGGGTGCCCATCATCCCCATCATTCCCAGAGCTCCCAGATGCCCATCATCCCCATCATTCTGGAAGTTCCCAGTGTCTCCAGTATCCCCAGTATCCCCATTATTCCCAGAGCTCCCAGGTGCCCACCATCCCCATCATCCCCATCATTCCGGAAGTTCCCAGTGTTTCCAGTAACCCCAGTATCCCCATCATCCCCATCATTCCGGAAGTTCCCAGTGTTTCCAGTAACCCCAGTATCCCCATCATCCCCATTATTCCCGCAGTTCCCAGGCGCCCACCACCCCCATTACTCCCAGAGCTCCCAGTAACCCCAGTATCCCCATCATCCCCATCATTCCCAGAGTTTCCAGGCGCCCATCATCCCCATCATCCCCATTACTCCCGGAGTTCCCAGTAACCCCAGTAACCCCAGTATCCCCATCATTCCCAGAGTTCCCAGGCGCCCATCATCCCCATCATCCCCATTACTCCCGGAGTTCCCAGTAACCCCAGTAACCCCAGTATCCCCATCATTCCCAGAGTTCCCAGGCGCCCACCATCCCCACCATCCCCATTACTCCCAGCATTCCCAGTACCCCCCTCCCCACCTGTCCCCGGCCGTGAGCGCCGCCAGCCGCTCCTCCCCGGCCTGGGGGGGCGAGGGGTCATCCAGGATCCTCTGGAATTGCATCTCCAGGTCGGCGGGGGTCAGCAGCTGCCCGCCGTGGTAGAACCACACCTTGTAGTAGCGGCCCTTGTGGTACACGGCCAGGTGCTTGCTGTTCGCCAGGTGCAGCAGCGTGTCTGGGGGGCACCGGGGGGGTCACGGCGGCGGGGACCCCCGGCGCGGCCCCCCGGCAGCGGGGTCACCTCCCCGCCGCCCCGTACCCGTCTCTTTTCCCGGGATGCGGGTGGTGTTGAACATCCGCTCCGACTGGTACGAGCACATGGGGACAACGCCCAGCGCCATCATCTAGGGGGGGGGGAGATGGGGAGGGGGTCTGTGTCCCCATCTCTGTCCCTACAACCACCCCAATCCGGCCCCCCGCCAGCCCCATGGGGACACCCCGCGGGTTCTGTCCCACTGAGCTCTCCCTGCTCTCCCAGAACCCCCAAAATCCACGGGACTCCCCCCCCACCCCCCCCAAGAGCCCTCAGCCCCACGGGGGACCCCCAGGATCCCAAACCCCATGGGACCCCCCCCCCAAACCCACGGAATCCCCACAGCTCCCTCAGCCCCACGGGACCCCCAGGACCCCCAACCCCATGGGACCACCCAGACCTCTCAGCCCCATGGGACCCTCAGGATCCCCAAACCCATGGGACCCCCCCAAACCACGGAACCCCCGTAGCTCCCTCAGCCCCACGGGACCCCCAAACCCAGGGGACCCCTCCAAACCCACGGAACCCCCGTAGCTCCCTCAGCCCCACGGGACCCCCAAACCCAGGGGACCCCCCCAAACCCACGGAACCCCCGTAGCTCCCTCAGCCCCACGAGACCCCCAGGACCTTCCAGCCCCACGGGACCCCCCCGACCTCTCAGCCCCCCCATCCCCGTGGGATCTCCTGGACCCCCCAAACCCCCTCCCCGGGGGGCTCTCCCCCCTGTCCGGCTGCTGCCCGCACAGCAGGACCACGTTCACCCCACTCCCCCCGGGACCCCCGGGACCCCCAGCTCCATAAGAAGCCCCTGGATCCCCCCGGCCCCCCCAAACCCCCTCACCGGGGGGATCTCGCCCCGGTCCAGCCGCCGCCGGTAGAGCAGCATCGAGTGCACCACGTTGGCCGCCCGCGCAGCCTGGATGGGGCTGGGGATCACGTACAGGAAATCCTGGCCACAGGGACACGGGACGTGTCGCGGGTGATGCCGCGGGGTCCCCGGGGGGGTTTGGGGGTCCCCCACCACCCCCTTACCATGGCGTAGTAGTTGCTGTTGACCATGAGGGGGCTGCGGCCGCGCAGGTAAATGTACTCCTCCCACCAGTCACTGACCTGCGGGGACGGGGACAGGGACGGGGACAGGGGACAGGGGACAGGGACAGGGACAGGGGACGGGGACAGGGACAGGGGACGGGGGACAGGGACGGGGACAGGGGACGGGGACAGGGACAGGGACGGGGACAGGGACAGGGGACGGGGACGGGGGACGGGGACAGGGGACGGGGAACGGGGACGGGGAACGGGGGACGGGGGACGGGGGATGGGGACGGGGACAGGGGGAGGAAGAGAGCACAGGGACGGGGATGGAGATAGGGAACAGGGAAAAGCGACCGGGAGGGGGACATGGGATAGGGGACAGGGATGGGGACAGGGACAGGAAAAGGGGACAGGGATGGGGACAGGGACAAGGACGGGGCACACGGGCAGGAAGAGGAATGGAGACAAGGAACGGGGACAGGAGACAGGGATGAGGGGCAGGGACAGGGGACAAGTGAAAGGAACAGGAGTGGGGATGGGGACAGGGATAGGAATAGGGGACAGGAACGGGGTCAGGGAGAGGGGACAGGGACAAGGACAGGAGACAGGAGGAGGAGACAAGGACAGAGATGGGGACAGGGAACAGAAATGGGCGACAGGGACAAGGGTTAGGAGTCAGGGACAAGGCCAGGAGACAGGGAGAAGGGACAGGTGAAAGGGACAGGAATAGGGATGGGGACAGGAAACAGGGACAGTGGCAGGGGTACAGAACCCCCTGTCCCTGCTGCTCCAGCCAGGACACCCAGGAGATCCCAAATCCCTCCCCATGCTGCCGGGGGGGGACACCAGTTCCAAGGCCACCACCCCAAGGGCTGCGGGGGGTCCCCGCTGTGCCCCGGGTGACCCCACACTCACATAGTTGGTTGTCCACCAGGATTTGAGGCGCAGGTACCGCTGGAGCCGCGGCGCCGTCTTCTCCTGGAACTCCTTGGCCAGCACCTCCATCTCCCGGTATTTCTCGTCGTCCAGGAGCGGCCGCACCGACTCCAGGTACTGCGGGGAGGGGACACGGCGTGTCCTGTCCCTGTCCCTGTCACCCCCCGGGGACCCCCCCAGCTCCACGGGGATGGCGTACCCGGGCAACGGTGGCTTTCACGGGGGGCACGGGCAGCTTGGGGAGGGAGCTCTGGAAGCTGTAGAGGAGGGGCTTGCGGATGGACATGATCTTCATCACCGCCTGGGGGGGAGGAGGAGGAGGAGGGATGGATCCCACAGAGATCCCAAAGAACTCCGAGCACCCTCAGCTCCCAAAGCTCCAGCAGCACCCACAGCTCCCATGGCATCCACGGCTCCCATGGCACCCAAAACTCCCACGGCTCCCATGGCTCCCACACCGCCAAAAGCTCCCATGGCGCTCACAGCTCCCACGGCATCCAAAGTCCCTGCAACTCCCATGGCCCCCAAGGCTCCCAGAGCTCCCAAAGCTCCCACAGCTCCCACAGCTCCCAAAGCTCCCACAGCTCCCACAGCTCTGATGGAACTCATGTCTCCAAAACCTTCCACAGCTCCCACATCTCCCAAGGCTCCCAGAGCTCCCACAGCTCCCGAGGCTCCCAAAGTTCCTACAACTCCCACAGCTCCCACAGCTCCCAAAGCTCCCAAGGCTCCCAAAGCTCCCGAGGCTCCCAAAGCTCCCGAGACTCCCAAAGCTCCCAAGGCTCCCAAAGCTCCCAAGGCTCCCACATCTCCCAAAGCTCCCAAGGCTCCCAAAGCTCCCGAGGCTCCCAGAGCTCCCGAGACTCCCAAAGCTCCCGAGACTCCCAAAGCTCCCAAGGCTTCCACAGCTCCCAAAGCTCCCACATCTCCCAAAGCTCCCGAGGCTCCCAAGGCTCCCACAGCTCCCAAGGCTCCCAAAGCTCCCACAGCTCCCAAAGCTCCCAAGGCTCCCAAAGCTCCTGAGGCTCCCAAGGCTCCCACAGCTCCCACAGCTCCCGAAGCTCCCGAAGCTCCCACAGCTCCCAAAGCTCCCACAGCTCCCGAAGCTCCCACAGCTCCCGAGGCTCCCACAGCTCCCGAGGCTCCCACATCTCCCAAAGCACCCATGGCCTCCACACCCACATCTCCCAAGGCTCCCACAGCCCCCACACGTGCCCGTGCCCCCGGCGCGGGTGCCACTCACCACCCAGAGGCGGGTGCTGCGGCTCATGTGTCCGTGGGGCTCGAACATCCACCCGTGGTAGGACAGCAGCAGCCGGAGCACCCTCCGGAAGAGCAGCACGGCCGCCAGCCACGCCCCCGTGGAGAACAGCACCGTGCTGACCACGGTCTGGGCCTGGGGGGTCAGCGCCTCGCTGGGGACACACGGGGGGGACACGGCGTGAGGGGCGCGGGATGGGAGGAATGGGATCCCCAGAGATGTCCCCAAGTGGGGCTGTCCCCATGGAGCGTGACCCCCAGGCGACATCCCCACATGGCGTGGGGGATGTGTAGGGTGGGACCCCCAGTGGCCGCGCTGGGGTTTGGGGTCTCTCCACGGGACAGCGCAGGTGGGGCTGTGGGGCTTGTCCCCGCAGCAGGAGGTGGCCGGTGGCCCATCCCCGTGCTGTGGGACCGGTGCCCGCAGGTGTCCCCAGCGCTCACCTGCGGGGCAGGCAGTGCTGGATGCGGGCGATGAGTCCCAGGGATGGATCCACCTGGCAGTAGCAGGAGCCGGCGGTGGCCATCACCACCACCATCCAGCTGGAGGGCGACGCGGGGTACACGCCGCTCAGGAAGCTGTTCTGTGGGCACAGCGGGGTCAGCGGGGTGCCAGGGGGCCGGCAGGGGAGGGGCCGGAGGTGGCCGAGCCCACCTTGGCGCGGACCAAGCGTTTCTTCCACGAGTGGACGGCGGCCAGGTAGAGCTGGCGCACGGCCTCGCGGCTCAGGTGGAAGTCCAAGCCCTCGGGGGTGACCGTGAACTGGAAGGCCACGGCCTGGTGAGCCTCCGCCATCCTGGCGACCTGCCGGTGGCACCTGCGGGGGGACACCGGGGCGATGGGCACGGGGACGGCCACCCCCGGAAAGCGCTGCCCGGGATGGACGGGGGACCCCGGGAGGGCGGCACAGGGAGGGGGGCAGTGGGTGTCCCCCCCCGGTGTCACCCGGGGGCGGTGCCGGCCCGGCGGAGGCCCGCGGGAGCTCCCAGCCCGTGCCACGGCGGTGTCACCGCGGCGTCACGTGGCGCTGGCCCGGTGCCCACTGAGGGAAGGGTCAGCGCTGTCACCACGGCCAGCGCCGGCCGCACAGGGGACATCGGCGAGGACACCCCAGCCCCAGCAGCTGCCCCCGCACGTGGCACACGCTGTCCCCTGCCCTGGCACACGCCGTCCCCGGTGTCCCCTGCGGGAACGCGGGAGAGGCGGCACGGACACAGCCGGGGGTCCCCGGGCTGCCGCAAAGCCACGGTGTCACCACGGGGTGACAGAGCCGGGGGTCCCTGGGAACCCCCTCCCCCCGCTCCGGGGGTGGCCCACGGCTCCGGGATCCCGCCAGGGTGGGCACAGCCAGTGCCAAGCCCACGGGGGCTGCGGAGCCCCGGCCTCGGGTGGGAGTGAGGGTGGGAGTGACCTTCCCGTCAACACGGGGGACCTCAGGGGGGCCTTTCCCACGGGTGGCCTTGGGCTGAGGGTGACGGCCACGGCTTGGCAGGACTCGATCACAGCGGGCTTGTGGTGCCCGCTGCACCTCGTGGCATCACCCCACTGCGCCCCACGGCACCCCACTGCGTCACTCGGCGTGGCATGGCACCGATGGCGCGGCACGGCTCGGCACACCGGGGCGTTAACCCACATCCCCACCCGTGCGTGCCATCACCCTGCGGGGCGCATCTTGGCGTGGCACCGTGGCACCGTGGCACCGTGGCACCGCGGCACGGCTGGCACGGCCCGGCCCGGCACTGCCCATCCCGTCCTTGCCCAGCCCATCCCTCAGGCCGTGCCCCCGCACCCCCGCGTGTCCCTCCCCCGGGTGGCTCCGTCCCCCGCGGACACTCCCCCGGTGCCCCCCCGCTGTCCCGCCCCGCCCAAGGTCACCGCGGCTCCAGGGCCGGGACCCTCGAGGGGACGCCCGGAGGGGACCCCCGGCCTCGCGGCGGGGCGGGGGGCGCGGGGGTCGCTCCCCACGGACGCGCGTGGGACCCGGCACCGGGCGCGACGCGACGGGGAGGGACGGGGGGGGTTCCCGGTAGCGGGGGTGCCCCAGCGCTCCCCGCCCCGCCGCGTGGCCGGGGGTCTCCCCGGGGGTCCCCGTGCGCGCCCCCTCCCCAGCCCCGGTACCTGCGTGGGGGGCGCGGGGGCGGCGGCTCCGCGGGACGGCGGCTCCTGCGGCCCCGGCAGCCGCCAGCCGGTAACCGGACACCGGCGGCGGGCGGGCCCCGAGTGGCAGCGGCGCCGCTCCGCCCCCGGGGGGACCGCGACACCGGGGGGGACCCCGACAGACCGGGACGGGCGGCGGCATCCCCGGGACAGGGCCCGCGACATCCCGGGGGGACCCAGATCCCGGGGCGGGACTCGGATCCCGGGATACGGAGCGGTATCCCGGGGGAAAGCGACATCCCGGGACAGGACCGGCCAGCCCGGGCCGGGGGACACCGATGTGTCGGGACAAGGACCGGCCAGCCCCGGACAAGGATCCCGACATCCCCGGGGGTCCCACATCCCGCACGGGACCGGCAATCCCGGGGGGTTCCCATCCCGGGACAGGGATCGACATCCCGGGCCAGAGCGGGCATTCCCGGGAGTGGGGGGACACCGACACCCCGCGCCAAGGAGCGTCACCCCGCGGGGACACCGGGGACACCGTCACCCCCCGTCATCCCGGGGGAGAGTGGCATTCCCGGGAGGATCCCGACATCCTCGGGAGGATCCACATCCCGGGATAGGGACACGGAGCCGGGACAGGGACACGGACACGGAGCCGGGACAGGGACACACAGCCGGGACAGTGACACGGACCCGGGACAGTGACACAGACCCGGGACAGGGACGCGGACTCGGACAGGGACACAGACCCGGGACAACGAGACGGACCCGGGACAACGAGACGGATCCGGGAGAGGGACACGGACCCGGGACAGCGACACGGACCCGGGACAGCGACACGGACCCGGACAGGGACCCGCAGCCTCCGGGTGTCCGTGCCCGGGGCAGGGCGGGGCAGTGGCCGCTGTCCCGGTGCCTGTGCCCCGTGCCCTGCCTGTGCCCTGTCCCCTGCCCTGCCCACAGCCCCTGAAGGGACATCGGGAGGGGTCTCCAGCACCCCGGACCCCCCACCCCAAATAACCCCCTCCCCCCCCAGCCCCCGTCACCCCACGTGCCCTTTGTCCCCTCCCTCCGCCCGACGGCGACCGGGGGGGCCGGAAAAGGGGGGCTGGATTTGGGGAGGGGGAGGGAGAGGAGGGGATTTGGGGAGGGGGGATTTGGGGAGGGGGAATTTGGGGAGGGGGAATTTGGGGTTGGGATTTGGGGAGGGGGGATTTGGGGGTGGGATTTGGGGTTAGGATTTGGGGAAGGGGGATTTGGGGGTGGGATTTGGGGAGGGGAGATTTGGAAGGGTGGATTTGGGGCGGGATTTTGGGGTGGGTTTTGGGAAGGGGGAATTTGAGGGTGGGATTTGGGGGCGGGATTTTGGGGTGGGGTTTGGGGCGGGATTTTGGGAGGGTATTTGGGAATGGGGGAACTCGAGGGGTGGGATTTGGGGTGGAGTTTGGGGGGATTTTGGGGTGGGATTTGGGAAGCGGGGATTTGGAGGAGTGGGATTTGGGGTGGGATTTGGGGAGGGGGGAATTGGAGGAGGTGGATTTGGGGTGGGATTTAGGGCGGGATTTGGGGTGGGATTTGGGGTGGGACATGGGAAGTGGGGAATTGGAGGGGTGGGATTTGGGGTGGGATTTGGGGTGGGATTTGGGGTGGGGTTTGGGGTGAGGTTTTGGGGTGGGATTTGGGGAAGGGGGGAATTGGAGGAGGTGGATTTGGGGTGGGATTTGGGAATGGGGGAATTGGAGGAGGTGGATTTGGGGTGGGATTTAGGGCGGGATTTGGGGTGGGATTTGGGGAGGGGGCAATTGGAGGAGGTGGATTTGGGGTGGGATTTGGGGTGGGATTTGGGAATGAGGGAATTGGAGGGGTGGGATTTGGGGTGGGGTTTGGGGAGGGATTTTGGGGTGGGATTTGGGAAGCGGGGATTTGGAGGGGTGGATTTAGGGCGGGATTAGGGAAGTGGGGAATTGGAGGGGTGGGGTTTAGGGCGGGATTTGGGGTGGGATTTGGGGTGGGATTTGGGGAGGGGGCAATTGGAGGAGGTGGATTTGGGGTGGGATTGGGGAATGGGGGAATTGGAGGAGGTGGATTTGGGGTGGGATTTAGGGCGGGATTTGGGGTGGGATTTGGGAAGGGGGGAATTGGAGGAGGTGGATTTAGGGCGGGATTTGGGGTGGGATTTGGGGTGGGATTTGGGGTGGGATTTAGGGCGGGTTTTGGGGTGGGGTTTTGGAAGTGGGGAATTGGAGGAGGTGGATTTGGGGTGGGATTTGGGGAGGGGGCAATTGGAGGAGGTGGATTTGGGGTGGGATTTAGGGTGGGATTTGGGAAGGGGGGAATTGGAGGAGGTGGATTTGGGGTGGGATTTGGGAAGTGGGGGAATTGGAGGGGTGGGATTTGGGGTGGGATTTGGGAATGGGGGAATTGGAGGGGTGGGATTTGGGGTGGGATTTGGGAAGGGGGGAATTGGAGGAGGTGGATTTGGGGTGGGATTTAGGGCGGGATTTGGGGTGGGATTTAGGGCGGGATTAGGGAAGGAGCACTCCGGCGCCGGCCCCAGCGCGGCTTTATTGGTCTGGGTTTTACATTCCGCTGTCGAACCTGGGGGGGCCACGGGAGCCCCCCCGACCCCAAAACCCCGGGCAGGGGGCGCGGGGGGGGGAGGGGAGAATGAGGTACAAACAGGGGGTCCCCCCCCAGCCCCACACCCCCAGGGGCACCCCGAAACCCCAAAGCCGCCCCCCAAAGCCCCGTTACTGGCCAGGGGTGGGGACTGGGGGGTCCCCCATATCCCACAGCCCTTCCCGGGGTCCTCACCCACCTCTGCCGCAGAACCTTGGGGTGCGGGGGGGTCTCAGCCCCCCCAAACCGTTGTGGGGCCCCCCAAAACTGTTACAGCCCCCCCCAAACCGTTATCAACGCCCCCAAACCGTCACAGCCCCCCCCAAGCCTTTTAACAGCCCCAAACCCGCCCCAAAATGCTGGGGGGGGGGGGTCCTGGGGGGTTTGGGGGTGCCGGGGGGGGGTCAAGATTTGGGGTCCCCTCAGGAGCAGCGGGCCTTGTGCTGGAAATAGGCCTGGAAACGGCTCTGGGCGTAGTCCTGGGGAAAAAGGGGAAAAAGGGGATAAAAGGGGGATAAAAGGGGAATAAAGGGGAATAAAAGGGGATAAAAGGGGATAAAAGGGGAATAAAAGGGGAATAAAAGGGGAATAAAAGGGGAATAAAAGGGGGAATAAAAAGGGAAATTAAAGGGGGAATAAAGAGGGGAAAAAAGGGGGAATAAAAGGGAATAAAAGGAGGGAAAAGAGGGGGAATAAAAGGGGGAATAAAAGGGGGAATAAAAGGGGGAATAAGAGGGAATAAAAGGGGAAAAAGAGGGGGAAAAGGGGGGGAAAAGGAGGGGAAAAGGGGGAAAAAAGGGGGAAAAAAGGGGGGAAAAAAGGGGGAAAAAAGGGGGAAAAAAGGGGGAAAAAAGGGGGAAAAAAGGGAAAGAAAAAAGGGGGAAGAAAAAAGGGGGAAGAAAAAAGGGGGAAGAAAAAAGGGGGAAGAAAAAAGGGGGAAGAAAAAAGGGGGAAGAAAAAAGGGGGAAGAAAAAAGGGGGAAGAAAAAAGGGGGAAGAAAAAAGGGGGAAGAAAAAAGGGGGAAGAAAAAAGGGGGAAGAAAAAAGGGGGAAGAAAAGGGAATAAAGGGAAATTAAAGGGGGAATAAAAGGGGGAAAAAGGGGAAAAAAGGGGAAAAAAAGGGGAAAAAAGGGGGAAAAAAGGGGGGAAAAAGGGAAAAAAAGGGGGGATAAAAGGGGTTTGTGCAGACCCCAGAGCCCCGCGGCTGAAGGGGGGCACGGGGGGCACCCCAAAAACCCTCACCAGGTACCCGAAGGGGATGGTGGAGATCTTGGCCTGCACGATGGACCACAGGCCCCAGAAGAAGTGGGAGGCCAGGGCGAAGCTGGGGGGTGGGGAAAGGGGCTGTGAGACCCCAAAACCGCCCCGTGAGCGCCCCAAACCCCCCGTGAGCGCCCCAAAACCGCCCGTGAGCGCCCCAAAACCGCCCGTGAGCGCCCCAAAACCCCCGTGAGCGCCCCAAAACCGCCCCATGAGCACCCCAAAATCCCCGTGAGCGCCCCAAAATCCCCCCGTGAGCGCCCCAAAATCCCCGTGAGCGCCCCAAAACCGCCCCATGAGCACCCCAAAATCCCCGTGAGCGCCCCAAACCCCCCGTGAGCGCCCAAAACCCCCCGTGAGCGCCCCAAAATCCGCCCGTGAGCGCCCCAAAATCCCCGTGAGCGCCCCAAAACCGCCCCGTGAGCGCCCCAAATCCCCCCGTGATCACCCCAAACCCCCCCGTGATCACCCCAAACCCCCCGTGAGCACCCCAAAACCCCCGTGAGCACCCCAAAACCCCCGTGAGCGCCCCAAAACCGCCCCGTGAGCGCCCCAAACCCCCCCGTGAGCACCCCAAACCCCCCCGTGAGCACCCAAACCCCCCGTGAGCGCCCCAAACCCCCCCGTGAGCACCCCAAACCCCCCCGTGAGCACCCAAACCCCCCGTGAGCACCCAAACCCCCCCGTGAGCGCCCCAAACCCCCCCGTGATCACCCCAAAATCCCCGTGAGCGCCCCAAAACCGCCCCGTGAGCGCCCCAAAACCGCCCCATGAGCACCCCAAAATCCCCGTGAGCGCCCCAAAATCCCCCCGTGAGCGCCCCAAAACCCCCCCGTGAGCACCCTACAGGCACTCACGGGATGGGGGGGATGGGTCTAGGGGCACAGGGACCCCAAAAGGGCACGGGGACCCCAAAAGGGCACGGGGACCCCAAAAGGGCACAGGGAACCCTCCATGGGCACAGGGAACCCATAGGGGCACAGGGACCCCAAAAGGGCACAGGGAACCCATAAGGGCACAGGGAACCCCATAGGGGCACAGGGACCCCATAAGGGCACAGGGACCCCAAAAGGGCACGGGGACCCCACAGTGACCCCCTAGTGACCCCATAGTGCCCCCGGTGCCCCCTGGCACTGACCGCTCGATCTCCAGCAGCATCCTCCTCTCCTCCTCCTCCTCCTCCTGCTCCTCCTGGTGCCCGTCCCGTGCCCGCTCCCCGTGCCCGGTGTCCCCGCGGTGCCCCGAGCGCTCGGCCAGGTAATGGCGGATGAAATGGAGCTGGGCACGAGAGGGCACAGCTGGCACCCCAAAGGGGCACGGGCACCCCAAAGGGGCACGGGGAACTCAAAGGGGCACGGGGAACTCAAAGGGGCACGGGGAACCCAAAGGGGCACAGCTGGCACCCCAAAGGGGACATGGGGAACCCAAAGGGGGCACGGGGAACCCAAAGGGGCACGGGGAACCCAAAGGGGCACAGCTGGCACCCCAAAGGGGACATGGGGAACCCAAAGGGGGCACGGGGAACCCAAAGGGGGCACGGGGAACCCAAAGGGGCACAGCTGGCACCCCAAAGGGGACATGGGGAACCCAAAGGGGGCACGGGGAACCCAAAGGGGCACGGGGAACCCAAAGGGGCACGGGGAACCCAAAGGGGCACGGGGAACCCAAAGGGGCACAGCTGGCACCCCAAAGGGGACATGGGGAACCCAAAGGGGGCACGGGGAACCCAAAGGGGGCACGGGGAACCCAAAGGGGCACAGCTGGCACCCCAAAGGGGACATGGGGAACCCAAAGGGGGCACGGGGAACCCAAAGGGGGCACGGGGAACCCAAAGGGGCACAGCTGGCACCCCAAAGGGGACATGGGGAACCCAAAGGGGGCACGGGGAACCCAAAGGGGGCACGGGGAACCCAAAGGGGCACAGCTGGCACCCCAAAGGGGACATGGGGAGCCCAAAGGGGCACGGGGACCCCAAAGGGGCACGGGGACCCCAAAGGGGCACACACAGCGACAGCTGGCACCCAAAAGGGACATGGGCACCCCAAGGGAGCACGGGGAGTCCAAAAAGGGCACAGGGACCCCAAAGGGGCACGGGGAGCCCAAAGATGACCCAGAGGAGGCCAAAAGTGCCCCAGGGACCCCCCAAAGTGCCCCAGAGCCCCCCCAAAGCGCCCCAGAGCCCCCCGCGTGCCCAGGGCCGTGCCCACCTGCTGCTGGCGGCTGGGGTAGTGCTCGGGCTGGGCGCGGAAGAAGGGCCACGCGTCGTGCCCGTAGCTGTAAGCCCACTCGCAGAAATGGTTGCCCAGGTCAAAGCCCCTGCAGAGGGGGGGCAGCGTCAGCGCAGACCCCACAGAGAACCCACAGAGAAACCCACAGAGAACCCCATAGAGAGCCCCATAGAGAACCCCATAGGGAACCCCACAGAGAACCCCATAGAGAAACCCCACAGAGAACCCCATAGGGAACCCCACAGAGAACCCCATAGAGAACCCCACAGAGAACCCCTTAGAGAACCCCATAGAGAACCCCACAGGGAACCCCACAGGGAACCCCATAGGGAACCCCATAGAGAGCCCCACAGAGAGCCCCACAGAGAGCCCCATAGAGAACCCCATAGGGAACCCCATAGGGAACCCCATAGAGAAACCCCACAGAGAGCCCCATAGAGAACCCCATAGGGAACCCCACAGGGAACCCCATAGAGAACCCCACAGAGAACCCCACAGAGAGTCCCACAGGGAACCCCATAGAGAACCCCATAGAGAGCCCCATAGAGAAACCCCACAGAGAACCCCATAGGGAACCCCATAGAGAACCCCACAGAGAGCCCCACAGAGAACCCCATAGAGAACCCCACAGAGAGCCCCATAGAGAACCCCACAGGGAACCCCACAGGGAACCCCATAGGGAACCCCATAGAGAACCCCATAGGGAAACCCATAGAGAAACCCCACAGAGAACCCCATAGGGAAACCCACAGAGAACCCCATAGGGAACCCCACAGGGAACGCCATAGGGAAACCCATAGAGAACCCCATAGAGAACCCCACAGGGAACCCCATAGAGAACCCCATAGAGAACCCCATAGGGAACCCCACAGGGAACCCCACAGAGAACCCCAAATCCCGCCGGGAGCGCGGAGAGGGGACGGGGCCCAAATCCCACCCCCAAATCCTGCTGGGAGGGTGGAGAGGGGAGGTAAAACCCCAAATCCCACCCCCAAATCCTGCTGGGAGGGTGGAGAGGGGAGGTAAAACCCCAAATCCCACCCCATATCTTGCTGGGAGGGTGGAAAGGGGACCCCAAATCCCATTGGGATCACGGAGCAGAGAGGTGAAGGCCCAAATCTCAGTGGGATCATGGACTTGTGAGGGGCAGGAGGGACCCCGCAGGGACCCCAAAATCCCCGCAGGGACCCCAAAACCTCCCCAGGGACCCCAAAACCCTCCTGGGGACCCCAAAACCCCACAAGGACCCCAAAACCTCCCCAGGGAGCTCCCCAAAATCTCCCAAAACCAACGACCTGTGAGGGGGTGGCCCCAAATCCCAGCGGGATCGTGGGAATGTGAGGGGCAGGAGGGACCCCCAGGGACCCCAAAAGCCCCCCAGGGACCCCAAAAGCCCCGCAGGGACCCCAAAACCCCCCCAGGGACCCCCCAAATACGCCACCTGTAGTTGTAGCTGCTGTACTCGAAGTCGATGAGCATGAGCCGGTCCGAGGAGCCCTCGCGGCCCGCCAGGAGCAGGATGTTCCCTACGGGATTTGGGATGGGGCTGGGAGCGGGGATTGGGGATTGGGGATTGGGGGATTGGGGGATTGGGGATTGGGGGATTGGGGATTGGGGGATTGGGGGATTGGGGGATTGGGGATTGGGGGATTGGGGGATTGGGGATTGGGGGATTGGGGATTGGGGGATTGGGGGATTGGGGGATTGGGGGATTGGGGGATTGGGGATTGGGGATTGGGGGATTGGGGATTGGGGGATTGGGGGATTGGGGATTGGGGGATTGGGGATTGGGGGATTGGGGGATTGGGGGATTGGGGGATGGGGATTGGGGATTGGGGATTGGGGATTGGGGGATTGGGGGATTGGGGGATTGGGGATTGGGGGATTGGGGATTGGGGGATTGGGGATTGGGGATTGGGGGATTGGGGATTGGGGATTGGGGGATTGGGGATTGGGGGATTGGGGATTGGGGGATTGGGGGATTGGGGGATTGGGGGATTGGGGGATTGGGGATTGGGGATTGGGGATTGGGGATTGGGGGATTGGGGGATTGGGGGATTGGGGGATTGGGGATTGGGGGATTGGGGGATTGGGGGATTGGGGGATTGGGGGATTGGGGGATTGGGGATTGGGGGATTGGGGGATTGGGGGAATGGGGGATTGGGGGATTGGGGGAATGGGGGATTGGGGATTGGGGATTGGGGGATTGGGGGATTGGGGAATGGGGATTGGGGATTGGGGGATTGGGGGATTGGGGGATTGGGGATTGGGGATTGGGGATTGGGGGATTGGGGATTGGGGGATTGGGGATTGGGGATTGGGGGATTGGGGGATTGGGGGATTGGGGGATTGGGGGATTGGGGATTGGGGATTGGGGAATTGGGGGATTGGGGGATTGGGGGATTGGGGATTGGGGGATTGGGGATTGGGGGATTGGGGATTGGGGGATTGGGGGATTGGGGGATTGGGGGATTGGGGATTGGGGATTGGGGGATTGGGGGATTGGGGGATTGGGGATTGGGGATTGGGGGATTGGGGGATTGGGGGATTGGGGATTGGGGATTGGGGGATTGGGGGATTGGGGGATTGGGGGATGGGGATTGGGGGAACGGGGATTGGGGATTGGGGGATTGGGGGATTGGGGGATTGGGGATTGGGGATTGGGGATTGGGGGATTGGGGATTGGGGATTGGGGGATTGGGGGATTGGGGATTGGGGATTGGGGATTGGGGGATTGGGGATTGGGGATTGGGGGATTGGGGGATTGGGGGATGGGGATTGGGGGAACGGGGATTGGGGATTGGGGGATTGGGGGATTGGGGGATTGGGGATTGGGGATTGGGGATTGGGGGATTGGGGGATTGGGGATTGGGGATTGGGGATTGGGGATTGGGGATTGGGGGATTGGGGATTGGGGGATTGGGGGATGGGGATTGGGGGAACGGGGATTGGGGATTGGGGGATTGGGGGATTGGGGGATTGGGGATTGGGGATTGGGGGATTGGGGGATTGGGGGATTGGGGGAACGGGGGAACGGGGGAACGGGGGATTGGGGGATTGGGGGATTGGGGATTGGGGGATTGGGGGATTGGGGGATTGGGGGATTGGGGGATTGGGGGATTGGGGGATTGGGGATTGGGGATTGGGGATTGGGGATTGGGGATTGGGGGATTGGGGGATTGGGGGATTGGGGATTGGGGATTGGGGATTGGGGGATTGGGGATTGGGGGATTGGGGGATGGGGATTGGGGGAACGGGGATTGGGGATTGGGGGATTGGGGGATTGGGGGATTGGGGGATTGGGGATTGGGGGAACGGGGGAACGGGGGAACGGGGGATTGGGGGATTGGGGGATTGGGGGAACGGGGGAACGGGGGATTGGGGGATTGGGGGATTGGGGGATTGGGGATTGGGGGATTGGGGGATTGGGGGATTGGGGGATTGGGGGATTGGGGGATTGGGGGATTGGGGATTGGGGATTGGGGATTGGGGATTGGGGATTGGGGATTGGGGATTGGGGGATTGGGGGATTGGGGATTGGGGATTGGGGATTGGGGGATTGGGGATTGGGGGATTGGGGGATTGGGGATTGGGGATTGGGGTATCGGGGATTGGGGGATTGGGGGATTGGGGGATTGGGGGATTGGGGGATTGGGGGATGGGGATTGGGGATTGGGGATTGGGGATTGGGGGATTGGGGGATTGGGGGATTGGGGGATTGGGGGATTGGGGGATGGGGATTGGGGATTGGGGATTGGGGATTGGGGGATTGGGGATTGGGGGATTGGGGATTGGGGGATTGGGGATTGGGGATTGGGGGATTGGGGATTGGGGGATTGGGGGATTGGGGGATTGGGGATTGGGGATTGGGGATTGGGGATTGGGGGATTGGGGGATTGGGGGATGGGGATCGGGGCATCGGCGCACCCCGGGGCGCTCACCCTCTTGCACGTCGTTGTGGCAGAAAACCACCGGGGACGGGGTGGACTCCAGAAGGTCCCTGAGGGACGGAGAGAGAGGGGTCACAGGGCAGGGGGCGACTGGGGGGACACCCCGGGGACAGGGGGACACCCCGGGGACACCCCAGGGACATGGGAACACCATGGGGATATGGGGACATGGGGGACACAGGGGTACGGGGATATGGGGACGTGGGATTCGGGGAGAGGGGGACACCAGGGACATGGGACACAGGGATTCAGGGACACGGGGAACACCAGGGGTACAGGGACATGGGGGACACGGGGATGTGGGGGACACCAGGGACATGGGACATAGGGACACTGGGGACAGGGGGACACCGGGGATACAAGGACATGGGGGATGCAGGGATATGGGGACACTCCAGGGAAATGGGGGACACGGGGATATGGGAATGTAGGGACACAGGGGGACACAGGGGACACAGGGATATGGGAATGCAGGGACACAGCGGACACAGGGATATGGGACTGCAGGGACACCCCAAGAACACAGTGGACACAGGGATATGGGACTGCAGGGACACCCCAAGGACACAGGGGGGACACGGGGACACAGAGCCGCCCCTGGATCTGCAGAACCCGCAGCAGCCCTGCCCTGGGGCCCCGCAGCCCCCTGGGGACCCCGAGTGTCCCCCGAGTGTCCCCACGCCCGTCCCCGGTGCCGGAGATGACCCCACCTGAGGCTCCTCATCTCCTGCTCCAGGTTGTAACCCCGGAGCTGCTCCAGCTTCTCCAGCCGCTCCTGCTCCGGGAACGTCAGCTCCGAGATCTGCTCCAGGTACCTGGGCACGGCGGGCACAGCGGGCACGGCGTGGGCACAGACCCCACAGAGCCACCCTGCCCACCCCAGGGCCGCCCAGGGGACACTCTGCGGCCCCTTCCGTGGGAAGCAGCCGGGAAACCGCCGGGGTGCTGGATCCCGATGGGATTTGGGGTCCCCGCTCCATGGTCACAATGGGATTTGGGGTCCCCACTCAATGATTCCAGTGGGATTGGGGTCTCCCTCACCACTCCCTACTCCCAGTGGGATTTGGGGTCCCCGCTCCCTGATCCCGATGGGATTTGGGGTCCCCACTCCATGGTCACAATGGGATTTGGGGTCCCCACCCCATGGTCCCAATGGGATTTGGGGTCCCCGCTCCCTGATCCCAGTGGGATTTGGGGTCCCCGCTCCATGCTCCCAGTGGGATTTGGGGTCCCCCCCACCACTCCATGGTCCCAGTGGGATTTGGGGTTCCCCTCACTGCTCCCAGTGGGATTTGGGGTCCCCACTCAATGATCCCAATAGAATTTGGGGTCCCCACTCCATGGTCCCAGTGGGATTTGGGGCCCCCACTCCCTGCTCCCAGTGGGATTTGGGGTTCCCCTCACTACTCCCAGTGGGATTTGGGGTCCCCTCACCACTCCCTGCTCCCAGTGGGATTTGGGGTCCCCCTCACCACTCCCTGCTCCCAATGGGATTTGGGGTTTCCCTCACCACTCCATAGTCCCAGTGGGATTTGGGGCTCCCCTCCCTGCTCCCAGGGGGATTTTAGGGCCCCACTCCCTCTCCAAGTGGGATTTGGGTCCCCACTCCCTGTTCCCAGTGGGATTTGGGTTCCCTTACCGCTCCCTGCTCCCAGTGGGATTTGGGGTCCCCACTCCCTGCTCCCAGTGGGATTTGGGGTTCCCCTCACCACTCCCTGCTCCCAGTGGGATTTGGGGCCCCACTCCCTGCTCCCAGTGGGATTTGGGGTCCCCTCACCGCTCCATGGTCCCAAAAAGCCACTTGGGCTCCTTGTTGAAGGGCATCACCATCCCGTGGAACCGCGACATCTTGGCCGCGATCTCCCCGGACACGCTGGGGTCCCGCAGGTCCTCGGTGCGCAGCCGCCGGCTCTGGGGGGACACGGGGAGCTTTTGGGGTGCCCGGGGAGGGGTGTTTTTTGGGGTGGCCCGGGCTCAGGGGATCCCAAATCCTACCGGGATGTACTGCTCCAGGCGGCCCTGCGGGAACACCCCGAAGAGGCGCGGCCCCAGCGCGCGCTCGGCCAGGATGGCGAACATGACGCTCTCCAGCACCAGCGAGTCCACGCCCTGGGGAGCAGGGATGGGGGAGAGGGGCACCCCAAAAACGGCAACCCCAAAAACGGGACTGCCCCCAAACACCAGCATCCCGAAAACGGGACCCAATAATGGCAACCCCAAAAACGGGACTGCCCCCAAACACCAGCATCCCGAAAACGGGACCCAATAATGGCAACCCCAAAAACGGGACTGCCCCCAAACACCAGCATCCCGAAAACGGCACCCCAAGAACGGCACCCCAAAAACGGCACCCCACAAACGGGACTGCCCCCAAACACCAGCATCCCGAAAACGGCACCCCAAAACCGGCACCCCACAAACGGGACTGCCCCCAAACACCAGCATCCCAAAACCGGCACCCAAAAATGGGAACCCCAAAAACGGCAAAGCCCCCAAACACCAGCATCCCGAAAACGGCACCCCAAAAACGGGACTGCCCCCAAATACCAGCACCCCAAAAACGGCATCCCAAAAACCGGCAACCCCAAAAACGGCAAAGTCCCCAAATACCAGCATCCCAAAAATGGCATCCCAAAAACGGGACACCCCCAAATACCAGCATCCCGAAAACGGCAACCCCAAAAATGGCAACCCCACAAACGGGACTGCCCCCAAACCCCAGCATCCCAAAACCGGCAGCCCCAAAAACGGCAACCCCAAAACCGGCAACCCCGCCCAAACACCAGCATCCCAGAAACGGCAACCCCAAAAATGGGAACCCCAAAAATGGCAACCCCAAAAACGGCAACCCCGCCCAAACCCCAGCACCCCAAAAACGGCACCCCAAAAACGGCAACCCCGCCCAAACCCCAGCACCCCAAAAACGGCATCCCAATAATGGCAACCCCAAAAATGGGAACCCCCCCAAATCCCAGCATCCCAATAACGGCCCCCCAAAAACGGGACTCCAAAAACGGGACCACCAACCTGGGATCCCAAAACTGGCACCCCCCACCCCAGTGGGAAGGCACCCAAAAATCCCCGATCCCTTGGGGTTCCCTTGGGGTTGTTATGGGGTTTGGGGTGGGTTTGGAGTTGGTTTGGGGTGTCCCTGTCTCCTCACCTGTAGGATGGCCCAGGAACCCAAACCCCACCACCCCAAATCCCTGATCCCTTGGGGTTCCCTTGGGGTTCTTATGGGGTTCGGGGCGGGTTTGGGGTGTCCCTGTCCCCTCACCTGTAGGATGGCCCCAAACCCAGCACCTTCACCCCAGCGGGAAGGCACCCGAAAATCCCCAATCCCTTGGGGTGCCCTTGGGGTTCCCTTGGGGTTTGGGGTGGGTTTGGGGTTGGTTTGGGGTGTCCCTGTCCCCTCACCTGTAGGATGGCCCCAGCACCCCAAACCCAGCACCTTCACCCCAGCGGGAAGACACCCAAAAATCCCCGATCCCTTGGGGTTCCCTTGGGGTTCCCTTGGGGTTCCCTTGGGGTTCTTACGGGGTTCGGGGCGCCGCTGCCCCCTCACCTGTAGGATGGCCCCAAACCCAGCACCTTCACCCCAGCGGGAAGACACCCAAAAATCCCCGATCCCTTGGGGTGCCCTTGGGGTTCTTATGGGGTTCTTACGGGGTTCGGGGCGCCGCTGCCCCCTCACCTGTAGGATGGCCCCATAGACGCGCAGCAGCACCTGCCGGGGCTCGTCCGCCACGCTCGGGATGTGCTCGGGCAGCGCGCACTTGTACAGGAGGTTACTGAGCCCCCCGCTGTGGGGTTTCGGGGGGTCAGGGGGGCACCGGGGGCACACCGGGCACCGGGGTGGCACTGGGGTGGCACTGGGGTGGCACTGGGAACGGGGGAAGGGGGCACAAGGGGACAGGGACCCGCCCCGCTCGGGGTGTGCCCGGACACCACAAGCTGGACAGGGGTCACTGAGCCCCCGCTGTGGGGTTTGGGGGGTCAGGGGGGCACCGGGGGGACACCGGGGTGGCACCGGGAATGGGGGGGACACTGGGGGACACGGGGAGACAGGGACACTGGTCTGGGGACACTGGGGGACACTGGGGACACTGGTCTGGGGGAACTGGGGACACTGGGGGACACTGGGGACACTGGTCTGGGGGAACTGGGGACACTGGTCTGGGGACACTGGGGGACAGAGACACTGGTCTGGGGACACTGGGGACACTGGGGGACACTGGGGACAGGGACACTGGTCCGGGGTAACTGGGGACACTGGGACACGGACACTGGTCCGGGGAACTGGGGGACAGGGACACTGGTCCGGGGAACTGGGGACACTGGGAGGGGCACTGGGCTACTGGTCACGGGAGCAACTGGTCCAGAGGGCAACAGCGGACACCGGGGGACTGGGACACCGGTCCGAGGGGCGAGCGAGGACACTGGCAGGGACAGCGGGTGGGGAACCCGGCTACTGGTCCGGGGGCGACTGGAGCCACTGGGAGCCACGGGGAGGGGGCCGAGCCTCGGGACGAGACCACCGCGGACAGGGCGGGGGGGAAAGGCGCGTCTCGCCGGTTCCGCTTCCTACCTGACCGGCCAGATGCCGAACTCCTCCGGCCCGATGAGCTTCCAGGAGCCGGCCAGGAACTCGCGGCACCAGGCGTAGGCCTGCAGGCGGGTGGCGGCGGGGACATCCCCGTCCCCGCTGCCGCTGCCCCGGCCCCCCGCCGCCACCGCCGCCATGGTCGGCCCCACCCGCTCCCGCTGAGCCAAGCCGGGCGGCGGCCGCCCGCGGGGCGGGGCTCGAGCAGCGTTCTGACCAATAGCAACGCTTTGTATTGATTGACAACTTAATGAACCAATAAGCGGACAGCTCGCGGAGGTGACGCGCGAGCGGCAGCCAATGGGCGCGCTCGGCGGGATGCGGCGGAACGTGGAGGTGAAGGCGCGGCTGAGGGCGCGGGCAGAAGTGCTCGGGGCGGCCCTCAGGCTGCTGGGGCGGGCGGGGGACGGGCAGGAGCCGCCCCAGGTGTGCCCAGCGCCGGGGCAGGGCACGGGTGAGGGCCAGGAGCCGCCCCAGGTGTGCCCAGGTGAAAGGCAGGCCCCGGGGCAGGGCACAGATGGAGGGCAGGAGCCGCCCCGGATGTGTCCCGGTGAGGGGCGGGCCCCGGGGCAGGGCACGGGTGAGGGGCAGGAGGTGCCCCGGGCGTGCCCAGGTGCCGGGCAGGTGCTGTTCCAGACCGACACGTTCTTCCGAGTGCCGCGGGGGCGGCTCAAGCTGCGCCGGACACAGGTGAGGGCTGGCAGGGCCGGCTGCGGGGGCTGGGCCTGGCCCTTGGTGTGTCCCTCACCTGTCCCTGGCCTCACCTGTCCCCGTCGCTGTCCCCAGGACGGCCGGGGGGAGCTGATTTTCTACGAGCGCCCCGACGCCGCCGGCCCCAAACTCTCCAGTTTCAGCATCACCCCCACGGCCGACCCCGAGGGGCTGCAGGTGAGCAGGGGCTGAGGGCTTGTGGGGTGCCCTGGGCACTGTGGGGTCCCTGTCACCCCCAGGTGGTGCTGGCACAGTCCCTGGGCACTGTGGGGTCCCTGTCACCCCCAGGCGGTGCTGGCACAGTCCCTGGGCACTGTGGGGTCCCTGTCACCCCCAGGTGATGCTGGCACAGTCCCTGGGCACTGTGGGGTCCCTGTCACCCCAGGCAGTGCTGGCACAGTCCCTGGGCACTGTGGGGTCCCTGTCACCCCCAGGTGATGCTGGCACAGTCCCTGGGCACTGTGGGGTCCCTGTCACCCCCCTGTCCCCCCAGGCGGTGCTGGCACAGTCCCTGGGCGTGCTGGGCACGGTGACCAAGGAGCGGCTCCTGCTGCTGCTGGGCCAGACCCGGCTGCACCTGGACCGAGTGCAGGGCCTCGGGGACTTCCTGGAGCTGGAGGTGAGGGCACGCAGCTGTGCCAGGGGCGGGTGGCACCGCCGGGCAGCCCCGAGTGACCCCTGGGTGCCCGGCTGGCCGCAGGTGGTGCTGCGGCCGGAGCAGAGCGTGCAGGACGGGCAGCGCCTGGCACGGGAGCTGCTGCAGGAGCTGGGCATCGCGGAGCGGGACCTCATCTCCGGGGCCTACCTGGACCTGCTGCTGGCACAGGGACAGCCGAGCACGGCGGGGCACGGGGACAGCCCCCAGTGCCACCCCCCGGCCGGGCAGGGCCAGCGGGACTGAGGGCAGGGGGGTGCGGGGGGATGTGCCAGGACACCCTGTGCCCACCCCATAAACACCCTGAGCCCACCCCATAAACACCCTGTGCCCGCCCCATAAACACCCTGAGCCCACCCCATAAACACCCTGAGCCCACCCCATAAACACCCTGAGCCCCTATGGACACCCTGAGCCCACCCCATAAACACCCTGTGCCCGCCCCATAAACACCTTGTGCCCACCCCATAAACACCTTGTGCCCACCCCATAAACACCCTGAGCCCACCCCATAAACACCCTGTGCCCACCCCATAAACACCCTGTGTCCGCCCCATAAACACCCTGTGCCCACCCCATAAACACCCTGTGCCCGCCCCATAAACACCCTGTGCCCGCCCCATAAACACCCTGTGCCCGCCCCATAGACACCCTGAGCCCCTATGGACACCCTGTGTCCCTATGGACACCCTGTGCCCGCCCCATAAACACCCTGTGCCCGCCCCATAAACACCCTGTGCCCGCCCCATAAACACCCTGAGCCCCTATGGACACCCTGAGCCCACCCCATAAACACCCTGAGCCCACCCCATGAACACCCTGAGCCCCTATGGACACCCTGTGCCCGCCCCATAGACACCCTGAGCCCCTATGGACACCCTGTGTCCCTATGGACACCCTGTGCCCGCCCCATAAACACCCTGAGTCCACCCCATAAACACCCTGTGCCCGCCCCATAAACACCCTGAGCCCCTATGGACACCCTGTGCCCACCCCATAAACACCCTGTGCCCACCCCATAAACACCCTGAGCCCCTACGGACACCCTGAACCCTTCCATGTGCCTTGTCCCACCCCATGAACACCCTGTGCCCACCCCACAGACACCCAGTACCCCCCACGGGCACCCCCTGCCCTGTGCCCACCCCACAAACACCCCCAGACACCCCAACCCCACCCCAGGGCCACGCTGTGCCCCCCAGCCCCGCAATAAACTCCGGGACCGCCCCACGTCCGTGTCCAGCTGTGTCCACTCCGATGGTCTCCGGCCACTCAGGGCCACCCTGTGACCCGCCGGCCGCTGCCCCGTGCCCGCAGGGACAGCGGGCACAGCGCCCTGGGCGATGCCCAGCCCCGAGCCCGGATTATGGCCGGCACCATCCGGAGCCTCGGGATGCGCCGGGAGCGGGGCCAGGGGGGTGACAGGGGGGTGGTGGCATCTGTGCCACCGTGCCAGCTGCTGCTGCTGCCACCCCACGGGGTCGGGGCTGGGGACGGTGGAATTGAGGCTGGAAAATCCCTTGGAAAATCCCTTGGAAAATCCCTTGGAATTCAAGGGGTCCCCAGGTGCCACCTGCACAGGGCCGGGGATCCCTCCGGGCATGGGGATGCCAAACTTCCCCGGGCAGCCCCATCCAGGAGGAATTTTCCCGAATTTTCCCGAAGTTTTCAAAGGTTTCTCTGCTGCTGGTGGCCCTGGTGAGGCCCTGCCTGGAATTCTGGAGAGCTGGGCCTGGGAAGGGGCTGGACAAGTCCTGGGGGAGCCGGGAAGGGGCTGGAAAACTCCTGGGGGGGCCGGGAAGGGGCTGGAAAACTCCTGGGGGAGCCAGGAAGGGGCTGGAAAAGTCCTGGGGGGGCCGGGAAGGGGCTGGAAAAGTCCTGGAAAAGTCCTGGGGGAGCCGGGAAGGGGCTCAGCCTGGAGCAAAGGAGGCTCCGGGGGCACCTTCGGGATGGGCTTTGAGGTCCTTCCCAGCCAAACCACCCCAGGATCCTGGAATTCGGGAATCCTTGCCCACGGAATGCCGGCAGTGCCTCGGGAAGGGCCCGCGAGCCCCCCCGGGCTGGGCAGGGGCTGCCAGGGATCCGTGCAGGGAGAGGCCGGGAAAAGCGGGATCTGGCCCGGGATCGGGGCCGCGGGAGCTTTGCTGGGAGCCGGGCAGGGATCGGGAACGGCCTCGTGGCTCTGCACAGCTCCTGCCCGGAGGCAGCGGGGATCGGGATCTGCTGTGGGAATGAGGCCGGGAAAAGAGGGAACGGCCTCGGGCTGCGCCGGGGCAGGGGCAGATCTGGGAATTTCCCCATGGAAAGGGCGCTCAGGCCTTGGAAAAGGCTGAAGGAATCCCGGGCCCCCCTATAGAGCCCTCGGCCCACCTATAGAACCCCCCTATAGAGCCCCTGGCCCCCCTATAGAGCTCCTGACCCCCCTGTGCTCCGCTCCCCATCCCTGCACGCCTCTGGCCCCGCTTAGCGACCCTATAGAGCCTCCCTATAGAGCCCCTGATCCCCTATAGAGCCCCTGGCCCCCCTATAGAGCCCCTGATCCCCTGTAGACCCCCTGATCCTCTATAGAGCCCCCGAGCCCCCTATAGAATCCCCTATAGACGCCCTGTGCGTTACCCCGTGTTCAGCACCAGGGACAGCTGCACCCGGTCACGCGCGGCTCCCGTTCCCGATTACCGCCCCTATAGAGCCCCTATAGACCCCCTTATGGAGCCCTCACCGCCCCTATAGAGCCCCTATAGACCCCCTTATGGAGCCCTCACCGCCCCTATAGAGCCCCTATAGACCCCCTTATGGAGCCCTCACCGCCCCTATAGAGCCCCTATAGACCCCCTTATGGAGCCCTCACCGCCCCTATAGGCCCCCTTATGGAGCCCTCACCGCCCCTATAGAGCCCCTATAGGCCCCCTTATGGAGCCCTCACAGCCCCTATAGAGCCCCTATAGAGCCCCTTATGGAGCCCTCACCGCCGCTATAGGCCCCCTTATGGAGCTCTCACTGCCCCTATAGACCCCCTTATGGAGCTCTCACTGCCCCTATAGAGCCCCTATAGGCCCCCTTATGGAGCCCTTACCGCCCCTATAGAGCCCCTATAGGCCCCCTTATGGAGCCCTCACCGCCCCTATAGGCCCCCTTATGGAGCTCTCACCGCCCCTATAGAGCCCCTATAGACCCCCTTATGGAGCCCTCACCGCCCCTATAGAGCCCCCTATGGAGCTCTCACCGTCCCTATAGAGCCCCTTATGGAGCTCTCACCGCCCCTATAGAGCCCCTATAGACCCCCTTATGGAGCCCTCACCGCCCCTATAGAGCCCCTATAGACCCCCTTATGGAGCTCTCACCGCCCCTATAGAGCCCCTATAGACCCCCTTATGGAGCCCTCACCGCCCCTATAGACCCCCTTATGGAGCCCTCACCGTCCCTATAGAGCCCCTTATGGAGCCCTCACCGCCCCTATAGGCCCCCTTATGGAGCTCTCACCGCCCCTATAGAGCCCCTATAGACCCCCTTATGGAGCCCTCACCGCCCCTATAGAGCCCCTATAGGCCCCCTTATGGAGCCCTCACCGTCCCTATAGAGCCCCTTATGGAGCCCTCACCGCCCCTATAGAGCCCCTATAGACCCCACACAGACCCCCTGATCCCCTACAGACCCCTTTCCCCCGGTGCTCAGCGTCCCGGACATCTCCGGGTCCTTCTCCCGTTCCCGCCTCCCCACACGGCTCCTGCCCCCTCTCACCGCCCCTATAGAGCCCCTGGTCCCCTTATGGATCCCTCAGCACCCCTATAGAGCTTCTGGATCCCCTACAGGCCCCCTGAGCCCCCTATAGACCGCCTGAATCCCCTATAGATCCCCGGTGCCCTATCCCGCGTTCAGCACCGCGGACAGCTCCGCTCCCGCTGCCGCGCGGCTCCCGGCCCCTCTGACCGCCCCTATAGAGCCCCTATAGAGCCCCTGACCCCCCTATAGAGCCCCTATAGAGCCCCTGACCCCCCTATAGAGCCCCTATAGAGCCCCTATAGAGCCCCTGACCCCCCTATAGAGCCCCTATGGAGTCCCTATAGAGCCCCTGACCCCCCTATAGAGCCCCTATAGAGCCCCTATAGAGCCCCTGACCGCCCCTATAGAGCTCCTATAGAGCCCCTATAGAGCCCCTGACCCCCCTATAGAGCCCCTATAGAGCCCCTGACCCCCCTATAGAGCCCCTATGGAGGCCCTGACCCCCCTATAGAGCCCCTGACCCCCCTATAGAGCCCCTATGGAGGCCCTGACCCCCCTATAGAGCCCCTGACCGCCCCTATAGAGCCCCTATAGAGCCCCTGACCGCCCCTATAGAGCCCCTATAGAGCCCCTGACCCCCCTATAGAGCCCCTATGGAGCCCCTGACCGCCCCTATAGAGCCCCTATAGAGCCCCTATAGAGCCCCTGACCCCCCTATAGAGTCCCTGACCGCCCCTAGAGAGCCCCTATAGAGCCCCTGACCCCCCTATAGAGCCCCTGAGCCCCCTATAGACCCCCGCCCCCACTAGAGAACCCCTGATGTCCTATAGACCCTCTGCCCCCCTGTTGACCCCCCGGCATCCCCTACAGGCCCTCCAGCTCCCTATAGACCCCAGCGCCCCCCATCCCCACACACGGACCCCCCTATGTCACCCCTATGGACCCCCCCAGTCCCTATAGACCCCCCCCAGTCCCTATAGACCCCCCCCAGTCCCTATAGACCCCCCCCAGTCCCTATAGACCCCCCCCCAGTCCCTATAGACCCCCCCCAGTCCCTACAGACCCCCCCCAGTCCCTACGGACCCCCCCCAGTCCCTATGGACCCCCCCAGTCCCTATGGACCCCTCAGTCCCTATGGACCCCCCCAGTCCCTATGGACCCCCCCCAGTCCCTATAGACCCCCCCAGTCCCTATGGACCCCTCAGTCCCTATGGACCCCCCCAGTCCCTATGGACCCCCCCAGTCCCTATAGACCCCCCCCGTCCCTCCTTGTCCGACCCCTCCCCAGTCCCAGCTCTCCCCTCCTGATCCCCCCCATCCCAAAGCCCCCCCGGCCCTTCCTGACCCCTCCTTCTCCCCCCCCCGGACTTCCTATCCCACATCCCGTATCCCACATCCCACATCCCATATCCCACATCCCATATCCCACATCCCATATCCCACATCCCATATCCCATCCCACATCCCATATCCCACATCCCATCCCGTATCCCACATCCCATATCCCACATCCCATCCCATATCCCACATCCCATATCCCATCCCATATCCCGCATCCCATATCCCACATCCCATATCCCACATCCCATATCCCATCCCACATCCCATATCCCACATCCCATCCCATATCCCACATCCCATATCCCACATCCCATATCCCATCCCACATCCCATATCCCACATCCCATACCCCACATCCCACTCAATCCCTTCCCTTCCCTTCCCTTCCCTTCCCTTCCCTTCCCTTCCCTTCCCTTCCCTTCCCTTCCCTTCCCTTCCCTTCCCTTCCCTTCCCTTCCCTTCCCTTCCCTTCCCTTCCCTTCCCTTCCCTTCCCTTCCCTTCCCTTCCCTTCCCTTCCCTTCCCTTCCCTTCCCTTCCCTTCCCTTCCCTTCCCTTCCCTTCCCTTCCCTTCCCTTCCCTTCCCTTCCCTTCCCTTCCCTTCCCTTCCCTTCCCTTCCCTTCCCATCCCATCCCATCCCATCCCACCCCAGCCCCCGCCCCCAGCCCCCCTCCCGCCCCTCCCCACCCCCCACAAACCCACTCCAACCTCTCCCCATCCCACCCCATCCCATCCCACCCCTCCCCTCCCAGACCCTCTCCCCTCCCTCTCCCTTTCCCCTCCCACCCCCCTCTCTCCCCCCTCTCCCTCCCGCCGCCCCCGCCCCTCCCGGCTCCTCCCTCTCCCCCCGCGGCTCCCGCAGCTCCTCCCGCCCCTCTCCCCCCGTTTCCCGCAGCTCCCCCCGCGGCTCCCGCAGCTCCTCCTCCCTCTCCCCCCCCCTCTCCCGCAGCTCCTCCCGCCCCCCGTCCCCCCCATCCCCGCGGCTCCTCCCGTCCCCCCCCCGCTCCCCCGCCGCTCCCGCAGCTCCTCCCGCCGCCCCCCCCCCGCTCCCGCAGCTCCGCAGTCCGGCGCAGCCCCGGCCGGAGAAAATGGCGGATCGCGCCGAGATGTTCTCGCTCTCCACCTTCCACTCGCTCTCCCCGCCCGGCTGCCGGTGAGCGGGGGCCGCGGGAGCCGCGGGGATGCGGGGGGGGGACGCGCGGGGATGCGGGGGGGGACGCGCGGGGATGCGGGGTCGCGCTGCCCTTCCCCTCCCGCCGCACCGCCCTTGCACCGGGCCCGCACCCCCGCGGCTCCCCCCGCCCCGTTCACCTTGGGATGCGGGACCGGGGCCGGGGGGCTCCTCCCGCCCCCCCCCCCCCTGCGCGGCCCTTCCCGGGACGAACGGCGCAGCCGCCGCCGCCGGCCGCATCCATCCAGCCCCCGGAGCATCCGCGGCCGCTCCCTGCGGGCGAGGGGCGCGGCGGCTCGGGGGGCTCCGGGGTCCCCTCCGTCCCCTTCCCCCGGCCGGGGCTCAGAGCCCCCCCGGCCTCCGGGCCCCCCCCCGGGGCCGCCGCATCCCGGGGCCGCTGCGGGAGGAGCCGCCGCCGCCTCTTTGTCTCTCCCGAGGCGCCGCAGCGGCCCCGGGATGGGGACGGGGACGGGGATGGGGGGGCCGGTCCCGGGAGCGGGGGGGCGGGGGCGCAGCACCCCCCCCCCCGAGGCTCGGCGCTGCCGGGGGGATGCCGGGGGGTTCCCGCAGCCGGGACGCCGCACCGGGGCCCCAGGATCGGTCACCTTCCCGCAGGGCCCTCGGGGGTCCCGTGGCGAGGGGGACGCGGCTGGGCCCGGCCCGCGGCTGACCTTGGCTGGGTGCGGGGCTGCGGGGTCGGGGTGCGGGGTTGGGGTCGGGGTGCGGGCCGGGCTGGCGCAGTGCGGGGCCGAGGCACCCGGCAGCGGGATGGGAAGGGCAGCAGGCGGCGGTGAGGGGCACCTGGGCGGCCCCAGGGATGCGGGAGCTGCGCAGAGAGAGGAGCGGGGGACAGCGGGGCTGCGGGATGTGCCCTTGGGTGGCTGTGGCCTGGGCTGGGCAGGGCTCCGCTTCCCCGGGATGTCCCTGTCCCCAGGATGTCCCTTCCCTGAGCATCCCTGTCCCCGGCCTGTCCCCTCCCTGAGCATCCCCTTGCTCGGGCTGTCCCCTCCCTGAGCATCCCTGTCCCCGGGATGTCCCCTTCCCTGAGCATCCCTGTCCCCGGCCTGTCCCCTCCCTGAGCATCCCTGTCCCCGGGATGTCCCCTTCCCTGAGCATCCCCTTGCTCGGGCTGTCCCCTCCCTGAGCATCCCTGTCCCTTCCCGGGCCGCTGCGCAGCAGGACCCCGGGGTGTCCCTGCCCGCGGTGGCGCAGGGAGGGGACGCCACGGCCTCGCTGGGGCTGCTCGGCCCCGGGACCCCCCAGCCCGGCCCAGCCCGGCCCAGCCCGGCCCAACCCAGCCGGGGCAGCGGGAGCTGTGCCCGGAGCCATCCCGAAAAACGCGGCCGATCCATGGGGGTGCCGCGGCTGCGCTCGGCTCTCCCTGAGCATCCCCAAACCCGTCAGGGAATGGTGAAGGAGAACCCAAACCCGGCCGTGCCTTTCCTAAAGGAACCCCGGGGAGGGGTGCCCGGCCCGGCTTGGGGTGTCCGGTGGGGTGGGAGCCCCTGGCCGGAGAGGGAGAGGCCGAGCAGGCGGGAACGGGATGGGAATGCTCGGGATGGGAATGCTCGACGTGGGAATTCTCGACGTGGGAATTCTCGACGTGGGAATTCTCGACGTGGGAATGCTCGATGTGGGAATTCCAGGCGCACACGCAGCCGGGCCTTGGGATGGCTCCCGCCTCCCGCTCGGGCCGCGGCAGCCCCAGGAGCCAGTCAGGAGCCCCCGGTCACCAATTGGGGTGACCACAGGGTCAGGTCCGGCTCCCTGCGGGCCCTTCCCGGCCTCGGGAGCAGCCGGGCACGGAGCGGCCGGGGGACACGGCCGCTCTGGGGGTCCCTTCCCCCGCTCTGGGGGTCCCTTCCCCCGCTGTGGGGGGCCCTCCCCACCGCTCTGGAGCCGCCTCCCGGGCCGTGTCCGGGGAGCGGGGCTGGCAGGGATGAGGAAATTCCATCCGCCCGGGGCCTGCGCCGCCGGCAGCGCCCCCGGGGAGCCGGGCCTGGCAGCGCTGGCACCGCCGCCTGTGCCCTCCCCAGCCCCGCCTGGCCCCGTGCCCTGCCGGGTGACGCTGGGTCCCTTTGGGGTCCCCTCCGGCCCGGCCCGGCCCGGCTCGGCTCGGGATGGTGGCAGTGGGGTCACTCGGATGCCGGGGGGGGGGTTCCTGCTGCTGCCAGCCCTTCCCGATCCCCTCTCCGTGTGCGGGGCTGGGTGAGACCCACCCTGTCCCTGTCCCCTCCCTCGGCTCCGCTCCTGCTCCGGCCCCTCGGTCCCAGCCGGTCCCCGGAGTGTCCCCGAGGTGGGCACGGGCGCTGTCCTTGCTCCCGGCGCCGTGTCCCCGCACACACAGCCGGGGGGTCCCCGAGGGGAGATTGTGGGGCTGGATTGGCTCTCACTGGTGGTTCCATCCCGTGTCCCACCCACCGTGTCCATCCCATCCCATCCCATCCCATCCCATCCCATCCCATCCCATCCCATCCCATCCCACTGTGTCATTCCCGTCCCACCGGAGTATCCCCACCCCACCGTGTCCACTCCATCCCATCGTGTTATTCCCATCCCTCTGTGACCACCCTATCCCACTGCAGTGTCCCCATCCCACACCATTCCCACACCATTCCCACCATTCCCACACCATTCCCACCATTCCCACACCATTCCCATGTCCCCCCAGCCAGGACAAAGCCAGGAGCAGGAGTTGTTCCCCCAGTGACCCCGGGGTCTCTCAGCCCCACTGTCCTTGTCCTCCCCGGGTGGCCACGGGACCCCCTGAGACCTCTGCTCGCCCCCGGGAGGGTCCTGGGGCTCTTCCTGCAGGGGGGCAGCTCCCGGTATTTCCTGGGGTTGGGGAGATGGGCTCTGCAACCCGATATCCCGGGGCTCTGCACCCCAAAGGGCTCTGCGCCCCGATATCCCGGGGCTCTGCACCCCATCTCCCTGGGACTCTGCACCCCAAAGGGCTCTGCGCCCCGATATCCCAGGGCTCTGCTCCCCGACATCCTGAAACTCTGCACCCCAAACCCGCGGGGCTCTGTACCCCAGCATCCTGAGGCTCTGCACCCCAAACCCGCGGGGCTCTGTACCCCATCACCCTGGGACCCTGCACCCCAAAGGGCTCTGCACCCCGACATCCTGGAACTCCGCACCCCAAACCCCGGCGGCTCTGCACCCCGACATCCCGGGGCTCCGCACCCCAAAACCCCCGGGCTCTGCTCCCCAACATCCCGGGGCTCCGCACCCCAAAAGCCCCGGGCTCTGCACCCCAAACCCGCGGGGCTCCGCACCCCAAAACCCCCGGGCTCTGCTCCCCAACACCCCGGGGCTCTGCACCCCAACGCCTCAGGGCTCTGCACCCCAAAGGGTTCTTGTGACATCCCAGAGCTCTGCACCCCAACACCCCGACAGACCCTGCTCCCTGGCACCCCAAAGGGCTCTGCACCCCAAAGGCTTCCGAACCCCAAAAGTTTCTGCTCCCCAGCACCCCAAAGGGCTCTGCACCCCAAAGGACTTTACATCCCAACACCCCAGGGCTCTGCACCCCAAAAGGCTCCACTCCTCGACACCCCAGGACCCTTCACCCCACAGCCCCCGTGCTCCCCACTCCCGTCCGGGCTCTGGGGTCCCGCTCAGCCCCGTTCCCGCCGCAGCCCCGTTCCTGTCTCCGTTTCTGCCGCTTTTGCCCCAAATCTGCGTGGATTCGGCGCGGCCGTGCCCTACTTCTGGGAATTATGGGATTAGGGGAATCTGCCTGCTGGGGAATCGGGAACAGGCGCGCGGCCCCGTGCCGGGCCCAGGGGCTGCCCGGCGGGGTCTGGGGCGAAAGCGGGAGAGGGGACAGCCCTGAGCCCCCTTTTGGGGTCCGGCCCTGCTGCCACATTCCGGGCTGAGCCCACCTGGGTGGAAGGTGGCACGGGGTCCCACTGGTGCCCAGGTGCTGCCACACCCTCCTGGGGACAAACTGGGGGGTCCTGGGTGTCCCCAACGCCATGGAAGGTGGGCAGAGGGTCCCACTGGTGCCCAGGCACTGCCACACATCCCTGGGGACAAACTGGGGGGGTCCTGGGTGTCCCCAAGCTCATGGAAAAAGGGTCCCACTGGTGCCCAGGTGCTGTCACACACTCTGGGGCCAGGCTGGGGGGTCCTGGGTGTCCCCAACCCCATGAAGGGCGACCAGAGGGTCCCAGTAGCACCCAGGCCACACCTCCCACCTTGCCAAGCGCCGCCAAAAGCCCAATTTCTGTTTTCCGAGCCCAAATGCTGCCGGGATTTCTCTCCCTTCGCTGTATTCCCGCAGGAGCCGCTGGTTTCCATGGCACCCCCGTTCCCTGGGAATGCGCTCAGGGCCCCTCCGGCTTCCCGGCCTCGGGGTGTCGCAGCCTGCGTCCCCTTTGTCACCCCCCGCCCTGCCCGTGTCACCCTCCAGTGACTCCCAGTACCCCCCAGTGACCTTCCAGTGACCCCCCCAACAGCACAGGTCACCCCAAAGCTGGAGGGGGGCACTGTCCCCTCCCCACCTCGGCTCCAGGGATTGTGCCAGGAATTTGGGACATTGGCGGTGGCCTTGGCACCTCCTCCCAGCTGGGTGGTGACAGCGGTGTGGTGACGTGTCCCTGTGGCACCCAAGGGTGACAGGGGTGTGGTGATGTGTCCCTGTGGTTGTCCCGTGCTGGCACCCAGGGGTGCCAGGGCTTGGTGGCATCTCCCTGGTGCTCCCAGGGGTGCCAGGGCTTGGTGGCATCTCCCTGGTGCTCCCAGGGGTGCCAGGGTTTGGTGGCATCTTCCTGGTGCTCCCAGGGGTGCCAGGGTTTGGTGGCATCTCCCTGGTGCTCCCAGGGGTGCCAGGGTTTGGTGGCATCTCCCTGGTGCTCCAGAGGTGCCAGGGCTTGGTGGCATCTCCCTGGTGCTCCCAGGGGTTTGGTGGCATCTCCCTGGTGCTCCCAGAGGTGCCAGGGCTTGGTGGCATCTCCCTGGTGCTCCCAGGGGTTTGGTGGCATCTCCCTGGTGTTCCAGAAGTGACAGAGTTTGGTGGCATCTCCCTTGTGGCACCCAGAGGTGCCAGGGTTTGGTGCCGTCTCCCTGGTGGCACCCAGAGGTGCCAGGGTTTGGTGCCGTCTCCCTGGTGGCACCCAGAGGTGCCAGGGCTTGGTGGCATCTCCCTGGTGCTCCCAGGGTTTGGTGGCATCTCCCTGGTGCTCCCAGGGTTTGGTGCCACCCATGCATGGGCGGACGTCCCCGTGGTGCCACTCTGCTGTCACTGTGCCATCGGTGGCCGGCCGGGCTGTCCCTGAGCTGTGTCCCCACTGTCCCCAGGCCCCCCCAGGACATCAGCCTGGAGGAGTTCGATGACGAGGACCTGTCGGAGATCACGGACGATTGTGGCATCGGCCTCAACTACGACTCGGACCACTATGAGAAGGTGCCAGAGCCTGGTGGCCCTTGGGGACACCCAGGGGGCTGGGGGGACACTGGGCTGGCACAACTCACCCACAGTGGGGCCACCTCTCCGCTGGCTCTCAGCCCAGCTGGGCGCTGAGGCAAAGGGGACGAGCCGGGCGTCCCTTGTCCCCTCTCGGCCACCCCTCCGGGGGCTGGGCACGCTGCCACCCCCTCGGTGGCGCGGAGGGTGGCCCGTGGCTATCGCCGCGTCCCTCACACGGAGCCACCCCGCAGGACTGCCTGGTGCTGGAGCGCGGGGAGCAGCCGCACCCCGTGTGCACCTTCCAGGACGACTTCCAGGAGTTCGAGATGATCGACGACAACGACGACGACGACGAGGAAGAGGAGGAGGAGGAAGGCAACGAGCTGGAGGCGCCGCCGTCCCCCTCGGCCTCGCCCATCCCCTCGCCCGCCTTGGAGGAGACGCAGAAGCACCGCCCCACCACCCTCAACTTGACGGCCGCGGGCACCCAGGTGAGGCCGGGGTGGCCTCGGGGTGTCCCCACGCCGGGGGTCACTGTCCCTTCCCCTCCCGGGGTCACTGTCCCTTCTCCCCGGGTCACTGTCCCTTCCCTCCCGGGGTCACTGTCCCTTCTCCCCGGGGTCACTGTCCCTTCTCCCCGGGGTCACTGTCCCTTCTCCCCCCGGGGTCACTGTCCCTTCTCTCCGGGGTCACTGTCCCTTCCCCCCCGGGGTCACTGTCCCTTCCCCCCCGGGGTCACTGTCCCCTTCTCCCCGGGGTCACTGTCCCTTCCCTCCCGGGGTCACTGTCCCTTCCCCCCGGGTCACTGTCCCTTCTCCCCGGGGTCACTGTCCCTTCTCTCCGGGGTCACTGTCCCTTCCCTCCCGGGTTCTCCGTCCCTTGTGCCCGTCCCCACCGCGTGTCCCGCCGTTCCCGGCCTCGGGGCTCCCCCGGGGGTGTCCCCGCCGCGGGGGTGTCCCCGTGTCCCCGCGCACGCGTGCCGGGGCTGGCCCCGGGCCACCGCAGTGTGTGGGAAGCCGCGTGCGGAGCGGCTGCAGCCGCCGGCGTTGCCAGGGAACCGGGGGCCTTCGGGAATTTCGGCCCCCTCTCCCCTCCCCTATTCCCGGGAGGGCCCCGCGCGCTGCGGGGCCGGAGGGGCTCTGGGGGGTGGCGGTGACCGCAAGGGGACAGAGCCCGGGGGTCCTGAGCCGCCAGGCCCAGCCGGCTGCCAGCGCTGCTCCATCATCCCGTGGGAGAGGGGGTGGAGGCCCTGGATCCGCCCGGATCTGACCCATCGAGGGGTCCCGGGAGGAGGCGACATCCCGGTCCTCGGTCCCTGTGTCCCTGTCACCGCTAGCAGCCATCCCTGGGTCCCCGGAACGCATCCGTGTCGCCCCAGAAGCCATCCGTGTGCACCCAGCCCTGTTCCTGTCCCCTCCACCACCCTTTTCCCGTCCTCCCATTCCCTGTCCCCCCATTCCCTGTCCCCCCATTCCCTGTCCCCCCATTCCCTGTCCCACCATTCCCTGTCCCCCATCCCTGTGCCCCATCCCTGTCCCCTCGGTGCCCACCCCGGTTCGTGCCGGGGGCTCCGGCCGCGCTCCCTAATCTCTCCTCCCGCCGGGATTCTCTGGGATTAGCGCTGCCCGCCTTTCCCGCCGGGACTAATCCGCAGCTGCCGCCGCTCCGGCGGGACCTTCCCGGCCATCCCGGGGGCTCCGGGCATTCCTGGGGCTCCCAACACCCCCGCGGCCCTCGGGGGTCGGGCAGTGCTCGTGGGGTCTCACGCGGGTGTCCCGCGGCTCAGCGCCGGTGCTGGCGCATCCCCGCGGCGTTTGTCCCCGCGGTGGGCACCGTGCCCACCCCATGCCACGCCACGCCGTGCCGTGCCCAGCTGCGGGCAGAGGATCCGGCGATGCGGCGGCCCTAATCCCGATAAACCCCGGGCACGTGGCGCAGGGGCTGCCAGGCACCTCCGAGCTCCCCCCTGCGCCACCCGCGGGGTCCCCTGGAGCCCGCAAACGCTCCTTGGGGGGGTCACCCACTCACCCTCCTTCCCCCCCCCCGGTCTCTGCTCTTCCCGCAGGATTCCCTGAACAACAACGGCAGCTTCGCCCCGCCCGCCCCCCGCCCCAGCTGGCAGGACGCGCTCCTCCACTCCTCCTCCTCCTCCTCTTCCTCACACACCGGTGAGCGCGGGGCTGGGGGGGTGCCAGCGGGGCTGCGGCGATGCGGGGCTGATGCCGGGCATCCCGCAGCCGCCCCGCGGGGTGACCCCGGCCCTGTGTCGCCCTTCCCGCAGGACACTCGTCCCCTCACGCCTGCATCCTGGACGGACCCTGCCTGGAGAGCCCGCCGGGCCCCGGGGGGGCCCCCCCCTCGCTGCCGCCCTCCCCCTTGGACTCGCAAGGCAACAGCCCCGAGTCCCTGGCACATGGTAACCCATCGCCCCCGAGAGCCGCGCCCGATTTTAACATGAACCTCATCTCCGCTGCGCTCCGAGCTCCGCTCTCCCCGCCGCGCCCCCGCCAGCCGCCCCCGCCTCACCCCTGTCTCTCTCCAACAGGGCCCGCGGCTCCCCCCGGCGCCCCCGACGCCGCCCCCCCGCCCCAGGCCGCCCCCCAGGCCCCCACGCAGCCCCAGGGCGGCGGCAGCCCGGGGTCCCCCCGCCCGCAGCCGCAGGCGCGGCCCCGGCCGGAGCGGGACGGGGCTCCGGGCGCGCGTCCCGCGGAGCCGCTCAGCTCCGACGGGGAGGGTCCCCAGTCCGGCCGGGCCGCCAGCGTGCGCGGCCACCCCTCGGGCTCCTCGGACACCACCTCGCCCTCCTCGGACCCCGGCATCGAGGCCGACCTCACGAGCCGCACGGCCAAGCCCTTCCTGCCCGGCGGGCGGCGCGGGGACGAGCTGAGCTCGCCCGGCTCCGACTCGGACGGGGAGCTGGAGGCGGCGTTCGCCGGCGGGCGCCTGGTCAGCAACATGATCTCGTCCATCTCGGAGACAGAGCTGGACCTGAGCAGCGACAGCAGCAGCGGCCGCTCGTCCCACCTGACCAACTCCATCGAGGAGGCCAGTTCGCCCGGCTCCGAGGGCGAGCTGGAGCCCGAGCTGGAGGCGCCCGGCCTGCTGGGCATCAAGGACTCGCTGCTGCTGGACAAGGGCAAGGAGGATGAGGAAGAGCCGGCCGAGAGGGGCCCGCCCGAGCGTGGCGTGGTCAGGAGGGAGAGCCTGGCCGAGCTGAAGGTGGACGCCTACTACGACAGCCTGGACCCGGCCGACGGCCCCGCGCCCGAGGGCCAGACCGACGTGTCCAGCGCCAGCCCCCTGGACCTGAAGATCGACCCCGACCACAGCCTGGAGAGCATCCGCCGCTCCTTCTACCTGCCCGTGGGGCCCAAGCTGATGCCCGAGGCGGACGAGGAGGACAACAGCGAGTACGACTCCGACTCGGAGTCGGAGCCCGACCTGAGCGAGGACTCGGACTCGCCATGGCTGCTCAGCAACCTGGTGAACAAGATGATTTCGGAGGGCTCGTACCCCATCAAGTGTCCGGACGAGTGCTTCCAGAACAGCCACTCGCTGTGCGACACCATCTCGCCCGCCTCCGACCTGGAGCCCGAGATCCTGAGCGAGGCGCTGGACGAGGAGCCGGGCCCGCGGGACTCGCCGGTGGCGCTGGGGGACGCGGCGCGGTGCCAGCGCGGTGCCATCGAGCTGGTGGACATGGAGACGCTGCGCAGCTCCCTGGCCGAGGCCGAGCACGCGGCCGCGGAGCCGCCGCCGGAGCCGCCGGCCGAGGAGCCGGGGCCCTTCCTGTTCCTCAGCAACCCCACCAACGACACCATCGCGCCCGTGTGCCCCGGCCGCCCCGTCACCCTCGGCCGCCTGGACGCCTCCGAGGTCCTGGCCACCTTGGGCTGCCGCCCGGCACCGCCGCCACCGCGGGCATCCCCCGGCGCCGAGCCCGCTGCCGCCACCACCACCGGGGATCGCCGCCCCGCCAGCCCCCGGCGCTGGGCCCTCGACGGGGACCTGGACTCGGGGGTGCTGGAGGCCGACTCCATGATCGACGACGTCCGGTTAGCGCCCGACGCCGATCGCGCCGCGCTGGACGTGTCCACGGCCAAGACCAACCGCGGCTTCGCCATGGCCTTGGAGGAGGCCGAGCCGCCCTTGGTGGCCTCGCGCAGGGCCAGCCCGGCCGGGGACGGGACGGTGCCTCCGGAGCCGCCGGCGCTGGATGAGTCGCTGGCCTACGACTCGGTCAAGTACACGCTGGTGGTGGACGAGCACACGCAGCTGGAGCTGGTCAGCCTGCGGCGCTGCACGTCCGTGCTCAGCGACGACAGTGACCTCCTGAGGGCCTGCGACGATGAGGTGGCCTTCGGGGACGGGCTGGTGGCCCCTGACGCGCGCAGCTCCTCCGAGGACTCGTCCCCCGAGGCCGACCTGCAGTTCTCCAAGAAGTTCCTCAACGTCTTCGTCAACAGCACCTCGCGCTCCTCCAGTAAGTGGCGGTGTCGTGTCGTGACGTGTCGTGACATGTCGTGGTGTCCCAGGCTGCTCTGTGGGACCTTGTCACACCGGCTGCCCTCCCTGTCCTGCCCCAGCCATTCCTGTGTCGTGGCATGTCACGATATGTCACGAGATGTCACGACATGTCACACTGTCCTGTGCTGTCCTGGCTCTTGTCACCCCGGCTGCCCTCCCCATCCTGGCTGTGGCACCATTCCCGTGTGCCATGTCACAGCACGATATGTCACGATACGTCCGGGATGTCGCGACATGTCCTGAGAGACAGGGCAGGCTCACTGTGACCACAAGGGTCCCCAGCCCTGCTCTGCTGGGCAGTGTCCAGCTGGGACCCCCAGAAGGGTTTTGACCACACGAGCGCCCCGAGGCTCCCTCAGGGACCTGGGTGGGCTGTCCCCGTGGGGTGGCAGCTGTCCCCTCAGGGACCTGGGTGGGCTGTCCCCGTGGGGTGGCAGCTGTCCCCTCAGGGACCCGGGTGGGCTGTCCCCGTGGGGTGGCAGCTGTCCCCTGTCCCCGCTGGCATCGCTGTCCCCGCAGGCACGGAGTCCTTCGGGCTGTTCTCGTGCATGGTGAACGGGGAGGAGCGGGAGCAGACCCACCGCGCTGTCTTCAGGTGAGGCCACCCCGGGTGACACCCGCGGGCACCCCGAGGGACCCCAGCCCCTGCCAGGGACACCCCGAGGGGCCCTCACCTCATCCAGGGACACCCCGAGGGACCCCAGCCCCTGCCAGGGACACCCCGAGGGACCCCAGCCCCTGCCAGGGACACCCAGGGTCCCGCAGTGCCACCCCAGAGCCCCCTGCCCGCTCCTGGTCCCGCTGTGGCTGCCCCAGGGTGCCATGAGGGGGTGTTTTGGGGTGACCAGTAGGTGACGGACGTGCGACTATGGGTTTGGGGATGACCAGGAGGTGAGGGGATGTGAGGTTGGGGTGACCAGAAGGTCAGGGATGTGGGGTGTGGGTTTGGGGGTGACCAGGAGGTCAGGGGTGTGGATTTGGGGTGACCAAGAGTTCAGGGCTGTGGGTTTGGGGTGACCAGGAGCTCAGGGGTGCAGAGCCCTGTCTTTAGCACTGATCAGGATGTCAGGGGTGTGGATTTGGGGTAACCAGGAGCTCAGGGGTGTGGATTTGGGGTAACCAGGAGCTCAGGGGTGTGGGTTTGGGGGTGACCAGGAGTTCAGGGCTGTGGGTTTGGGGGTGACCGGGAGCTCAGGGGTGTGGATTTGGGGTAACCGGGAGCTCAGGGGTGTGGGTTTGGGGTGACCAGGAGCTCAGGGCTGCAGAGCTGTGGGTTTGGGGGTGACCAGGAGTTCAGGGGTGTGGATTTGGGATGACCAGGAGGTGAGGGGTGTGGATTTGGGGTGACCAGGAGCTCAGGGGTGTGGGTTTGGGGTGACCAGGAGCTCAGGGCTGCAGAGCTGTGGGTTTGGGGGTGACCAGGAGTTCAGGGGTGTGAATTTGGGGTGACCAGGAGGTGAGGGGTGTGGATTTGGGGGTGACCAGGAGCTCAGGGGTGTGGGTTTAGGGTAACCAGGAGCTCAGGGGTGTGGGTTTAGGGTAACCAGGAGCTCAGGGCTGCGGAGCCGTGTCTTTGGGGCTGACCAGGTGCCCACCCCATCCCTCCGCGCGCCCCCCCAGGTTCATCCCGCGCCACGAGGACGAGCTGGAGCTGGACGTGGACGACCCCATCCTGGTGGAGCTGGAGGAGGACGATTACTGGTACCGGGGCTACAACATGCGCACGGGCGAGAGGGGCATCTTCCCCGCCTTCTACGCCCACGAGGTGGTGGGCCAGGCCCGCGATGCCATCGGTAGGAGCCCGAGCGGCCCTCGGGCATTTGGGGAGGGGGTCCCGGCGCCTTCGGGCCGCCCTCTCCTTGCCCCGTTGCCCCGCAGGCCTGAAGAGGAACCCGTGCTGGGTGGAGAGGTTCAACGTGCAGTTCCTGGGCTCCGTGGAGGTCCCGTACCACCAGGGCAACGGGATCCTCTGCGCCGCCATGCAGAAGGTGAGCAGGGGGCGGCGGGACCCCCGCGGGGGCGGCGGGAGCCCCGCTTTGAGCCCGCTGCGCCCTCCCTGTCGCCCAGATCGCCACCACCAGGAAGCTGACGGTGCACCTGCGGCCCCCGGCCAGCTGTGACCTGGAGGTGACGCTGCAGGGCATCAAACTCATCCTGACCGTCACCGAGTACAGCGCCGAGCACGAGGTCCGCGGGCACGGGCGGGGGGCTTGGCGTGAGCGGCAGGGAAGCGGTGGGGGGGTCTGGGGTCGGGGGGGACCGGGAGGGGAGAGGAGAGGCTGCTGTGGGTTTGGGAGTGACGAGGAGGGGAGGGGTGCAAGGGTTTGGGTTTGGGGGTGACCACGAGGTGAGGGGAGCAGGGGTCTGGGTTTGGGGGTGACCAGAAGGTGAGGGGAGAAGGTTTGGGGGTGACTAAGAGGTGATAAAGGGAGCAGGGGTCTGGGTTTGGGGGGCAAAAAGGAGATTTGGGGGTGACCAGGAGTCAGGAGGGTGAGGGATGATGGGGTCTGGGTTTGGGAGTGACCACGAGATGAGGGGAGCAGGGGTCTGGGTTTGGGGGTGCCCAGGTGGTGAGCGGAGCAGATTTGGGGGTGCCCAGGAGCTGAAGGGTGCGGGGCCGTGAGTTTGGGGGGCCGATGCTGAGGAGGGGCACAGATTTTGGGGGTCTCTGGGCACCCCCGCCCAGCTGCCCACACCCGCTGTCCGCCCCTGTCCCGCCGCAGTTCGAGCGCTGCAGCCACTTCTTCCAGATGAAGAACATCTCCTTCTGTGGGTGCCACCCCCGCAACAGCTGGTGAGCCCCCCACGGGACCCCCACCCCACCCGCGGGCACCCCACGGGACCCTGACCGCACCCACGGGCACCCCAAGGGACCCCAACCTCATCCAGGGACATCCCAAGGGACCCCCACCCTGCCAGGGATGCCCCAAGGGACCCCAACCTCATCCAGGGGCACCCCAAGGGACCCCCACACCGCCAGGGATGCCCCAAGGGACCCCAACCTCATCCAGGGGCACCCCAAGTGACCCCCGCTCTGTGCCAGAGACTCCCCACCCTCTCATCTCCCCCCCCAGTGCCACCCCAAAGCCCCCTGCCCGCTCCGGCTCCCCTCGCTGTGCATTTCCCGGGGCTCTGGGGGTGCCCCCTTGCAGAGCCGCCCCCGGGCAGGTTTTGGGGTGCCCCCCTGACCCTCGTGCCCCCTGGCCCCCGCAGCTATTTCGGGTTCATCACCAAGCACCCCGTGCTGAGCCGCTTCGCCTGCCACGTCTTCGTGTCCCAGGAGTCCATGAGACACGTGGCCGAGTGCGTGGGGTACGTGGGGGCGGCGCTGGGGGGGGCACGGGGGGCTGGTTGGCATTTTGGGGTGTCCTGGCTCCCGCAGGTGCCGCGCAGATGCCACCGTCCCCAGCGTTCCACCTAGAGCAGGTGCCGGGCACCCTCCCGGTGGCCCACACAGCCTGGGCAGGGGGGCACGGCCAGAGGGCGGGGGAGGGCATGGGGAGGGGGTCCCCACTTTTCTGGGGCTGGGTGCTGGGGAATTGGGGGTGCCAGGGGGGATGGGGGTGCCAGGGGGATGGGGATTGGGGGTATTGGGGGTATTGGGGGGTCTGGGTGCCAGGGTTTTGGGGGTGCAGAGGCTCTGGGGGTACAGGAGGGCCGGGGGTCTGGGGGTGCAGGGGGTGTGGGGGTGCAGGGGGTCTCACTGAGCTGGGGCTGGGGGGGCTGTGGGTGCTGGGGTCTGGCAGGTTTGGGGGGTTTGTGCCAGATTTGGGGGTCCGGGGGGCTGTGGGTGCTGGGGGTTTGGCTGTGCCAGGTTTGGGGTTCCTGTGCCAGGTTTGGGGCTCCAGGGGTCTGTGGGTCCTGGAGGTGCGGCTGTACCGGGTTTGGGGGTCTTGTGTGAGGTTTGGGGGTCCGGGGGGCTCTGGGTGCTGAGGGGCTGGCAGGTTTGGGGGTCTTGTGGCAGGTTTGGGGGTACCCGGGCGTGCTTGCGGGGGTCTCCCTGGCTCTGGGGGTGCGGGGCCCTGCGCCCCCTCCCCTCCCTGACCCCCTCCCCATTCCCACCCCCGCAGCCGAGCGTTTCAGGAATACTACCAGGAGCACCTGGAATACGCCTGCCCCACAGAGGACATCTACCTGGAGTAGGGGGGCACCCGGGGGGGCTCCCCGCTCGGTCTGACCCCCGGTGCCCCCCCCCGCACCCGCCGCAGCCCCCTCCGCACGCCCCCCCCGCTTCTCGGAGGGCCGGGGGTCCCCTCGGAGGATGACACAGCCCGGCCGAGGGTCCCCAACGGGGGCGGCGGTGGGGCGGGGGTCCCGAGTGGCCCCCCCTGCATGAGCACGGCCAGCCCGGGGGGGCAGCGGGGGTGGCCGCGGGGATTGGGGGGCAACGGGGGGGGGGTGGCACCCGAGGGAGCGCGGGGCACCGGGGGGGGCTCCGGGGGGCGCTTGGGGTGAAGGGGGGGGGGACATCTCCGCGCACCCCAAATCCTCACCGCCGCCCCACCCCACCCCCCCAAAAGGAACGGGGGTCCCCCCAGAGCTGCCCCCCCCCCTCCCCGGGTCTCCCCTCGTGTCGGTGTCCCCCGGATGTCCCCCCCCGCCACCACCGCTCCGCCAGCCCCGGCCCGGGGGGGCCGCGCTCGGGCCCCGGGGGGGTCCCGGGGCCGCCCCCTCCTCACTGCTGTGCCTGGCGGTCCCTTTGCTTCGGCCCCTGTCGCGCAGCGCTATCGTGACTCTATCGCCACCCGCTCGATGTCCCGATATTTATCTGTAACTCAGCAGCCAGAGGAGCCACTGTGCCAGCCCCGGTTGTCCCCACGCCGTTGTCACCCACTTGGTCTTTCAATAAAATATATGCTTGGTGTGAGCTGGGGACAGTGCGGGGCAGGGTGGGGACAGTGCGGGACAGGGTGGGGACAGTGCGGGACAGTGTGGGGACAGTGCGGGACATTGCGGGGACAGCGCGGGGCAGGGTGGGGACAGTGCGGGACAGTGTGGGACAGTGCGGGACAGTGCGGGGCAGGGTGGGGACAGTGCGGGACAGTGTGGGACAGTGCGGGACAGTGCGGGGACAGCGCGGGGCAGGGTGGGGACAGTGCGGGACAGTGTGGGGACAGTGAGGGGCAGGGTGGGGACAGCGTGGGACAGTGCGGGACAGTGTGGGACAGTGCGGGACAGTGTGGGACAGTGCGGGGACAGTGCGGGGACAGTGTGGGGACAGTGCGGGGACAGTGTGGGACAGTGCGGGGACAGTGCGGGGACAGTGCGGGACAGTGTGGGACAGTGCGGGGACAGTGCGGGGACAGTGCGGGGACAGTGTGGGGACAGTGCGGGGACAGTGTGGGACAGTGTGGGGACAGTGCGGGACAGTGTGGGGACAGTACGGGGACAGTGCGGGGACAGCGCGGGACAGCGCGGGACAGTGCGGGGACAGCGTGGGACAGTGCGGGGACAGTGCGGGACAGTGTGGGACAGGGTGGGGACAGTGTGGGACAGTGCGGGGACAGTGCGGGGACAGTGCGGGGACAGTGCTGGGGACAGTGTGGGACAGTGTGGGGACAGCGCGGGGACAGCGTGGGACAGTGTGGGACAGTGCGGGGACAGTGCGGGGACAGCGTGGGGACAGCGCGGGGACAGCGCGGGGACAGTGTGGGACAGTGTGGGGACAGTGTGGGGACAGTGCGGGGACAGCGTGGGACAGTGTGGGACAGTGCGGGGACAGTGTGGGACAGTGTGGGGACAGCGCGGGGACAGCGCGGGGACAGTGTGGGACAGTGTGGGACAGTGTGGGGACAGTGCGGGGACAGTGTGGGGACAGTGTGGGACAGTGTGGGACAGTGTGGGACAGTGCGGGGACAGTGTGGGGACAGTGTGGGACAGTGTGGGACAGTGCGGGGACAGTGCGGGGACAGCGTGGGACAGTGTGGGACAGCGTGGGACAGTGCGGGGACAGTGTGGGGACAGTGTGGGGACAGTGCGGGGACAGCGTGGGACAGTGTGGGGACAGTGCGGGGACAGTGCGGGGACAGCGTGGGACAGTGTGGGGACAGCGTGGGACAGTGTGGGGACAGTGCGGGGACAGTGTGGGACAGTGTGGGACAGTGTGGGACAGTGCGGGACAGTGTGGGGACAGCGTGGGACAGTGCGGGGACAGCGTGGGACAGCGTGGGACAGTGTGGGACAGTGCGGGGACAGTGTGGGACAGTGTGGGGACAGTGTGGGACAGTGCGGGGACAGGGTGGGGACAGGGTGGGGACAGGGTGGGACAGCGTGGGACAGTGTGGGGACAGTGCGGGACAGGGTGGGGACAGGGTGGGACAGGGTGGGGACAGTGAGGGGCAGGGTGGGACAGTGCGGGACAGTGCGGGACAGTGTGGGACAGGGTGGGGACAGTGTGGGGACAGCATGGGGACAGTGCTAGGACACTTTTGGGGACAGTACTGGGGGCAGTGCTGGGGACATCCCAAAATTAATCCAGGGACACCTCAAAATTCACCCATGAACACCCCAAAACTCGTCCAGGGGAACTCCAAAATTCAACCAAGACATCCCAAAACTCATCGAGGAACACCCCAAAATTCGCCCAGGGACACCCCAAAATTCGCCCAGGGACACCCCAAAATTCACCCAGGGACACCCCAAACCTCAACCACGGGGCCCTGTCCCTCGGTGTCCCCCATTGTCCCCCCCGGATCCGAGTGACCACAGGAGCAGGCGGAGCTTTCTTATAAATTTATTACATAATAATAATAATAATTAATAATAATAATATAATATAAGAAACATAGATCTCTGTGGGGGATGTGTATCACAACGTCGAGGGCGGGAGGCGAGTGGCCGCCCCTCCGTGACTCCGGAGAAGGAGAAAGCTCCTCCGAAAATCCCAAATACAAAATTAAGGGTGAAAAGTCAAACTGACCCTGGGGGAAATTAAAAACGGAACGAAAACCCACAGGTGAGTCCGGCTGGGGTGGGGGGGGGACGGAACCGAGAGTGTGGCAGGGCCGGGCTGTGCACATGCAGCGGGCGTGAGGGCGTGGCACATGCATGGGCAGTGAGGGGGTGGCCGGACAGTGGTCAGCCGGCCGGCCGGACAGCGGCCCCGCCACGGATGGGGTTGGCAGGGCCGTCCACCCCACCCCCGGGGAGCTGAGTGGCCCGGGGGGGGGACTTTGCTCTTTGTCACAGTCGGGGGTACGGACAGGCGGATGGAGGGGGGCGATGGCGCCGGGCTGGACAACGGAAAAATATCGACAACTTGGGAAAAAAAACCCCTTTGGAAGCGGGGGAAAAGAAAAGGAAAAGTGTCTCCCTTTGTACAGCGGAAAAACCCGAGTGGTGGAGAAGCCATGAGGGAATCACAGTAACCGCCGCGGCCGAGGGCGGCACGGCCCAGGGGCAGCGTGGCCAGGGGGCGGCGCGGCCGAGGGGTTGGCGTGGCCGAGGGGTGGTCAAGGGGGCGGCGCGGCCGAGAGGCCGAGGGGTGGTCAAAGGGTCGGCACGGCCGATAGGTTGGCATGGCCGAGGGGTTGGCATGGCCAAGGGGTGGTCAAAGGGTCGGCACGGCCGATAGGTTGGCATGGCCGAGGGGTTGGCATGGCCGAGGGGCGGTCAAAGTGTCGGCACGGCCGAGGGGTTGGCATGGCCGAGGGGTTGGCGTGGCCAAGGGGCGGTCAAAGTGTCGGCACGGCCGATGGGCTGGCATGGCCAAAGGGTCAACACAGCCAATGAGTTGGTGTGGCCAAGGGATTGGCATGGCCAAAGGGCCGAGGGGTGGTCAAAGGGCCAGCACGGCCGATGGGCTGGCATGGCCCATGGATTGGCGTGGCCGAGGGATTGGCATGGCCAAAGGGCCGAGGGGTGGTCAAAGGGTCAGCATGGCTGATGGGTTGGCATGGCCGAGGGATTGGCATAGCCAAAGGGCCGAGGGGTGGTCAAGCGGTCGGCACGGCCGAGGGGTTGACATGGCCGAGGGGTTGGAATGGCCAAAGGGCCGAGAGTTGGCCAAGGGCTTGGCACAGCCGATGGATTAGCGTGGCCCGAGGGGTCCATGTGGCCATGGGGTCAACATGGCCAATGGATTGGCATGGCCGAGGGGTCAGCGTGGCCGAGGGCTCAGCATGGCTGATGGGTTGGCGTGGCCAAAGGGTTGGCATGGCCAAGGGGCCAAGGGGTGGTCAGGGTGTTGGCACGGCCAATGGGTTGGCGTGGCCTAGGGATTGGCATGGCCAAAGGGCCGAGGGTGCTTAAAGGGTCAGCGTGGCTGATGGGTTGGCGTGGCCGAGGGGTCAGTGTAGTCAAGGGGTGACCAAGGGGTCAGTGTGGCTAAGAGGTCAACATGGCTGATGGATTGGTGCGGCCAAGGGGTCAGTGTGGCCAAGGGGTCAGCGTGGCCAAGGGGCCAGCACGGAAAATGGGTTGGTGTGGCCAAGGGGTGGCACGGCTGAGGGGTCAGTGTGGCCAAAGGTTTGGCATGGCCGATGGGTTGGTGTGGCCGAGGGGTCAGTGTGACCCAGGGGTTGGCAGAGCCAGGGGGTGACCACGGGGTCGGCACGGCCGATGGGTTCGCGTGGCCAAGGGGTTGGCCAAGGTGTCAGCGTGGCCAAGGGGTCAACATGGCCAAGGGGTCGGCACAGCCGATGGGTTGGCATGGCCGAGGGGTCAGTGTGACCCCAGGATTGGCATGGCCGAGGGGTCAGTGTGGCCAAAGGTTTGGCATGGCCGATGGGTTGTTGTGACCGAGGGGTCAGTGTGACCCAGGGGTTGGCAGAGCCAGGGGGTGACCAAGGGGTCAGCACGGCCGATGGGTTGGCGTGGCCGAGGGGTCAGTGTGACCCAGGGGTTGGCATGGCCGAGGGGTCAGTGTGACCCACGGGTCAGCGCGGCCGAGGGGCCACGCCGGGGTCAGGGGTCAGTTCGGCTCCCGCTCTGCCTTCTCCTGGATGGCTTTTCCAAAGGCAAGGTGTCCCTGGCTCTGGAGGTGGCCGGAGCGGGCTGGCGGCGTGGCCGGAGTGAGGCCACCAGGAATTCTTCCATTCCCGCGGGAATGGGAGGGCAGCGCTTTGGGAACGGCCGCGGGACCGGACCGCGGCCGGGGGGCACTGTGGGGTCCCGGCGGTGGCACCGCGCCACCGGGTGAGTGACCCTGGCTGCGGGCACCGGAACGTCCGGACGGGGCCACCCCGGAGCCGGTGGCACCGCGGGGCACAGGCTGAGGGTGCGGGGGGACACGGGGTGGACACGGGGGGGACACGGGGTGGACACAGGGGGGACACGGGGGGTCTGTGCTGGCAGCTGGAGGGGCCACCCCGAGGCAAAGCCTGTTCGCCCGGGGACTCTGATGCCCTTTTGGGAGTCACTTGTCCAGCTCTGCCACGTCCCCGTGGCAGCGCAGGGGACAGAGGTGGGCAGGGGACAGGGATGAGAGGGGCTGGGGACAAGGATGGACGGGATCAGGGGACGAGTGGCGTGGGGGACAGGGATGAGCGGGACAGGGGAAGGGGATGAGCAAAACAGGGATGAAAGGGATTGGGGACGGGGATGAACGGGACGAAGATGAACGGGCCGGGGATGAACGGGCTGGGGATGAACGGGACGAAGATGAACGGGCCGGGGATGAACGGGCTGGGGATGAACGGGACGAAGATGAACGGGCCGAAGATGAACGGGACGGGGATGAACGGGACGAAGATGAACGGGCCGAAGATGAACGGGACGGGGATGAACGGGACGAAGATGAACGGGCTGGGGATGAACGGGACGAAGATGAACGGGACGAAGATGAACGGGCCGGGGATGAACGGGCCGGGGATGAACGGGACGGGGATGAACGGGCCGGGGGAAGGGGATGAATGGGGCTGGGGACAAGGAAGAACGGGGCAGGGCCAAACGAGACAGGGACGAACGGGCCAGGGGCCAGGGACGAAGGGACGGGAGAGCGGGACGAGGAGAGAGCGGGGACGGGTTGGTGGCAGCCCCGGGCGGTCCCCGGGCGGTCCCCGGGCCCGGGCCGGGCAGCGCGGGTGGAAGTCGCCTTCTCTGGCGTGGGGCCTGACTGGGACGAGCCGTGGTGTCCCCGCGGGGCGGGTGACACTCAGTGTTCGCCAACACAGGTACGGCTGCAGCTGCTTCAGCGGGAGCTGGGGGTGCCCGGGCGGGCACGGCCGCGGCTCCGCGGGCGCGGAGCGGGCACCGCCATTTCCGCCCTTCCAGGGGCGAGGAGGAGGAGGAGAAGGAGGAGGGAGAGGAAGGCTCCTCCGAAATGGCGAGAAGGCGTCCAGCTCTCCCGGTCCCAGAGCGAGCTTGGCGCGGAGCGGTTGCGCTCCGCGGGGTTTTTTGGCCTCTCGCGGCGAGAGGCGGCCGCGGGCGGGTCTCTCTTGGTGGCCCCAAAAAACAGCTGCGGAAGGGGCGGAGACCCGGGGACACCCGGCGGGGATGGCGCCGGGCTGCCCGCGCTCAGGCCACCACTGTCACCTTCCACCGCGAGCCCGTGGCACCCGCGGGTCGCGCCCAAGGAGGGCAGCGCTCGGCGGAGCCCCCCGAGCCCAGAGGGGCCACGGGGGTGGCTCCACGCGGGTGGATGCGCTGGGGCACCGCGTCACCGGGGGCACCGAGGGGACACCGAGGGCGCCGGGGGCTGCCGGGGGGGAGGGAGCGCGGGGGGGAGGGAAGGGGAGGTGCAGGGACAGGGGGGACAGGGAGGGACAGGCAGGGACAGGCAGGGCAGGGAGGGGTGGCCAGGCAGTGCCAGGCGGGGGTGGTCAGGCAGGGTGGTCAGTGCCAGGCAGGGTGGTCAGTGCCAGGTAGGGGCGGGCAGAGTGGTCAGGGGTGGCCAGGCAGGGTGGTCAGTGCCAGGCAGGGGCTGGCAGAGTGGTCAAGGGTGGCCAGGAGTGGTCAGGGAGGGTGGGCAGTGCCAGGCAGGTGTGAGCAGGATGGTCAGGGGTGGCCGGGCAGGGTGGACAGTGCCAGGCAGGTGTGAGCAGGATGGTCAGGGGTGGCCGGGCAGGGTGGGCAGTGCCAGGCAGGGGTTGGCAGAGTGGTCGAGGATGGTCAGGAGTGGTCAGGCAGGGTGGGCAGTGCCAGGCAAGGTGGGCAGTGCCAGGCAGGAGTGGTCAGGCAGGGTGGGCAGTGCCAGGACGTGCCGAGGGGCAGCACCAAGGGGACGAGGGTGGCACAGCCGGGACCAGCGGTGGCCGTGCAGGGCCTTGGCCAAGCCGAGCGCTCGCGCGGGGGCTCCGAGGGGACCCCCGTGTCCCCAAGGCGGGGACAGCCAGGCGTGGGGTGGCACGGCCAGAACAGCCACGGGCGCGAGGATCCCCCATGGGAGCAGCCTCGGGAACCGAAAGCCAAAGGAATTCCCAGGAATTCCTCAATCCCACATCTTGGGAAGGAGCCCGTGCCATGTCACCGGGCCGCGCGTGGCCGACATGCGACATTCCGACATGCGACATTCCGACATGCGACATTCCCGCGGGGATGCAGAGCGGCTGGAAGCGGCCCGGGATGCCGGGATGGGCAGCGGGCTCCGGATCCATGCGGGATTCGGGACAGCGCCGGGATGAGGGCGTGGGGAGCGGGCGGAGGGAAGGGGACAGAGGGGACACGGAGCGGAGGTGGCAGGGGAGGCACAGGAGGGTGGCACAGGATTGTCTGGGACGGGGTCTGGGATGGGGTCTGCCAGCCTGTCCCTGTGCCCGGAGTGTCCTGGGAATGCCGGACACAGGGGGGGCACAGGGACAGGGTGGCACCGGCCACGAGAGGGGTTGGGGGGGGGTTTGGGGGCGCAGGTGGGATGGATTTGGGGAGGATGGCACAAGGTGAGATGGATTTAGGGATGCAGGTGGGATGGATTTGGGGGGCACAGGTGGGATGGAACAAGGTGGGGATGGATTTGAGGGTGCAGGTGGGAGGGCACAGGGTGGGGCTGGATTTGGGGGAGATGGCACAAGGTGGGTTTGGATTTGGGGGGTGCAGGTGGGACGGGTTTGGGGCCGATGGCTCAGGGTGGGGCTGGATTTGGGGGCACAGGTGGGACGGGTTTGGGGGTGATGGCTCAGGGTGGGGCTGGATTTGGGGGCACAGGTGGGACGGGTTTGGGGCCGATGGCTCAGGGTGGGGCTGGATTTGGGGCCGACGGCTCAGGGTGGGTGGTGGGAAGGCGAGGGCAGGGACTGGCACAGAGGGTTTGCGGGCAGAGGGTGACCGCTGGTGGCACAGCGGGGCTGGCAGGGCGGATCTGGGGACAGAGGCGCTGCCTTGGCCGGGGGGGACTTTGGGGACGTTGTGGGGGCTGCGGGGACACGGCCGAGGGGCAGGACCTGAGCTCGGCATTCCCGCTCCGGGTCCCTGGGGCTGGGGACACCCGGCGGGTGCGGTGGCACCCGCGGTGCTGCTGCAGGTGAGGGGTCGGGAGGTGTCTGGGCTCCCCGAGCCCGGGATTTTTTTCCCGGGATTGGTTTTCCCGGCTGGTTGCCCATCGGGCCGGCTCCAGGCCCTGCCCCATTCCCGGTTGGAACAGCGGGATGGCAGCCGGGGACGGGGACAGGCCACAGACCCCTGGCGGCTTCCGGAGAACTCCGGGTGTCGCCACGTGGGCGAGGGCTCAGGGACAAGGAGGTGGCACCGGGGACCCTCCTGGGGACATCCCGGTGCCCCGGCACAGGGCAGGGGACACCCCAGGGACATCCCGGGGACATCCCGGTGCCCCGACACAGGGCAGGGGACATCCCGGGAACATCCCGGGGCCATCCCGATGTCCTGGAGGACCCCCGGGCCCTTTTCCCTGGCGAAGATTGGAAAGGTTCGGAGACGGGCGAGGGTCAGGAGGAAGCTCCGTGTCCTCCCCTCTTAGCACCAGAAGAGTTTTTAATGCCTTCCTGGGGGCCTCGGCTTTTTGGGACCACCGAGCCCTCCCCTCCCGGCCAGCCGGGCACGCCCTGGCCACCCCCAGCGCAGGGGACGAGCGGGTGGCACCGGGGACACCGCGGTGAGGGGCGGAAATCTGGGAATGCCCCCTCCCCCAGCGCCAAGGCTGGCCCGGAGCGTTCCGGCCCTAAAAGCCATCGGTGTCCCCAGGGCCACCGCCAACCCTGGCACCCTCAAACTGGAGGCACAAGCCCCGCTCTGTGCCTGGAAGACTCGGTGTGCCCCAAAACCCAAGGGTTTTTTTAGGTTTTTTTTTTTGTTGGTTTTTTTTTTTTTTTTTTTTTTTGCGTGTGGTTTGTGATCCTCTGAATCTCTACAAATCCAGAGCGTCTGAAAAGGAGCTGTGGTTTTTTTTTTTTTTGGGGGGGGGGAGGTGGGGGGGCATTTTTTAGCTGGGTTGTTTTTTTTGTGTGTGTGTGTGTGTGTTTGTTTAAAAAGACTTTTTCACATTCATTCAGTCGCTTAAAAACTCCCGCGAGCCACGGGGCGTCCCGGGAGCGTCTCCTCCAGTCCAGAGATAGAACTTTTTGTTTTTTTTAGGAAAATCCTAACAAAAACCAGGTGGCTATAAGCTCTGGAGATAAAGATATATAGATAATCTCTCTTTCCAAATATAGAGCTGCTTAAAAAGATGCAAAACAAGGGATGACCAGGATTTTGGGTGTGGGGGGGGAGGGGGGATGGAGAAGGGAGTGGGGTGGGGGTGGGGGAGAATCCTGTAGTTCGTTATCTCGTGGGGGGGGGCTTATCAGCTGCTCTCTAGATAAATGCACGGAGATTAAATAATTTCCCATCAACGCTTCCCCCTTGGAAAAACAAGACCCCGATCCCGGAGGAAATCAAACCTTTCCCACCCCTCCCGCCCCACCCCCTCAAAACGTTGGCAAAGCGGTTTTTTTGTCTTTTTTTTTGTTTTTTTGCTGCGGGATCGATCCCCCTCCCCAGCCTCCCGACATTCCCAAACATGCTTCGATCCATGCGCTCCTCGCTCCCTCTCACCCGGCCGGGGCAGCAGCTCAGAGTCCGGGGTGGGGAGGGGGGTCCGGCTGGCGTGGGGGGGGCTCTTCTGGCACGGCCTGGCACGGCTCGGGGTGGCACGGCCGCCGCTGGAGCCTTCCCGGCCCGTCCTTCCTTCTTCCCTTCCTTCCGAACTCCGGGAGCACCGTCGGGATGGCCCCGCTGGAGCCGCCGCCTCCGAGCCCGCCGGGGACATCTGGGGGGGCGTGGGGCCACCTCTGACCCTGCCAGGGACACCTGGGGGGGGTTCGGGACCTTGGGCCACCTCTGACCCTGCCAGGGACACCTGGGGGGGGTTCGGGACCTTGGGCCACCTCCCAGCCCAGCAGGGATACCTGGAGGGGCAGGACCTGGGGCCACCTCGGAGCCTGGCAGGGACACTTGGTGTGGGGCAGGATTTGGGCCATCTCCCGTCAGGGACACCTGGGGAGGGGGAAGGACCTGGGCCACCTCCTGGCAGGGCCACCTGGGGCTTGTCAGGAGCTGAGGTCACCTCCGAGCCTGGTGGGGACACCTCTGACCCTGCCAGGGACACCTGAGGGGGTGTCAGGACCTGGGGCCACCCAGGGACACCTGGGGGGTGTCAGGACCTGAGGTCACCTCCAACCCCACCAGGGACACCTGGGGGGTGTCAGGACCTGAGGTCACCTCCAACCCCACCAGGGACACCTGAGGGAGTGTCAGGACCTGGGGTCACCTCCAACCCCGCCAGGGACACCTGAGGGAGTGTCAGGACCTGGGGTCACCTCCAACCCCACCAGGGACACCTGGGGGGTGTCAGGACCTGGGGCCACCGCCCGCCAGGGATACCTGGGGGGTGTCAGGATCTTGGGCCACCTCCTGGCAGGGCCACCTGGGAGATGTCACCTCCGCAGGTGCCACCCGCCCGCCCGCTCTTGCCACGCCGCCAGCGGCTCGGGCAGCTCGGGGGCTCCACGCAGTGGTTGCCCCCGAGGTGCCACCGCCACCACGGCGTGGCCCTGCCTGTCCCCGCGGCCAGCCCCGGCCCGGTGCCACCCCGGGCAGGGCACACGGAGCGATTTACAGGCCAGACTCTCTGGGAGAACGGGAACGAGGAGGAATTTCATGCAACATTCCTGGTCCGGAGGCGGCGCGGGGCCGGGGCGGGAGCGGGCGGGAGCCGGGGGCGGCTCCACACCCTCAGTGCAGTGCTCGGAGAAGGAGAATCCAAGTGGGTTTTCTTGGCTTGGGAATAACGCCCCGCCCTTCCCACGGCGGCTCCGGACGCGGTCAGCTGTCCACCAGCTGCTTGAGCGCCCGCTCGATGTTCATGCGGTGCCCCACGCGGGTCACCCCCAACTCCACGAAGTCCTCCTTGGTCAGCGCGGGCAGGTGGGTGCCCTCGATCTCGTGGTCCTCGAACTTATCCCGATGTTCCACCAGGTTGATGCTCTCCAGCCAGTCCCCCACGTCGTATTTGTTCCACAGGTGCAGCGGCTTCTGCATGAAGGGCCGGGGCGGGTGCAGCGTGTGCAGGGGTGGCCCCGGCGATGGTGACGGCGACGGGGAGCGGCTGCGGGCGCTGACGCTCCGGACCACGAAGCGAACTTCCTTGGGCTCGTGGGGGATGGACAGGCTGGAGGATTTGAGGATGGTCGGAGGGGTCAGGCCGTAGGGCCGGACGGTGCTCAGGGGCTCTGGCCGCTCGAGCGCCGCGGGTTTGACGGGGCTGGGCGTGCGGCGGGTGACGGGGTAGCGGCTGCCGGGCCGCACGGTGAAGGTGGTGCCGGAGCTGCGCTGGGAAATGGTGCTGAGTTCTCCTAAACTACTGAAAAGTCTGCGGAAAAAGCGGGAAAACGGGAAAAAAAGAGAGAGAGAGAGAGAGAGAGAGGAGAGGGAAGGGGTGAGGCCAGGTTTGGGAATGGGGACACGAAATACATCGGGAAGGGGCTGCTGGAGGGCCGGGAGTGGGGTTGGCACGGGGTGGGGACACGGCTCGGGCAGGACATCCCGGTGGGGATGTCCCGAAGATTCCAGCAGCGCCTCCAGGATGGGATTCCCGGCCAGTCCTGCCCTCCTGGCGCGGCTCTGCGCACCCAAAATGTCCCCAGCCCTGGGGACGAGGATTCTGTGCCTCGTCCTGCCCTGTCCACCCCACGCTGATCCCGGTCCCACGTGGAATGGGAGTAACCCCGTGGACAAGAGGGAACCGTCCGGCCTTTTCCCGGGATGGAAGGACCCTCAGGACACCCCTGGTGATGGTCACTTGTAGTGGTCAGCGGGGTGTGAGGAGCCTGGGGGTGGCCGGGCCGGTGTCCCCTCGGCACTGGGACATGTGGGACCCCCTGGCTGTGCCACTGTGGGAATCTTGGATGGGGACAAAGCCCCCAACAGCGGCGTTGTCCCCTTGGCATTGTCCCCATGGAATGAGCAGGGAATGTGAAAGGAAACGGATCAGACACCGGACAGGGCAGGATCCCAGAGGATGAATCCCAGAAAATCTGAGTCCTCTGCTCTGGAGCCAGGCTGGGAGAGCTGGGGGTGCTCACCTGGAGAGGAGAAGCTCCAGGGAGAGCTGAGAGTCCCTTGCAGGGCCTAAAGGGGCTCCAGGAGAGCTGCAGAGGGACTGGGGCCAAGGCCTGGAGGGCCAGGAGGCAGGGAATGGCTTCCCAGTGCCAGAGGGCAGGGCTGGATGGGAGATTGGGAATTGGGAATTGCTGGCTGGGAGGGTGGGCAGGCCCTGGCCCAGGGTGCCCAGAGCAGCTGGGGCTGCCCCTGGATCGCTGGCAGTGGCCAAGGCCAGGCTGGACATTGGGGCTGGAGCAGCCTGGCACAGTGGGAGATGTCCCTGCCATGGCAGGGCTGGCACTGGAGGGGCTCTGAGGTCCCTCCCATCCCATCCCATCCCATCCCATCCCATCCCATCCCATCCCATCCCATCCCATCCCATCCCATCCCATCCCATCCCATCCCCGCCACTCCGCTTGTCCTCAGAACTATCCCACAAAATTCCCGCATCCCGGTGCCTCAGTTTCCCTGCCACTCCCCCGCCTCTGCCTCCCATCTCAGCTCCCTCCTGGAAAACAGGGACCCTCTGGAATGCTGCTGGGATCCCCCACTGCCTCGAACCCCACGCGGTGCCAGATCCTGGTTTGGGGAATGTTGATGAGCTCCGACGATCCCGTAAATCCACAGCTCCGAAGGGATGACCTGAACATGGCTGGAGATCCCTGGGATGAGCCGCGTTCCTGACAATTCCCATTTTTCTGCTTCCAGAGGAGCAGGAATCACCTTTGGGAAGCTCCGAGAGGGAAAAGCTGGACTCCCGTGAGGAACGAGACACGGAATGGGAAGTGCCAGGACGTGGCCGTGTCCCACCTGGATCTGGGATCTGGGAGAGAAAGTTCCGGATCTGCCGGGAGACCCCGGGAGAGGCAGCTGGGAATGAGCAGCCATGGAAAATCCGAAGGGATGCGGCAGGATCCAGGTGTTTATCCCAAGCTTGTGGATGCGCTGCTGGGGCTGAATTCCCATTTGGAATTCCGGGCACTCCATTTTCCCGCATGGATCCCATCCGTGCCCGGGATTCCTGGTTCCTTCCTCTCCAGCCGGGAATCCCCGGCTCCAGCATCTCCGGATCCGAGCTGATTCCTTAGGGACCATCCTACATTTTGGGGTGCTGCTCTCAGGGAGTTTTTCCAGGTTTTAGGAACCCTCTGGAATCATCCGCTTTTCCTTGGAGTGATCCCGAATCCGGGCGAGGGCGGAGCTCAGTTTCCCGTTCCCGGTGTCTTTTCCAGGCGGCTCTGAGGGGTGGCATTCCCGGTGCTCCAGGATGCTCCAGGAGCTGGGATGTGGCAGCTCCTCCGGTCGGTTCCGACCCCACAAATCCCACTCGGGGCAGCTCCCGAGCCTGGGTCATTCCTGGGATCGTTCCTGGGATCACTGGGATAATTTCTGGGATTGCTGGGATCATTGGGATCATTCCTGGGATCATTGGGATCATTCCTGGGATCATTGGGATAGTTCCTGGGATCTCTGGGATCATTCCTGGGATTGTTGGGATCGTTGCTGGGATCTCTGGGATCATTCCTGGGATCACTGGGATCATCTCTGGGATGGCTGGGATTGTTACTGGGATCATTGGAATAATTTCTGGGATGGCTGGGATCGTTCTTGGGATCTCTGGGATCATTTCTGGGATCGTTCCTGGGATTGTTGGGATTGTTCCTGGGATTGCTGGCATCATTGGGATCGCTCCTGGGATCACTGGGATCATTCCTGGGATTGTTCCTGGGATTGCTGGAAACTCTGGGATCGCTCCTGGGATCACTGGGATCATTCCTGGGATTGCTGGGATCATTTCTGGGATCTCTGGGATCATTCCTGGCATTGTTGGGATCATTGGGATTGCTGCTGGGATCACTGGGATAATTCCTGGGATCGTTCCTGGGATTGCTGGAAACTCTGGGATTGCTCCTGGGATCATTCCTGGGATCACTGGGATCATTCCTGGGATCGTTGGGATCATTGCTGGGATCTCTGGGATCATTCCTGGGATCGTTGGGATCGTTGCTGGGATCGCTCTGTGGGAGCAGCTGGGAAAAGGAGCCTTTGGAAAAGGCAGGAGCGGGGCAGACGGGATCCCACGGAAGGAGCTTGGGTTTCCCGGGAAGCAGAGAAGCACCAGCGACGGAGGGGGATTCCATCCGAAGGCACCGGGATTTAGGGATAATGCGGCCTTCTGGGAATGCTGCTCCTGGAGGTCTCCGGGATTTCTCCAAGGAGTCACTAAGGGATGAAGGATTTTCCTTGGAAAGCCCAAGCCGAGCTTCTCCAGGACTTCCAGAGGCCCTCGAGGGCAGGCTCGAGTCAGGGATTGCTCCCACGGGAAAGATTCCCGGCTCCTTGGTGAGGCTCCCACGCTGCCGCTCCAGGCTTCCCTGGTGGCCCTCAGATCCTTGGAATGGTCTCCCACGATTCCCATCGCGGCTCCCAAAGGCTCGCGGCTGTGGCCACATCCACCTTCCTCCTACATTTCCCAGCTTCCCTACGGATCTTCCTCCCGCCTCGATATGGGCCTTTTCGCGGCCTTCTGGTGGATCTTCTTCCACCCTTCCTATGGATCTTCCCGACCTTCCTATGGATCTTCCCGACCTTCCTATGGATCTTCATCCACCCTTCCTATGGATCCTCCATCCACCCTTCCTATGGATCTTCATCCGCCCTTCCTATGGATCTTCATCCGCCCTTCCTATGGATCTTCATCCACCCTTCCTATGGATCTTCCCGACCTTCCTATGGATCTTCATCCACCCTTCTTATGGATCTTCATCCGCCCTTCCTATGGATCTTCATCCACCCTTCCTATGGATCCTCCATCCACCCTTCCTATGGATCTTCATCCACCCTATGGAACTTCCATCCACCCTACCCATGGATCTTCCTGACCTTCCTATGCATGTTTTCCCGACTTTCTCATGGATCTTCCTGTCACCTTCCTACACATCTTTTCCAACCTTCCTATGGATTTTCCTCCGACCTTCCATTGGATGTTTTTCCAACCTTCCCATGGATTTTTTCCCAGCTTTCCTATGGAACCTTCTCTGACCTTTCTATGGATCTTCCTCTGACCTTCTATGGATCTTCCTGTGGACCTCATTCCAACCCCCCTATGGATCTCATTCCAACCCTCCTGCGGATCTCATTCCAATCCCCCTGTGGACCCCATTCCAACCCCCCTATGGATCTCATTCCAACCCCCCTATGGATCTCATTCCAACCCCCCTATGGACCCCATTCCAACCCTCCTATGGACCCCATTCCAACCCTCCTATGGACCCCATTCCAACCCTCCTATGGACCCCATTCCAAGCTTCCTGTGGATCTCATTCCAAGCTTCCTATGGATCTTCCTGCACCTTCCTCTGGATCTTCCTTCCCATGGATCCTGTGGATCCTCTGGATCTCCCTTCCTTTCTATGGACCCTCCTCCAAAGCTGATCCTGAACATAACCCTAACCCTGATCCCAAATGTAAACCTGATCCTGGCCTTGACTGTGCCCCTGATCCTGACCCTAAACCTAACCCTAATCCTGATCCTGATCCTAACCCTAATCCTGCCTCCAATCCTGACTCTGATCCTGACTCCAATCCTGACTCTGATCCTGACTCCGATCCTGACTCTGATCCTGACTCCGATCCTAACCCTGATCCCAACCTCGATCCCAAGTGCAAACCTGATCTCAGATTTGACTCGGCCCCTGATCCTGCCCCTAAACCTGACCCTAAACTTAGCCCTAATCCTGCTCCTAGCCCTGACCCTGATTCGGATCCTAACCCTAAATCTGACCGTAAACTTCATCTTAACCCTGACCCTAAACCTGACCCTAAACCTGACCCTAACCTTGACTCTCAACCTTAACCCTGATCCTGGTCCTAACCCTAAACCTGACCCTAATTTAACCCTCATCCTAAACTTGACCCTAATCCCGATCCTAAATCAGATATGATCCTGGCCCTGATCCCAATCCTAATCCTAACCTTGATCCTGACCCTGATCCTAACTCTGATCCTAATCCTAATCCTAATCCTAATCCTGACTCCGATCCCAACCCTAATCCCAACTCAAACCCTGTCCCTGGCTTTTTCGGATACTGGGAGCTGGACATGGATACTGGGAGCCGGGCAGGGATACTGGGAACTGGGCAGAGATACTGGGAACTGGGCAGGGATACTGGGAGCCGGAAATGGATACTGGGAGCCAGGCAGGGATACTGGGAACTGGGCAGGGATACTGGGAGCTGAACAGGGGTACTGGGAGCTGGGCAGGGATACTGGGAGCTGGACATGGATACTGGGAACTGGGCAGGGATACTGGGAGCTGGGCAGGGATTCTGGGCAAGGATCAAACAGTATCCAAAGCTTTCCTAATCCCGGGAACTCCAATGGGTGGAACACGGCCACCCCAAAGGATCAGGTGTGGGAGCAGGACACAGAATTCCCGCTGTCCTGAGCCCGGCAGCTGTGGGATGAACCTTGGGATGAACCCTGGGATGAACCTCGGGATGAGGCCCAGGATGAACCTCGGGATGAACCTCAGGATAAGCCCTGGGATAAGCCCTGGAATGATCCGTAGGATGATCCAAGTGCCCCCAGTGCCAGCACAAGGGACAGATCTCTCCTGGTATCCCCCAAATATCCCAAATTTCCGTGACACCGGGAGTGAGGGAATGAATCCACGGCTGGATCCGATGGGATGAGCCCCCCACAGCCGGGAAGAGCCTCCGGAACGACCCCGCTCCGGGTGTTCAGGAAAGACCGGAGCAGGCCGGGGGCTTCCGAGCATCCCACGCCTCCACCCCACCCGGGAGCAGAGCAAATCCCTGGGAATGGCATCCAGCAGCTGTTGGGAAAGCGGGAAGGCAGCCCCCGGCATTCCCAGAGCGTCGGGATCTGGCGCCGCTCTCCCGGGATGGGGCCGCGGCCTCGGGAATTCAGCGCTTGGCAGAAAAGGACAAGGAAAAATCAACCGGGAACGGCTCCGGGAGCTGGGACACGGATGGAGCCGGAGCTCCGCACATGGGACGGGACACGAGGACGGGACACAGGGACAACACGGAGGAAGCACAACCAGGAGCACAGAGCCGGCCATGCACGCTGGGAAATTCCCAGGGGGAATTCTCCGGCCCTCCCAACCCCATGGATCTCCTCCCACCCAACCCCACGGATTCCAGGCCACGGGAGCTGGAGTGGGAACAGCTTTTCCCGGGATCCCACTGCTGTCCCAGCCTGGGGAATGCTCCCAGCTCAGGGAGGGATCCCAGCAGCTCTGGAAGCCACTGGGATATCCTGGAATCACTGCTGGGAGAAGAGGGGGGAATCCCTGGATCCCGATCTTCCTGCTCAGGTGGCTTCCCGAGGGACACCTCCCTGCAGGATTGGGATGGAGCAGGATCCCCAGGAGCTCCCACCTCTGCCTCACGGAAGTTTTGCTCCAGAGGGGGACCTGGGACATCCCACCCTGGGGGGATCATGGATGGATCCTGGTGCATCCGTGGTTGCATCCATGATTTGCTGGGATCGGAACGGGGATGCTCAGCCCCCGCTTCCCAGTGTCCTTCCCAGGGGCTTTCCTGCCCTTCCTGGGGTCTCTCCCACTTTTTTGGGACCTTTCCCACCATTCCTGGGGTCCTTTCCCACCATTCCTGGGATCTTTTCCCACTTCCTGGGATCTTTTCCCACTTCCTGGAGTCCTCTCCCCCTTCCTGGGATCTCTCCCACCCCTGTTGAGTCCTTCCCATCCTTTCTGAGGTCTCTCCCACCCTTCCTGGGATCTTTCCCCACTCCCTGGGGTCCTTCCCTACCCTTGTTGGGATCTCTCCCCTCCTTCCTGGGATCTCTCCCACCTTTCCTGGGGTCTCTCCCTCCCTTCCTGCCATCTCTCCCACCTTTTCTGGGATCCTTTCCCCTTTCCTGGGGTCTTTCCTACCTTTCCTGTGATCCTTTCCCACTTCCTGGGCTTCTCCCCCCTTTCCTGGTGTCCTTCCCTACCCTTCCTGTGGTCTTTTCCCACTTTTTCTGGGGTCTCTCCCACCCTTCCCGGGCCTCTTCCACCTTTCCTGATCTTTTCCATCCTTCCTGGGATCTTTTTCACCTTTCTGAGGTCTCTCCCACCTTTCCTGTGATCCTTTCCCACTTCCTGGTGTCTCTCCCACCTTTCCTGGACCTCTCTTCCCAGGTGCTGCTCCGATGTCTCCTATCCCATCCCACCCCATGGCCCCAGTGCTCCGGGATCCCGACGGGAATTTCCTCAGCAGGACCACCAGCGGGAAGAGCTGGACACAGCACCACAGCACAGGGACAGGGCCATGCTCCCGAGCCACGGACACAGGGACACGCACATTCCAGAGCCGGCGCCGCTGCCGCCTCCCAAAAGCTCAGGAATACCGGCAGGCAGCGGGGCCGCCCTGGGGAGGGGAGGAGAGACAGGTGAGGAATGGGACATTCCCGGTGGGATGGAGCTATGGAATGGGAACGTGCTCACTTACACAACTCGCCCACCCTCCGGAGGCCAGAGGCGGATCTAGGACAGAGCAGCGGGACATGCACATGGAAGCAGGAAAAGAGGCAATGAGAGAAATGTTAGCTCCGGTCCGGGAAGCGCCACACGGAAAAGAAGCCACCGGACGTCGATCCCGAGGGATTCGGGGCCGGGAGAACCGCGGGAATCCGGCCTTGGGCGTCCCGGTGTTCCCTGAGTGGAGACCCCCGAGTTGGGTTTGGGAAGGGGGAGGGGGGGGGGAATTGGGAATGGGGGAATCAGTGGGATGGGAACTGGGGGGAATCGGGATGGGTCCCATGGGATGGGTGAGGGTGTGGCCATCCGGGAATGGGGCGGTGGGAATTGCATGGATTCAGCCAAAGCCTGGAGGGTTGGACAGCGACAGAGCTGCTGGGAGGGCTGGGAAAAGAGGGAAGAGAGGGAAAGGACTTGGGAAAGGCAGGGATTTGGGAAAGAGAGGGATTTGGGAAAGGCAGGGATTTGGGAAAGGAACAGGGATTTGGGATGGAGAGGGTGTGTGGGAAAGAGGAGTTTGGGAAAGTCAGGGATATGGCAAAGGCAGGGATTTGGGAACGAGAAGGATTTGGGAAAGAGGGGTTTGGGAAAGGCAGGGATTTGGGAAGGATCAGGGATTTGGGAAAGGAAGGAAACAACAAATGCATGAGAAAAATGCCCCACAGCCAAAACAACACCGAGCAGCTGACACAAAATTCCCAAGTTTTTCCATGTCCCCCCGGGGCTGGTGACAGTGACGGTGCCGTCGGCCACCCCCAAAGGCCACCGGATGTTCCCGGGGACTCGGTGCTTCCCAGTGGGAAAACCCGCAGCTCTTCCCTGTGGAAGCTCCCCGGGATCCCTCAGCTGTGCCGTGGGAAAGGAGGGAATGGCCTCATCCCACCTGGATAAGACCAGGAGCTTCCAGGTTCCAAACGTGCCAAAATCCCTGGATTATTCCCAAATTTTATCCCTTTCCGCAGCGGAACGGGCAGGAAATGCCGGAGCTGTGCCAGGAGCGGGGACACCTCGGGAATGCCACGGCCCAAAATTTGGAGCTGGGTCTGGGAAGATTTGGGAATGTAGATTTGGGAAGATTTGGGAAGGACACGTGGTTATCCCTTGGGAAAAGCATCCCGAGGGAATCCCGCTGGAGCAGGAATGGAGAGGAGCGGCTGTTCCCTGATCCAAGGGGGTCTCAGGCTCCAGCTGGGATTAGTCCGGAGCAGTTTTGGGATTGGGATTTATCCACTGGCTCCGCCCTGGTCCCTCCTGGAGCAGGGACAATCTGGAGCAATCCCGGTGTCTGGGAAGCTCCAGCAGGGAGGTCTGGCAGGGTCAGGGATGTTGTAACTAAAAATCCCTTTATCCTTCTCTGATCCCAGCAGGAAAAGGGAATTTAGGGCTGGAATCCCTAGGAAAATTCCCAATTCCTTGAGTGCTGCCCATGAGCCTTCCCAAGCCAATCTCTTCCCATGAGAGATCCTGCAGAACATCCGGAGCTCCCTCCTTCCCTGAACTCCACCTGGAATGGATCCCTCCGGATTTCTCCAAGGAAAAACCCTTTTCCCATGATTTCCACCTCAAGGAAAAGGTGACAAATCCCTGTTTGACGGGAACATCCCGAGCTGGGGACGCTTCCACTCCTCCCTCTTGGATGCTCCTTCAGGACTTGGAGCTCATCCCATGGAGCTCCGGCCACCCCTCACTGCTCTTCCCAAATTTCCCAAAAAGCCCGAGTCCCGTTTCCTTGGGATGAGGGTGATGGGTGATGTTGGGATGGGAGAAGGCAGCGGAGAGGTGACGCGGGCACACGGTGACACCGGGACAGGACACGCGCTGGGACCCTGGCTCCTTGTAGGCATCCAACCCTTCCCAGATCCCGCGGCACCTTGGGATAATCTGGGATCGAGGGATGGAAGGGCCCTCTCAATGCAGCCACCTAAAATTCCCGGTTTTCCATGGCTCCACCTCCCTGAGCTCTCCCAAGGCTCCACTGGCTCAGCCTGATGTCCTTGGAGAACCTGGGAAAATCCCACGGAAACCCAGAGGGGTGGAGATCTGGGAGATCTCCTGCCCCACCCTGTCCAGGGACCCCAGGAGAAACCTCTTCCCATGGGAAGGGGAATCCATGGAGCCACGTGGGAGGGAAGGTGGGGAATCGCAGGGGGCGTGGCCACCGGCAGCGTGGCCTCCTCATTCCCAATCCCGGAACCTCCATCCCAATGAATCCTGGAACCTCCATCCCAATCCTGGAACCTCCATTCCAATCAATCCTGGTCACCTCCATCCCAATCCCAGCCACTTCCTTCCTGAACCTGGTCACCTTTCCCAAACTTGGCCACCTCCTTCCCAATTCTGGCCACCTCCTCTCCAGATGGGGCCATCTCATTCCCAATCCTGGTCACCTCCTTCCCAATCCTGGTCACCTTCATCCCAGTCCTGGAACCACCATCCCAATCCTGGTCACCTCCATCCTAATCCTGGAACCTCCATCCCAGTCCTGGAACCTCCAATCAATCCTGGTCACCTCCATCCCAATCCTGGAATCTCCATCCCAATCCTGGCCACTTTTCCCCCAAACCCTGTCACCTCCTCTCCAATCCTGGCCACCTCCATCCTAATCCTGGACGTTTCTCCTTCCAAATCCTGGTCACCTCCTTCCCAAACCTGGTCATCTCTATGCCAGTCCTGGCCACCTCCTCCTCCAACTTGGCCACCTCCTTCCTGAACCTGGACATTTCCTTCCCAGTCCTGGCCATCACTATCCCAGTCCTGGCTATCTCCTTCCCAGTCCTGGACATCTCCCTTCCAAAGCTGGTCACCTTCTCTCCAAACTTGGCCACCTCCTCACAACATGGGGCCACCTCCTCAATCTTGGTCACCTTCTCAAACATGGCCACCTCCACCCCAACCCTGGCCACTTCTTCCCAATCCTGGCCACCTCTTTCCCAAACTTGGCCACCTCCATCCCAAACCGCAACACCTCCCAATCCTGGTCACCTCCATGCCAAACTTGGCCACCTTCTTCCTGAACCTGGCCACCTCTTCCCAAACTTGGTCATCTTCTCTCCAAACTTGACCACCTGCTCCTTAATCCTGGCTACCTCCTCTCCAAATGAGGCCACCTCCTCCTCCTCAATCCTGGCCACCTCCTCCCTGAACTTGGCCACCTCCTCCCTGAACCTGGTCACCTCCTTCCCAATCCTTGTCACCTCTTGCCAGACTTGCCCATCTCCTCCTCAATCCTGGCCACCTCCTCTCCAAACACGGCCACCTCATCCCCACCCCTCCCTGTCACACAGATCCCCCATATTCCCACCCTCCCTCGCTCAGCGATGCCAATTCCCCTTTTCCTTCCCTCCCCACAGCCGATTCCCTCAATTTGCATCCCAAATCCCTGCTTCCCATGTGAATTTCCCCAAGCCTACAAGGAAAGAGGGGGGTGATTTTCCAAGCTTGTGCTGGGATGTGACACCACTTCCGGGACGCGGAATTCGTTTAGGATCGGAGAAAAAGAGGCAGCTTTACCCTAAAAGGAGCTAAAACCCCCCAAAAGGCTCAAGTTTCTTCTCCTTCTCCCTCAGATCTGTGGGAATACAAAGGAATTCGTGGAATTGCAGAGCAGCACCGGAAAGGCTCCCTTTGGAAGATCAAATTCCGCTTCCCGGGAGCCTTTTGGGGTTAAAGAGAAGCAAAGGAATGAGCAAAGACATGAAGAACCCTTGGAAAAGTTTCCCTCAGATCCAGAGCTCCAAACTGGGACACTTGGAATGCTCCCGGGGAGCCCTTGGAAAAGCTTCCCTGACCTTGGATCTGGAGCCCCAAACTGGGACCCTTGGGATGTTCTTGGAAGTCCCCAGGAGCCCTCGGAAAAGCTTCCCTGAGCTCAGATCTGGAACCCCAAACTGGGATACTTGGGATGTTCCTGGGAGTCCCCAGGATCCCTTGGAAAAGCTCCCCTGAGCTCGGATCTGGAGCCCCAAACTGGGACATTTGGGATGTTCTTGGAAGTCTCCAGGAGCCCTTGGAAAAGCTCCCCTGAGCTCGGATCTGGAGCCCCAAACCAGGAGATTTGGGATGTTCCTGGGAGTCCCCAGAATCCCTTGGAAAAGCTTCCCTGAGCCTGGATCCAGAACCCCAAACTGGGACATTTGGGATGTTCTTGGAAGTCCCCAGGATCCCTTGGAAAAGCTCCCCTGAGCTCAGATCTGGAGCCCCAAACTGGGACCCTTGGGATGTTCCTGGAAGTCCCCAGGAGCCCTCGGAAAAGCTTCCCTGAGCCTGGATCTGGAACCCCAAACTGGGATACTTGGGATGTTCCTGGGAGTCCCCAGGAGCCCTTGGAAAAGCTTCCCTGAGCTCGGATCTGGAGCCCCAAATCAGGACGGTTGGGATGCTCCTGGGGAGCTCCTGGGACCCAGAATCCCTTGGAAAAGCTTCCCTGAGCCTGGATCCAGAACCCCAAACTGGGACATTTGGGATGTTCTTGGAAGTCCCCAGGATCCCTTGGAAAAGCTCCCCTGAGCTCAGATCTGGAGCCCCAAACTGGGACCCTTGGGATGTTCCTGGGAGTCCCCAGGAGTCCTCGGAAAAGCTTCCCTGAGCTCGGATCTGGAGCTCCAAACAGGGACATTTGGGATGTTCCTGGGGAATCCCTGGGACCCTTTGGCAAAGTTTCCTTTGGATCCAGAGCCCCAAACTGGGACATTTGGGATGTTCTTGGAAGTCCCCAGGATCCCTTGGAAAAGCTCCCCTGAGCTCGGATCTGGAGCCTCAAGCTGGGACCGTTGGGATATTCCTGGGAAGTCCCCAGAAGCCAGGACCTCTTGGAAAAGCTTCCCTGAGCCTGGATCCAGAGCCCCAAACTGGGACATTTGGGATGCTCCCGGGGAGTCACCAGAACCCCTTGGTGAAGTTTCCCTCAGATCCAGAGCCCCAAACTGGGACCATTGGGATGTTCCCGGGAAGTCCCCAGGAGCCAGAATCCCTCAGAAAAGCTCGCCCTGGCCCGGCTCCGGAGCCCCAAAACATTGGAACTCTCCTGGAAGCTGCCTTGGAGATTTATCAATGCTAAGGAAAACTCTTGGAAAAGCTGGAAATGTGCTGGAAAAAACTGGAAAAACCCTCGGGATGGGCAAAACTCCCACAGTTCTGGATTTGGAGCCTCCTTCCAAATTCCAGAGGAAAATACAAAGCTCTGCTCTTCCCAGTGGATGACTGGGAATGACCTGGACAAATCCTGGGCCCTCCACATACCAAATTCCTGGGAATCAAACCGTGACCAGATCGTTCTAATCGGCTGGAAAAGACAAATCAGCTGGGACGGGATTTTTGGGATGTTTGGGATGCTCCCGGTGAGTCCCAGAGGTTGGGAAGGTGGATCCAACCAGGATTATGGATGGCAGGAGCCTGGTGGGGCTGGGTGGCCACAGGACAGCGGGACGGGAATTTTGCGGGAATACCTCCTGGAGCGGTGAGGCCGGAGCTGGCTCCGGGCATGGAATGTGGCTCCCAAAAATCCTGGGAATGGCCGTGTCCCCAATGACACACACACACCTGTCATGGTCACCGTCAGCTTTATTGGGGACACGGATGTCACACAAGGAACGCGCTGCGGCCTCGCACGGCTCCCGGCAGCGGGATCGGGATTGGGATCGGCTCCGGCACATCCCGACTCTCTCCCGCGGCTCAGCGGGGTTTTCCAGGATCCTGGGGATTTCCAGGATCCTGCCACCACTCCAGGAATCCCGGACTGGAATCCCAGCCGGGGCGGGGGGGCTTCTGCTCCCAGGGAACAAGAGGGAATCACCTCGGGGTGGAGTTGGATTTTGGGAAAATTCCTTCCCGAAAAGTTTATGAAGCGTCGGAATGGGATGCCCAGGGAAGGGGTGGGAGCCCCATTCCCGGCGGGATTAAAAGCCATGTGGATGTGGCACTTGGGGACACGGGGCAGTGCTGGGAATGCTCGGACTCGGTGGGATCAGAGGGGTTTTCCAACCTCAACAATTCCAGGATTTTGAGTTAGACACGAGGAAGCTGCTCTTGGACACGGCCACCAAGGGCCACCACGGATGAAGGGAAGTTGGCCCCTTGCTCCGCTGTCACTGTCACCATCCCGGGTGTCCCGGTCCCTCATCCCGGAATTGTCACCATCAGTGGCCTGAACTGTGACCTGACGTTCCCATTGTCAGAATTCCTTGGGCTCTTTCCCAGTCCCTTGGCTCAAAGGTGCTTCCGCGGATGCCCGGCTTGGGAGGAGACAGAGCCGGAGTTAGAGCTACGGAAAAAGTCATGGATCAGGGCTTCCCGGGCTTCCCAGGGAGGATTCCCACAGGGATTGGTGAGGGAAAGGTGCCAGGGACTGTTCTGGAGCAGGGAATTCCCTGCGCTTGGATGGAATTGCTGGGAATTCAGGGTAAATGTGGGGAGGAAGGAATTCCAGGATGATTCCCGAATGGAAGGTGAACGGCTCCACCACATCCCACGGATCCAGAGCTGCTGGAAAGGCTGGGGGGGATCAGCTATGGGAACATCAGTGTCCCAGTCCCTGTGGGATTCCAGGACACCTCAGTGTCCTCATTCCTTGTGGAATTCCAAGACCCCCCAGTGTCCTTTTGGGGACTCCAGGTCACCTCAGTGTCCCCATCCCTGTGGGATTCCAGGACACCTCAGTGTCCCCATCCCTGTGGGATTCCAGATCATCTCCCTGTCCCCATCCCTGTAGGATTCCGGGTCACCTCATTGTCTCCATCCCTGTGGGATTCCAGGTCACCTCAGTGTCCTCATTCCTTGTGGAATTCCAAGACCCCCCAGTGTCCTTTTGGGGACTCCAGGTCACCTCAGTGTCCCCATCCCTGTGGGATTCCAAGAGACCCCAGTGTCCTTTTGGGGACTCCAGGACACCTCAGTGTCCCCATCCCTGTAGGATTCCGGGTCACCTCATTGTCTCCATCCCTGTGGGATTGCAGGTCATCTCCCTGTCCCCATCCCTGTGGGATTCCGGGTCACCTCATTGTCCCCATCCCTGTGGGATTCCAGGACACCTCAGTGTCCCCATCCCTGCAGGATTCCAGGTCATCTCCCTGTCCCCATCCCTGTAGGATTCCGGGTCACCTCATTGTCCCCATCCCTGTGGGATTCCAAGACCCCTCAGCATCCCCTCTGGGGACTCCAGGCCACCTCGATGTCCCTTTTGGGACTCCAGGTCACCCCCTGTCCCCATCCCTGCAGAATTCCAGGACTTCTCCCAGTCCACATCCCCGTGGGACTCGAGGTCACCTCAGTGTCCCTTTTGGAATTCCAGGTCACCTCAGTGTCCCTGTTCCTTGTGGGATTCCAAGACCCCTCAGTGTCCCCATCCCTGTGGGATTCCAGGACTCTTCAGTGTCCCCATTTGGGACTCCAGGACCCCTCAGTGCCCCCATCCCGTTAGAATTCCAGTGTCCCCATCCCTGTAAATCTCCAGGACGCCTCAATGTCCCTTTTGGGATTCTGGGCCACCTCGCTGTCCCCATCCCTGTGGGATTCCAAGCCACTTCTGGCTCCTGGCAGCTTTGAGGGACATTCAGGTGACACTTCCCTTCTCTGGACAATCCCAGAGCCTGGAAAACGTGTCCTAAACTGGGTCAGCCCCTCTTACCTAACCTTCCTCCCATTATTCCCTGAATTCACAGCAGTTCCATAAAAACCGAGGAGAACTCGGACAACGCGGGGGAGCGGCCGCCATCATTAAAAATTTCATCCACCACCGACTTCCTGGGAAACATTTCAAGCCTTTGACATCCCGAACTCCGGAGATGAAAGGCCGTGACTTTCCCGAAAGGGAAAAAACCGGGAACGTGGGACTCTGCGGGATGGCTGGAAGGGCCGGATTCCAGCGGGGAGCGAGGACGGGATGTGCGGGAAAACGGGAGGAGGGGGGCACGGAGCCATGGGAATTGCAGGGATTGCAGGGAAGGCAGGAAGAGAGGATGGAGAAGGGGTGAGCCTGGAGATTGGGGAAATTGCTCCGGGAAAAGCCAGGAGATCGGATGGACACGGATGGAAGGGACGGGGACGTGGAAAGGGACGTTCGAAAGGGACGTTCCGATGTCAGCGGGAGCCAGAGGATTCCCAGCAGGAAACCCCAAACCGGGGTGGGATCCTGGCAGGGCTTGTAAAAGCCTGGAATTCCCAAATTTCCGGCGCCGCTGGAGATGGGCACAACCCCGATTCCAGAGGATCCCCAAACACCCTCAGCTCGGGATGAGGGAGGGGACCTCAGGTGACACCCGGCTCCGCAGGGAATGACACCCGGGATCTGCTCCCAGTATTCCCAGTTTGGATCCACTGGGAGAGGCCGCTGGAGGCCGGAGCGACCCCGGGATGCTCCGGGACACTTTGTCCCCAAGGCCACCGCCTGAAATGTCACCTCCTGTGCCAGCGCCATGCACAGGGAGGAGCCGTGGCCGGGATGGTTTGGTTGGAAAAGTTTTTCCCATGGGAAGGGCTGCCCTTGATCCAGAGCTCCCGGCACCTCGCTGAGCCCAGGCACCCATGGGTGACACCGGGTGACACCGGTTCATGGTGGCTCTGGGGGGCCGCACCCAAAAGACAAGACTCAGAATTTTGGGTCACTTCCTGCTGGGATTTGATATTCCCAAGCTTTTTAAGGATTTGGGCTCTGATTTGGAAGGTTTGGGATCGTTTTAGGGTCAGGTGAGTGAGGCAGAACCAGGGCGGAGCTGGTGCCACCACGTTCTGTCTGTGACCTTTGTCACCTCCTGAGTGGGACAAGCCCCGGAGATCCTCAGAAATGGAAAAGCCCCGGAAAAACCCATCCTTGGTGCTTGGCCAGGAGAGAACACAGAGGGAGTGACCCAGGACCTGACATTGTCACCACAGCATCGTCATCATCACCACAGCATCGTCATTGTCACCACACCATCATCATTGTCACCACATCATCATCATCGTCACCACATCATCATCACTGTCACCACACCACCGTCACACAGGGAGGAGGGGACACGGAGCGACGGGAAAGGCTGAGTGCGAGGAGAAGCCACAACCACGACGCGCCGGGAGCCCATCCCACAACTCCCGGAGATGTTCCAGCCCCTCCACCGAGCCCCTGAAGCTCTGAGATGTCCCTCAAAACCACCTCTGGGTCCTTGGCAGTGTCACCCGCCCCGTCCCCAACCCCGGCCACGCCCGGCTCTTACCGTGCGGCCACCACCGGCGACTTCTTGCCGGGATCCAGGGCGGAGCCGGCCGGTTCCTCGCCCAAGGAGCGCGTGTCCTTGTTGAGCTGCTGGAGGCGGGAGCTCAGCTCGCTGATCACAGTTGGTTTGTCCTCTTCGGCCCCGTGGCTGGGCCTGCTCTCCATGGGGTCGCCCCATAGCTTGGACCTTCTCTGAAAGAGGTAGCGTGGCCGGGCCGCGCTGGTGGCCGCCAGCGTGGCCGCGTGGTGCTGGGAGATGAGCTCGCTGTCCGAAGACTGCTTCAAAAGTGGGTCCCTGAAAGTAACCGGCCCCTTGCTGAGCTGGGACTTGAGTTTGGGCTTTGGAGGCACTGGTGGCTTCTCGAGTAGAAAAGTTTGGCCGTCGGCGAAGGACGTGTAGGTGTCGGTGGGCTCGCCGCTCTCCGAGGACAGCGTGGACATGCTGGAGACCGTGGAGATGGTGCTCGTGGTCTCCAGGTGGTGGTCGCTGGAGCTCCTGGTGTCCACCTCTTCCACTCCCGAGTCCGCCGCCGACTCCGGGGCCGCGGGGGCGTCCGAGGGCTTCCCTGAGGGTGTCGCGCCGGGGGGAGAAGGTGCTACTGCTGCCGCTGGCAGGGACGGCGTGCTGGGCGCGGCCAGGTGGCTCACGGGGGTGCCGGGGGTGGTCACCAGGACCCCATTGGCGAATTCATCCGGGGGTGGCACCAGCCCGATCTTGGCCAGCTCCTCGCGGGTCTCCTCATCGCTGGAGGACAGCTGGGCCGGCGGGAGGGTCACCGTGTAGGGCTCCACCTCCTCCTCCGAGCTGCCCTGGCCCAGCGCCTTTTCCGAGGCCGGGCTGGCCGGCGGCTTCCCCACGGGGCTGGGCTGGGGCTCCACCTTGGGGGACTCGGCCGGCTCCGCACAGACCTCGGGCACGGCCGGGCTCTCCTCTTTGATCTCCAGGCCTATCTCGTCTTGCCCATTACTGGTGGCATGGACCATGATGAGGCCGGCGGTCTTCTGCTGCGACGTGTCCACGATGCTGATGATCATGGACTTCTTGTCCTCGGGTTTCTTCTCCTCCTTGCCCGGCGGCTCCGCGCGCACCTCGGGCTCCTTCCGCAGCGTGGCCGGAGTGCCCCAGGGGCTCTTGGTGGGGGTCAGAGCGCCGGCGTCGGCTGCCATCACTGCCTTCCCTCCGGGGGAGTAGGCGGGGGACACCAAGCTCTCCAAGTCCCCCCTGTCCGGTTCTTTGGTTTGGATGTCCACAAACAGGGGCGCGGCTCTGTCCGAGTCGGGGCTGTGGATCGGGGTGGGCGACCGGGATGGGACTTGAGTGGACAGCGCCCGTTCCCTTGCGGCCAGCGCCAGCGCCAGGGGCGAGTTGGGATCCAGGGGCTTTCCCGTCAGGGGGTGGATGAAGGTCGAGGAGGAGCTGCTGATTAATGGCTTTAAAGCTGACACGGGGGACGGCAGGAGGACGTCGCGGCTGCCCAGGAGCCGCTCGTCGATGGAGCGTGACTGCTGCAGCGACGGCATCTCGCTGCCGCCCGGCGCCGGCCCCTCGATGGCTCCCACCGACAGGAACACCGTGGATTTCCTCCTCTCGTCCAGCCGCCGGTCCCGGTCCTTCATGACGCCGGCGGCGATGGCGGTGGCGAAGGGGAGGCCGGCGGCTTCCACCTGAGCGATGCCGGGGTGGTGCTGGTATTCCAGGCGATGGCTCCGGCGCGTGGGCGACGGTTCCCGGGAGGAGTAGCCACCGGTGATGGCCAAGGCCGCCCGTTCCTGGGCATCCTCCACTTGGAGCTGCTTGACCAGGGGACTCTTCTTCCTCTGCGGCTTGGTGGGGGCGAAGAGGCTGACGTTGAACTGACCCATGTTGGCGTAGGGGTTGTCGATGACCCTGCCCTTCCTCTTGAGCTTCTCCGGAGGCGTCGCTGCTGGGCCGGGCCGCGGGATCTCCGTGGGTTCCACAGGGAGGTGGGAGGAATCCTGCAGGATGATCATGGAGCGGGCCCTCTTCTGCCGCTCGGGATACGGGATGGAGCTCCTGGCCTGGTCGTACATCTCGGCCGCGCTCAGCACCTGCGGGAGCCCGTGGAGTTTGGCTTCCAAGCCCGGCTTGAAGCTGGATCTGATGGTGTCGTAGGCTCTGGCCGGCGGCGGCGGCGGCGAGAAGGATGGAGGGGGGCCGGTGTCGAAGTAATAGGGGGAGGGTGGTGGGGGAGGGGCGGTCTGGGGGGGAGGGGGGATCCCGTGGCCTTCCCGCACCGTGTCCGTCATGGAGGTGCTCCGTGGGAACTTCCCGTCCAGCAAGGAAGCGGCCAGTTTCTCGTCTTCCCCTGGAAAACACGGGAAAGAGCAAAGTCAGGGGTGAATTTCTCATCTTCCGCCTGGAAAACAAGAAGGGAAGTGGAGTCAGGGATGAGCTTCTCATCTCCAGCTGGAAAACAAGGAAAAGAGTGGAGTCAGGGAGAAGTTTCTTGTCTTTCCCTGGAAAACAAGGAAAACAATGGAGTCAGGGATGAGTTTCTGGTCTCCACTTGGAAAACAAGGAAAACAATGGAGTCAGGGATGAGTTTCTGGTCTCCACTTGGAAAACAAGGAGAGAGGTGGAGTCAGGGATGAGTTTCTCTTCTCTACATAGAAAACAAGGAAAAGAGCAAAGTCAGGGAGGGGTTTCTCATCTTCTGCCTGGAAAACAAGGAAAACAATGGAATCCGGGACGAGTTTCTTGTCTTCCCAAGGAAAACAAGGAGAGAAGCAAAGTCAGGGATGAATTTCCCGTCTCCACGTGGGAAACAAGGAAAACAGAGGAATCTGGGATGAGTTTCTGGTCTCCACCTGGAATACAAGGTGAGCAGTGAAGAGGACATTCCCAGAGAATTCCCAGAGTGGGACAAACAGGGAAGTGCCTGGGCTTGTTCCTCCCACCCCACTTTGTTCCCAAGGTTTTTCCTCTTTCCAAGCCTCACTGGACAAGGCTCGGAACAAATTCCAGTGGAAGGGACCAGCTCCGAGACCAGAGGAACCACCCAGCACTGGGACAGAATTCCCTGGATCCCTGGAAGTGTCCAAGGCCAGCTTGGAGCAACCTGGGATAGTGGAAGGTGTCTCGTGGAAGGGCTGGGAACGGGAGCAGCTTTGAGGTCACCCCAACCCAAACCATTCCATCATTCCATGAAAGCCTCACCACAGGCACATTCCCATGGGATCAGCTCCCCCTGGAGTTATTCCCACCCCTTCCCGAGCAGGCTCCGGTGACGGAAGCGCTGCCACCGCCAACGTGCCAGACATCCGAGTGCCACCGGCACGGGCGCCGCTCCCGTCACGCTTCCCGCTTTCCCGAGGGGTGACATCTGTTCCCGAGTGCCAGACGGAGCTCGGCAGGGTCTAGCAGGAATTCCTGCTTTTTCAGGGAATACACGGAGAGACCGCGAGGATTTGGATGGAAAAGGAGGAAAAATCGGGGTGGATTGGGATGATTTAAGGGCCTTCCCAACCCGAGCTGTTCCACGATCCTAAAATCCATTCACGCCACGATTCCCTCCCTCCATTCCCAGCTCCGGCCTCATTCCCAAGCCCGGATTCGCCGTGCTCACCCCTCCTTTGGGAAAATTCCTCCTTCCCAATCCCCGCTCCGCTCTTCCCAAGCTTTCAAACCGCTCCGGGGAGGATTTGGGCTTTTTTTTTTTGGCCTTGGTCGTTTTTCCTTTATGGAAAACGCTCTTCCAGCAGCACCGAAAGGCTCCGGCAGCTCCGCCTGGAATCCGTCAGCGATTCCACCCGAGGCAGAATCCAATGGGGACAAAAGGGAGGAATTTGGCACTGAAATTCCATCCCATGCTGTTGGTCGTGCTGGAAACTGGGCTATTTTTGGGAAGTGGGGATGTTCAGTGGGAATAAAGAACCGGCAGCACGGAACAGGTTCAAAGGGAGCCTGGACAAAGGCATGGAAAATCTGCCTTTTCCAAGCTTTTGTGTGGCCTGAAATCCCGGAGTCGAGGCCAGCAGGGGGAATTCGGGAGGATGATCCCATCCTTGCCCTTTTCCCCATGGGAATCTGGGATCCTGAACGAGATGGAGCCATGGAATATTCTGGGAGCAGCAGGAAGATCCCAAAAAACCCAGTCCTGCCTTTCTGGAGATTTCTGGGAATGGCCGGGAGGTGACACAGGGATATTTGGGAAGCTCTGAGCTCCATCCCCAGGTCTGGAATGTCCCAGGACATGGAACAGGAGAGCTCATCCTGGGAATGTGGTGTCTGGCTGAGCTGGGGCAGGAAATCCAGTGGGAAAATGGGATCTTCCCTCTGGAATGTCCTGGCGTGGCTGCTGGATTGGGGGTGACACTGGGACACCCAGTCCATGGATCCAGTCCTTGGATCCATCTCTCCTTCATTTTTCCCTAAATGAGGAGGGGACCCTATGGAAAAGTCACATCCAAGGAATTGCCGCAAGTAGGGAATGCCATGGGATAACCACATCCAAGGAATTGTGAAGGTCAGGGAGCGCCATGGGAAACCACATCCAAGGAATTGCCTAAAATAGGGAATACTATGGGAAAAACCACATCCAAGGAATTGCCTAAAATAGGGAATACTAGGGGATAACCACATCCAAGGAATTGCCAAGTGGAAAGGACACTGGGAATCCACATCCAAGGAATTGCCAAAGGTAGGGAATACTATGGAAACCACATCCAAGGGCAGGGAATGCAACAGAAAACCACATCCAAGGAATGGCCAAAGACAGGGAATGCTATGGAAAACCGCATCCAAGGAACGGCCAAGTGGAAGGGACACTATGGCAAACCGCATCCCAGGAATTCCATGTTCATTCCCACCCAGCATTCCAGGCCTGGAGCAGCTCCCCGTGGAAGCAGCTGAGGCACAGCCATGGGATCATTCCCGATTCATCCCTCGGTTTTCCAGCTGTTCCGGGGAGGAGCGGCTGAGTCACCTCGTGTGTCACCTCGGCAGCTGCTCCGCTCCCAGGTCCCTGGAGCTGTTCCCTGGATCTGGGCAGGATTCCCTGGAAAAAGGAGCTCCGAGCTAGCACGGAATGGGGGAGGCACCGCTGGAGGTGACTTTGTCCAACCCCCAGGAATGTTCCTCAGGGATGCGTCCGGCTGGGTCGGGAATATCTCCAGGGAAGGAGACCCCACAGCATCCACAGCACGGAAGTTCTTCCCATGGAAAAATCATGGAATGCTCTGGGTGGGAAGGGACCTCAAATCCCATCCCAATCCCACCCCATTCCATGGCAGGGACACCTTCCACGATCCCAATGTCCGGCCTTTCCTTGGCCACTGCCAGCGATCCAGGGGCAGCCCCAGCTGCTCTGGGCACCCTGGGCCAGGGCCTGCCCACCCTCCCAGCCAGCAATTCCCAATTCCCAATCTCCCATCCAGCCCTGCCCTCTGGCACTGGGAAGCCATTCCCTGCCTCCTGGCCCTCCAGGCCTTGGCCCCAGTCCCTCTGCAGCTCTCCTGGAGCTCCTGAAGGTCCTGGAAGGTCACAGTTGGGTCATCCCAGATTTTTCCCTTCTCCAGGCTGGACAATCCCAATTTTCCCAGCCTTGGATCCTCCTGGTTCCTCCTCTGGACTCGCTCCAACAATTCCCTGTCCAGTCCCTTCCTCATCTTCCCATCCTTCCAGGATCTGCTCCAGGAGCTCCACGTCCCTCTTGTCCTGAGGATCCCAAACCTGGACCCAGCATTCCCGGTGAGCAGAGGGGCAGAATCCCTCCCTGTCCTGCTGGGAATGCTCTTCCCAATCCATCCCAGGATCCCGAACATGGATCCAGCACTCCCTGTCCTGCTGGGAATGCTCTTCCCAATCCATCCCAGGATCCCGAACATGGATCCAGCACTCCCTGTCCTGCTGGGAATGCTCTTCCCAATCCATCCCAGGATCCTGAACATGGATCCAGCACTTCCCATCCTGCTGGGAATGCTCTTCCCAATCCATCCCAGGATCCCACCGGCTTCAGGGACAAAGTTTTCCACCAGATCCTTCTCTGCAGAGCCGCTCCCAGCGGATCCTTTGGAATTCCAGTGGAATTGGTGTGTGCAGGGAAGGTTTTTCCTGAATTCCGGGGCTGTTGTTGTCTCCTCCTGCCCAAATCCTTCCACGATCCCGGCTGCCGTGGCCAAATTCCTACAGAACCTCGGGAAAGGAAGAAATTCCTCCCAGGAATTCCAATGAAGCCTCTCCCCAGAGCAGGATCTGTTTATTCCCAGCATGGATGCACCGGAGCTGAGCTTTGTTTACTTTTTATGGAATTCTGGGATCTGCCTGGGAATCTCCAAAGGGAAAGAAAAGCCTCCTGGAATGCTGGGGGCTGGATCAGGTGTGGAATTTAGGGGTTGGGCTCCATCCCCGCAGCAGCTGGAGCCTGGAGACACTGGAATTCCCAAGGGAACGCGTCCTCCTGAGAGATTCCCAAAGGATCCCAAAAGATCCCTAAAAGGGAGCAGCTATGGAACATCCAGCTCCGGGATGGAATTCCCAGAGCAGCTGTGGCCGCCCCTGGATCCCTGGAAGTGTCCAAGGCCAGGTTGGAGACATCTGGGATGGGGATGGGAATGGGAAGGGATTAAGGTCTCCAAACCATTCCAGGATTCCCACCCAAACCATTCCAGGATTCCATGATTCACCCCTGCATCTCGATCCCTGTGTCCCAGGAAGGCACAGGATGTCCAAACCTTCTGCTTCCTGGTGAGCCTGGAATTTTGGGAGCTGCTCCAGGCTCTCAGGAGGGATGGGAGAAGTGGGAATATCCTCTGGGAAAAGACCTCTCTGTCCCAAATCTCCTCACATTCCCAGGAATTTTCAACCCCAAATAACCAAACCAACTCATCCCTTCGGTGTTTTCCATGGAATTTGGGCTCTCTGCTCCCCTCGAACCCCACCCGGAGCAGTGGGAGACTCCCGCGCTTCCCATGGGACATCGCCGGGATCAAATTCCGGAGCTCAGGAATAAAGAGCTGGAATCCAAACGGAGCCACCAGTAAGGACCAGTAAGGACCAACTCCCAGCAACCGGAATGACTCCCCTGGAATGGGAATGACGCTCCTGGTGTAGCCTGGCAACCCCCGGTGCCATTCCCATGGAATTAATCTCCAAGGAAAACACAAAGCCTCACCATGAAAGCTCCCGGGCCCGTTGCCATAACAGCCCAAATCCCTGGATAACCTCATTCTGCGCATTCATCAGCGATGGATAACGAGGGGCCCCATCCCGAGCCCATCCCGCTGCTCCCGGCGCTGCTTCCCAATCCCGGGATGGGGAGCAGATCCCACAAACAGCCCCGGGCTGGGAGGGTGCAGATCCAGGAGTGGGAAGTGGGAGGGAATCCACATCCTGTGGTTATCCGGGGCTGGGAATTTCTGTCCTGCTGTGTCCAGGGATGGGAATCTCTTCCTGCGGTATCCAGGGATAGGAATGTCCATCCTCTGGCACCTGGGATGGGAATCTCCATCTTTTGGGTGTCCAGGGATGGGAATGTCCATCCTCTGGAGCCCTGGGCTGGGAATCTCTTCCTGCGGTGTCCAGGGATGGGAATGTCCATCTTTTGGGTGTCCAGGGTTGGGAATGTCCATCCTCTGGAGCCCAGGGATGGGAATCTCCATCTTTTGGGTATCCAGGGTTGGGAATCTCCATCTTCTGGGTGTCCAGGGATGGGAATGTCCATCCTCTGGAGCCCTGGGCTGGGAATCTCTTTCTGCGGTATCCAGGGATGGGAATGTCCATCCTCTGGCACCTGGGATGGGAATCTCCATCTATTGGGTGTCGAGGGATGGGAATGTCCATTCCCAGGGATGGGAATCTCCATCTTTTGGGTATCCAGGCATGGGAATCTCCATCCTCTGGCACCTGAGATCCACCCAGGATTCCCAGAGCAGCTGGGGCTGCCTCAGGATCCCTGGAAGTGCCCAAGGCCAGGCTGGAGCACCCTGGGATCGTGGGAGCTGTCCCTGCCCATGGAATGAGGCTGGAATTAGGGAATCTTCAAGGTCCCTTCCCACCCAAACCATTCCAGGATCCCATCCCGGATGGCGCTTTAACAGCAGGACGCTTCCCAGCCCTCCCCACATTCCCGATGGTCCTGGAGGGGTCACGAATCCCTCCCATCCCTCCCAAACCAGCGGCTCCACCCTCTGGCATTCTCTCTGGGAGCCATGGCAGCTCCGCAGCCTCCGGAGTGTTTTTAACTCCCGCTGCTGGAGCAGATGGCGCTGGCAGAAATCTTGGAAGTCTGACAAGGATCATCTTCCCTCCCCTTCCCCCCACTCCTTCCCGTTTTCCTCCAAATATTCCTCCCATCCCACTTCTTTTCCAGCCAGGCGGGGGTTAACCACCTTTATCCCGGGATTTTTCCCCCCCTGCCGCCGCCCCATCCCTGCACACGGAATCTTTTTGATCTTTTCTCCCCGGGAATCTGCAGCCGGCACACGCAAATGCCAGGGAGCGTTTCTTCCCAAAAAAAACCCCATCCGAGTGCTGCTTTTCCATCTCCTTCCTCGCCCGTGCAGGGATTTTTCGCATGGAATCAAGTGACTGCGCAGCTCCCGGCCGTGGGTGTGGAATGACAGCTCAAGGACTTCTAATTCCAACCCCATTCCCACCCAATTCCTCCCTCTCCGCCTCTTTGCCATCCCCGTTTTCCTGGAATTCCACGGGAATGGCTTCTTCCAGGAGCTGCTTTGGGTCCCCTCCGTCCCAGGGCTTGTCCCATGGTGGGGATGGATCTGGAGCTCCTGGATGGGATTTTTTCCCTGGATTTTTTTGTCGGAAGCTGCAGCCAGTCCTGCTCGGAGCAGGGAATCTCCCACTGGGATTGGAGCTCTCCTGAGGCAGACTCAAGGAATGGTTTTAATCCCTTTTTTCCAGAGGTGGGATTTGGCTGCATGGGCTGGGAATTTCTGGGAAGGTCAGGGATAACCTGGATGTACTGGGAATTCTCATGGGGGTACGAGCACTGAATTCCCAAATTATTGAAGGTTGGGGAAGAATTCCAAGGTCACTGAGTCCAAGCTGGGCCTGATCCCAGCCCTGAGAGCCACATCCCAGAATTCCTCGGACACCTCCAGGGATGGTGACTCCAAACCTCCCTGGGCACTTCCAAGGCCTGAGTGCCCTTTCCATGGGGAAATTCCCAGACCTGCCCCTGCCCCGGCGCAGCCCGAGGCCGTTCCCTCTTTTCCCGGCCTCATTCCCACAGCAGATCCCGATCCCCGCTGCCTCCGGGCAGGAGCTGTGCAGAGCCACGAGGCTGTTCCCGATCCCTGCCCGGCTCCCAGCAAAGCTCCCGCGGCCCCGATCCCGGGCCAGATCCCGCTTTTCCCGGCCTCTCCCTGCACGGATCCCTGGCAGCCCCTGCCCAGCCCGGGGGGGCTCGCGGGCCCTTCCCGAGGCACTGCCGGCATTCCGTGGGCAAGGATTCCCGAATTCCAGGATCCTGGGGTGGTTTGGCTGGGAAGGACCTCAAAGCCCATCCAATTCCAACCTCTGGACACCTCCCACTGTGCCAGGCTGCTCCAGCCCCAATGTCCAGCCTGGCCTTGGCCACTGCCAGCGATCCAGGGGCAGCCCCAGCTGCTCTGGGCACCCTGGGCCAGGGCCTGCCCACCCTCCCAGCCAGCAATTCCCAATTCCCAATCTCCCATCCAGCCCTGCCCTCTGGCACTGGGAAGCCATTCCCTGCCTCCTGGCCCTCCAGGCCTTGGCCCCAGTCCCTCTGCAGCTCTCCTGGAGCCCCTTTAGGCCCTGCAAGGGGCTCTCAGCTCTCCCTGGATCCTTCCCTTCTCTAGGGGAACATTCCCAGCTCTCCCAGCCTGGCTCCAGCCCTTGGACAATTCCATGAACGCATTCCCAGAGTCCCAGGTCCCTTTCCACACCATTCCCGGCTCTTTGCGGCTGCTCCAGCCCTTGGACAGCTCCTTTTCCAAAGCTTTTTCCCCAACAGTCTCACCCAGAAGCCCCACACACGCTTTGGGAATCCCCTGGATTCTCCTCATTCCAACGCCACTTCCAAGACCAAAATATGGGATAAACCCGGATAAAAGTCCCGGTTCCCCTCTGGCCACCGCAGGTTTGCGATGCCGGGATGGGATTTCTCCATGTCCACACATGGATCCATCCTCCACATCCCACACCATTTATCCCGTTTTATCCCAGCTCCTCCAGAGCCTTGGGAACGTCTTTCCCATGGAATTCCGGCGGAGGAGCAGCTGCACCAATGCAATCCCTGAAACCCCCGATTTTCCTTTATTTTTTAGGATCAAGGACCCCACCACCACCAGGTTTGGGTTTGGTGGCACCGAAACCCTTCTGAGACGGGGCCAAGAACTTCCCACAGCTGAGTTTGGGTCTGGTGGCACCAGAAACCTTTGGGAGAAGGTCAAGGACCCACCACAGGGGGTTTTAGGATTTGGGAGCACCAAAAACCTTCTGGGACAGGGTCAAGGAGCAACCACAGCTGATTTTGGGATTGGTGGCACCAGAAACATTTTGGGACAAGGTCAAGGACCCACCAGAGACGGATTTTGGGATTGGTGGCAACAGAAACCTTCGGGAGAAGGTCAAGGACACCTCACAGCAGCTTTTGGGCTTGGTGACACCATAAACCTTCGGGAGAAGGTCAGGGATGCACCACAGATGGATTTGGGGTTGGTGGCACCATGAACCTTCTGGGACAGAATCAAGGACCTCCAACTGCAGCTTTTTGGCTTTGTGGCACCAGAAACCTTTGGGACAAAGTCAAGGACCCACCAGAGATGGTTTTAGGTTTGGTGGCACCACAAATCTTTAGGAACAAAATCCAGGACATCCCACAGCCAGGCTTGGATTTGGTGGCACCATAAATCTTTAGGGACAGAACCAAGGACCCACCACAGCCAGGTTTGGGGTTGGTGGCACCAAAACCTTCTGGAATGGGGACGAGGACTTCCCACAGCTGAGTTTGGGTTTGGTGGCACCATAAATCCTTAGGAACAAGGTCCAGGACCCACCGGAGACATTTTTTGGGCTTGGTGACACCATAAACCTTCGGGAGAAGGTCAAGGATGCACCACAGGTGGATTTGGGGCTGGTGGCACCAAAAACCTTCTGGGACAGAGTCAAGGAGCAACCACAGCTGATTTTGGGTTTGGACACTCCGTAAATATTTTGGGATAAGCTCAAGGACCCACCAGAGATGGTTTTGGGTTTGGTGGCCCCATAAATCTCTAGGGACATCGGTAAGGATCCACCACAGCCGGTTCTGGATTTGGAGACTCCATAAAGATTTTGGGATAAGCTCAAGGATCCCCCACATCCAGGTGCCTCCTCCAGACCTTGTCCCGCTCCTCCTAAGCCCCAACTCCGGCGTTCCCAGTTCCAGAGGTGCCATTCCTGCTGGGAATGCCCAGTGCCAACCCTGGGAGTGGCAGAGCTCCCCCTTGCCCTTGGCAGAGCCAATCTGGGAATTCCTGGAATTCTCTCCCAAAATCGTCTCCTGGAATTTTCCAGTCCCACCTTCTGCTCCGAGCAGGACCAGGCATCCCTCCAAGCCGGAATTCCATGGAACATCCCAAACTCCCAGAGCTGGAGCGAGCACCCAGGAAGGGCCGAGCCTTTCCTGCCCACTCCACATCCCACAGGGACCCTCCCTCCTCATTCCCAAGGGATTCTCCCGGGCTTTTTCCTCACCTACAGACTTGGTCCGTGGAATTCCCTTCCGCAGGGACACGTGGGGCTTCTCCGTTCCCGCCAGGACCCCGGAATGCGCCGCCATTCCCTGGCGCTCAAACAGGGACTGGAAGGGAAAAACAGGGAATTCCCAGTCTGGATTTGGCCGGAAGGACCCGGCACTTCCCACCCGAACTTCCAACCTCAGGAAAACAGGGAGCTCTTCCCACTGGGATGGACCCTCCTCGCCTCCACCTTCCTGCTGCCCCATCCAGCGGAATTCCAAACCTTGGGATAATTCCCTCGCTTCCATCCCGTCTCCCTGTCTGCTCCAGGCGGGAATCTGCTGAGGATGATTCCGGGAGCTCCTGTCCCACTTTTCCCGGAGCTGCTTCCCACCCGCAGCATTCCTGGCCCAATCCCGAGCCCCCTCCTCCTCCTCCTCCTCCCTCCACGCTTCCCCTTGGAGGCGGCGCTCGGATTCCGGCAGAATTCCAGGCCCGCATCCAGCTCGGCTCTCCAGGCTCCTCCAGAGCTGCTCTTCCAGCCTTTCCTGGGAAATCCCTGTGGATTCCCAGACCGGGAAGGGGATCCCGGGGAGCTGAGGGAGCGCTGAGCCCCCCGCTGTGGATCCGGCTCTCCCAGGCTCCACATTCCCGGGAATTCCACTCCTGAACCAGCTCCCCTTGGCACCATGATCCCTCCCATCCTTCTCCTTCTGTTCCCAGAAATCCCACTCTCCATTCCTGGGAATGCCGCTCTGCATTCCCTCCCATCTCTCTCCAAGTGCTCCCATCCCTCGTCTTCCATTCCCGGGATCTCCATGCCCATTCCTGGGAATGCCACTCCCCAGCCAGCACCTCAACCCCTCCCATCCCTCTCCCATTCCACTCCATGGCCACATTCCCACCGGGATTCCCTCTGGCTCACACTGATCTCCTCAGTGAGATCCTCTGGATCCCTCCCATCCCTCTCCATGTGCTCCCATCCCTCTCCTGCCATTCCTGGGAATCCCACTTGGCTCCACGATTCCTCCCATCCCTCTCCGGATCTCTCCCATCCGTCTCCTTTCATTTCCTGCCCCCCATTCCCGGTGGGAATTCCCGCTGCTCACGCTGATCTCCACAGGGGAGATTCTCCGGCTCTCTCCCCCATTCCCATCCCATTCCCATCCCATTCCCATCCCATTCCCAGTGGGAACTCCCGCTGCTCACGCTGATCTCTGCAGGGGTGATTCCCCAGCTCTCTCCCCTATTCCCATCCCATTCCCATCCCATTCCCGGTGGGAATTCCCGCTGCTCACGCTGATCTCCGCAGGGGAGATTCTCCGTCTCTCTCCCCCATTCCCACCCCATTCCCATCCCATTCCCAGTGGGAATTCCTGCTGCTCATGCTGATCTCCGCAGGGGTGATTCCCCAGCTCTCTCCCCCATTCCCACCCCATTCCCATCCCATTCCCATCCCATTCCCGGTGGGAATTCCCGCTGCTCACGCTGATCTCCGCAGGGGTGATTCCCCAGCTCTCTCCCCCATTCCCACCCCATTCCCATCCCATTCCCATCCCATTCCCGGTGGGAATTCCCGCTGCTCACGCTGATCTCCGCAGGGGTGATTCTCCGGCTCGTTGGTCGCTGTTTCACCGTGGCCGCTCTGGAATCGGCCTCCACCAGCTCCGCCCTCAGCGCCGGCTCGGCGGCCGCCAGGATCTCATCCAGCTTCTCTGGAATCCAAGGAAAACCGCGCAGGGGTCAGCCCAGCCCGCTGGGATCGCTCCCCTCCGGAGAAGGGAGGGATAATTCCCACAGGGATGCGAGGCCGCTCCCCCCCAGTGGTTTTCCATGGATTTGGGGGGGCTGATCCCACTCAGCCGGGGAATTCCATGGCCGCTGTCCCACCCCTGGATGCGCCACATTCCAAGGAATTCTCTGACACTGACCAGTGAATTTATCCCAGACTTTGGATATTGGAGATGAGCTGAGTCCCTCCAAGATCCAGGGAATCCCAGGACATGGAGATGTCCGTGGGATCCACGAGGCTCCGGCACATCCAGCATTTATTTGAGATAAACTGGGATATTCCCAGCCTGAGTGGACTCGGATCCCTGAATGATCCCAACTTTCCATGGCTGGGGCAGGATCCGGTGCCCACAGACATTGGGAATATCGGCAGAGCCACCACGGCCATGTCCGAGCTCAGGGAATGGGAATGGGACTTGAATTCCCTGCTCCAGGATCCATCCCGGCACATTTATCCCTCGGGAACACCGAGCCGTGCCCGGGATGTGTCCCAATGGATCCATTCCAGGTGGGAATTCCAGCTGGAATCCTGAACCTCAGGATATGGGAAAGGGCAGGAGGTGGAGATGGTCTCATTCCCATGGATCCCTCCTATGGAATTCCCACCTGGAATGGGCAGCTTGGGGCTGTTGGCTCCGTGTCACCTCCACCTGATGGTGCTTCCCAAATCCAGGTGGATCCGTATCCCAAATTCCTGTCCTGGCAATGGCCCTGGGAGAGGGACCGGGAAGCTCCACCTGTCTCCAGGTGGGAATTGCAGCCCTGGGATTCTCCCAGGGATCTCAGCACGGACACTGGCGCCAGGCTGGTCCTTGGACCTTCCATGGAATTGTGGGACATGGAATCGTGGAATGGTTTGGGTGGGAAGGGACCTTAAATCTCATCCAATCCCACCCCATTCCAGGGACACCTTCCACAATCCCAGATTTCTCCAGCCCGGCCTTGGGCACTCCCAGGGATCCAGGGGCGGCCACAGCTGCTCTGGGAATTCCAGCCCAGCCAGGAATTCCTTCCCAATGTCCCTGTGTGTCCCCTTCTGGATCTGCCCAATCCAGGGAAGGCTTGGGAAGGTCCCTCAGGGTGTTCCCACAGTAATTCCCACTCGGATTCTTCCCTGTTCTATCCCCACTGGATCCCACCTTCTGTGCTGGAAGAGCTGATCCCACATTCCCAGCTCCTTGGGGAGCAGGGAACGGGAACCACCAGGACAGAAAATCCGGGATCCTATCGCTGGCAAAAATCATGGAATGGTTTGGGTGGGAAGGGACCTTAAACCCCATCCAGATCCAACCCTTCCACCGAAAACTTCCCGGTTTTTCCGTGTCCCTCATGCGACATTCCAGGCACATCCTGAGGGTGGGAACAGCAAGATAACCCACATGGATTCACCAGGAATAGTGGGATAAACTTCCTGGATTTTCCAGGAAAGGCTTTGGCCATTTGGGATAAAGCCGGGCACCGTCATTCCTGAGGATCCCGCACAGGACATTCCCATGGGGAAAATCCGGAGCCGGGACCTGGGAATTTTGGGAAAAAGGCGCATCCTGCCCGTGCAGAATCCCACAGGGCCATCCCAATTCCCGGCTCCACAATTCCAGGAATTCCAATTCCAAGCATTCCAATTCCTGCTGGAGGGGCTCCAGGACACCTGAACCGATCCCAAATCCCCAAATTCCGGCTGAATTCCCTGGGACACTGCAGGAACATCGACCCTCGGGATGCTGGGATTTCCCCCCCAGTTTGGATCCTGCTGGATCCCGGGGGGAGCTGGTGGGAAAGGGAGGAATCCCGGGAATTTCGGTTTCACTCACCCCCTTTCCTTCTCCGCATGGAGGCTTGGAATTAGAAACAAAAGGAAACATCAACGGCATGGAACAATTCCCGCTCCCATTCCCGGCTCCGGCCTGGCTCTTCCCACAATTCCCGGCCTCTGGCATGCGGGATCCGGCCCGGGATGTGGGATTTGTACCGGGATTCGGGATTTATCCCAGCTCCAGGCTGGGAGCTCCACTGGAATCATCCTTCACCCCCCTCATGGATCCAGGGAAGCCGGGAGCGGGATTGGCTGGAATTCCATCCCAAGCCATGGAAAAGCTGCTGAAAAGCTCCCAGAGCGATTCCCCGTATCCAAGGCCCAGGATTTTGGGATAGGAGGGCTCCCTGAGCATCCTGCTGGGAATCTGCTGTTCCGAGGGCATTGGAATGGCAAGGCAAAGGTCGGGAAGGGCATGGGGGATGTTCTGGATCCATGGAAAACGGGGCGGGAAGCAGCCGGCAGAGCTCCTTTTGGGAATGCCCCTCTCCTTGCCGGTTCCTTGGGAAGGAGAGCAGCTCCAGGCCAAATCCCGGGAATGCCGATCCACAGGGAAGCTCCCCCTCCACAGGAAAACCCGGAGGGAAGGATGGGAAGAGGGAGGATCCCCCGTTTTCCCTGGAATGGCTCCAGCCCATTCCTCGGTCCATGGGACTGAGCGCTACAATTCCCAGAGAAAATCCCAGGAACTGTGGGATCAGAGCCTCCAGATCCTTCTCCCGGGATCGCTGCTCCCAGTCCCTCTCCAGGTAAACTGGGAATTGCTGGGAGGGTGGACGGAGGAATCCGAGGATGTGGGATGGGGAAAAAGTGGGAAAAAGGAGCTCTGCTCCAGATAATTCCCACCAAAACCAGCGCCTTTGGATTGGGAATAACGGTCTGGAAGTGCAGGGTGGGAATCATGGCAGAGGCTCAGGATAAAATAAATCCCTGCTGATCCAGTCTTGGAATGTTGGGATCTGTCCCGATCCCGCAGGGTCTGGCTCCGAGGAGGAGGGCAGGGAGCAAAAGAAGGCTGGGAAAACAGGGAATGGCATGGAAAACCAAGGAGGGTATGGAAAACCAGAAGGAATGGAAAACTGGGGAGGGCTTGGAAAAACATGGAAAACATGGAAAAACAGGGGGAGGGCGTGGAAAACCAGGACGAGCCTGGAGAACTGTGGAGAGCATGGAAAACCAGAGGGAATGGAAAACCAGGATGAGCATGGAAAACCAAGGAGGGCATGGAAAAACCAGGGAGAACACGGAAAACAGGGAGCGCTTGGAAAAACCAGGGAGGGCATGGAATACAGGAAGAACATGGAAAAATATGGAAAACATGGAAAAATATGGAAGACACGGAAAAACAGGGGAAATGTGGAAAACCAGGAAGAACGTAGAAAACAGGGTGAGCTTGGAAAACCAGGATGAGCATGGAAAACCAAGGAGGGCATGGAAAACCAGGGAGAACGTGGAAAAATATGGAAAACATGGAAAACTATGGAGAACATGGAAAACCACGGAGAGCATAGGAAAACAGGGAGAGTTTGGAAAACCACTGAGAGCTTGGAAAACCAAGGGGGGATGGAAAAGCAGGAAAAATGTGGAAAACCAGGGAAAACATGGAAAAGCAGGGGGAATGCGGGATCCTGCCGGGGCTCCAGGGTGCCACGGCCACACCGCCACATTCCCACATGGAAAATCCCAAATTCCCATGGAAGCCGGGGCAGGAGGCAGCACCAATGGCCTCGGAGCCAGTCCTGTTGCCAGGGATGCTCCCAAGTTTTCCTGGGAATTGGGATCCCTCCATGGCCACGTGGCCGCTCTGGTGACATCCGGGGACAAAGTGCCACCGGATCCGGGAAGGGAAGGGGAGGGATCAGCTCCCACCCCCACCCTGCTGAGAGATCCTGGGGCTGTCCCAGGTGGCCACGAGGGCTGGGAAAAGCCGGGAATTCTGGCAGTGGGAAGCAGGGAATGGTGGGAGTGGAGAGGATTTCAGGGAATCCGGGAATGTGGAGCGGGATGGAGAAGCAGCAGGAAACGAGGGAGTGGCAGCAGGATGGGGGGGATGGAGCAATCTTGGAGCTCTCCTGGAGCTCACCTGGAGATCCCCTGGAATTCTCCTGGAGCTCACCTGGAGATCCCCTGGAATTCTCCTGGAGCTCTCCTGGAGCTCTCCTGGAGATCCCCTGGAATTCTCCCGGAGCTGTCCCAGAGCTCTCCCAGAATTCTCCTGGAGCTCACCTGGAGATTCCCTGGAATTCTCCTGGAGCTCTCCCAGAGCTCACCTGGAATTCTCCCAGAGCTCTCCTGGAGTTATCCTGGAGACCTCCCAGAGCTCAGCTGGATCTATCCCAGAGCTCTCCCAGAGATCTCTTGGAATTCTCCCAGAGCTCTCCTGGAGCTCTCCTGGCAGGGTTTGGGATCTGCCCGGAGAGGGGAAATAAAAACCTGGGACTGCCGGGTGTGGGAAAGGAGGGAGAGGAGCGGGATGAGGAGCGGGATGAGGAGTGGGATGAGGAGCAGGATAAGGAAAAGGGTGAGGAAGGTGAGGAGCAGGGGGACGAGCGGGTGGGAAAAGGGGTGAGGAGCAGGGAAAGGAGCAGGGAGAGGAGTGGGAAAAGGAGAGGAGAGAGGAAGGTGAGGAGCAGGGAAAGGAGCAGGAGAAGAAAGGTCCAGGAACAGGGAGAGGAGCAGGAGCAGGACAAGGAGTGGGGAGAGGAGAGGAGAGAGGAAGAAGAGGAGCAGGGAGAGGAGCAGGATCAGGGAGGTGAGGAGAGGAGCAGGAGCAGGGAAAGGAGTGAGGAAGGTGAGGAGAGGAGCAGGGAAAGGATCAGGAGTAGGGAGAGGAGCAGGGAAAGGAGCAGGGAAGAGAAGAGGAGAGAGGAAGAAGAGGAGCAGGGAGAGGAGCAGGGAAGGGAGAGGAGCAGGGAGAGGAGCAGGATCAGGGAAAGCATCAGGGAGGAGCAGGGAAAGGAGTGAGGAAGGTGAGGAGAGGAGCAGGGAGAGGATCAGGAGTAGGGAGAGGAACAGGGAGAATAACAGGGAGAGGAGCAGGGAAAGGAGGAGGGAGAGGAGTGGGAAGAGGAGAGGAGAGAGGAAGAAGAGGAACAGGGAGAGGAGCAGGGAGAGGAGCAGGGAGAGGAGCAGGAGCAGGGAAAGGCTCAGGGAGAAGAGCAGGGAAGGGAGTGAAGAAGGTGAGGAGAGGAGCAGGGAGAGGATCAAGAGTGGGGAGAGGAGCAGGGAAAGGAGCAGGGAAAGGAGTGGGAAGAGGAGAGGAGAGAGGAAGAAGAGGAGCAGGGAAAGGAGGAGGAACAGGGAAATGAGCAGGGAGAGGAGTGAGGAAGGTGAGGAGAGGAGCAGGGAGAGGAGCAGGGAAGGGAGCATGAGAAGAGAGGAGCAGGAGCGGGGAGAGGAGTGAGGAAGGCCGGGAGAGGAGCAGGGAGAGGAGCAGGAGTAGGGAGAGGAGCAGGGAGAGGAGCAGGGAAAGAAGCAGGGAAAGGAGTGGGAAGAGGAGAGGAGAGAGGAAGACGAGGAGCAGGGAAAGGAGCAGGGAGAGGAGCAGGGAAGGGAGCGTGAGAAGAGAGGAGCAGGAGCAGGGAGAGGAGTGAGGAAGGCCGGGAGAGGAGCAGGGAGAGGATGAGGAGCAGGGAGAGGAGAAGGGAGAGGAGCAGCAACAGGGAGCAGAGCTGGAGCAGAGAGAGGGTCGGGAAAAGGAGCAGGAGCAGGGAAAGGATCTGGGAATGGAGCAGGGAAAGGAGCAGAAACAGGGAATGAATCTGGGAAAAGAGCAGGGAATGGAGCAGGGAATGGAGCAGGGAAAGGAGCAGGGAAAGGAGCAGGGAATGGAGCAGGGAAAGGAGGAGAAACAGGGAATGAATCTGGGAAAGGCGCAGGGAATGGAGCAGGGAAAGGAGCAGGGAAAGGAGCAGAAACAGGGAATGAATCAGGGAAAGGAGCAGGGAATGAATCAGGGAAAGGAGCAGGGAAAGGAGCAGGGAATGGAGCAGGGAAAGGAGCAGGGAATGGAGCAGGGAAAGGAGCAGGGAATGGAGCAGGGAAAGGAGGAGAAACAGGGAATGAATCTGGGAAAGGAGCAGGGAAAGGAGCAGGGAAAGGAGCAGGGAAAGGAGCAGGGAATGGAGCAGGGAAAGGAGCAGGGAAAGGAGCAGGGAATGGAGCAGGGAAAGGAGCAGGGAAAGGAGCAGGGAAAGGAGCAGGGAAAGGAGCAGGGAAAGGAGCAGGGAAAGGAGCAGGGAATGGAGCAGGGAAAGGAGCAGGGAATGGAGCAGGGAAAGGGGCAGGGAAAGGAGCAGAAACAGGGAAGGAGCAGGGAATGAATCAGGGAATGGAGCAGGGAATGCAGCAGGATGCCCAAGGCCAGGGCACACCAACACCTCCACAACCACGCGGAGACTCCCAACATCCTTCCCACGCCCACCTCCGCCGGGATGCGCCCCCGGAGCGCTGGCTATCCCTCTGGCTATCCCTCTGGCTATCCCTCTGGCTATCCCTCTGGCTATCCCTCTGGCTATCCCTCTGGCTATCCCTCTGGCTATCCCTCCGGAGACGGGAATCCTGCTCCCCCCCTTCCCCGAGCCTCCCACACCCCACCATCACCACCACGGGCCCACGGCGCACATGCAACCCTCTGGAAAACAGCTGGAAAGCAGCTGGGAAACCGCTGGAAAAGCACTTCCGACCATCACCCCTCGTTCCCTACGGATCAGATCCCGCTCCCGGCCTTACCCAGCTCCTCCAGCTCGGCCGTCATGGATTTGGAGCGCAGCGTGAGGGTGGTGCTGGGAGCTCTCTTGGGAGGCGGCGGAGCTGCAAGGAACAGAGAGGGCATCTTGCACCTCTTCTCCCGGAATTTGCGGGGAGTGGCCAGGTGCAGGTGCCACTTCTTCTCCACAGCCTGGATCTCCTCGTATTCCCGGGAAGAGGAGTCGCACTGCTGCAGGATCTTATTGAGGCTGCGCGTGGACGCGAACTTCTTCATGATTCCCGCCGGGAATGTGCCCACGGCGTTGGGAATGTGGCGCCTCAGCGCAGAGTCCGAGTCATGGCCCCGCAGAGGCCGGGATGGGATGCCGGGAATCAGGGATGGATGCAGGGAAAGCGGGAATGTGTCCAGCCTGAGCTCGGGCTCCTCTTCCCACCTCGGCGCAGCCCACCCCACCCTCCTCCTCCTCCTCCTCCTCCTCCTCCTCTTTTCCTTGGATCCCAACCCTATGGAAGCGCCGGCGTCCGGCCGGGAGCTGCCCAAGGACGCATGGCCCGGGATGATCCCAAAAGCTCCCGATCCCGCATTCCCGGAGCCCCCCCACGGAGCAGCGAGGATGAGTGGAAGGCTCTTCCTCTTCCTCCTCCTCCTCCTCCTCCTCCTCGCTGCTCCTCGCTGACAATGCTGGAATAACGCTCCAGGATTGCCATGGCAACGGCAGCTCCAAGGATCCCTGTGCCTGCGGCAGGGATCCAGCGGGGCGGATTCAGCCCCAGCCGGGCCCACACAGGCGCTGGCACCCGGGAAGGAGGCGGGGGGGGGGGGGGGGGGGGGAAAGGACACGGGATGAGCCCCCCGTGGTCATCCCGATCCTCCGACCCCTTGGAAAAGCGGCCGCGTGGATCCGGAGGATCAGGAAGCACCGGGAAGGAAAGCGCCGGGAAGCTCCGAGGGGCAGCTGCTCACCCCGGGCTGGAGCGGCGGGAGCGGCCCCGCCGCGGGTCCCAGCGCTGATTCCCGAATTCCCGGATTATTCCCGGCTGAATTCCCGGCTTCCCGAGGCTGCCGGCCGTTCCCACGGCTCGTGCCTTTGTGCCGTGACTGAATAATTGGAGCTCCTCGTGCCAGCAGCGCTCCCTCCTTCCCTCCTTCCCTCCCTTCCCTCCCTTCCCTCCTTCCCTCCCTCCCCCGAGCCCCGCGTGCTGCGCTGGGAGCGGCCCCGATCCCGGCCCCCCTTCATTCCCTGCTCCCATCCCCCTGCTCCATCCCTGCTCCCATCCCCCTGATTCCATTCCCTACTCCAATCCCCCTGCTCCCATCCCCCCGCTCCTATCCCTGCTGCCATCCCCGATTCCATTCTCTACTCCAATCCCCCGATTCCATCCCCTGATTCCATCCCGATTCCATCCATTCCTGCTCCTGTCCCTCCTGTCCCACTGCTCCCATCCCTGCTCCATCCCTGCTCCATCCCTGCTCCATCCCTATTCCATCCCTGCTCCATCCCTGCTCCATCCCTATTCCATCCCTGCTCCATCCCTGCTCCATCCCTGCTCCTGTCCCTGCTCCCATCCCTGCTCCCATCCCTGCTCCATCCCTGCTCCATCCCTGCTCCATCCCTGCTCCATCCTTGCTCCATCCCTGCTCCATCCCTGCTCCCATCCCTGCTCCCATCCCTGCTCCATCCCTGCTCCATCCCGGCTCCATCCCTATTCCATCCCTGCTCCCATCCCTGCTCCATCCTTGCTCCATCCCTGCTCCCGTCCCTGCTCCATCCCTGCTCCATCCCTGCTCCCATCCCTGCTCCATCCCTGCTCCATCCCGGCTCCATCCCTATTCCATCCCTGCTCCCATCCCTGCTCCATCCTTGCTCCATCCCTGCTCCCGTCCCTGCTCCATCCCTGCTCCCATCCCTGCTCCATCCCTGCTCCATCCCTGCTCCATCCCTATTCCATCCCTGCTCCATCCCTGCTCCATCCCTGCTCCTTTCCCTGCTCCATCCCTGCTCCTGTCTCTGCTTTTCCCTTCCTGCTCCCATTCTCCATTTTCCATCCCCATGCTCCCATTCCCTGCTCCAATCCCCCCTCCTGTCCCTCCACTCCTGTCCCCCACTTCCATTCCCTGCTCCCATCCCTCTGCTTCTATCCCTGCTCCATCCCTGCTCCTGTCCCTGCTCCTGTCCCCATGTTCCCATCCCTGTTCCCATCCCTGCTCCTGTCCCCTCATTCCCATCCCTGCTCCTGTCCCCTCATTCCCATCCCTGCTCCCATCCCCTCGTTCCCATCCCTGCTCCCATCCCCTCATTCCCATCCCTGTTCCCATCCCTGCTCCTGTCCCCCTGCTGCCATTCCCTGCTCCAACCCCTCTACTCCCATCCCTCTGCTTCCATCCCTTGGCTCGTGTCCCAAGAATTCCATCCTCCTGCTCCCATCCCTCTGCTCCTGGTTCTCCCTCTTCCATCCACCTTCTTCCATCCCTGCTCCCATCCCCATAATTCCATCCCCTTTTCCCATCCCTCTGCTCCTGTACCCCAATTCCCATCCCCCTTTCCCTCTCCTTCTGCTCCTGCTTCCCAAACTCCCATTGCCTTTTCCCATCCCTCTGCTCCCAACCCCAGAATTCCATCCCCTTTTCCCACCCTCCTTTTCCCATCCCCCTGCTCCCATTCCCTGGAATTCCAGTCACAATCCCCCCAAGCCCTTCCTGGCTCCACCCTGTGCCTCCAGCTGTTCCCTTCCCTCTGGATAAATCCCGGCCCTGCCCAAGCTCTTGGATCTGCTCCCGGGATCCAGAACGCATGGAATGAAATCCCAGAACCTTCTGGGATCCCCTGGGACCATCCGTTCCTACAGCAAGTCCCTGGCTCCATCCTGGAATTCCCGGTGTTCCTTTGGGATCACTGTCCTGCCCCCCCCCTCCCCCCCACATTCCCAGGAATTCCCAGCCTTTTTTCCCATCCCAATAACTCCCAGCAAATGGAGCCTGGAGCGGCTGATCCCCAGGAGGAGCAGCCAATGGGAATTCCAGGAATTCCAGATATTGGGAATCAAAAGTGATTCCCAAAACCCACCCCAGGACCCCCAAAATTCCACCTAAATCCCTCCCTAAATTCCCACCCCATCCGTCCTTTCCCACATCCATGAGGTCCCCAAACTCTCACTCCTCATTTGCCACAACTCCAGGAATTCCAGATCCTGGGAATCCCAGTGATTCCCAGACAACACCACAACTCCAGGAATTCCAAATCCTGGGAATCCAAGCCATTCCCGAAAAACCGAACTCCAAGATTTCCAGATCCTGGGAATCCAAGCAATTCCAAAAATGCCACAACTCCACGAATTCAATCTCTCGGGAATCCAAGCCATTCCTAAAAAGCTTCACAACTTCGAGAATTCCGGATCCTGGGAATCCAAACCATTCCCAAAAAACCCCATAACTCCACAGATGTGGTTGGGACCTTCCAGAGCTTCCCCACATTCCCAAAAATCGGCGCATCCCAAAAATCTTCACATCCCAAAAATCTTTGCATCCCAAATATCAACGCGTGCCAAAAAAAAGGGCACATCCCAAAACCCAGCACATCCCAAAAATCGGCACATCCCAAAAATCGGAGTATCCCAAAAATCAATGCATCCCAAAACTCAGCACATCCCAAAAATCAGCGCATCCCAAAAATCAGAGCATCCCAAAATGGGCACACTGCAAAAAATGATGCATCCCAAAAATCAGCACATCCCGAAAATCTTTGCATCCCAAAAATCAGTGCATCCTAAAAAATGATGCATCCCAAACATGGACACATGCCAAAGTGGGCAAATCCCGAAAATTGTTGCATCCCAAACATCAACGCTTCCCAAAAACGGGCAAATCCCGAAATCAACGCATCCCAAAATCGGCGCATCCCAAAAATGGGCGCATTTCAAAAAATGTTGCATCCCAAACATCAACACATCCCAAAATGGGCACATCCCAAAACTCAGCACATCCCAAAAATTGGTGCATCCCAAACATCAACTCATCCCAAAAATCAGCACATCCCAAAATGGGCACATCCCAAACCAGGTGTATCCCAAAAATCAACGCATTCCAAAAAATGACGCATCCCAAAATGGGCACATCCCAAAAATTGTTGCATCCCAAACATCAACTCATCCCAAAAATGGGTGCGGCCCAAAATCACTGCATCCCAAAAATCAGCATATCCCAAAAATCACTGCATCCCCAAACCCAGCACATCCCAAAAACCAGCCCATCCCAAAAAATGACGCATCCCAAAATGGGTGCATCCCAAAAATCAGCATATCCCAAAAAAAGATACATTCCAAAAATCAGCGCATCCCAAAACTCAATGCATCCCAAAAACCAGCCCATCCCAAAATGGGCTCATCCCAAAGTGGGCAAATCCCCAAACGGGCACATCCCAGAAATCGCTGCATTCCAAAATGGGCACATCCCAAAAACCAGCACATCCCAAAAATCTTCACATCCCCAAAATGGGCTCATCCCAAAAGTCAGCGCATCCCAAAAAATGACGCATTCCGAAATGGGCGCATCCCAAAGATTGTTGCATCCCAAACACCAACTCATCCCAAAAATCAGCATATCCCAAAAAAAGATACATCGCAAAACCCAGCACATCCCAAAATGGGCTCATCCCAAAAGTCAGCGCATCCCAAAAATCTTCACACCCCAAATGAGCACATCCCAAAAACCTTCACATCCCAAAATGGGCTCATCCCAAAAGTCAGCGCATCCCAAAAGAAGACACATCCCGAAATGGGCGCATCCCAAAAATCTTCACATCCCAAACATCAACTCATCCCAAAAATCAGCACATCTCAAAATGGGCTCATCCCAAAAACCAGCACATCCCAAAAATTGGCACATCCCAAAATGGGTGCATCCCAAAAATCTTCACATCCCAAACATCAATTCATCCCAAAATCAGCACATCCCAAAAACTGGCACATCCCAAAATGGGCTCATCCCAAAGTGGGCAAATTCCCAAATGGGCACATCCCAGAAATCGCTGCATTCCAAAATGGGCACATCCCGAAAACCAAAAATCCCAAAAATCTTCACATCCCCAAAATGGGCTCATCCCAAAAGTCAGCGCATCCCAAAAATCTTCACACCCTAAATGAGCACATCCCAAAAACCTTCACGTCCCAAAATGGGCTCATCCCAAAAGTCAGCGCATTCCAAAAAAAGACACATCCTGAAATGGGCGCATCCCAAAAATCTTCACATCCCAAACATCAACTCATCCCAAAACCCAGCACATCCCAAAAACCAGCCCATCCCAAAATGGGCTCATCCCAAAAAATGACGCATCCCAAAATGGGCGCATCCCAAAAATGGTTGCATCCCAAAAATCAGCATATCCCAAAAAAAGATACATCCCAAAAACCAGCCCATCCCAAAATGGGCTCATCCCAAAGTGGGCAAATCCCCAAACGGCCACATCCCAGAAATCGCTGCATTCCAAAATGGGCACATGCCAAAAATCTTCACATCCCAAAATGGGCTCATCCCAAAAGTCAGCGCATCCCAAAAAATGACGCATCCCAAAATTGTTGCATCCCAAAAATCAACTCATCCCAAACCCCAGCACATCCCAAAATGGGCTCATCCCAGAAGTCAGCGCATCCCAAAAACCAGCCCATCCCAAAATGGGCAAATTCCCAAACAGGCACATCCCAAAAACCAGCACATCCCAAAAACCAGCCCATCCCAAAATGGGCGCATCCCAAAAGTCAGCGCATCCCAAACTGGGTGCATCCCAAAAATTGTTGCATCCCAAAAATCAGCATATCCCAAAAATACAGCACATCCCAAAACCCAGCACATCCCCAAATGGGCTCATCCCAAAAACCAGCGCATCCCAAAAAACGACGCATCCCAAAATGGGCAAATCCCCAAACAGGCACATCCCAAAAATCTTCACATCCCCAAAATGGGCTCAATCCCAAAAGTCAGCGCATCCCAAAAAATGACGCATCCCGAAATGGGCGCATCCCAAAGATTGTTGCATCCCAAACACCAACTCATCCCAAAAATCAGCATATCCCAAAAAAAGATACATCGCAAAACCCAGCACATCCCAAAATGGGCTCATCCCAAAAGTCAGCGCATCCCAAAAATCTTCACACCCCAAATGAGCACATCCCAAAACCCTTCACATCCCAAAATGGGCTCATCCCAAAAGTCAGCGCATCCCAAAAGAAGACACATCCCGAAATGGGCGCATCCCAAAAATCTTCACATCCCAAACATCAACTCATCCCAAAAATCAGCACATCCCAAAATGGGCTCATCCAAAAAACCAGCACATCCCAAAAATTGGCACATCCCAAAATGGGTGCATCCCAAAAATCTTCACATCCCAAACATCAATTCATCCCAAAATCAGCACATCCCAAAAACTGGCACATCCCAAAATGGGCTCATCCCAAAGTGGGCAAATCCCCAAACAGGCACATCCCAGAAATCGCTGCATTCCAAAATGGGCACATCCCAAAAACCAAAAATCCCAAAAATCTTCACATCCCCAAAATGGGCTCATCCCAAAAGTCAGCGCATCCCAAAAATCTTCACACCCCAAATGAGCACATCCCAAAAACCTTCACATCCCAAAATGGGCTCATCCCAAAAGTCAGCGCATTCCAAAAAAAGACACATCCCGAAATGGGCGCATCCCAAAAATCTTCACATCCCAAACATCAACTCATCCCAAAACCCAGCACATCCCAAAAACCAGCCCATCCCAAAATGGGCTCATCCCAAAAAATGACGCATCCCAAAATGGGCACATCCCAAAAATGGTTGCATCCCAAAAATCAGCATATCCCAAAAAAAGATACATCCCAAAAACCAGCCCATCCCAAAATGGGCTCATCCCAAAGTGGGCAAATCCCCAAACGACCACATCCCAGAAATCGCTGCATTCCAAAATGGGCACATGCCAAAAATCTTCACATCCCAAAATGGGCTCATCCCAAAAGTCAGCGCATCCCAAAAAATGACGCATCCCAAAATTGTTGCATCCCAAAAATCAACTCATCCCAAAACCCAGCACATCCCAAAATGGGCTCATCCCAGAAGTCAGCGCATCCCAAAAACCAGCCCATCCCAAAATGGGCAAATTCCCAAACAGGCACATCCCAAAAACCAGCACATCCCAAAAACCTTCACATCCCCAAATGGGCGCATCCCAAAAGTCAGCGCATCCCAAACTGGGTGCATCCCAAAAATTGTTGCATCCCAAAAATCAGCATATCCCAAAAATTCAGCACATCCCAAAACCCAGCACATCCCCAAATGGGCTCATCCCAAAAACCAGCGCATCCCAAAAAACAACGCATCCCAAAATGGGCAAATCCCCAAACAGGCACATCCCAAAAACCAGCACATCCCAAAAATCTTCACATCCTCAAAATGGGCTCATCCCAAAAACCAGCGCATCCCAAAAAACGACGCATCCCAAAATGAGCAAATCCCCGAACGGGCTCATCCCAAAAATCTTCCCATCCCCGAACGGGCACACCCCGCCGTTCCCGCCCGGAATCGCCCTCCCCCTCCCGGGTGTCAGCGAGGCCCCGAATCCAGGGAATCCCGGGAATTCCCTACCCTTCTTCCGGCCGCCCTCCTCGGGTTCGGGCTTGCGGCTGACGGACACGACCTTCATGAGCAGGTGGTTCCCGCCCTGCCGGATCAGCGCCACCACCTGCTTGTGCCCCACCTTCACCACGTTCACTCCATTCACCTGGAAAATCCCAAAAAAAACCCCCACATGGATCAGAATTCCCAGCGGGAAAATTCCCCAAAGCCCCCGCACAGAAATCCCGCCTTTTCCGCCTTTTCCGGGGTTTTTTTCCCAGCTCCTTTGGGAGTCGCCACGCAGCTGCTGGAGGAGATGGGAATCGTCTTTTCCGGCTGGGAGATCCCCCCAAAAGAATGGGATTTTCCCAGGGTTTTTGGAATGTCCGGTCAGCTCCGGATGTGTTCAGAATTCCGGGAAGGGCTCAGAATCCCTGGAAGTGCCCAAGGCCAGGTTGGAGCGGCCTGGGATCGTGGGAGGTCCCTGCCCATGGATCGGGATGGGATTTGAGGTCATTCCCAACCCATTCCAGGATTCCATGAGATTCCAGGAATTCCAGGGATCTGCAGAGCTGGAAGAGCAGAGGGATTCTCCCGACCCCAAAATAAACTGGGAATTCTCAAGCTCGGATCCGAGGAACAGGGACAGGAGGAGAGGGAAGAGCCTCGGGCTGTGCCAGGGAATTTCGGGTTGGAAATGGGGATAATTCCTTCCTGGAAAAGCTTTTCCAGCCCAGAGCAGGGGTGGAGTCCCCATTCCCGGCGGGATTTCACATCCCTGCGGATTTGGGGGGCCACGGATCGGGAATGGCCTTGGCAGGGCTGGGAATGTCGGATTCCGTGGGATCCGAGGGGTTTTCCAGCCAAAACCACTCCAGGATTCCATAAATCCAAGGTTTTCATGGGAATTAACGCCCAGATCCTCACTTTGGGAAACATTTTCATCCGTAAATCCCATTGTCCAAGCTTTGGGAATAACGATTGGATTGCCAACATCCCCAGCACTCCACGGATTCCATTCGCTTCCCGATCGATTCCACCACGATCCAATTCCCAAGAAAATCCCCGCGTTTTCCTCACAATCTGATTTTCACCCAATTCCCAAGCTTTTCCAGAAAAATCAGCTCCTCATCCTGGTTTCTTTCTCTTTTTTTTTTAGGGAAAAACGGGATGGATTGAATCCCTGAGGACGGCGATCCTGAATTTCCTCCCGATCCCAAATTTCTTTGATGGGGTTTCCCGCTGGGAATTCCCTACCCCCGGAATAGGAACTTCAAACTCATCCCATTCCAAGCCCCGGACACTTCCCATGATCCCAAATTTCTCCAGCCTGGCCTTGGACACTCCCAGGGATCCAGGGGCAGCCCCAGATTCTCTGGGAATTTCAGGCCAGCCGGGAATTCCTTCCCAAATCCCACCTATCCCAGCATTCCTTCAGCCTGAGGTTTACAGGGAAAATCCACTCAGTCCCACCTCATTCCCATCAAATTCCTGGGAATTTTCTAGGAATTCTGGAGTGAAACCCAGCAGGGGCTGAAATTCCCAGAAATGGCTCCTCCGGGAATGACACCAGGTGGGAAAAGCAGCAAAAATCCTGGAATAACACCGGGAATCCAGGATGGATTTATCCAGGAAAGCTGATCCTGGAAGGGGCCGATCAGGATTCCGGGAATTCCCACCCCAACAATTCCCAACAAACACAAATCCCGGATTCCCTGGGAATGACCAGGATGAAGCTCAGAGCTGGGAATGATTCCCTGGAGCGAAATTGCTGGAAAAATTCCAAGGAATGGGTCTGACGGGAGGGGGGAGGGAGAGGGAGAGCTCATCCCGGAGAAGTTGGAATGACAATTCCCAGCTCCTTTTCCCGCTCTGACTCATCCGGGATGAGCCAGCGGGAGCTGAGCTGCATTCCAGAGGAGGAGATCCCACCAAATCTTCGGGATCATTCCCATGGGAATGACCCCCAGCGTGGAGAAACCCCAAAAGATCCCACAGAAGGAGCGGGAGAGGGAAAAGGAGCTGCTGGATCCCGGGATTTGGGAAACCATGGATGAGCAGAATTCCATGAATTCCAGCTGCCGCATGGAAAAGGAGGCAGGGAAGTGAAGCAAAGCATCGGATCCGAGCAGAGCCAGGCAGGAGAATCCCAGACACGCCGAGAAAATGGGAAAAATTCCCGGTTTTTGGACACAAAGGTCCCTGGAGAGGAGCTTGAGGCCTGGAAGGAGCCAAATCCGGAGGAAAATCATGGAAAAAGTGGCTTCGAATCCAAATGTGGGAATGAAAAATTCCCAGAGGTTGAGGAGATCCAGGAGGATCCCAAATCGAGGAGAAGTTGGGAAAAGAGGAGATCCAGGAGAAGGGAAGAGCCTCCAGCAGGATGGATCCGACGGATGCAATTCCAAGGAATTCTTGGAGTTGATCCTGAGCTGGAAATTGTGGGATCAGTGCCCAAGAACGGCCAAAAACCAGGAAAAATTCCATTGGGAAGAGGTGGGAAGTGAGGTGGGAGCTGGGAGCAGGTCTGGATCGGAATCTCCAGGGGAAAAAGTTGGAATTGGAGCAGGGTCAGGGTTGGAAAAGGTTGGGAATATCCCACATTGGAAAAGGCCCCAGGCAGCGGGAATTGCCATTCCAGAGGGATTGAAATCCCCGTGGATGCAGCGCTTGGGGACGTGGATTGGGGGTGGGAATTCCATGGGATCCAGGGGTTTTCCAGCTTCAAGCATTCCAGGATTCCTGGTGGTGGAGCAGGGAGCACCAGGAATTCTGAGCAGGAATTCTCCCCTGGATCGCTGGGAGCTGGATTCCATGGGAGTCATGGAGGAGAGAGGAGAGGGATGGGATGGAATTCCCAGGGAGCAGATCCATGGATCCCAGCAGGGAATTCCCAGGGATTAAAGCAGGGAATGCTCAGGGAGCAGATCCATGGATCCCAGCAGGGAATTCCCAGGGAGCTCAGCCCATTCCAATCATTCCCAACCTTTTCCAGGAAGGAATTTTCCCAAATACTCCACAGAAACCTCCCTTGGCCCAGCCCGTTCCCTCCCATCCCGTCCCTTTTCCCTGGGATCAGATCCCGGTTCCCACCCGGATCCAGCCAGGGAATTGTTGGGAATTGTCTCCCACTCCTCATTGCGCTCCCTTGCACCCGAATCCCGCGGTTTTGAAGGAATTCCGACGCTCCAACAAAACCCTCGGGATAACCGGAGACCATTCTCCACTTCCACAGAATTCCTTGGGATTCAAATCCCATTTCCCTCCTCGAATTCCTTGTGCTCCCAATCCATCCCTGCCTCCATTGCCCTCCATTTCCTCTCTCTGGAAAACCGGGAGAGCCCAATCCTCATCCCAACCCTCCGGAATTCCAGGGCTCAGCACCATTCCCGAGCACCTCTCCCGGAGATCTTTGGGATCCGCTCTCCGAGCCCGGTAATTCGGGAATGGTTATTTTTAGGAATTCCTTTCTCCTTGGTTACTGGGAAACTTCGTGTTCCAAGACATCTCCTGGAGAAATCCAAGCTCCGGATTCGTTCCCAACTCGGAGCAGAACATTCCTGCTTTTTTTTTTTTTCTTCCCTGCACCAGAATATCCCAAATTTTGAACATTTCCATAAAAATCCCAGAGCTGGCCCAGCCTCTTTCCTCCTTTTTTTTTTTGGTTTTGAAATTTTCCCAGCTCCCGATGCTCCCAAATTCCCGATTATCCTGAAATCCCGGCCTTTGATATTTCCTTGGATCCTTTTCATCAGCCTCCCACGCTCCAGAGCCGGAATTATCTGCATTTCCTACTTTTTTTGCTTCCTGACCTTTCCAGCAGGGGAGGGGATCCGGGAATGTTTCTGAGCTCCTTCATTCCCACATTCCAGAGGGGGAATTTTTTGCCCCGGATTTCCCCCCCCCCCCCCCCCCCCGATTTTTGGGCTCCGCGTCCTTAAAAAACCCTGGAATTTTGTGAATCAGGATCACGGAATGGTTGGGATTGGATCATCCCATTCCCACCCCTGCCCAGGGCAGGATTTTTCCTCATTCCCAAAGAAAATCATGGAATTGCTGAGGTTGGAAAAGCCCTTGAAAACCACCAAGAGCCCATATTCCCAAATCCATGGCTTTTGAGCATTCCCAGGGATTTGACGCCACCACTGCCCCTCCCAAAGCTTCCCAACCTTTTCCATGGAGCAACATTCCCAAATATCCCATCGAAACCTCCCCAGGGAATGCTGGGATCCCACCTGGATCAGTTATTCCCGTTTTTCCTTTAATAAAACTTCCGGACAACGACAACATCCGGCATGAAATCCTGGAAGTATCCACGGATTTCCAGCCACGTCTGCAGCCCAAATCCTGCCAGTTCCCACCCGGATCCTCAAGGAATCATGGAATCCTCATGGAAGTGGCCAAAGTTCTCCACAGGCTCCTCATGGAAAAAATTCCAGGATTTAAACCCTCCCAGGATGAGAGGAGACAAAAGGCTGCAAATTCTGGATTTTCCTCTGGAATTCCGGTGGAGTTTTCCCAATCCCAGCCCCGGAGAGGTCGGATCTTGCCCCAAACTGGGCAATTTCCCAGCCTGGCACTGGGAATTGCCTCATGGAGTCATTCCCGGAATGCGTTTCATGGCATCATGGAATCGTTGAGGTTGGAAAAGCCCTCGGAGATCAAATCCCAGCATTCCCAGGTCTGCCATGGCCGCCCCCGATCCAGCTCCTCCACATCCACAGGGATCTGAATCCCTCCAGGAAGGGATTTTCCCAGTTTCCAACCTCAGCTGTGCCTGTTCCAGAGGCTGCTCCTGATTTTCCGGGCAGAATTCCTGCCAGCACCTTCCCTAAAGGAATTCAGGGCTGGAATTGGCACCGAGGGTGGCTCGGGAGAGCTCCAGGAGGGACAATTCCCAAAGGGAATGTGGGGACTCCGGATCCTCCTGATCCACACCTGGAGGACACCGGATCCCTCTGGATCCACACTGGGAAAACTCCTGGAAGCTCCATGACCTGGAGGACACCGGATCCCTCTGGATCCACACCTGGAGAGTTCCAGATCCTCCTGATCCACACCTGCAGGACACCGGATCCCTCTGGATCCACACCTGGAAAACTCCTGGAAGCTCCCGGTTCCTCATCCCGGTGCTGAGGCTCCATCGGGATCTCCAACACCTGGAGATTCCTCCCTTCCCTTCCCATCCTTCCCCAAGAGCCTCATCCCGAGGGAACAGGGACAGGAGGAGAGGGAACGGCCTCGGGCTGGGCCGGGGGAGGGGCAGGGTGGATATTTGGGAATTTCCCCATGGAAAGGGCGCTCAGGCCGTGGCAGGGGCTGCCCAGGGAGCTTTGGAGTGCCCATCCCTGCAGGTGTCTGAGGAATTCCTGGAATTCCACTCAGAGCTCTGGGCTGGGGCCAAGGTGGGGATGGGCCCAGCTTGGACTTGGGGCCCTTGGAATTCTTTTCCAAGCTCAGGCATTCCGAGGAGAAGCAGTGACAGGCACATGGGAACAGCTCTGGGATTTTGGGAAGCCTCAGGAAGCTCCAGAGCTGGAGCGAAGCCTCTCCCCGGGCGGAGCAGGGACATTCCCGGTGTCACACTGGCCCCAAAAGGAAGTTCAGGGAATATGCGAGGCTGGAGCTGGGAAATTATCCATGGAAAAGGCAGAGAGGAGGAAAATCCGGGATTCCATGGACAAAAGGAGCTCCCAGAGGGAAAGGGACAATTCCCAGTGGGGAAAGAGGAGCTCAGGGAATTCCTTCAAGAGCTCCTGAACCCATTGGAGCGAATCCAGAGGAATCCATGGAACTGCTCCAGGGCTGCAGCCCCTCTGGAGCTAGGCTGGGAAAACTGGGAATGTTCCCCTGGAGAAGGGAAGGATCCAGGGAGAGCTGAGAGTCCCTTGCAGGGCCTAAAGGGGCTCCAGGAGAGCTGCAGAGGGACTGGGGCCAAGGCATGGAGGGCCAGGAGGCAGGGAATGGCTTCCCAGTGCCAGAGGGCAGGGCTGGATGGGAGATTGGGAATTGGGAATTGCTGGCTGGGAGGGTGGGCAGGCCCTGGCCCAGGGTGCCCAGAGCAGCTGGGGCTGCCCCTGGATCCCTGGCAGTGGCCAAGGCCAGGCTGGACATTGGGGCTGGAGCAGCCTGGCACAGTGGGAGGTGTCCAGAGGTTGGAATTGGATGGGCTTTGAGGTCCTTCCCAGCCAAAGCACCCCAGGATCCTGGAATTCGGGAATCCTTGCCCACGGAATGCCGGCAGTGCCTCGGGAAGAGCCCGCGAGCCCCCCCGGGCTGGGCAGGGGCTGCCAGGGATCCGTGCAGGGAGAGGCCGGGAAAAGCGGGATCTGGCCCGGGATCGGGGCCGCGGGAGCTTTGCTGGGAGCCGGGCAGGGATCGGGAACGGCCTCGTGGCTCTGCACAGCTCCTGCCCGGAGGCAGCGGGGATCGGGATCTGCTGTGGGAATGAGGCCGGGAAAAGAGGGAACGGCCTCGGGCTGCACCGGGGCAGGGGCAGATCTGGGAATTTCCCCATGGAAAGGAGCCTCCAGCCATCCCAAATCCCTCCTGGCTTTGTTTTCCTCCAGGCAGAACCTTCTCCTGTCAGGACAACCAGGACTGGGAATGTCCCAGGGCTCCTCCCAGCTTTCCATGGAGACAGAGCCTGAAACCCTCAGCAGGAAGAAAATCGGGATCCGATTCCCTCCCAAAGCACGTCAGGCAACACGAAACACAGGAGATTCATCCCACGTGGAATCCCGGAATACTTTGGGTGGGAAGGGACCTCAGAGCCCATCCCATTCCATGGCAGGGACACCTCCCACTGTGCCAGGCTGCTCCAGCCCCAATGTCCAGCCTGGCCTTGGCCACTGCCAGGGATCCAGGGGCAGCCCCAGCTGCTCTGGGCACCCTGGGCCAGGGCCTGCCCACCCTCCCAGCCAGCAATTCCCAATTCCCAATCTCCCATCCAGCCCTGCCCTCTGGCACTGGGAAGCCATTCCCTGCCTCCTGGCCCTCCAGGCCTTGGCCCCAGTCCCTCTGCAGCTCTCCTGGAGCCCCTTTAGGCCCTGCAAGGGGCTCTCAGCTCTCCCTGGATCCTTCCCTTCTCCAGGGGAACATTCCCAGCCCTCCCAGCCTGGCAGGATCCATCCCAATCCCAATACTCTGCACATTTCCATTGGAATCCAACTTTCCATGATCCTTTTCTAACCTGGATCCAATCCCTGACCATCCCCTGGAGCATTCCTTGGATTTCCTACTAGAAAACCTTTTTTCCACCTTTCCAAAATCCAGCCTTGTCCTGTTCCCACCAATCCCAGCCAGCACGGACTCAGGACACTGCAAATCCCATGGGAACATCCCATGGGAACTCCTCCAGCCAGGAAAACCCCTGAAGCACCAACAAATCCAGGGAATCTCCTTGAATCCCATCGTGTTCTCCATGGGACGGAGCAGGCACAATTCCAAGGGGATTCACCAGCACTGGGAGAGGAAACACATCCCAAAATTCCTGGGAAAGGACCAGAATTCCATGAGGATTTCGGGACTCACCTCAATCAGAAAGTCCCCCGTGCGCAATCCCGCTCTCCAGGCAACTCCTTCCACATCCACGGATTCCAGGTACTGCAGCGCTGGGAATGCCGGCGTGGGCGTGAACTCCTCGATTGGGGTCTCGGCTGGAAAACACAACGGGAGGGGGAAATTCAGGGATTTCCAAGGAAATTCCACAAGAGAAGGCCCAGCCTGTCCACAGCATTCCATAAAATCATGGAATTACGGGGTTATTCAGGTTGGAAAAACCCTGGAGTCCAACCATTCCCAGCATGGCCAAGGCCACCCCTGATCCATGTCCCCAAGTGCTGCATCCACATGGATCTGAAATCCCACCAGGAATGGGGATTCCACCGCTGTGCCAGGGCTGGAAAAGGCTTCTCCAGGAATTTTCCCATTATCCAACCTGGAGATCCCCTGGAACAGCTTGAGGTTGTGTCCCCTTGTCCTGTCCCTGCTCCCTGGGAGCAGAGCCCAATTCCCACCTCGACGATGGAATCCAAGATGGAATCAATGCCGGAACCAATGAAGGAATCAACGATGGAATCAATGCTGGAATCAAGGATGGAATCAGTAATGGAATCAATAATGGAATCAGTGAAGGGATCCAAGATGGAATCAATGAAGGAATCCAAGATGGAATCAATGATGGAATCAACGATGGAATCAATGAAGGAACCAATAATGGACTCAGAGATGGAATCAATGAAGGAATCCATGATGGAATCAATGATGGAATCAATGATGAAGTTCAAGATGGAATCAACGATGAAGTTCAAGATGGAATCAATGATGGAATCAACAATGGAATCAAGGATGGAATCCAAGATGGAATCAATGAAGGAATCAAGGATGGAATCAAGGATGGAATCAATGAAGGAATTCAAGGATAGAATCAAGGATGGAATCAGTAATGGAACCAATAATGGACTCAGGGATGGAATCAGAGATGGAATCAATGAAGGAATCCAAGATGGAATCAACGATGGAATCAATGATGAAGTTCAAGATGGAATCAATGAAGGAATCCAAGATGGAATCAATGATGGAATCAATGAAGGAATCTAAGATGGAACCATTGATGGAATCAATGAAGGAATCAATGAAGGAATCCAAGATGGAATCAATGAAGGAATCCAAGATGGAATCAATGCTGGAATCAATGCTGGAATCAAGGATGGAATCAATGAAGGAATCCAAGGCTGGAATCCAAGATGGAATCAATGAAGGAACCAATAATGGAATCAGAGATGGAATCAATGAAGGAATCCAAGATGGAATCAATGATGGAACCAATGCTGGAATCCAAGATGGAATCAAGGATGGAATCAATGCTGGAACCAATGAAGGAATCAATGATGGAACCAGAGATGGAATCAATGATGGAACCAACGAAGGAATCCAAGATGGAATCAACAATGGAACCAATGAAGGAATCCAAGATGGAATCAAGGCTGGAACCCAAGATGAAATCAATGATTGAATCAATAATGGAATTAATGATGGAATCACGGAGCCATCTGGGTTGGAAAAGCCCCTGGAGAACATCGGATCAAACCATTCCCAGTGCTCCCAACCCCTCCTGCCCTGCATTCCCCACAGTTCTTTGGACACTTCCAGGGATGGGGACTCCACCAATTCCCTGGAAAAATGCACCAGCTCCGACCCTGGGACAGCCTCGGAGCCTCCTGGGCTCACAGAACTTCCAGATCCATGTGGGAATCACAAGGTCTGGGAATTCTCATCCACTTGGGATGGGAACATCCTGGAACAAAGCCAGGAGGGAAAAACTCCCTCTTCCCATGTCTTTTCCCAGGAAGTGAAGGACAAATCCCATTCCTGGCTGGAAAAGCTGCTCCGGCCATCCCAGAGAACCTCTTCCCACAGAGGGAATGTCCTGGGAGCTGTGTCCAGCACGAGTTGGAGAACCAGGGAATGCTTTGGGTTGGAAAATCCCTTGGGGAACATCGGATTCAACCATTCCCAGCTCTTACCCAGGTCCCCAAGTGCCACATCCACATGGATTTCAATCCCTCGAGGAATGGGGTCTCCAAACCTGCCCTGGGCACCCATTCCAAGACTTCTCCATGAGGAATTATCCCAATATCCAGCCTGAATTTCCCATGGCCGCCAACCGTGCCTTTTCCAGAGGCTGGTCCTGGTTTTCCAAGATGGAAAAGCAGAGACCTGCTCCTGCTTTGGATAAGGAAGCAAAATTCCTTTCTGGGATTTACAGGACTGGAATCACCTGAAACGGATTCAGGAGAAGCTCCAGACAGAAGCTCCTGGATTGTGATGGGCAACAAAAATCATGGATAGGTCAGGGCAGGCTTCCCAGAGCAGCTGGGGCTGTCCCTGGATCCCTGGCAGTGGCCAAGGCCAGGCTGGACATTGGGGCTGGAGCAGCCTGGCACAGTGGGAGGTGTCCAGGGGGTTGGAATGGGATGGGATTTAGGGTCCCTTCCCACCCAACCCATTCCAAGATTCCATGGATTAGGTGGCTGAAAACTCCAGCCAGGCACCAAGTGTCACATCCAGGAATTCCTCGGACACCTCCAGGGATGGCGACTCCAAACCTCCCTGGGCACTTCCAAGGCCTGAGCGCCCTTTCCATGGGGAAATTCCCAGACCTGCCCCTGCCCCGGCGCAGCCCGAGGCCGTTCCCTCTTTTCCCGGCCTCATTCCCACAGCAGATCCTGATCCCCGCTGCCTCCGGGCAGGAGCTGTGCAGAGCCACGAGGCCGTTCCCGATCCCTGCCCGGCTCCCAGCAAAGCTCCCGCGGCCCCGATCCCGGGCCAGATCCCGCTTTTCCCGGCCTCTCCCTGCACGGATCCCTGGCAGCCCCTGCCCAGCCCGGGGGGGCTCGCGGGCCCTTCCCGAGGCACTGCCGGCATTCCGTGGGCAAGGATTCCCGAATTCCAGGATCCTGGGGTGGTTTGGCTGGGAAGGACCTCAAAGCCCATCCAATTCCAACCTCTGGACACCTCCCACTGTGCCAGGCTGCTCTGGCCTTTCCTTGGGCACTCCCAGGGATGGAGCAACCACAGCTTTTCTGGGAATTCCATCCCAACCATTTTGGGCTGGATCAAGAGAATCAGGAGGAATTCACATCCTTACAAATGATCCTAAAAAATTGAAATTTTAGGAGCTGACGGAGCCCAGAGCTCTGGGGTGACCCCAGTGGCCTCTCTTGGATGTCCCTCCAGCAACATTCCCAACGTTCCCCTCCCTTCCTGCCAAATCCAAGCCTCTGATTCCACCCAGATCCAAGACTTTTCCTCCTTTATCCATTTATTCCCATCTTTTAGGCGGGATTTTTCCACTCCAGCACGGATCACACCCAGGGAACCTTTCCCTGACATTTCTCCATGTGCTGAAGCATCTCAGATGCTTCCCACCAACGGCTTTCCACGATTTCTGCCTTTCCCGAGAGAAGCGGCAAACAGTTGACAACTCATCCCTATTTTTAGACATTCCAATGGAACATGGGAGCGCTCTCCAAATCCTTCAGGATCCTTCCAGGATTTCATCTCCCACTGTGCCAGGCTGCTCCAGCCCCAATGTCCAGCCTGGCCTTGGCCACTGCCAGCGATCCAGGGGCAGCCCCAGCTGCTCTGGGCACCCTGGGCCAGGGCCTGCCCACCCTCCCAGCCAGCAATTCCCAATTCCCAATCTCCCATCCAGCCCTGCCCTCTGGCACTGGGAAGCCATTCCCTGCCTCCTGGCCCTCCATGCCTTGGCCCCAGCCCCTCTGCAGCTCTCCTGGAGCCCCTTCAGGCCCTGCAAGGGGCTCTCAGCTCTCCCTGGATCCTTCCCTTCTCCAGGGGAACATTCCCAGTTTTCCCAGCCTGGCTCCAGAGTGAAGCTGATCCAATCCTTTCTCAGCCTCTGGATTTGCTCCAGGATTTCCACGCCCTCCTGGTGTCGGGAGCACCGGAGCCTCCCCTGCCTCTGGAATCCTGGAATGGTTTGGGTGGGAAGGGACCTTCCATCCCATCCCGTTCCAGCCCTTGGACACCTCCCACTGTTCCAGGCTGCTCCAAGCCCCGTCCAACTCGGCCTCGGGAATTTTTCTCCCAGGGTTGGAGCCCCGGGGACGGAGAAGGAAGAGGAGAAGAACATCCCTGCTCCCGGAAAATCCTGGGAATCCTCATCCACCTCTCCCAAAGCTCAGCCATTCCCAAAACCACCTTGGGATCAAACCATCCCAGGCAGATCCAGGGAAAGCTCCAGGTGTGGAAATCATGGAAAATCCATCCCCAAATGCCCTCCCAGGGAGGAAATCCAATGAGAGGAGTCTCCCATCCATTGGGAAAATGAAATCCAAAGGTCCGGAATTAAATCTGGGAAATTCCTGCTGGGAATGAGGGAAATTCCCTGAGCAGGAGGTTCAGCCTTTCCCACCAAAGCTCCGGACTTGGAATCCTGGGAAGCACCATTGGAACCCCCTGAGGAGCCACCATGGCTCTGGTTGGGGAATTGGGATTTCCTGGACTTCAATTCCTCCACAATTCCCAGCTGGAATTCCAGGTCCAGCTGTGGGAGAAGCTCTTGCAGAGCTGGGTCACCAGGAAGGCCTGGGAGCACCAAATCCCATCCTGAGGGACCAAAATCCATCCTGGGAACACCAAACTCCTTTCTGGAGGCACCAAAATCCATCCTGGAAAACCAAATCCCATCCTGGAGGTAACAAAATCCATCCCGGGGAATCAAATCCCATCCAGGGGGACCAAATTCTATCCAGGAGGATGAAATTCTATCCTGGAGACACCAAAATCCATCCTGGAGAATCAAATCCCATCTTGAGGGAACCAAGCCCCATCCTGGGAACACCAAACCCAAACCTGGAGATACCAAATCCCATCCTGGCGAACCAAACTCCATCCCGGACAACCAAATCCCACCCTGGAGATACCAAAATCCATCTTGGGGACACCAAATCTCATCCAGGGGGACCAAATTCCATCCTGGAAGCACCAAACCCAACCTGGATACACCAAATCTCATCCTGAAGGACCAAAGCCATCTGGGGGAACCCAAATCCATCCTGGAGAACCAAATTCCATCCTGGAGGCACCAAACTCAATCCTGGGAAATCAAATCCCATCCTGAGGGAATAAAATCCCATCCAGAGGGACCAAATTCCATCCAGGAGGATGAAATTCCATCCTGGAGACACCAAAATCCATCCTGGAGACACCAAAATCCATCCTGGAGACACCAAATCTCATCTTGAGGGAACCACATCCCATCCTGGGGGACCAAATTCCATCCTGGAGAATCAAATCCCACCCTGGAGGCATCAAAATCCATCCAGGAGGACCAAATCCCATCCTGAGGGAACCAAATCCCATCCTGGGGAACCAAATTCCGTCCTGGGAACACCAAACCCAACTTGGAGGCACCAAAATCCATCCTGGAAGTACCCAATCCTATCCTGGGGAATCAGATCCCATCCTGGAGGCACCAAAATCCATCCTGGAGAACCAAAATCTGTCCTGAGGGACCAAACCCATCTTGGAGGCATCAAAATCTATCTGGGACACATCAAACCCAACCTGGGGATACCAAATTCCATCCTGGAAACACCAAATCCCATCCTGGAGGCACCAAACCCCATCCTGGGGACACCAAAATCCATCCCGGGGAACCAAATCCCATCCGGGGGGACCAAATTCCATCCAGGAGGATGAAATTCCACCCTGGAGACACCAAATCCCATTGTGGGGACACCAAACCCAAACTGGAGACACCAAAATTCATCCTGGAAACACCAAATCCCATCCAGGGGGAATCAAATCCCATCTTGAGGGAACCAAGTCCCATCCTGGGGGACCAAATCCCATCCTGGGAACATCAAACCCAACTTGGAGGCACCAAAATCCATCCGGGGGGACCAAATCCTGTCCTGGAGAACCAAAGCTCATCCTGGGGGACCAAATCCCATCCTGAGAACCAAATCCCATCCTGAAGGCACCAAATTCCATCCTGAAGGTACCAAATCCCACCCTGAGGACACCAAACCCAAACTGGAGATACCAAACTCCATCCTGAGGGAACCAAATCCCATCCTGAAGGCACCAAATTCCATCCTGAGAACCAAAGCCCATCCTGGAAGAACCAAATCCCATCCTGGGGACACCAAACCCAAACTGGAGATACCAAACTCCATCCTGAGAACCAAATCCCATCCTGAAGGCACCAAATCCCATCCTGAAGGCACCAAATCCCATTCTGGAGAACCCAATCCCATCCTGAGAACCAAAGCCCATCCTGGAAGTACCAAATCCCATCCTGGAAGTACCAAATCCCATCCTGGGGACACCAAACCCAAACTGGAGATACCAAACTCCATCCTGAGAACCAAATCCCATCCTGAAGGCACCAAATCCCATCCTGGAGAACCCAATCTCATCCTGGAGGCACCAAATCCCATCCTGGAAGTACCAAATCCCACCCTGAGGACACCAAACCCAAACTGGAGATACCAAACTCCATCCTGAGAACCAAATCCCATCCTGGTCAGCCCTGGCGTGGTCAGGGAGTCAGAGCAGATCCCATTCCATGGATCCCATGGATGATCCCATGGATCCCATCCCAGGACAAGTGACTTCATTCCCAGCCAGGCTCAGCAGGGAAAACCATCCCCAAATAGTTCAGGAAAGAGGGAATTGGTGCCGGTTTGGGAATGGGGTTTGGATTTGTGGTGGGAAAAGGGATAAAAGTGGGAGATCTGAATTATCCCTGACGGAGCCGAGGCCTTTCCTGCTCCTCATTCCCAATCCTTGGGCTGCTCCATTCAAACCCAGAATGGTGGAATTCCCATGGAAGTTGTGTCCTAAGGATGCCAAAATTCCAGACTTTGCAGGGCCTCGCTCCCAGTTTTCCATTGGATCCCCACCCTTCCCATAGGGATGAGCCGTGGAATTTGCATGGACACCTCCAGCCACAATTCCTGCTTTTCCTGAGAGTCCCCAGCTGTCCCAAAATTCCTCTGGACAAGGCTGGAAAAGCAGCAGGGAGCTCTTCCCATTCCAGGATGATCCCAAAGCTTTGGGAAAACATTCCCCGTTCCCAGAGTGGATCCTTGAGCTTTGCCCATCCCACCGGGAATGGGAAGGGGCTCCGGAGGTTTTGCCACATGGAAAGGGAAGGAGGTCAAAGGAGCCATTGATTCCATGGATCCTGGCAAGCTCAGGGAATTCCCAAAGGATTCATTGATTCCATGGATCCCAGCAAGCTCTGAGAATTCCCAAAGGATCCATGGATTCCATGGATCCCAGCAAGCTCTGAGATGATGGAATTCCCAAAGGATCCATTGATTCCATGGATCCCAGCAAGCTCTGAGAATTCCCAAAGGATCCATTGATTCCATGGATCCTGGCAAGCTCAGGGAATTCCCAAAGGATCCATTGATTCCATGGATCCCGGCAAGCTCCGAGCTCAGGGAATTCCCACCTGGAATATCCGACCTGGCCCAGCTCAAGGCCGTTCCCTCTCCTCCTTTCCCTTGGGATCGGCTCCTTCAGGAGATCCACAGGAAGGAATCATCTTGGGAATTTCGGGAATAACCTGGTTCTCTCCAGCCAGCCAAAGGGAAGCTCATCCCATCCAGCAAATCCTTGGATTCATTCCCTTCATTTGGATTTTGGGCCATATCCTTGTTATCCGTATAAAATCATGGAATCCTGGAATGGGTTGGGTGGGAAGCTCATCCCATTCCATGAGGACATTCCACGATCCCAGGCTGCTCCCACCTGCCCTTGGACACTGCCAGGGATCCAGGGGAGCCGCAGCTTCCCTGGGAATTCCAAAGGGATTGGACACAGGGAAAGCCCAGCTCCAGGAGCTGCAGGGATATGGGAATATCCCGGATAAACGGGAATGACTCCGTCCGATCCCTTGGATGGAACGGGATGTTCCCCTCGGGAATCGGGAGGAGCCGGAGGTGGGATGGGCTGGGAAGGACCCGGGGTGGGCTCAGCCTTTTCCCTGGAATTGCTCCCAGGGATGGGCACGGAATCCACCCTTGGCGGGATTGGGGAAATTCCAGGGAGGAATTTGTAGCAGGAAGAGGAAATTCCTTCAAGGATCATCCCAAAATCCACCTCCCTCCTTTTGCCAGGGATGCAGCTCCAGCCCCTCCCTTTTCCAGCCCCTTTTCCTGCTTTTCCCTACAGGCCTGGAGTGGTTTTCCAAGAAATTCCAAAGGCAGCAGTGGTGACACCGACGGGGCCAAGCAATTCCCAGTCTAAAATCCGTGGAATACCGGGATGAGGGGCTGGGAGCCATGGGGGGTTTGCAAGCCACCTCCCTAACTTGGGAATGCTGCTCCAGAGGGAGCATTCCCAGATCCCAGAGCTTCCATGCCTTGACCCCTCTGCATCCACGTGTCCTGCAGAATTCCCGAATCCCACAGAATTCCCGGATGCCACAGAGCCACACACCCACTCCGAGCGCTTCCCTCAGCCTTGGCGCACGAAGGAAAACCGGGAATGGCAGGAGAGCCGGGAAGGGGGGGGGGGGAAGGGGGGAAATAACCAAGGAATGGGATCGAATTCCCCGTTTTTTCCAACACAAAGCTGCAGGATTGATCCGGGGGAAAAAAAAATCCATGGATGCCATTTTGAGCCCTGAAGTTTCACTTCGTGTTCCACGGATGGGAAAATCCATCGGGAATAGGAGAGAGGGAAGAAGCCAGAGCAAGATTCCCACCGGGATGCAAAGAGCCCCTGGGAGAAGGGACAGAACGAAGGAAATCCGGGAATTCTCCTGGAAAATCCCATTCCAGCCCGGCTCTGCAGCCACACCACGGAAGGAGCAGCTCTTCCCAGTTTTCCTCCCACATGGAAAACTGCGCCGCTGTCCCTCTGGCTCCCGGGAATGCCGGGGGTGGAGAAGTCTCTCCATCCGGAGCTTTTCCTGCCTCCTCTTCCCTAAATCCATTGGAACATTCCTTAATCCCCAAGGGACTCAGTTCTTGCAGTAAAAAGGTGGAATTCTGGCCAAAGGAGCCACGGGAAAATCCCAGGGAAGATCCCGGCCCCGGGAGCAGCCCTGGATGTGCCGGGAATGAGCTCCGGGGTGGGAGCAGCAGGAAAACCTCTCCTGGTTTTCCCAAGGGATCCCAAAAAGCCCCCCAAACTCTCCCTGGCCAAAATCCAGGGAAACGCTCTGAGGATTCCAACCCCAAAAAGCCACGGATGGAGCTGGGCAGGGGCCGTTCATTCCTGCAGGGAAAAGGAGTGAAAATTCCCAGGAATTCCAAGCAGCATCGGCACCAAAAGCCCCGGCAAGTGGGAAAGGACAGGACAAAATGAGGGAAGAAAATCCCTTTGGAGCCTGCCAGGATTGTTGGGAATGGGGCTCCGGAGCAGAGCAGGGGCCGTTCATTCCCTCAGGGAAGGGAACTGAAAATTCCCAGGAATTCCAAGCAGCACCCGCACCAAAACCCTCCCAAAATCCAAGAGAGCCACGATGGCCCCAGGACACGGCACAGAACTGGAGCGAGCCGGGGAAGAGAATCCCTTTGGAGCCCCCCTGGATTGCTGGGAATGGGGCTCCGGAGCCGTTCATCCCTCCATGGAAAAGGAGAGACAATTCCCAAAAATCCCAAGCTACCACCAGCACCAAAACCCCACGAAATTCCCAAATTCCACCCCAGCCCACGACACCGACCGAGAGTGAGCCGGGGAAAATCCCTCTGGAGCACCCCCAGGATTACTGGGAATGTGAATCCCAAGCTGAGCAGGGACCGTTCGTTCCCTCAGGGAAGCGAACTAAAAATTCCTAAAAATTCCTAAAAATTCCTAAAAATCCCAAGCAACCACAAGAAGCAGCACCACCAACACCCCCCCCCCCCCCCCCCCCCAAATTCCGAGACTCAGCCCCAGGACACGGCACCGACCCAGAGAAATCCAGGGAGGAAAATCCCTTCAGAACCCCTGGGAATGAGGATCCCGAGCTGAGCAGGGGCCGTTCATTCCTCAAGGAAAAGGAGCGACAATTCCCAAAAATTCCAAGGTACCACGAGCAGCAGTGGCACCAAAACCCCCCAAAAATACGAGAGAGCCACGATGGCAGCGGGACACGGCACAGAACCAGGGAGGAAAATCCCTTCGGAGCCCCCCAGGGCTGCCGGGAATGAGGATCCCGAGCCGAGCAGGGGCCGTTCATTCCCTCAGGGAAGCAAAGTGAAAATTCCCAAAAATTCCAAGGCACCACAAGCACCAAACCCCCCCCAAATTCCGAGACGCAGCCCCAGGCCACGGCACCGACCCAGAATGAGCTGGGGAAAATCCCTTTGGAGCCCCCCAGGATTGCTGGGAATGGGGCTCCGGAGCTGAGCAGCAGCCGTTCATTCCCTCAGGGAAAGGAGTGACAATTCCCAACAATTCCGAGCCACCACGAGCAACATCCCCAGCAAAATTCCTGGGAAGTCTTTAATGGCCTCAGGACAAGGCACAAAAGCAGGGAAAAAAATCCCTTTGGAGCCCTCAGGGCTGCCGGGAACGAGGATCCCGAGCCGTTCATTCTCCCAAGGAAAAGAAGCGACAATTCCCAAAAATCCCAGCAGCACCAAACCAACATTCCAGCCCCCAACCCACCACACCGACCCAACCCAGCACCGCCGCCAACGCCGCTCCCACCCGGAGCGTGACCGCGACGCCTCCCAAAAATTAAACCCAAAAATCCCCAAAAAAACCCCTAAAAAAACCTGGGAAAAAAAAAAAAAACGCAAACCCGGGATCCATCCTCACCTTTGGCCCCTCGCAGGACGAAGCCGAAGCCCTCATGCTCCCGCTTCTGCAGCACGGCCGTCTTCTCCTCGATGATGTAGTCACTGGGCAGGAAAGAGCACAAGAGAACGATGCCAGGGTTAGACTTCAGCACCATCGCTGCCAGCCGGGGGTGGCCCTGGCACCAGCCGGGGGTGGCCTTTGTCACCAGCCGGGGGTGGCCTTTGTCACCAGGAGACCTCTTCGCATCCAGCCGTTCATCTCCGCAGGGATCGGCTTCCCCTCCCTCT